>NC_143395.1:20374241-20999241 GCF_052110815.1 Crocodylus siamensis
GAAGGGTTTGGGGGAGACACTGTTTCCCCTAACACCCCCTGGCATGACAAGGAACAATGGACACAAATTATTGGAGAGTAGGTTTAGATTAGACATCCGCAAGAACTGCTTCACAGTTAGGGCGGCTAGGAGCTGGAACCAGCTTCCTAGGGAAGTGGTGCTGGCTCCTACCCTGGGGATCTTTTAAGAAGAGGCTTGATGCCTACCTGGCTGGACTCATTTGAGTCCAGTCTTTTCTCCCACCCAGGCGGGGGGTTGATCTTGAAGATCTACAAGGTCCCTTCCGACCCTACTTCTATGATTCTATGATGTCTTAGGTCCTGATATTTTTTTTCTTGCTTCCTCTTCTTATTTACAAGGGTACCCTCTATTGCTGTTGCACCACTTTTTTGTCATCCCTTAAGTAAAAGTCTTCAAGTTGAAGAACATGGTGCAGCATAAGAACCAGGTGGAAGTGTTAATAATATGCAAGTTTATGAAGCTGTAGATGGGAAATGAGTAAGCACACAAATGCAGGAAAATTGCAAACTGTCAAAAATCTGTCAGAAATTGTTGAGGTGTATTTGAGACTTTTAGGGCAAGGGGTGGGCCAGATCACCTGAAGGTCCCTTCCTGCTTCGTTTTCTGTGAAACCTTGGTTCAAAATACAGACCAGGCCAAGGCAGAGCTTTTTGAGTTTGTGGCCCCCTGGTGATGAAGTGAATTAATGCATTAACCTTTTATCCCTGCTTAATTATCAGCAAGCCATGTGTTTTTCTGTGCTATCTTCCTGAGTTGCATAAAGATGAAATTTGGTGCATTAAAGTCTCTCAGATTTGTAGCATGTTACTTTTGAGTCTGTGCAGTAGTTCTAGTCTCTGGACGACTGGGTTTCTTCCTGAAAATGCTGACTAAACCCTTTTCTATTTTATTCAGGTAGTACAGGGTTCATTAATGATGTAAAGCTATTTGCTTGCCATTTTAAAAGGGGCAGATACAGAACCATGAACATGCCTCTCCAAGTTCTCAATTTTGTTTTTTCGGAAAACCCTTGAAAATTAAGGTTGAAACGTTTTCCCTTTCTTACCAAGCATTGTGTGTAGTTTGTGTGTACTCTGTCCTACTCTTCACCAAACACAGTGCACCCTGTTCACCTAGCTTTTGAAACTTGAATTCCCATTGAAATATGTTTGACTCAACCTTTTTTTCTGACGCCATCCTTGGCAGTGGTGTTGTCCTTTTGCTTAGTACATGTAGTTCATAAATTGAAATGATTGCATACTGTACATCCATTTTATGGGGCATTTTGGCAAATTGACTGGATTATTTAGTTTTTTAACAGTGTCTTGCTCTCATGAAACCATGATGTGGGATTGAGGGCATGCTTTGTAACAAGTCAAACAGGGTGCTTGATGGCACACAAATAGGAAGACTCAGTGTTCATGTTCCCTGCCTAAATCTAAATGTGTAGCTGCACATTTTCATTAATATTTTGGGAATAGGTGTGTTTTTCTCATTAGCTCATTATAAGGTTATTTTATTCATAACTGCCACTGTTTTTTTAGTCTTCAAAGTTTAGGTTGGGTATTAATGCATGAATTCCTATTCCATGACATTTTGTCCAGCACCATTTTCTGTTACTTAAACTCTTTCCTCCCAACCTACTGCCCGGTCATTAGGAATTCCAAAATTAAAATTATTTCTTCCTTTAATCTTTTCTTTTGTGAGATGACAGATACAAAAAAGCGGAGGTATTTAAGTGAAATGCATCCAACTGTTCTCC
The DNA here is from genome assembly GCF_052110815.1 of Crocodylus siamensis. NCBI lineage: Eukaryota > Metazoa > Chordata > Crocodylia > Crocodylidae > Crocodylus > Crocodylus siamensis. The sequence continues at coordinate 20,376,004 of NC_143395.1, forward strand.
GAATCTGTTGACCTCTGTTACGATCCATGAGTTGCACAGCAGGCATCACAGTGTAATGCAGAGCTATATTTTAGATCGTATGATATGTAAATGCAGACTTTCATTTTTATTAACCCCTCAGTGTTTTCCTCATTGTCTATCTATAGGTGGGCATTATGAAAGTTAGTTCCAGTCAGGCCTCTAAAAACTTAGTCATCTATGCAAGAAAGCTTATTTGGCTTTGTCATTACAATGTTTCTAAGTATGAGAAGGGGTTAGAGGTTCATAAAACATTCAAAATATGATGCTATATTCCAGGCTTATCATGGTGTCAGTGTGAATCAAAATTTTCAGGCCTGCCATTGTGTTCTCACTGACATACCATGGTTCTTGACTAGCAGATGTATATTTATGACTGCAGTGACCAGAGCCCATCTCTTATTTTTGTTGCTGACAGTTTTTAAGAAGTCTTATCTAGTTAGGACATACTGGTTGAGAGAGGTAGTTTTAAGTCACAGAAGACCAGCTCTTTAACAAATATGTTCACATTTTTAAGAGAGAATATGCTTGTAGTCCTTGCACATAAGAGCTACATGAGAAATAGAGGTTTTGCCTAAGGATTTTTACTGCAAGTTTCTCACTTCTAAAGCCAGTGGAAACATTTCCTTTTGTAGCTGTTTTCTGTATTGCCCAGTAGATGATGACTATAGTACACAGAAGCACCCAACTTGAGTAGTGCAATGCATGTTTTAAAACCACATTTTTAGTGTGTATCATTTGGAATTCAATGCTTACGCATATTTGTAGGACACATTTTAGTAATACATATGACTGCCACCTATTTTACATAGAGCTCTTTTGGTTTTATATGGTAGAGCTAAAAAAATTGATATGCTTTTATGCTTCTTGTTGTTAGTGAGAGAGGAGAGAAAGAGAGGAGGAGAAAACCTTTCCACTGTAATAAAACTGGGCACAGTCTGTTTTTTCAGGTGTTAAAGCTACATACTGTTCTTTCTTTGGACTGCAAATTCCTTGGGGCTAGGACTGATGTCTTCTGTATCAGCACAGTTATGTACAGTCATACTATTCTGTAAATAAAGGCTGTATTTCTTTCATGTGTCAGGTGACTTGTGATACTGCATACAGAGTGATTTAGTGGCACACTTACGGTATGTTCTTTCCAAGATGAGGACAAAGAATCTATTGTAATGCCTAAGGGAAGGAGTAATGGGTACAGAGGTCATTAAATATTGTTGATTTTTTTTTTTTTGGTATTCCCTTTACCTTTATAAAGGTAACCTGACTGTAACATGATCCTGTGTTCACCTAATATTCAGCAATGCTGAACATATTTACTCACATGAGGGAGACCTGCATTTTAAGTCTATAACAAATAGTTGCACATTTTTAGACCAAAGGTGAAATAAACAACTTAGATATCTGTACTTTGGGAGAACTGAGATTAGTGACATTAGGAATTTCTGGATCTAAGAAATTATTTAGGGTTGATTTCCCTTACATGCTGCCCATATTAGCGAGTCATTGGGTTTTCTGCAGGTGCATTCTCATTTCCAATTCTCAGGTATCAAAGGCAGGATACTGGACCGGGTGAACCAGTGGTCTGATCTAGTATGACAATTCCTATCTTAAGCATAGTGTTTTCAGTCAAGTGTCCAGTTTGTACATCTGATCTAGTGAAGGAGGTTTTAATTTTAATACCAGGGAAGATTTGGATTTATCTGAATGTGGTCTCAGTACTAATGGACTAATTTGGGAATGGGAAAACTGAATATATTATTCTCTATTAAAGGCCTAAATATCAAAAAAAAAAAAAAAAAAGGGGAAGTGTGTGTGTGTGTGTGTGTGTGTGTGTGTGTGTGTGTGGATTATGGCTTACAAATATATTTAATATAACAATCTTCACATTATTTTAGCCAGGATATGATGAGATCAACCCTGCATGGAGTCTCTCTGTTGAGAAAAGGAAAAAAATTAAAGGTTGGTGGTTTAGTCAAACTATTATTTTAAATGTTGGTCTAGTTTCAAAAATTATGCCAGCCACTTACAGAATGTAAAAGAGCTTAATTAAAATCTTATTTAGGGTAGTTGCCAATCCTTTGTCTCCCTTGAATTTATAGTTCATCCCCACTAATGAAAGTCACAATGTAAGAGTCTTAAAATTCTCTATTAAGAATACTTTGCAGCTGAAATATTCTTTTACTTATGGTCACGGTTCATAAAGGGCTTATTCATTCATTACTGATCATAAGGTAGTAGATCTATAGTTGGCTCTATAGAAGACTGAACATTTAGTAAAAAAGCCAGCCTATCTTGAAGGTGTTAAGCAATAAAAAAAGCGAGTGCCAGAAATTTGCAGATCTTACTTGAAGGCTTATTGAAGTTTAGAATGCTAACTGCATTTTTCTACCCTTCATTTTTCTACCATTCTACCATGGTAAATTTTAAAAGCTAGAAATAACTTAAACCACTAAAGAGGTCAGAGTCTTGGATAAATAGGTCCTCTTGTGTGTCTGGAGTGTCTCTTTAGTTGATAATGTTAGTTAATGAACTTCCGTCTAAAACACATTCTTAATTACCTAACTTACACAAATTTGTGCGCTGTATGAATCCATGAAGACTTAAATTTTGTGCATCATAGGGCCATTTAAAAATAGGACTAGAAGAGACTTCAGGAGGTCACCTAATTGCACCCCCTCACTCGACAGGTTGAACCATTCCAGACAAATGTGTCCCCATCTGCATTAAAAAACCTCTAGTGATGGAGATTGCATAACCTCTCCTGGTAATCTACTGCAGTGCTGAATTACCCTCACAGTTGGAAAGCTCTTTCAGATATGCTGTTTATTTTCCCCTTGCTGCAGCCTGCATCCGGCAGGGTTTATTTCAGTGTAATAATTTTTTTTTTCCCTGTGAAAGTTTTCTAAATACGCTTAGGCCATGAATAGGTGTTCTTTTCTCCTTTTTGAGACATTCCACCAGTAGTGATCTTTGAGAGAAGGAGCATTTGAGGTGTTCATCCTATAGCTGCTCCTGCGCTCTCGCTGTTTACCCCTTCCCCAGACCAGGTTAACCTGGTCTGAGGAAGGCATTGGCAGCAGTAGCTGCTCAGCTCCTACCAGTCCCTGGGGCGCATGGAGTGGCAGGGGAAAGCCTGCCTGTGCCTTCCCCAGACTGAGGCCTGGGAGCAGTATGGGGCATTTCTGCTCCACTCATGGCCTCCAGGAGGCAAGAGATCAGCAAGGCAAAGCCCCTAACCTGGGTACTGCCTGTGCCTGCCTTGTGGAAGAGGGAGGAAGCAGTGGTAGCTGCATCCTTCCCCTTTTGGATCAGCCTGGGGGGAAGGAGAACAGCAGGGCAATGACCATTCCCCAAGCTGGGCGATGCCTTATTTGGGGAAGCTCAGGGACCATTGCCCTATTACTTTACTCCTGTTGTGGACTGGGTAGGGGGTTGTACAAGGGTTAATTTGCTCATTCGCAGGTGAATAAGGGAGGTCTTCCATGTTGACTCTGGGAAGATCTTTTTTCCTGGAATGTCCATGTTTTCAGGAAGAATTGAGTCAACACGTGTATACTCATAGTTTTGATGACATGTGATGACTGACTTTATACCCTTGCAGCTGGCATCTGACTGCAGACGCAGATAGTTTCTGACAAAATGGAATTACACTTACAAATGGCTTCTAAGTTCCTTCTTTGTAACTACTTTTGCCTGGGGTGAAGGGTGGTCCTCTAGATGCTCTATTTTCAGTTGTGACCTACCCTCCAGTTTGATGCAACTTCTGGATCCAATCAATAGTCTCTATGCATTTGCCAAAGAGATTTTCTCAAATCTAGCCTGAGGAACACTGAACCAAACTTTATTAAATGTTTAAACCCGGTCATGCTCTGTGCAAGTAAATTGGTTTGCTGTAGACTTTTTTTTTTTCAGGCAATATTTAAAAAGTAATGGAGTTGCATCAATAGCTGTAATTATTCAGCTTCTTTTTAAATAATATAGAGGTGACTTTAATTAAAATATCATTGCTATAAAATAGAAACTTAGTGAGGCGAAGTTGTATGTGAGACTGATGAGGTATGTTCATTAAGTTGGATCATCAAATGAAATCTCTTAAATAATTGAAGTCCATTCAGCCTTCATTTTGCTTTTAAAATTGGGTTTTGTTTATTTATTTATTTGCCGCCTCTTCCTTTTAGATAAAGAATCCTATTATCCACTGATAGATGTAAGCTGGTGGGCAGAAAATGCTGTGATACTGGCTCGTTGCTCTGGTGCTTTGACAGTGTCATCTGTGAAAACATTAAAAAACCTATTGGGGAAATCATGTGAATGGTTTGAGAGTTCTCCACAGGTCACTTCTACTCATGATGGAGGATTTCTAAGCTTGGAGGTAATAAAATACTCTTCGGTATTTTCAGTATATTTATTGGAGTAAAATAAATCCTTCCACATTTTTGTTTTCTTTCTGTGCATGACCCAAAGCTCTAGCCAAAGATAATCTTTCCCACCCCAACAGCAAATTCTATAAGGGAATCCTATATTACAATTTCACTGCTTTTACAAAGAGTAAAGAATTATTCAGCATGGATTTTGAAGGTCTGTCTATCCTAAATAGTGAAAGATAACCATTTTTCAAATGATCAAAATGGCTCTATATCCAGCTTGGATTGCATGCTTCCTTGATTTGTCAATATTCAGAAAGACCCAGGGAACTTTAAAAAAATCAGGGGGTATTCAGCTGCACACCTGCTTTTTCAAAGGTCTGGGACACCCCGAGCCTGACATTGGGGTTCCTTGGAAACTTGCTGGGACTCAGCATCTTAAAGAACCTTGCCCTGAAGTCTTGTCAGGACCGCAGTGCAAAGGCAGCAAACTTGTGCCTCAGTGCCAGCAATCAGCAATTGTCAGCATTGGGGCAGCCCCCGGGTAGGTTCTAGACCAGGCACTGCCCAGATCCTAATTCTGAAAATCAGCTGATTGTTAGCATTGCGATGTTGGGGGATGCCACTTGTTCAACTTATGGTGTCATAAAAACCAGTCAAAAACAGGTTCTGCGTATTTTTGTGGAATATTTTCGTGGCTGGTTTGCCTTTTTATGGCTCCATTCATTCAAAGAATGTGTCTCATGCCATAACTTTAATGTGTTCCAGGAGCCTCTAACACTTACTGAAACAGGTTTAAATTTGCAATAGTTTTCTATAGTTGTAGTGCTACAAAAGCTTGCCCATATAATGATTCTATCATAAAAACATATATGAATATAATTTGATATTAATTTTACCATAATTGATTGATACAGTTCGTACCTTAATTTGTAGCAGATTTTCTGGTCGGAAGTATGTTTCGTAAGTCTCGGCTCTACTGAGGAATTGTCTAGATACTTTAATTTTGTGCTACTTTTAAAGTAACAACTTCTCAAATTATTGTAATTTAAAGCAAGAAAAATCTAATCTCTATAATCTTTTTGGATCTGTGATATGTTCAGTAACAAGAAAGTTTTTGAGTTGTACTGTAGGCCGAGTGCAGCTAATGACTGAACGTATTAAATATTATGTGAAAAATGCTGCAAAATTCTCTCCTTTTTCTGAAATGAAACTCTAATTTATCTAGCAGTCTGTTATATAAGGGAGAAGTTTTGAAGTAAAGAATAAAATTGTCCTTTCTCTTTAAAGAAAAGAAGCTACAAGCCAGCTGCACAAAATGTTCTCTTAAAGGTTTCCCCCCCCTCCACCCCAGTGATTTTAAATTATGGCAGAAAAGCCTGTGCCCCAGAATTGTTCTGCTCATTTTGTTTCTTTGCTTTGCCTGCAAAACTGCTGTAGTATATCTTGAAGTAGGTTTTTAGACTACATTATTATGCTTTTAATTTTTATCAAATTTATTGCTAATGCTTGGCTCAGAACAATGTGATCATGTTATAAACAAAAAATGCTTGTATGTCTATGAAATCATATTTCTGTGGAAATTTTTATCTTTGGGGTATTCCATTAATTTGATTTGAGAGAACCTTCGTATGCTAATAGACATTCCAAAAATAAATTTAGCTTTGAAGTTTGCATACTACTTAACTTAGTCTTTTCCACCCTAATTTTTCTGTATTTAAAACGGTTGTGATTGCTGCATAGTTCTATCAAGTACTGAATGGTTAGGATACAATGGGTTTCATTGATGGTCCCTTGAGATTCATGGAGATCTTCCCATCCATCTGTTTTGTCAATGAGACCTGGTGATCTAACCATGCTTCCAGAACTATGTAACACAGGTACAAAACTAAGGTGTTAAAGGTATGTGTGTCCACAGAAGAGAAATAGCATTTTTCACACAATTTCAGAGCAAAGTAGCAGCTGTATATTGCCCTGCTTATTCTTTGTTTTTAAATAGTGTGAGATAAAACTGGTTTCAAAGAGGTTACGTTTGGAAAGCAGGCCTGGGGATGAAGATGAGGGTGAAGATGACTCTGACCGAGACGATGGAATTTCTGCGAAGGCCAGGTACTTTGGTTACCTGAAACAAGGCCTGTACTTTGTGACAGAAATGGAACGTTTCGCTCCTCCGCGGAAACGTCCACGAACTATTACAAAGAATTACCGTCTTGTAAGTTTGAGATCTACAACTCCAGAGGAGCTCTATCAGAGAAAGGTGAGCACGTGGAAAAGGTAAAGCCAAAGAGTAACATTCATGAAGTATATTTTCCTTTGGTTTGAAAGACCGTCTTTCATCTTTCTGTTAACTCTTTTCCTCTATTCCTAGAAGAATCTAGTTGTGTGTTTCTATTTGTAATAGACTGTGGTGTCTTTATGGCCTTATGGCTCATTTTTAAAACTGAAAACAGAATCTGAATTACTGTATTTTAAATGTGAAGTTGCTTAAAGATCATTGAGAAGAAAATATTTGGCCTTCATGAGACCAGTGATTGGTAGTAAGTGCCATCACCTGAGATGCTTAAAAGTTGAGAGAACCTTTACAGATATGTAAATGAAACCACCCCGTATTCTCACTTTGGCTATGTCTTCACTAACGTACTTTTGGTGATAAACCATAGCAGGTACTGCTAAGCTGCCCGAGTGCATGCACACCTGTGCATTGTTGGTGATTCCATGAGGCTCTGCTACAGCAGCTGGACCTTTCAAGTGCAAAGTAAATGTTAGGAACACGCTCACTGGAATAGATCACAGGAGCTGGCTGAAGGCACAGCTGTTGTGTGGTGGCAGAAGTCTTATTCTGCTTGTGACATTGGAGGAATAACTCAGCCCTGGAAGATTTGAGGGTTCTGCCACTGGAGAATGGCTTTGAGTGTGTGCATATTCAGGTTTGCTGGCAGGAAGAACATATTGTACAGCTCTTCATTAGGACCCGTGCTATAATACCCTCTGTATCCACTGTCCTTACCTGGTGGAGCTAACTGAATTCAAGTATCTTTTTTGGTTTTTTTTGGAGTTTGTGACCTTTCGAATACAGTGGCAGTATTGCTGCCGTCTTAAAGCAAATGGTACATTGTTGTTTAACAGTAGGAACAAAGCATTTGAAGGTGGGGAGAAAAGGCTTTAAAACCATCCACACGCATGTCTGTCTTACCTAATGGTAACTTGGGCAAGCCTGTTTTTTACACCCTAATTGGTGTCTGTCATATTGGTTCAACTGAGCCTTACTCTTGCAAGTGTGTTCGTCCTTTAATGAGCCACAGTGTATTTGATATTTGAGGTACATGGAACTCTTCCTGTCCTACTGCAAGTGTCTGTGGAAAACTAGCTTTTTTAGTTATGCTTTCTCTTTCATATTTAATTGTCCTGTCTTTCTGCTAAAGTACTGTATTTTCTCACATGCACTGTTTTTCCCCCAAAATAAGACCCCCCACAAGCTGGGTCTATGCTTTAAGCAGGCAAGTCCTTTCTTTTGCTAGGAAAGAAGCACACCTGAAGACATGGTGCATGTCATGCAGCTGCCAAAATGGCTCTCAAGATGGAAGAGTCCTGTGTTAACCCTCTCATAGCGATAGGCTACATACACGTGTTCAGTTTCTTCTGGGAGAGTTGCTGCTTTTCCAGCATAAACCACAAGTGTACAAATGTTCAGGATTTTTCTCCCAGAGTAGAAATGGTTGCTACAGGAGGAAAATAACTTGGGAACAACCAGGGTTAAATCACTCTCCTGGGAGTTTCTTTACCTGTTGTCTTCTGAGAGAAGTCACAGCATAATCTTCCAGCTTCCCAGGGTACCTTGACCCCTCTTCCTCCCTATCCCCCAGTGAGCCAGTGTATTGCTCACTGGACAGTGCTGCTCCAGAGCAAAACATACTCACTTTGCAATCTCACATTGTGCTTCCAGGAGACTCTGATCATTGCGGGACAGCCAGTGAGGGCTGCCCTATGCACTGCTAACATTTGTTACCAGGCAGACTTGGGAACCTGCAGAGCAAGCTGAGATGTATGTATAGGGGCCCTCTGGCTGCACAGCATCAGCCTTGCCAGGTTCCTGCTCTTTGGTGGTTCTGCATTCAAATGTCTGTTCAGGTGTTTCTAGGTAAATTTTGGAAAAAGAAACACCTTTTTCCCTTCATATTCTGTCTTCCAAGAACAAGGTGTATGTTTTATTTGGTGGGTTGTGCGTGAGAAAATATAGTAACTTCTTCATATATGTAAACTCCTGGATAACTGAGTCAACATAGAAAATGAATAACTAAACATATCTGCACCCATCACTCATGCTTATTTCCATGTCCTTTGATTTAGATTGATAATGAAGAATATGGAGAAGCTTTATCTTTGGCTCAAGCATATGGCCTTGATTCTGATCTTGTATATCAAAGACAGTGGAGAAAATCAACTGTAAATATTGCTTCTATTCAAGACTACCTGGTATGTTTTAAAATTGAAAAGTATTATTTTATCTTGTCTCTCAGGATATATTTCACATGATATGTAAGGGACTGAACTTGTAAATTAACTAAGGGCTTGATCTGAAGCTTCCAAGTAGATGAAAATCTTTCCGTTGGTTGTCAGTGTAAGTTCACATAAAAATAGTTTTTAGTTCTTTGTTATCAATATTTCAGCAATTAGATTTTAACAAGCTAAGAAAGCAAATACAGTTAATGATAGCTCTTAGGAAATATTGCCCTTTCCCCCCTCTCTGTAATCCATGTAGGAAATGGAAAGTTTTAAAAAACCTTGGATTTAGTCTCACACAGCTATAGCATCACAATACTATTCAGTATGTTTCCTGGTTCTGGAAAAAGAAAATGCTTTTATGTTTTCTTGTGCACTTAGTAGAAAAAAATGACCATAGCATGGGATCATTCACATATGAACCTTAGATCTTTTGAAGATTTGAGTGCTGGTGGTGGAATAGTTTTAATGGCAACTGCAAAATAAAACTGTACTGGTAACTCTTCTCATCTGAACGGTTTAATTTAATCACAGATTTCGTACCAAAATACTTCATAATATAGTATCTCATCTACATATTATGAAACAGTACTTTGTGGGTGCGCATAATACTTTGATTGGTTTAAATGTGGTTTAAACCTGATAGTGAGATAGATAGATATATTAAGCCAGCTGGAATAGTTCAAAAGTGTACTTGTATAATCGAGCACTATTTTGACCCAGTTCAGTTCCTCAACAACCCCCTCCTCCTCCACTGCTGTAGCTGGTTGCTTTGGTTTGCAGCCAGAGCTCTACTGTTCCCCTTTTCCTCCTTTTGTGAGTACATTTTACAATGAGCAACCTTGCACTGCTAGTTCAATAAAAACTGTTTTCTGGAGTTTTTTAACAACCAGCTGTATCTTCTCTCTCTACTTGACCGCAGCCATCCATTATGTACCCTGTCCCTCCCCCTAACCCCATGGGATACAAACATATGCTTTCCACCCTCCCCTTCCGTCCAAGTCAGGCAAGCATGTTGCAGGTTACTGAAGTTTATTTAACTCATGTTTAGGAGAGAAGGGGAATCGGAAAAGTAAAAGTACCCCCAGCTACAGGTCACCTGCTGCCTGGGATCCCCAAAGCATGGGTGCAAGCACTTCCCCTCCCCGCACTTGTCTACTTTGAAGCATACTGGGCTGAGTATTCACTCCCATCCATTGGAGTCAAAGCCATAGTTCTTCATGCATTTATGGACCAGTTCCAAACCAGTGACACTTTGAAGCAGTTCAGTTGGTAAATATGTCTACCCCATTCCACAACAAGTGTTAGCTGGTTCCTGATCATCAAGAGGGACCCTGGTTTTCTCTGTTTAAAACTCCTAAATTCTCTGATTAAACCCCCCAAATCTATTTTTTCCTGTGATTAAAATGAAACATGACTACATACGCATGTGCAAGCATGTGTGTGTGAGCCTTAGTCTGTTTGTCTGTCTGTCTGTAGTGCTTTATTTACACTATGATTGGTTGTCTGAAACAACCAATCAGAGTGCTCCAAGCGTGTTCGGGACATGAGGCAGTGGTGGTAGCCATGATGATGGCAATAGAGCAGACAGAGCTGGGGGGGGTGAGGCCAGTGGTGTTGGCGTCGTCCCCTCCCCCTGGCCTGAGGCAGTGGCTGGCATTGGCTTCCTGCCCTGCCCTGCTCCTTGGAGGGGGTGGCAGGGCAAGCTCGGCTCCCCCCAGGGACATAGCGGCAGTGCAGGGTAGTGAGTGGCAGTGCTCGATCCCTGCCCACCCCCCTGTCATTCATGAGGAGGGGAGGTAGGCAGCCCAAGCATGGTGGGGGAGAAACAGTGCCTGATCTGAAATGGGGAGTGGGCCCAGCCCCGATGCAGCATGAGGGGGGATCTGGGGGGAATGGGGCTGGACATGGGCTCCATCCGTGTCATGACGGTAGCGATTGTTGCTGGTGGTACAGCACTGGCGCCCGCCCACCCCCCCCCCCCCCCGGCGCATGGGGCTGGATGCGGGCAGGGGGACTTGGGGCCAGAGGCAGATTGACGACACCATGAGGCGTTGGGTGGCTGTGTCACGATGGGCAGCAGCAGGGATGGACGGGGATGGCAGCACGGGGTGGTGGGTGGCAGCATTCCATCGCCAACTACCTCTGTTTATTCTTGATGGGCAATAGGCTAGTATATATGAGTGTGTGTGTGTGTCTAAGGGCTGTGTGAAATGGCTGTGTTTTGTTTTGGTTTGGATTTGGCATTTTGGAGGGCAGTGTTTTGGAGTGCCATCCCGTTTTGTTTTGGCCTAAACTGTTTCTTTTTTGGAATTTCAGTGCTGTCTTGGTGTTTCGGCCATAGGCTATAATGGGGAATCACAAAACTGCCTATAACTTTGTCATTTCTTGCCTGATTTGGATGAAACGTGTAGGGATGATAGCCATTTTGAGGCCATGAAGCCTGTCAAGTTTCAAGGAGATGGGTGCAGGGGCTTCTGGGAAACTGCACCTCAAGCTGCTGAAAGGAAAACTTGTGACACAAGTATGTGTTAAGGTGCAGCGGGATGAAAATTGCAGGGGTGGTAGCCCCTGTTCTCACCCTCAACTCCACTGCAAGCAGTAAGCCTCAGGCCTTTCAAAGATCTTACAGGTCTGGACTTTCTCTAGCCAGGACTCTGCATGTGTGTGGTGACTGGAGGTTATAAGGCACCTCCTACCCACCTTTCATCAGGGAGGTCCTCGATCCTGGCATTTCTTGGAGGCTGCCGCATCACTGGCAGTTCCACCAGGGCTCCCAACCCTGGTAGAGTGCAGTTTTAGGTCATGTCCAGGACCTGATGCCTCTTCCTTCCTCATAGCCCTAGCTCATACCTCCAGGTTTGTTCTGACATGGGAGCTCAACAGGGAGATGTTCTTCCTCTGCTGGCTGGTGATGCAGTGAGCACTGCCTCCAGCTCTGACTGTGAGACATTAAATGGTTTAAAAAATAAAAAAGGAAATACGTGCAGACAGAGTGAGGAAGGTAGCATTTACTCCATCTGCATGTGGAGCTCAGGGAACCTCAGCAGTGGGAGGTTTACCTCCACCAAAGCAGGATCCAGGCAGGTGCAGTGGGGTGTCAACATCCCCAGCAATGCTGAGCACCTCACTTGGAACGCTAGTCGGTGGACAGGATGGGTGTTCCCGGGCAGCTGGCCAGATCCTGCCACATCTGGCTATGGGTTGCCCAAAAGGCCAATGAGTTGCGGTCCAGTGGCTCCACATCCTCGTGAAAATAGGTAACCACTGAGGCCTCTGCAGTTACCTGCCCAAGGCTGGGGTCTGGTGCCTCTGAACCCCGGCCTTGAACTAATGCCTTTGGCCCACATTGGCAGCAGCTGTCGTGGAGGAGACTGGCTGCTGCTGGGAGTGCTGGCACAGGAAAGTAGATCCTCTCTTCCATGTCCCCCCGCCTGTGCCCTTCTGCCTCCCAGACTCTGTTCACCAGCACCTCAATCCAATGATCCAGGGTTTTGCTGCTGCACATGCTCTCCTTCACCTTTGGGTCGCACATGGCCACCAGCATGTGGACCATACTGGACCACAACAGACCCAGCTGTTTCTTGATGCCCTCCCTCAGCCGCTTCACCAGTGCCTGTATGCCTGGTGACGGTGGCTTGCCCCAGCCAGAAACATCTATCCCTTGGAACTTCTCCTATTGGTTCTCAAATTCCTTTGCTATGTGGATCACCTGGCTAAGGAGGGCATTGCCAGTGCTGATGGTCTTGGTGGCCTAAAGGAACAGCTTGAGGACCACCAAGATCTGGGAGGTGGTATCCCATGATGTTCTGTTAAGCAGGCCGCTGATCCCAATCTCCCCGAGCAAGGCCATCTCATGCATGGCCTTCTGTTGCTCCACCAGCCTTTTGAGCAGCAGGTATGTGGAGTTCCACCAAGTCTTCACATCCTGGATGATTTTGTGCTGCGGGATGCTCAGCTCTGCCTGTTTGTTCTACAGCACCTTGTCTTCCTTGATGCTCCAGTGGAAGTAGCCCGCCACCTTTCTGCATTTCGAAATGAGCCAGCTGGTTGTGACGGTGCTGTCACCGGGAGCCCTGTACCCCTCCAAGGCATCCCTGACTATGAGGTGGAACTTGTGTGCCACACAGACTGCCTTGACCGTATTGGCACCATTGTTGGTGACCGTGAACCTGTGGGTGAGCTCGCTCTCCCCAGTGAGCCACCCCTGTACTATGCAGTTCATGGCCACCGTGATCTCGGTTGCCGTGTGGGATTCATCCATCACCTCAGCTTAAAGGAGAGCTGACTGATGGCACCAGTGCCCTGTGAGGGAGAGGTAGGTATGATCTTCACCTCAGCTGCTCCAGATGTCTGCGGACCTGACTTGTGCAGCTTCTCCCTCAAATACTCCCTGCATGCCTCATACAGGGAGGCTACTGCCATCCTGCTGAAGGTGGTGCATGTGGGCACTTGGTAGGATGGTGCCACAAGCACCATGAGCCGCCTGAACCCTGGCTGCTCAACTAGGGAGAAGGGCTGGCCTTCCAGAGCAAGCATCTCCCCAGTGGTCTGGGTGATCTCACTCGCCTTTCTGTCTGCCTTTGTTCCACTGTTTCACAGTGGCCTGCCTCTGCTTTGGGGGGATGGGGGCTTTGGAACAAGATGGGGCTTCTTTTTTGGGCATGTTCTCAGTGGTGCCAGGCTGAGGAGGAGCAAGGGCGAGGGGGTGGTGCCTCCCGAGATGCATCAGGATCCCTGTGGTGCTGAAGCATTTCATCTCCTTGCCCTGGCTGGTCTTACATTAGCGCTGCAGGCAGATAGCATATGTGGGATCATCTGCCAGCTCAAAATGATCCCACACCACACTACCCCCTTGCTTCTGGGGTGCAGGTGTAGAGCCTGCCTGATCCTCCTCCTCAGCAGTCAGAGGCACAACAACAGGACAAGTTGACTCAGCTGAGCCAATCGCCTCCACAACCTCCATGTCAACCTCCTCTGAAGTGCCTTCTGGGGATGGAGACCTGACTCTAAGGGAACTTGGAGGGTGTGGAGAACAAACTCAGAGTCCTCTTCAGTCCTCAGAATTTCTTTTTCTAGCGTGCTCAGGTCCCTTGCTTCCAGATCTAGCTTCTCCTCTGACACTGGAAGGCTCAGGCTGGGAACTGACACGGGGTGGAGGAGACAGTCAATGATATGCGGGTGCTTCTTATCATGCTGGTGGTGCTGGGGGTTGTTATTATGGTTGGCGTTACTGGAGGGGGGTGCAGATGCAGGCATTGATCCCACCTCCTTGCTGCCACTGACACTAGAAGCCTTATGCCTGCTAGTGCTAGGGAAGAGGTTGCATCTAAGTCTGGGGGAGAGGGGGACTTACAGCTCTCCCTCTGCCCTCTCTGGCTCCACTGCCAGAAGACCTGACACCTACCTTTCCAGCATGCTTCATATTTCATGTGCTGGAAAAAAAGTGTGTGTGTGTGTGTGTGTAATGTGTAGTACTTTCCTGCAGTACACAGTGATCAGACACTGCCAGGCAAGGCGCTGCTTTCTCCTTACTTACGGAGGAGGAAAAAACCCCCCAACAAATAACAGGATTTTTAGGGAAGAAAGGATTGGCTACAACTTGGTAGGAATGCACTACCAAGCTGTAAGCTTACAGATGCTGTTCCTGCTGCTACACAGACACAGATGCAGCTGCAAAATGGCAGAGAGCAGTTCACAAGCAGCCTTTTATGGTGGTTTTCTGTCCCTCCCCCAGAGCAATGGGATTGGAAGGGACCTCAGGGACAGATCATTGTCACTGGCCAGCTACAGATATCAATATCAGAGCAGTACCCCCTCCCTCCCCACCCCCTGCTTAGTTTCTCTTTCCCTGCAAGCCCACCTCCAAAACATTTCCGAAGCATTTTGAATAAATCTGTTTCATTTCGGAGCTGTTTCAGAGCCTTGCATTTCATTTCAGACTTGGTGTTTCGACAGCTGAAATGTCCGAAAATGAAACAAAGGCAGGTACCCGCCGGCAGGTACCCACAGGCACAGGCTCCCATACGTGTGTGTCATACACATACGGCCTTCCCTGCCATGCGTTCTCCCCTGCCCCCCATAGACTTACCTGCATCCAATTGCCAGGGATACTCCTACCACCCTGCCTGGTTGCATTGTCAGATGTGTGCGTGTGTGCATGCAGATGCATGTGGTGCCCCTGATCTCCAGTCACCATCCTGCCACTCCCCCCAGGCCCAAGCAGAGATGTGGGTTTTCCAGATAATTTTGAAAAATTTTCTGGAAAACTTTCCAATGCCCTAAATACAGCGTGATATGATTTAGCATGCTTATTTGACTTGTATTTAGTAAACAAAATACATTGTTCAAATTTGCGGATGACACTAAATTGTGGGGAGAAGTGGGCATGCTGGAGGAGAGGGACAGGCTGAAACTAGATCTAGACAGGTTACAGGGGTGGGCGGATAAGAACTGGATGGGATTCAATACCGACAAGTGCAAAGTGATGCACCTGGGGAGGAACAACCGGCACCATACCTACAAGCTGGGGAACTCCCTTCTTGTCAGTACAGAGGCGGAAAAGGATCTTGGAATCATCATTGATTCCAAAATGAACATGCGCTGCCAGTGTGGGGACACGGTCAGGAAGGCTAACCGTACCTTGTCGTGCATCCACAGATGCATCGCAAGCAAGTCCAAGGAGGTGATCCTCCCCCTGTATGTGACACTGGTCAGGCTGCAGCTGGAGTACTGCATCCAGTTCTGGGTGTCGCACTTCAGGAGGGATGTGGACAACATGGAGAGGGTCCAGAGGAGGGCCACTCGCATAATTGGGGCAGCAGGGCAGGCCCTACAAGGAGAGGCTAAGGGACTTGAACCTGTTCAGCTTCCACAAGAGAAGACTGAGAGGGGATCTGATGGCCATCTACAAACTGGCCAAGGGGGATCAGCAGGCTATGCAAGAGTCCCTGTTCCCCCCCGAGCACTACCGGGAGTAACGAGGAATAACCACCATAAGTTGACCGAGAGTAGATTCAGGCTAGATATCAGGAGGCGCTACTTCACAGTCAGGGTGGCTATGATCTTGAACCAACTTCCAAAGGAAGCGGTGCTCACTCCTACCCTGGGGATCTTCAAAAGGAGGCTAGATAATCACCTAGCTGGGGTTGTTTGACCCCAGCATTCTTTCCTGCCCGTGGCAGGGGGTCGGACTTCCAGCCCTGCTCAGGTCCCTTCCAACCCTATCTACTATGAAAATTAAAGAAGTATCCTCATGTAAATTTTATGTCCCGATAGAGACAAGCCATTGAACTAAAATATTTGATTAGAAAAAGAAATATAGTACACTTAGTGTGGTTTAAATGTTATGTTCAAGCAAATTCAGAGCTTTATGTGGAAAGAAATTATTGGAATACTTGTAAAAATGTAAAGACAATACACAATGGCATGTACTTCCCTTACATTGTTTGTTTTAAATTTAAGGAAAAAAATGAAGGCACTGAAAACTGTTGACACACTAATTTTAGCACACCCAAAGAACTGTGCAGGATATGCTATGGTTGTCCACTCATCTACTTCAACAGAGTTTAACTCTCTTCCTCTGAGGCCATTGCTGCACTCCCAGTTTCACTGTCTCGATCTGTATAATTAATTGCACTACTTAATTCATAGGTGGGCAATTATTTTGGGCGGAGGGCGGCTTACCCAGTTTTGGCAGGCTGTTGAGGGCCTCATGGGTATGTTCCAGGGCTAACACCGGTGGGGACAAAAACAGGGCGCAGGCTGGCAAGGGTCCGGGGAGCTGGGCTGGGCTGTACCAGCAGGGAGGGGGGAGCTGGCCTGGCTTCACAGAGCCCCTGCCAGCTGGGACCCCATGCTCAGGGAAAAGCTGAGCATGGGGGCGGGAAGCGACCTCTTCCCTGCCCTGCGCCCGGTGCTCCACACTGCAGTCGCTTGCAGCCTGCATGGGGCTGTCCAGAGTGGGCACAGGCAGCCCCACATGGGCTGCAAGCAGCTGCAGCGCAGGGCATTGGGTGTGGGTGAGGAGGGGCCACTTCCCCCCCACCTGCACTTCTTCCTTGCCTGGGGTCTCCCCCACACTTACTGAGCTTCCCGCGCCAGGGCAGCCACATGCTCCCAGACCAGAAACCCTGGCTGGGGGACAGGGCTGGGTGGGCCCCACTGTTGTTGGAGCTTGCTGGGCTTCCCCTGGATCCTACTGCCCTTGGTTCCTTTCATCTTTTACAGGAACCAAGGACAGAGAAATATTAATTATCCAATTTTTTTTAGGGGCCCCGCGGGGTGGATAGAATGGTCTCACGGGCTGAATCTGACTCGCGGGCCGTATTTTGCCCACCCCTCACTTAATTAGTTCCATTTCAGAATCTGATTGAGGCAAATCTGATTCAGAACTACTTGAAACACATTCTGTCTCGCTAATGGATGGTTTTACCAATGAGTCTGTGGGCAAGGGGAACTTATCACACTGCATCTACTTTGCTAATTGTGCTTCTGACTGATTTTTTCCAGAAGCAAGAGACTGAGAAATAGAAACAAGCTTAGGGGTGCATTCTTTTGTTAGTCTGTTCGTCTTTTTTGTCTTGATTAAGCTGAAAGCTTCCAGTTCTGTTTAGAAGAAGCTGCTGTTGGTGGGGTGCTTAGGATCCTTGGAGCAATCCTGAACATCAGTCGGGTGTTACAGTATTCCTTCCACCATGTGAGAGGAGACATTCTCTACTGCCCGCCAAATGATGTCTTTAGTCCAAGCAGTACTTGGCATTGTCTGTCATCACAGCTATGTTGTCGGTGTTGGGGACATTCTTAGCTACTTCCATAATTGTGTCAAGAGCAGTAGATAATTCATCTTCTGATAAATGATGTTCTCTGTGTTGAGGATCCAAAATGTTTGTAGCCAGATAAACTGGATGAGAACAAAACTCAGATCTCTTTGTAAACATTTGTTTTACTACTACTACTTTTTTGGATAGAGGTGAAGAAGGCTCAGTTAGATTGTCATACAGGTGTCTGAATATCTCTGGAATATTTGAAAGGCTTCGTGTATCTCCTTCAAGTTTCTCGATTAGCTTGGAACTGATAGTAGCAAATTGAATGCTCATTGAACTGGAACCCAGAACACATGGTTGTCGAGAATCTCTGCTTCTGAATATTCATGGGAATAGTCTGGGATACTATTGAATCACACTGCAAACAGTTCTTTTTACACAGCAAACTATGTAAACGTTTTTTAGCCGAGTCCCATCTAATTTCTTCTGGCAATAAAAGTGCACTTTTCTTCCCTTGCTTCTCTTTCTGTAATTTCTTCAAGATCTGATTAGCAACATGATTATTGTTGAATATCTTCACCATAACTTTGCAGTTTACCAATATTGTCTTCATTGTACTCACACTTACTATGCCTTTTGCCAGAAGTTTCAATCCATGAGCCAGACAGCCAAATACTATTAAATGAGGTTTATGGGTACACTGATACATTGATCTAATATCAGATCGGTACTGATATGAAGAAAACTGTTTATATTGGATATCAGCCCTTTGGGGATGATAATTTGGCTGATAAATGCCCGTGCTGCACGCAAACGCAGTACAGCACGGAGCAGAGCCGGCAGCATGGAGAGCTGCCTCCAGCTGATATGTCGGAAGGGGCAGAGGGAGACACAGATCAAAGCCCCCCCATGGTGAGGCAGGGGGCAGGGACAGGCACTGCCTAGCTGGGGGGGGAGGAGGAACAGCTTGTGGGGTGGATGGCTGGCTTCTACCGCTGCTTGCACCCCAGGAAGGCGGGGGATTGTGTGCCCCCAGGCAGCAGCTGTGGGGTACAGCTGGAGCCAACACTGCATAGCTTTGTTGCTGGGCAGAGGGCTCATAGCGGGCTATGGTGGTGCTGGGAGGATGCTGCGTCCACCCCAGATTTTGCCACAGCTCTGCTCCCGGCCCTGTGCTGTTGCCCGATGAAGACCTGGCTGCATGTCCCACCTCCACCCAAGCTCTGGGAAGAGCTGGGGCTGCATTGGGTGGTGGATGGGACTGGGAGCGGAGCTGCGGAGAAATTTGGAGTGGCTGCAGCCTCGTCTCAGCACCACTGGAACCTGCTCCGAGCCCAGCCCTCAGCAAGAAAAGCCCCATGCAGCTCTGAGCTTCAGCTTTGGGTCCAAGTTGCAGCTGCAACCTGCCCCATGCTGTGCAGATATGGGGGCACAGGTCCCCCCCACCAGTCTTCTGGGGTGCAAGCAGCAGTGGGAGCTGCTCCCACCCCATGAGCTGCTTCTCTATCTTGTGAAACCTGGGTGGGAAGTACCTGCCTCTACCCCCTCCCTCACTGTGGGAGACATTGATTTGTGCCTCTCCTGTGTCCCTTTTCTCCCCCCTCCCCTTCCACCACACTGGACTTACCACCTCAGGGCAGCTGTATAAGATTTCGGATCAGTATTGGCTGTGATATGCCTCCTTAAATATCGGCTATCGGTATCAGCCCCCAAAATCTCTATTGGTGCACCCCTAATGATGATACTTTGCCTTTAATATTCGTCATAAAACTTTCATGTTGCTTGCATTATCAGTTACCAGGGCTTGTACCCTGGAGGGACCTGCACTTTCAATCTTTTCACTCAGTAGCTTGGCTGTGTATTCACCTCTATGACAAGAAGATTTGGTAGCAATAGCTTTCAGGAATATTGGTTTGGTTGTTGCTCACATAATGTTCAATAAAGTATTTCCTTGTATATCAGTCCATCCATCTGACATCAGAGTCAGTTATCCTGCTTGACCAATTCTTTAAATAACCATTGTTTGAACTCTGTCATGCTCTCTATCTAACAGAGAATGTGGTAAGCGGTACCGTGACGACAACTTGTATGATGGGCGAATTAGTTTGTAATGTTCCTTCCAGTATTGATTTTCAGTTATGGAAAGAGGTGTACCACTTGCAAATATAGTTCAAGCTAGTGTCTCCTCTGCTTTTTCTTCAACTTCTCCTGGCATTTTGTCCACAAGGCTTGACTGTCTTGAACAGATCTGCTATTTTACTTGAGCTACCAAGTTCCTCCAACAAAAGGGGGAGACAGATTTTTATTTTATCCTATTCTAGTCTAGCCTGATCCATCAGAAGGAAAAGTCGCTGATGAAGATATTGAACAGTGGGGGCCCGAGGACCGAGCCCTGGGGGACCCCACTGCCCATATCCCTCCAGGTTGAAAATGGCCCATCCACCACTACTGTCTGGCTGCGGTCCTCCAGCCAATTAACAACCCATCTGATTGTGTAGGTGTCAACCCTAGAGTCGCCTAATGTTGAGAGACATTGGTGAGAGACGGTGTTGAAGGCCTTCCTAAAGTCCAGAAAGACTGTGTCTACCGTGACACTTGTGTCCAAGGCTTTGGAACCTGGTTATAGAAGGCCACCAGGTTCATCTGCCAGGACCTGCCTCAAATGAACCCATGTTGGTTGTCCCTAAACATAATCTCCCCTGCTGGTCCCTTGCAGATTGTGCTCCTGGATAATTTTTGCAAAGAGCTTCCCCAGGACTGAGGTAAGACTAGCAGGCCTATAGTTTCCTGGGTCCTCTTTTCTCCCTTTTTTTGAAAATGGGGACCACATTGGCCCTTTTCCAGTCCTCTGGCACCTCGCCAGAGCACAACGAGTGCTCATAAAGCTGTGCCAGGGGTCCCTCAATGACCTCTGCCAGTTCCCTGAGCACTCTGGGATGGAGATCGTCAGGACCTGCTGATTTGAACATGTCTAGCCCCTCCAGAAGTTCCCTGACTAGGTTCTCACTGAACCTGTGCCTGGCTGCGCCTCCCCTGGGTCCGTCCAGATTCCCACTGGGGGGATGTCCCTGTCCCTGCTCAGAGAAATGGAAGAAAATAATTTGTTAAAGAAATTAGCTTTGTTGTCTGGTGCTACCACCAGATTACGAAGCAAGTCCTGCAGAGGCCCCACGTTGCTTGGTACCTTCTTTTTATCCGCTATGTATTTAAAAAAGGACTTGTTATCTTTGATTCAGGTTGCTAGTCCCAATTCCATCTCTGCCTTAGCCTTCCTAACAACCCCCCTACAATCTCGAGCATTAGAGGTATAATCCTCCTTGGTGATGGCCCCTCCCTTCCATTGGGTGTACGCCTTCTTTTTGGCTTTGAGATATTCCTGGATGCTTTTCATAGAATCATAGAAATCATAGAAACAGGGTTGGAATGGACCTTGTAGATCTTAAAGTCTGACCCCCTGCCTGGGCAAGAGAAAAACTGGGCTTAAATGACTCCACCCAGGTAGGCATCAGGCCTCTTCTTAAAGACCCCCAGGGTAAGAGCCAGCACCACTTCCCTTGGAAGTTGGTTCCAGATCCTAGCCGCCCTAACTGTGAAGTAGTTCTTACGGATGTCTAATCTAAGCCTACTCCCCAACAACTTGTGGCCATTATTTCTTGTTATGCCAGGGGGTGCTAGAGAAACAAGGTCTCTCCCAAACCCTTCTGGTCCCCCCTAGTGAGTTTATAGATGGTCACCAGGCTCCCCCTCAGCCTTCTCTTGTGAAGCCTGAACAGGTTCAGGTCCCTCAGTCTCTCATTGTAAGGTCTGCCCTGTTGTTCCCGGATCATGCGGGTGGCCCTCCTTTGGACCCTCTCAATGTTGTCCACATCCCTCCTGAAGTGGGGCACGCACAACTGGACACAGTAGTCCAGCTGTGGCCTGACCAGCCTCATGTAGAGGGAGAGGATCACCTCCGTGGTCCTGCTTGAGCTGTACCTGTGGATGCACGACAAGGTCTGGTTAGCCCTGCCAACCGTGACCTCGCATTGTCAGCCCATGTTCATCGTGGAGTCAATAATGACTCCAAGATCCCTTTCTGCCTCCGTGCTCTCAAGAAGGAAGCTTCCCATTCTATAAGTGTGCTGCTGGTTTCTACTGCCTAAGTGCAGCCCCCTGCACTTGTCAGTATTGAAACACATCCTGTTTTTGTTAGCCCACCCCTGCAACCTATCCAGGTGTTGCTGCAGTCTTTCCCTCCCTACTAGCGTGCTCAC
Organism: Crocodylus siamensis; assembly: GCF_052110815.1. NCBI lineage: Eukaryota > Metazoa > Chordata > Crocodylia > Crocodylidae > Crocodylus > Crocodylus siamensis. Next base: position 20,397,904 of record NC_143395.1, read on the forward strand.
CTCACCCCAAATTTTGGTATCATCAGCAAATTTAAACAAGTTGCTTTTTACCCCATCGTCCAAATCACTGATAAAGAGATTAAACAGCGTGGGCCCAAGGACCGAACCCTGGGGGACTCCGCTGCCCCCTTCTCCCCAGGTCGAATATGACCCATCCACCGCCACCTTCTGAGTATGACCCTTCAGCCAATCTGCAATCCATCTGACTGTGTAGGCATCAGTGCCACAGTCGCTTATGTTTTTAATGAGGATGGGGTGGGAGACAGTGTCAAAGGCCTTGCTGAAGTACAGAAAGACTACATCCATAGCAACACCTGCATCCAGTGCTTTTGCGACCTGATCATAAAAAGCAGTCGGGTTGGTCTGACATGACCTGCCCCTAATGAAACCATGCTGGTTGCTCTTGAGCATCATCCCTGAAGCCGGCCCATCGCAGATGTGCTGCTTGATGATCTTCTCAAAGAGTTTCCGTAGGATTGAGGTTAAGACTGACGGGCCTATAGTTGCCCCGGCCCTCCCTCCTCCCTTTTTTAAAGATGGGGACCATGTTGGCTATCTTCCAATCATCTGGCACCTGGCCCGAGCACCACGAGCGCTCGTAAAGCCATGCCAAAGGCCCTGCAATAACCCCTGCTAGCTCCCTCAACACCCTGTGGTGGAGAGCATCTGGACCTGCTGATTTGAACATATCCAGCCCCTCCAGAAGCTCTCTAACTCGGTCCTCCCCAACCTGAGGTCTGGAGACATTCCCCTCAAGTCCGTCTTGCATCACGGTGGGGAAGTCCCGGTCCCTGCACAAGAAAATGGAGGTGAAGAATTGGATAAAGAGGTCTGCTTTTGGTAAGCCATAGGGGCTTTTGAGTGCTCTTGCCCCTTTCATCTGTGTTTGGGATTGTCATCTTCTGGACTTTGAGGATCATCTCCTTAAGGAATTACCACTCTCCTTGGACTCCCAACTCCCTCCCCTCCAGGACCTCAGTGCCTCCCTGACTAGTCTCCTTACCTCATTGAAACTCCTGTACTCTTTCAGGACAGTTTCTACATGTTATTAAATGTTTCTTCATTCTTGTTGCAGTGTTAGCATATTCCTGCCCACAGTATTTACATCTACCAACTTTCTTCCTTCCTTCAGTAGCTTGAACTTCACTATAATGATGCCACACACTAGGTTGTTTTTTTTTCTGATTAGGCATGCTTATGACTACTTCAAACCAAAAGCACTAAAAAACAGATCTTATGCAAACACTTTCAACTTCCCCAACTCAAGAAAAGAAATGAGACGCTGCTCTGTGTGTTTGCTGAACTAAAAGTGAAACAAAAATTAATGACAGTTTTAATTTTGCTTTTGGTTTCACTTGCAGTTTGAGAGAATTTTAGCTTTGGTTTTTATTTGAAATGCACAGCCAATTAGGTGAATTCATAACTTGATTTTTGGTTTGGATTATTATGTGAGTGTACTTACTCTCCTGTTTACAAATCAAGAAAACATATGTGTATTCTTTCTCACACTTCCTAGGGATAATCACTTGAAAAATATTAATTACAGCTTTGAAACTGTCAAACTTACCTAATTATAATATTGACATCCATTTATTGTTACTAATGACTTTTATGAAACAAGCAGCTCTTTTACAATCTTTTCTCCAATGCCTGAGGAAGGGTGTTTGTGCCTGAAAACTTGCAATTGAAGAATTTTTTTTTGCAAAAATCTTGTTGGTTTAATAAAACATATCATCTCTACTATGAGTCCTGATTGCCTTTTTATGAAACCATGAATTTTTAGTAATGGAAAATTTCCCACGGAAAAATAAATCCCTGGAAAATTTTCTGCCCCACGTCTCTCGCCCCAACCAGATCCTTGCAGGCTGGTTGAACACTCAGCTCCTTGAATGCTGCCAGCCTGCAAGGGGAAACCCACAGTTTCCCACTTCCAAAGGAAAAAACTGTGGCTTTTCTGCATTATATTTCTGCAGGGAATGGAAAACATCCCTGCTGATCAGTCAAATTTTCGAATGGTTAATTTGTATGCATCCACACCCACAGTTTATATTAAGGAGGAATAGCTTTTGAATGTGGTTTTATGATTATTCCAAACTTTGTGTACTGCATGTTCATATAGAGTGAGGAGGTTTTCAGCCACACTGAGGGGTAGGAATTATGGACCTACTTCTGAAATTATGTTGCTGAACAGTATTTGTTAAATCATTACAGATCTGTGTCCTTTACATCTTTATACACAGAGGAAAATCATCTTGCTCTTTCATAGTGCTTTGTAATCCTTAAATTAAAAGTGAAGTGTTACTTTTATTGTGTTTAGGGGTTAACCTGTCTTGCTCTCAACAGCAGTTGTTACAGACTTAGAAACTTGATCATTCAAATAGCTTCTCTTAGCTGGTCAGCATAGATTTATTAGCAGAATGCCATACAGAGGACTTACTAACCTAAGTTAACCAAAAACATTCCTGCACACATACTGATAAATTAACAAAACATTGTAAAACTAAACAATATTGTAATTTTCAAAATACTTTTTTTGTTATTTTATTGATTCACTCTTGTAAATTCATGTCATGCTAGAGCAAATTGACAAAATTTTAAAATGGAAGACAATGTTGAGAAAAAAAATGTACTGCGTGTGTTCAGTGTCTTTTAGTAGGTTGAAACATGTAATGAGAGACTTGCATTATCTCTTATGTTTTACTAGAGTAAAATAAAGAAGCGGTCTTGGGTTCTTCATGAATGTCTGGAAAGAGTTCCTGAGAATGTGGATGCTGCAAAAGAATTGCTTCAATATGGTTTAAAAGGCACAGACTTGGAGGCCCTTATAGCTATAGGGAAAGGAGAAGATGGTGGCAGGTTTGTTGTTGTGTCTTGTTTCTGTGCTCTGAAATTAATTCAGCAAAAGTTGTTGGTCAACTCAAATGAAACCTCAGCAGGACATATGATCTTTAAAATATGTCCTCTTTAAAACAACTCTAACTATTCCTGAAATAAAGAAAATTGTGACCTTGGACATGGAGTGTGATGGTGTGAAGGGCTTAGTATAAAACCAGTATCAATTTTATCTTTTTTAAAATTCATCCTCCACTTGGAATTGGATGCCCTTAGATTGGTTTAAACTATAGGTTGACATTTTACAATCTTTTTTCAATATCTGCTTTCATTCTTAAAGTGGGTAGGTTAAAAAAAATTCCAAGAAAACAAAAGAGACCATTTTCATATTTTGTATTTGGGAGGAAAATATTCTAAAGCAGGTCACTCATACTGTATCATTTGACTTGGTATACATCAAGACATGGGGCTGTATGCCCTTGCCATTTACAGCCATGTATGGTGCAGGAGTAGTGTTAGGAACTCTCCTGCCTATAGACTTGTAAACTTAATGGATGACAAGCCTGTTTTGTGTAGAATTATGCCTTTCCTTTTTCAAATACTCAGGCTACTTCAGTAAAGCTCACAAGTATAATACTATTCTTCAAATAATTCTGTTTACCATTTTCAGTAAAAAATCAATTCTGATACAAAAGATGCAGACAGAAAGCTGTGTAAAACTTGTTGTTGGCTGGATAACTTGCTCTTTATATCTCTTTAGCATTGATTTTTTTTTTTTTTTTTTTTTTTTTTTTTTTTGGTTCTTTCTGTCAGATTTATCTTACCGGGGGAGGTGGACATTGATGAAGTCCCCTATGAAGATTTTATGTCGCCTGATGAAGAAGCAGACAGTAGAATGGAAAAGGAGGCCAGGAAGCGGCAAGAACTGCTTCTATCAGTGAACTTCTCAAAGTAAATGAAACGTCAGGCCAATTTTACTTAAATTTATTTTTATATATTCTCATTCCCAAGGGCATAATTATTTTTCTTCTCTTTACTTCTAATTGGGTAACAGTTTTAATATTTAATCAGCATGATACTGTGAAAGTCTCCAGGTTATTGAATTTCTCATTGAGCTTCCAATATACAGAGACAGTTTGTCTTTTTATCTTCATCTTGTTGCTTTGTCTTTCATAGAAATCCGCTTTTGAAAGTATATCTGCTGCAGCAACCTTAAAACAGAAAATCTCTCCCCGCCTCTCTTTTCTCTCACCAAACAGGCTAACGTTGGAACAAAAAGAGCTTTGTCGCAGCAGGCTGAAATTATTAATGTATTTAGATCGACTTGCAACATATGAGGTAAGGAGATGGGCGGATAATCTTATAGAGTAGCACTTGTATACTTTGTAGTTTTAATTTCATACCCCTCCTATCCTCCTCCCTTCTTCCCCCTCATGAAGATTAAGGTTTGCAAACTGATCAGGGCTATACAGGGTTGTGAAAGACTGCTGAAGTGCTCTAGCTTTTATTTGAAAAGGTACCACTTCCCTGAGAATGCTAATGAGCTTCAGCTGATCAGAAAAGCAGTGCCCTTTTAAAATAAAAGCTACAGCAAACAGCTGAGCTGTTTTCCCCGTTTGGGATTTAAGTTAGACCTTTTCAGCTTGGAGAGAGACAATAGTACAGCCTATATTTTAAAGCAGAGAATTTATTAACAGAGCAACTATGGGATCTGGATAACTAAAATGAGTTAACTGAATGATTGATTACATTCATTGGCCACCAGTTCCTTTAGCTGAATGACCTATTCATCCTCAGGTGACGGGATCACTGGATGCTCTTTCTATAGTTGTTGCTTCTCCGTGGTAGTTCAAAGTAACCCCCCAGGCTGTATTTTCAATTTATAATTCTTTTATGTATATGCAGACCCAGTGTCAACCTTCCCTGTTTGACCACAAAACCCACTACAAAACAAAGTAATAGTCTAGGGAAACAATTATTTTGAGAGCTCAGCTTTATATAGCTTTGGTTAGGCCAGAGATGCTCAGCCTTCCCGCTCTGAGGCTAAGTGAGTGGCGGGGGGCAGGTATGTACACCAGCCCAACTTTGCAAACTGGATCTAGCTGCGTTCCAGTGATCTAGCATGCAGGGCCATATCATCTGGCTGTGGGGGGGGACAAGTCCCAGGGGGATCTCACTTGGGGCTCAAGTGCCCAGCGTATGCTGGGTGTGACCTGCTTTGGGACAGTGTTAAGTGTGGGGTTTGAGTGGAGTATACCCGTCAAACCATAATGTGGGTGTTCTTAAAGGCGAGCTCAGGTAGGCCAGAAACCTTTTGTGGAGCAAAAGGTAATTTATCTTGATTTTTTTTTTTAAATATGAACATTTGACAGGCATGAAACAGAGTTAAAATATTTGAAGACAACTTGGAAAAAAAGCACATTTCCCCTTCACCAGAGTGTAGTTGCTAAAGTCAGTAGATGCTTAGTTACATCTGCAGATATGCCATGTAACTCTCAGAACATTTTTTTTCATGAAATACTGTCAAAACTGCCTGAAGCTCTGTATACTTGCATGTTACCAATGCTCTCAGCCATGCCTAGCCCAGAGCCTGGTGGTTGGGGCATTTTTGTAAAACAGGAACAGACCTTGCTTAGGTTGAAATATAAGACTGGATCAAGTAAGTAACTTCCATAGAGAAATCATCCATTTTGAAGTATATCATTACACGCTGAATGTTTCTTGACATTTCTGATGGGAGTGTGATCTTCAAAATGTGAACTGCAAGGACTAAGACTGAATTGAGTTGCAGTTCATTTGTAACTAATCTTGGAGGGTGCTTAGTTCAGAAACAGTTTTAAATTCTTTTCTTGTAAAAGAAAATATTTTTATTACCCCTATTCAGTGAATATAACCTAGAAGGTATTCAGCAAAAACCTCCCTGAGATTTTGTTTGCATTTAGTCTTTTGACATTTGCAAGGTTGCAGTGTTGAATTCTGAAAAATATTTCATTATGCTAGGATTTCATAGGGCTCAACTATGAATTGTTTATTAGCTCTGTTTTAGGGGTAGGAATTTTATAGCTACCTCTTGAGCAACCCAAACTGCTTATCACTTTTCTCATAAAACTCTCCCTTGGTTCCCTGGCTTCTTTGAGTGAATGAATGAGTGTGCTGTTCTAGACTGAGATGAACGGACACTCCTTGAGTGTATTTGCATTTCTGAGAATATTTGCAATGGAGACAAAGCCTCATCTACTTCCTATGCACTTGCACAGCAGTATCGCATTCCTTATCATGTTGCTACCTGGGTTCAGAGTAGCTAGAACATAATCTAGCCACAGTCCCCACACTCCCATCGTTAGCAAGTTATGCTGACTTTTCTGTATCAAATCTCTTTATTTCCAAAATTTACTTTAGTGGGGACTTTATGAATAATAAACATCATTTTTTTTTTCCAGTTGGGAGGGATGAATTGGGGGGAAATTAACAACAATTAATAGTTTTGGCTAATATAGTTGTTCAGTTGCCTGAAAATGCAACAATTTCAATATTACATTTTATCCTTTTTTCAGATTACTTTTCATTAAAACTTCCTTTCTTTAAAGGAAATTCTGCGAGGACCTGATGCAGCTGAGCAGAGATATGATGCTGAATTCTTCAAGAAATTCCGCAACCAGAATATTGTGCTCTCTGCAAGAACTTATGCTCGGGTATTGATAATTATTTTATTGAAAATTTTAAATTGTTCCATTTTTGTTACAATAATTATTCCCAGTACCATATAGAGCAATGCACAAGATTTATGACATATTTTTTTTTCCTGTTAAAAGGTATGAGAGATTTTTAAAACGAAATAATATATGGTATTGATTATTTCTGGTTATCTTTGTTTCATTGCAAAATGCAATTTTTTTTTTTTTTTTTTTTTTTTTTGCTCTACTCTGTCAAGCTTTCAGACGATTGAAAACCTTTCAATTTCCCTACACACACCTTCTTTAAAAATGCATAGTGAAATCAGAATTTCACTATTTTCTGAACATTTGTACTTATTAAGCAACATCAGTCTTAGGCTGTGTTTCATAATATAAAACAGAATATTTGATGATTTGCTGTTTAGGAAAGCAATGTGAGAGCCCTGGAAATTTTGTTCACATACCATGGATCAGATTTGCTTCAACATCGGCTGGCAATTCTCTCTAATTTTCCAGAGACGACCTCACCGCATGTGTATTCCTTTTTGCTGCCTGAAGCTTGGTAAGAATACATCCACTGCATGTCAGTTTCTGTACTATGTATTCTTTTGAGAAAACAAGATTTGATGCTAAAATTTAGTTCCTGTTTTTGAGTTTTTGCTTTGTAGTCAAATTTACACTTTGTAAATAATTAAGAATCTTTGACTTTCTCCTTCCTTATAGAAGTTTTTTAGTACATACGATAAGTCTTCTGGGGAGAAGAGCACTTCAATTTACTTAACTCCTTTTCACCTAAATAGACAATAGTAGTAGCAAACTTTTTTTTCTCTCCATTCTTACTTTAAGAAGAACTATTTGATACCAAAGAGTTTATCTGATCCTGTTCCATAGTGGTGCATACTGGGTAGCATTGGTGGGTGAAAACTCTGATGCCACAGCTACATTGCCATAATGATACTCTCCGTCAGTATAGTGTGTTACTACAGCAACGTAGTGGCTAAAAAAAAGCCGTGCACCACACAGTGTGGACTGTTACCGCACCGTCATTTAGTACTTCTTTTTTAGTACTTCCAAAAGGAAGTACTAAATGATGGTGTAGTAACAACGGTGCTATACGGGCACATGTAGATGAGCCTACTGAGTTTGTCTTTGTCTTTGTAATATGTAATACTGAAATCCTTGGAAGTAGAAATGCCAATTCTTTTATTTTAGAGAAATAATTATATTTCATGTTTTAATTGCTTACATATGGCTGCCAGACTTAGAGTCTATTGAGAATCCCCTGAGAAGATAAGATAGAGCATGAAGAAAAGTCTCATTCAGTTCTCAAACATAACGTAGTAATTTAAAATAGGGTTTTAATTCCTTCATCTTCTATACTCAGCTAAGAAATATTTTGATGCCTGCCCATTTCTGTCAATAGCCATTTAGGCAGTAAGGTATTGGGAGACATCTCAGTCTCCCAGTACCTTTTTACATCCAGTAAATGCATCTCTACTGATCCTGAAGTTACTGCCATATTCTGTGAAAATGGAGTGGAGAGTGGGAGGGAATTTATAACACCTTGTTTCTCAGGCAGAGCTTTTAAGACTATTGATTTCTGTGTATAAAAGCTTATGCATAGGCAGTTTCAGCTTCTTAACTACAGAGAAAAGAATGGAAAATCCAGTTCTTCCATTATTACAATAACAAGTTATCTAATCACAAACGGGGTATAACTTTCAAATAAATCTGAGACTCCTTGAGTCCTACTAGTACAAGCACTGTTTCTGTCTTACTAAGAGCTTATTGGCTTTCTGTGTCCATTTGGAAATTGCTATGACAGATACAAAACTTGTTTAGGGAGTATGTTGTCTTTTGATATAACAGAACTAAACTCACCATTTTTCTGCTGGTGCTCTTCTCTGCTGACAGCAAGATTTAAGATCTTTCCTACCGCAGATTTGTAACACTGAAAACTGTCTAATGAGAGTTTTTAAACTGCAACCTCACTTACCAGGACAAGGGTAAAAAGCCATCATTTGGAAGAAATTCAATGCTACTGAATCTGAGCTCCTGTTCCTCTAACTTTTGGCTGCTTACAGACGTTAAAAAACAAAAACAAATGATGCTTTACATTAAACTTGGTGCACTCCTGCGCCAAGCCTAGCACAAGCCAGAAGAGGCATCGCATTAGTTTGACCTGGCTTGCCCAATGTCTGTATAGATCGTGTGCCTTAGTGGGGCTTTTGTGGCACTTTTTTTATCTAACTGCTGATTCAATCAGCTATTAGATAAAAGCACCAAAGAGCCCCACTGAAGCACCTAATCTATACAGGTGCTGCAGAGCCAAGTTGAACTAAAGTGCTGCTGCTTCTTGTAAAGCATGGTGGTTTGGTTGTTTGGGTTTTTTGTTTTTTGTTTTTTTTAAACAGCTGTAGGCAGCTGTAGTTGTCTCTGTTAAATACCTCTCTCTGTGGTTTTATTTTTTGCAAAGTAAGGCATTTTTATGTCTTCTTGGAAAGAGTTCTGCATTCTGGAAAATTCAAAACAGGCTTTAAATCAGTTAAACCCCCAATATCCTGTATACTTAAGCTAAACTATAATTGAAGCGGGGGAAAGAATTCTTTTGGACAGTAGCATAATACAAATACACCTAAAGAAACACAACATTTTTATAATGCTATCTATCTAGCTAGCTTCTGAACTCACTGCTATCTCCTATCTCCATTTTAAAGAGGAGGAAACAGAGTGACTGACATTTTCCCAAGGGGAATTAGACCCTTGTCCTCCATGAGTTAGGCTAGTACCTAGAGCACTGGCTTATCCTTCTTTTCTGACAGCATATTAACAAATGCAGAATTCTCAGTTTGTTGAAAAAAGTCGTCATTTTGATTAGAGATTGATTATAGTTTTTGACCTTTAAAAATTCAGTGTGTGTTAAATTTCAGTAATATATAAGAGATTAAAAAAAATATGGGAAATAGGAATATAAAGACAGCAGACTTTAAGATACAGACATCTGTTTTTATAGTATACTTAATACCTGTTTGAGAGGAAATAATCCCTTCTTTAAAAGTCAGGTTTGCAAATGTAGCATCCTCAGGAATACAGAACAAATGTTGCATTGTAGGCAGTTGTATAACTACTTATACCTAACATGTAAGCTTTTTTAGAAATACTTAGTAATTTTTGGATAAAAAATAGATTAAAATCATCTTGATGGTTTCATCTTGCCTCTAAACTCAATCTTCATAGTTCTTGTGAAATACCAAAACTAATGCAAAAATGCATGTGGAAGCAAGTACTTAGTTTTTTGAAATCTTTCATTTTTGTAGTTCTACTATAATTCATTCCACCAGAAGGTAATTTAGTTCTAGCATTTTCCTTGGGATGACATCATTTTGTATCTGATAAATGTTGAAATTAAATAAAATGAGCCACTGGGTATGAGAGCTTGGTTTTGATGCTTAAAATAATTTGTCCTGGAGTATGTTGACTCTTTGCTGTGAAAAGTATAGTAAGAGTGAGTCATCTTACAGGTTTTCACAGGAGATCCTTACATGAATATCGTTACTATGTCTGTTGAAGAGTTGTTTTTTTTTCCTCCAAATTGTCTCATACTAGCATATTGATTATAAAACGTAGCTTGGAGGCACTAGTTTAGAGCTCATAAATCAGAATCACAGAAATTTTCTTTAATACTTGTAGGGGGGACTTTAAAGTTTTATTTTAGAAGGATGATTTTCAAAATGTCCAACAGATCCTTTGGCAGACAAGGTTCTTTCGGTGAATCTGATATCTTTTATTAGACTGACTTAAATAGTTGGAAAAACAGTTTTTAGCAAGCTTTCGGGTTTAAAAACCCTTGTATGTCCTTAGATCAACACAGCTAAAACCTACACCCCTGCAACAGATCCTTTTGTATTTTTTCAGCATTGCAGGTTACATTTTGTTATTTCAGAGAAATTTTTTTTCTTTCAGATGGATTATTTCCTGCTGTTTTTCAAGCTGTTTTTTTTGTTTTGTTTGGTTTTGTTTTAACCTTTTCTCATTGTCAATATTTTTATTAGTGCCCAAAGAAAAGAGGTGCTTCTTGAGCAGAAATTGGCCAAATACTTCCCTGATATTTACCAAGTGTCCCCTTGCTCGGTCAGTCAGTTAATATTCAGGCGCGTGCATCTGTGTGTGCGCGCAAACGCAAAAATATTATTTTTCAACTATTAGTGTGGCTACCAGGACCACAAAAAGAGAGAAATGAATGATATGTCTACTGTAGGCAGTTAAGTACTTTTTACTGCTTTTGTAATTAGATTACGATGACCTGAGGAGCGAGAGAAAGGAAATTGAGTTTCTTCTAAGAAGCCAGTTTCTTTTATTTTGTATGTCAAGTTCTTTTTCTTTTTCCAGTGTACTGTGTTGATTCCCATATTTTAAAATGGTGTTATTTTCTGTTATAAAAAGGTTGGCATACCTGTCTTCTAATCTTAAGATTAAGTATAAAATATAAAAAATTCTGAAGCTATAGGTTCTCAAATTTCCACTTTTCTATCTTTGAAAAGATGACTGTATGGGGTCGTGGCCAATTGATTCCATCTGTTTCTAGGATGGATTCATAGATTAAACCTAGCACTGGGGGATGCCAGGAAAGGTGATATGCAGGTGCATTTTCCTGCTGTAAAGATTCCCTCCTGGCTCATTCCTGCAAATGAGAAAATGAGCAGAGCTGCTTGGCTTGCAGACAGCTGTCTTTATTTGGACAGCTACAAAATGGAAATAGGATAGGAGCTTCTTGGTATAATTTTGTATACATGCAGTATCATTTTATGTACATATTTGAGCTACCATATGTGCTAAAAACCAGAAGAGTCCCTGTTTAAAAACTTAGTCGTTCTTATGTTATTTCCATAATACATTCTTCAAAAGTGAAGATTTTTAAATATGGAAGACTAACTTCCTAGCTCTTAACCTGTGGTAGAAAGTTGCCATTGCCTATTACATTTAAAGGAATTTTCTTTTAAAGTATGTTTTATATAGCCTATTTAAACTTGTGAAATTTTCTCACTTTCTTAACTCCAGAAAGTCCTTTAGAAGCAAGTTTATAAGACCTTTTGTTTTTAGCATAACTGCTTTTTTGGTGAAGTATTGCACTATGTAGAGTAGCTAGTGTATTGCAGGTACATTGTAGTGATTCTGAAAACAAGATTAGAGCATACATCCAGCTTTGTCATTCTCAGGAGAAGTGTAATGAGATTTCATTTTTTCCTTATAAAAATGAAAAACTGATTAGATGGTCTAATCTAAATGTAATTCATGAATATGTTTAAGTCCTACATTGCTTTAAGTTGGTGAGTATTGAATGTAATAGCATTTGGCTTTGTACTGTTGAAATAAGTTTGTTCTTTTATAACAGCCTGACAATATTTGAAAGATTTTTCACTGACTCCAGGGTCTGTTATAATGTGGTTGATAACTTCTGTGGTCTTGTGGCTGTAAAGTAAGTGAGTGAAGTGTAAAGGTCTTGCGTGTCTGCTTATTAGGTCTGATTTTTTTGGTACAAATACTTGAGACTTAATCTATAAAGTATTGAGGTCCAGTAGGAACCTCAGATGACCAATCTCTAATATTGGTAATACTTCCATACCTCAAAATTCTAAATCCTTTTATACACAGTAAACGTTTTGTTATCCGGCATGATTGGGGTAGGTGGTGCCAGTTACCAAAAAATTCTGGTGATTTGTGAGTTATATGGAAGATAGTGCCACATAGTGGAAATACCTGATAGCTTCGGCAAAGGTTCCAGTTGCTAAAGTGAGGATTTGTGTTGGGGATATTGGAAATTCCTGTTAATAAAGTATACGGTTAGTAAAATGCCTGTTAACACAGCTTTTACTGTATATACAGATAATCTTCTGTGATGATCTTGGGTGTTCCCTTTCTGTGTTGTTATAACACCTGGAGGTTGCAAAGGATAAAGGTGTCATTGTGTTTATTGTGTTGCACCCTGTAGATTTTCAGGGGCTCTTGTTTGTTTTTACAGTGATTGGAACAGTGGGGGACAGGGTCTAAATGATATCACAGTAAAACAATTACATGTGGTGCTAACTTCAGCAACTACTCTGAAGATTTTATAGTCTAAGTTTTAGGCAAAATAAGTAGGCATAACAAATAAGTGAAAGAGGTGAGAGTGAGCAGGAGGTGCCTTTTATTAGATCAACTAAATAGTAGCCAGTTTTTTTTTCTTTTGCTGTTGTTTAGGTGGTATTATAAAAGGTATTGACTCTGACCCAAGAGCTTTGTATATCTCTCTTTCTTAGACCAACATGGCTTGCATCCAGGAGATACCTTTTTGTTTTTGTCTTCTGTCTGTGGTTGAGTAAATTTTGCAAGCCATGTATCTATGTGGCACTAGTCTGAGTGGTGACTATTTTTGCTTTTAGTAAGAGTAGTTTTTGCTGTCTCTACTGTGGCAAAAGATGTCATGATAGTCCAGAATACCAGGGGAACTGTTGCTTTATTATTGTAGAGATGGGTTATAATAATTAGGCCAAGGATGGTGAAGTACTTCTGGGCTGTAGACAGAAGTATCAGGAGCAAAGCTTCTTCAAAGTCCACATAAAGGAGGAAGGTAAGCTAGAATGCTAAAATGGAACAAGATAAGTGTGGGGGGTTGGGGTAGGTCACTCGAAAGTGAGATCCCCAATTCCCCGAATGTCCCCTGGAGAGGAGGGGGTATGCGCCGCGTCGCCGCCAATCTCGCCTGCCACGACTTGATGGAAAACAAAAGGGGTTCACCCGGGTGGTGAGTTGACGGTCCACGTAACAGGGTACCCCGACTCCAAAGTCCAGGGGTCCTGAGGGCTCCTCCTCCCCTACACCCTCGCCCGAGCCTCCGGGTTAGGGGGCCCCACTGGGATGCCCCCACTGACGGAATAGTCCGGCGGGATACCCGTCCACTGACGAGCCTGCCTCGGAGTCCCCCCCAGTACCTAGTGTCCCTGATACTGGGGCTCCTAGAGTCCGGATTTTTCCGGCCCTAACGGGCCTGAGTCTCTAGACCCGGGGGTGGCTACGAAGTCCGCCGCCCTGCCCGCGGGTCCTCCTCCGTGACCAACCGGCCACCATTCGCCGGAGGAGAATCCCTCCAGCCGAGGTTCCCTTTTCGAGACCCTGCGTCGGAACCGCCACCGGTCCCTGTGCTACCTGTGGCTTGACGGGACGCCTCGCTGCTCCTGGCTCCACTGTGGTCCCCTCTGCTGCCGCCGGGGTTCGCCGCGTGGCTCCCGGTCCCGTTGCTGCACGCCCTGTTGGCGCCGGCTCCGCTGCTCCCGGTTCCACGCTTACTGATTCCGCGCCTCTCGGCTTTGTTGCTCCCGGTATCGCGCTTACCGGTTCCGCGCCTCTCGGCTTCGCTGCTCCCGGTACCGCCGCCGCCGGCTCCGCCGCAGTCTGCGCCTCTCGCGCTGCTCCCGGCTCCGCTGCTCCTGAAGCTGCCGGCGCTGGCTCCGCTGCCGTCGGCGTCTCTCGCGCCGCTCCCGGCTCCGCCGCTCCCGAAGCTTACGCCGTCATCTGCGCCTCCCACGCTGCTCCCAGCTCTGCTGCTCCTGGGTCTGGCTCCTGGCGGAGCCTCCGTCCGTCTCTGCACGGGGTAGGGGTGCTCCTTTTATTTCCCCGGGCCGGCCCCACGCCGGCCCGGTTTAGGTTCCGGGAGACTTCAAAGTCCCGACCAGACTTCCGGGTCGGGTCCCGGAAGCTGGGCGGAAACCCGGGCTTCCTTTCTCGGGCCCGGTCCCCTGTGGTCCCGGCGCCCTCACAATAAGTTACTCTCCAATTTGGAAATGATAATAACGATAAATGTAAGTGCTTGGAATTTAGAAATACTGAAATATTAACACTTTATCATACCTACAACGTCCAGTGTTTGCTTCCTCTCATGGGAACTTCTCTGGTGATAGAAGTTTTCAGATTAAAACCTGTACTAGATATTTGATTACTAGGTAATTGGAAATGGCTGAGACATAGTATTAATCTAGGGCCACTGATGCATGTTACACTTAAGATGTGATTAACTGGCTGTGAATCTCTGGTGTCTTTCCCCACAAGCATCATGTGTGTAGGTTCTTCTCACCATGGCTCTTCAGGCTGAGCAACTTGATTATTGGGATGACTTTAGGTCGGTTCCCCAGGGACCTTTCCTGCCAAGTCTTTGATTATGATTGGGAGGCCAATATTTGTTCTCACCTCCCCGGGTACCTTCCCTTGGTTGTTCCCACTGTTCCTCCTTTGTGGGGCTCTGCCTACACCCTGCCTAACGCCAACCACACCGTTGTCACTTGTGTCATCGAGGTTAATGTTCTGATTCTTCATGACACTTGGTCTTTCAGAATCTTATGGCCGGAGGCTAGTGATGACTTTTCTATGCTGAGCATCTCTTATGTCCCCCGCCTTTCTCTCTGCCTATGTGGTGTCCGGCTTTGACACTGTTAAGTCCCCCGGGTTTGGTATCTGTCTGCTAGCAGTCATGCCCAGATCCTGCTGCTGCTGGGTCCTGCCAGGCTCCAGTCAACACTGGTGCCGCCTTCAGTCCACGTCGATCCTGTAATTAGATCCTTGGGCCCTCTCTGGACCTGCGTTCTCATGGTGACCCCTTCCTGGGGTATCCACCAGGTCCCCTTGGTGGGACAGCTCACAAGTTCTGGCCCCTCCAGGCCGGTTGGGGACTCCACTTCCGGTCCCCCTGGCCTGTTTACCGTTGGGTCTTTTATCCTGGCCCCGGATGTCTGGCCGATCAGTCAGCCCTGGCATGCTCTTATAAGCATGCCAGTGCAGATGCGGGAGCCATTCCCGGCTCCTTGCTGCTCGGCCATTGTTTTTTCCTTTTGATTTTTCTGCCACGGTGGCTCTGTGTGCTGCAATTTCACTTTTGCTGTGTTTGGCTTTTGGCACGGCATCCTTCTGCCTCCCCGTCTCCTCTGGTAAGTCTTTTCCACACTGGTTAATCGCATTGTTCCAGGGAGAGACAAGCGGAGGCCCTGGAGCACCCTCCCATGGCAGGACCTGAGGCAGGACTGACCCACCTAGAGAAGAAAGAGAAAAGCCCTGAAGGCAGGGCGTACTTACTTTTTTAGGAAAAACAGAGCTGGATGGGCTACGCCAAGATGAACCACCATGTGGTTCATTAGCTGCTTTTATTGCTGGCTGGGAATGGCACCGGCCGATGGTATCATCATCAAAAATCACTGCCCAGCTGATTTAAAAGGTGGCAGTGGGGAAATGGAGTGAGCAGGGACCAGAAAGTGAGGCTGCTCTCTGGGCTGCACACAGGCTGTGTCGACAGCTCAGGAAGGAGACAGACAGGGACCCGATGGAGGGATCCAGGATTTATTGAAGGGGGCATTATGCTGGCCCAGCAGTGCAGCTGAGCCAAGGAGGACGGTGTTGAGGAACCTTGGAGCCGCAGATGCCAGACCTGCGAGTGGGTCAGGTTGAGGCCTCGCACCCCAACTGTTCCTTTTTCTTTCTTAAATTGTTTTGCGTTTTTGCAGGGCCCTGATGAAGGGAAAGGGGCCAAGGGCAACCTCCACAGGCCAGGACGAGCTAGAGCAGCACAGGAGGTAACATTATAGGGAAGGAAGATCCGGTGCTTTGGCCAGGACAGTCTGACGTCCCATGGTAGTCTCGCACAGAAAGAGGCCGGGTGATGGGTGAGGAGAAAAGGAGCCAGGGGAAGACATCAGAAGGGCGATCCGGTGATCCAACATCTGGCCATCCTGAGGGTTGGCACATGACCAGGGTGAAGGGGAGGTGGAGCCCCAAGAACGCCCACTAAGGGCAGCTCCTGGTCCTCATGGAGCGATGAGAAGGAGCCTCAGCACTGAAGGAAAAGACCAAGTCGTGGCAGGAAGTATTGGGGCCTCCTTCAGGGTGAACATGACCCAACGTCAAGGTCGCCAGAACACACCCTGTGGCCATCACTGGGTGCACACTCCAAAGCAGCAAGAGAGTGTCTCCGTGAGGCCAAATGGGTGCACAGATCTTAAATAGTGACCTGGCCACACAGTCATTAAATTGATGGTGTGATAAAACCAGGAATAAGTTATTACAAAAATATATTTAAAAACTTTGTCTCTGGTTCCTGTCATGCCTTTAATTGAACATGTGGCCGGTGCTTCCATCCTCCAGAGCACACTTCCACATGGCCTGGAGGCTGGGAGCATTGGTTAGTTGATCGGGGGTCCTAGATGGGGGATCACCTTGAGCTCCCCCAGCTGAGATCCCCATCAGTGTTCGGAGCTCCCCGCTGTGGAGGGGCACCATGTAATCTGGTGGCTTGGAGCTTTTATCTGCGCCAGAGCAGCGAGACTCACTGGTGCATGGGGAGCCCAGGATCATGACCCCAGGTTCGTCCTGCACCCACAGTATGGTGTGATGGGATCTGATGCTTGATCTCAGTCATACCTTCTGCCATGCAAGAGGTGCAACTGTTGGGATTGTGCATCAGACCCCATCGTACCTTCACATTTGTCAGTGGCCTAAATAATAGCAGCTATCTAGATACCATTTTTTTTTTCTTTCAAGACAGCTAGAGAGGGGATGGAACAAGGTTTAGGTTGGCAGACAGAGGGATGATAGGGTTTGTTTTTTTGTCTAATCTCTGTTTTAATGGCTACAATTACTGTTGTTACTCGATTGTTAAAACTATTGCCATTGGGATTTAAGAGGTAATCTCGGTGGAAAATAATGCCTTTGTCTGTGTTATAAATACTTAACCAACATCTTTTTTTTTTTTCTTCGTAATTCCTTTTCCTTTTTACTGCATTTAACTACGATATTGAAACATTACAGCTCACACTCTAAGCTCACAGAAGTCAGGAAATTCAAAAGTATGGCTCCCCCAATAGCCATAACTCTGCTATATTGCACATTATACTGGTAGTAAAAATCTACACTTTTAAGATAACAACTTTTATGTATATTTTTCTGTTCTCAACCTCAACTTTTTCAAATACTACTTTGGGCCGAAACTTATCCTGCTTGGTCACAACTGAAAGGTAAATTTTTATTGCAAAGTTTGAATGAAATCCGTTTACCTGAAAGTGAATTGGTGACGAGAATGGAAATACCTTTTTAATGACTCAAACAGCTAACCTTAAAAATGTGATATTCCCATGTGACAAGTCATCATAGGGTAGGCAAATGGTAAATTTAAATTAAAAAATAAGCAGTCACATTTGCCTTTTTATAATGAAATCATTCTCCTGGACCTGCTTTTTAGTTTTTGCCTGCAGCACTGGAGTTATAATATTCCTCTTGCAGCTTCATCTCTTTATTTATAGACACACACTGAAATTAAGTGTTTTTAAAATGTGTAGAATTTTGAGAGAAAAATCCTTTAAGTCTTGTTGTATCAGAGGTTAGATTTTTGTCCTCTCTTTTTTTTTTTTTTGCTGCACATTCTCTTTGTTTGATTACCTCCCCTAGTAAGTTTCTTCTGTATGCCAAACTCATTCAGTAAAACCAGAGTTCATTGTCTGTGGTAACTAAAGTTGGTAGAAACTTGGCAAAGTTTTTATTTGAATTCAGTTTGTACTTGTTGGGAAAGAAAATGAAATGTAACCCTTCTGCCAGGCACTAGTCAGCAGCACCAATGGCCAGGTTCAAATTTTGGGGTACCTAATAAGTTTTTGCTGTGGCTCGAGCCCCCACTGAGAAATCTGGGATTGAATTTGGCTGGGTTGTCCCACATAAACTAAATGCCCTCTTCACAAGAAATGCAAACAGAAAGGGCAGATGTATTACAGAAAACCAAGGTATGGAAAACAAAGGGAAACACCAAATGTAGTTTGAAAACACTGTCAACTGCAAGGTATAGTTTATAGGTCGTGCCCTTTCTGGGGAGACTTTACCTGTGCCCAGGCAGTCCAGGACTTGGGGGCATACCCAAAGGGTTAGTTTTGGGGCCTGGCACCCCTGTACCTGCCACGTGACAACAGACGGGACAGGAGGGCCCACACTGGTGAGTCCTATGAGCTGCCCCTTGGTTTTGCTGTGGCTTGGTGAACTGCTAGTGACCGTAGGTCCTTCTGTGATGCAAGGGGCCCCTAATTGCTCCCTGGGAAGCTATAGGGCACCAATTTCCTCTTCCACATGGTAGCTGAGAGAGGGTGTTTGTGTCTTTAGTCAGCATACTGCACCCCCAAAACAGTCTCAATCACACAGCACTGCTGGGGCAGAAAAGCTACAAAACAAACTCAGAGGGCCAGGTTTATTTGCCCCACAGCCAGAAATATAGTGGGTCTCACCCACAGAATTTGGCTGAGACACAGAAACTGCAAATGCAAAAAAAAAAAAAAAAAGGACCAGGCTCTATCTAATTCTGACAGTTTGCTCCAGGGATTAATACCCCCATGGTATTATCCTACCCAAAACCCAGGAAAGGAAAGGGGGGGTGGGGGAGGAGAGAAGAGGAGTCGCAGACACAGAGACTCTCTCCATTTACTTGAGAGTTCTCTCTTCATGTTGGCTCCTCTGGCTGGGGGTGCCTCTCTAGGGTTCTCCTAGCCCCAGCCCCAACCCGCTTCCTGTGTTGGAGCTGAGGTTGGGAGGAGACTTGGCAGGACATCACCCCAGGCCTGCTCTGCTTCCATGCACCTTTCTTAACCTTTGAATTTAAAAGAACACTGCCCAATCTAGCCAGTCAGGCTAGGGGCCTGGTCTGCCCTGCTGCATGGGACTGAAACCAATTTCTTGTTTTCAGTACACAGCAGGGCGGGTCCTAAACAAAGGGACTTTCCTGCCTGCCTTGTTCAGACAGCGTGCTTCTTTTCAGTTTAACAAACAGACAAGATACAGCCAAGCAGACACCATATTAAACACGGTCATATTTAAACTAAATATGCACTCTGCAGTACGAAACAATATTTTGCAATACATATAAGATACCCAGCAACATGAAGAGTAGAATACACTTTGCAGTATAAAATTGCTTGTACATTTTTGTGTGTTACAGAAATAAAGTTACCTAACTTAAAATTAGGCATATATAAGGTTATCGTATGCTATAGGGTTAAATGCAATTAAAAGTATATATTTAACATGTTGAAATGATACTGAATTTGCAGATCCGAACATAGGCACAAAATAATAATATTAGAAGTAATAATAATAATAATGATAATAAACTAACCTTAGAGGAAGGCAAACGTGCCATCATCTCAAAGGAGTTGGACCCCTTTAAGAGAGACTGGGCCCTTTCTGCTTATCTGGTTGATTGTTTGATAAGTCAAGGGAGGATGCATAGTTTATGCATAATATTAGACAGCAATTCGAGTAGGAGACCTGTATACCAGAGGGAATAAGCTGAGAGACAAGAGAGTGGCAGAAATGAGGTATGCCTGTTGAGATTTCAGCTCAGGCAGGGGGCTGGAGATCTGGGAGAAGTGCTTTGGGTAGGAGAGAGCACTAGCTAAATTTCCTGGGAGTGGTGAAGAGCCTCAGGAAATGAGAATTAGGCACAAAGCCAGGAGAGCAGCAGCAGGAGTTTGACAAGAGAAGAAAGTTTCGAAGAGACCATTCTGTAGTTGATTGGTTGAACCAATTCTGTACGAGTAACAGGAATCGAAGAACGCAAAAGGCTCAGAAGACTAAGCTGAGCATGTAATTTACTTTGATACATAACGCTCTACCAAATTCTCAATTTCACGGATTTCTTGGATTCCGTGAAATCTGGCATTGCCTGTGAAATCCAGGCAATGCCCACAAAATCCATGGAAAAATAAAAATGGAAAAGAAAATGCTGGCTTATCAGAGGGAGCCAGCAGTCCTGAGTGTGCTCCAGCAGCCTCGTGTGGCTGGAAAGATGGAAGGGGGAGGGCTGCTTACTTGAAGGGCTCTGGGCATCCCCACCTCTCACTACTGGTTGGCTATGAGGCCTGCCTGTCATGTAACCCCATCCCACCCTACCAGTTGGTGGTGAGGGGCTGGGTCCCACTCTATGGTTGGATTGGTGGCAGGCTGTATGAATTTTATATTTTTCCAACTTTTCAATGGTTTGAAATCACCAATTTTTATATTTCATTAATATAATGTATACAGGAGCATACAACTTGAATGGAGAACCCCTGAAATCATAGGTGTATCTAGAGGGAACTGCATTACATTTGCTTTTAATGTTTTAGCATTAAAATTGTTTAACGCGTTGCCAAGTGGTAATGGTGGCTGAAAAAAGAATATCTTGGCGTTATTTTTGCTTTTACGTTACTTGTTTTCTAGAATGTTAACTCTAGTTAATTACATTATGATCCTTCCTTAGTGTATGGGACACTTCTTCTCAGAGCCTACAGAATACACTTCAGGTATTTCTTCCACCCTTATAAAGGCAATCTTCTAATTATGAATTCATGGCATAATTGGTGCCTTGGTCGTCTGCATTTTTGTCAACTGTTTAGGGTAGAGTAAAAAACTTTATGCGCCTGTAAACTCCCATGCGCTATAATTGTTTAGTGCAGACTTTGAAAATAATTCATCTTACAGGTCTTGGGAAAGAAGCTCAAGTCTCTCTCTCATATCATGCAGCTCTGTGATTAATATAGTTTGCTTTTATCCTTTTGGAATCTTTTTGCCTCCTAATTTGAATTTACTTGCTTATATAAAGCAAGGTTTATAAAGTTTATGGTCAAAATAGGCTGATGTTTAGACTCATACCTGTATAGTCTTCCAATTTGTCTCTTACTTGGATAAAAATACCTGATTTTTAACTTTTTTTTTTTTTCCATTTAGAACTTTTTTTGAAGTTTTAAAGACTTCCGTACCAAAATTCTACAATTGAAAAAAACACCTTTCCTTTGTAAATGCCACATCTGAATAGGTTTAAAGCTTTCTCTCAAAGCATAGTCATCTTCAAAGGGCTTATTGCTAGAGTATGCACAGCAGGGATTTGGAAACTGCAGTTACACTGGCAGCTGCAAGAAGCTGAGGCATTATTGTTTTTTATCTCTTATTTTTTGTTTGGGTCAGTCATCTCAAAGTGTGTATGTACATGCATGTGTTGGCCCAGGTACCAGCTGTGCTTCAATACAGTAAGATGTTTAAACGTATTGCTTCATTTCTTTCTGGATATATTTGAAAAATGGTTAATGTAGAATACGTCTTATCCTATTTAAATGACCTATCTCTTTTTTCTTCTCTGGTAAACTTTTTTTGTAAGAGGAAAAAGTTTTATTCAATTAATTGAAGTTCTTGAATATGTAGCTACAGTTGCACAAACTGCATTTCCTATATTTTTTTTTAAAAGAAGGACCAAATTGCCAGTTTTGACTACGGTAAAGCTTAAACAGACTGTTTTCCAGAATTGAAAGGGGAAGCAAAATTCCCAAACAAAAAATCTCCTATACGCCACCTCTACAGATAACGCCATAGTACTGCAAATCTAAAAGACCCTTTCCTTATTAAATGTCTGTCCTGTCCTTTAGATAAGGAAGACATCCTGCATATTGAATCCATCTTGGAGATTAATCTTGAGGAATGCTGAGCACCTGCAGCTGGCAGTAAAGTCCTGTCTCTCTGAACTTTAATTACTTTTTATAGCAAGTTACAGATGCCTAGAATTTGGTCTTGAAAACTAGTTAGGAGTAGTGTTGCTGCATAAAATCTGTAGTAAACAACATAGAAAAAAATGCATGACAAAATTATAGAGCCTGGGAATGATGTTTTATCTAGTCAGTTTATAACTTAGTAGTTAAACAAATGTGATGTGATGAAGCAATGTGAAAATAAAGATGTAATATTGTGTTTTGAGTTTTCATACCTTTCAGACAAATTAAAATGCAAAACAGATGCATGTTAAAAATATGGCTTGTAACAAAACAAATGAAATCGGAATATTTAGAGTATTGAGTTTTCTATTACATTCTCATTATGTTATACAAGCTGGGAAAATTTCCAAATTAAGTGGAAGTGAAATGGGAGTTAGAAGTCCTTCTTATCTTCTTCCCTTTTGAATGCCTTTTCAATGGTAAACTTTCATGGACTGCAGGCTTTGTGGGGACTATGCCATATTTGTGCCTTCAGTATAAGGGGTTTACCCATTTCTGTCACATGGACACCTTGCCTTCTGATCTGTATGCATTATATTTGTTATTCAGAATCTTTCCAAGACTGCGTAGAATATTTCCCAAATGCAGAACTCTTCAGGAATAAAAAAAGACCTTTTGCTCAATAAAATATTAAAGTGAAGGCAGATTTTACTTTGAAAAGCAAATATGTAAAATGACATTGTAATGTTTCATAGATAGATATGCCTATGAACTGTGCACATTTCACAAGGAAAAAAGGTTTTTTTTGATGTGATGTCTACAAACACAGCACAAGATACACGAGTCATGGAAAGACACATGTATTATTATCTGCCGTGCCAAGAGAGGGAGGAAAAAAAAGTAGAGTATAAAGTCCCTAAGGGCAAGAAGAAATAATTAAACTCTGCCCTTTAAACTTAATAATACCTTTGCCTTTTTGAAGACATGTCCCTGAGAGAAATAATCCCATACCTTTTTGAATTTCTGCAGCCAGTAAGATGTGGAAGCTATAGTGAAATAGGCAGTCTTTTGTCAAATCAAAAAAAAACCCAAAACCTTCATTGAAAGAGTGAAACTCTTTAAAGAAAAAGATCAAGAGTTGAGTACCTTCCTAGTTAGTCGGCTTAATGGATTCTGGCTGAATTTGGAATGGGTTAAAAAAAAGTTAGTGGGGGGGAAAGATAGCCAGTTCTAGAGGGGGAATGAACTTGTCTCACTTTATTGTTGTTATATTGCCAAGAAAGCTACATGCAGTTTTGTAAATAACTTTTCATGTCTGCTGGAATAATAAGTAACCAGTGTTTATATAAAATATTCATTTTGTAAGTATAATGTAGGGCCTGCATGTGCAGGTAGAAAGTGGCTAACCTGGAAGCCAGCTACATGTGCAGTGTCTATCACACAACAAAAAGCTCCAACCAGCTATAAAGTTAGGCCTCAAAAATCTGTATTAATCTGGTATCTTGTTGCTATTGCGCTTTAATTTGCATGTGTAGTAGGGTCTTCTCTGTGTTTTCTCCCACCGTAACAGGTTCATGATGCCCAACATAAACTGCCCTAGGGATTGAGGCAGTCATGACCCCTAGGACTCAGGAGTATGTTAAACCCCTTGGGATCACAGCTGCTATGTTCCCTGGGGCGCCAGTGTGCGGGAAACCTCTGGTGAGGTTTCTGCAGCTATTTCTCCTGCCCCAGGGGTTTCGCACACCCTTTGTGCTGGGAGATCACCAGGGGGGTGATCCTCTGGCCCTGGGGGTTTCCCACACCCAGGTGCATGGTGCTCTGTTGTTGGGAGCCCCTCAACTGGGTGCTCCAGCTGTGGGAGTTTACTTCTTGCTGTGCTCACCCTGCACCAGCAATAAGGCATGATGGGATCTAATCCGTGATCCGAGAGTCATACCTCCTGCTATGCGCATATATGGCATGGCAGGAGATTTGATTGTGTGAATTGCATGTTAGATCCTATTGCACCTTTATCTGCCATTTAGAGGGGGCCTAAGATTGATATAAAGACTTTGGGTTGCTTATGATCTAGGACAGCATACAGCTGGTGCTGGTGTCCGGTCGCCCAAAGAAGAAAGGTAATGGTGGCTGAAGAAGCATACTGGTGTAGCTGTGTGTGTGTGATATTTTCCTGTTCCTTACTGAGCCGTGTGGCTCTGTTAATTTGCTGGCAGGAGGTGGAAGACTATGTTGAGTCTTCAGGGTTTGTGTAAAGTATTTCCCTGTAATTCATTTACAGCTGTTTTAAAAACAACTTGGAGAATTGGTTTTGAAAGTATTGTACTCTTTGCAAAACATATTGCAGTTTATTAAAAAAATGAAGCCTTTGTGCATCTTTCAGAAGTGTGCTGGGATTCATAACCGTGAAATCTTCGAGTGTTCTAAATTAAAAACTATGCGCCGTGCCTTCCCTGTCATGCCAACAGCTAACTGTTTTTTATTCACATGGCATTTGTGTATGGTTCCCTTGATGCCTAGCGAGATTCTGGAGTACATCATCAATCAGTTTCTAAGTGCCTAGGGGATAAGTAACAACGAACATGGATTTGTCAAGAATACATTGTGCCTAATCAACTTCATTTCCTTGTATGGCAAGGTAACAGGCCTTGTGAGGGGAACTGGATATGTCTTGTATCTCAGCTTTTAATAAGTCTTTTTCATGAGAGAGAGTGTGTTGATCCTTCTTGTAAATAAGCTTATGATATAGGGTGTTGATTGGTGTGTCAGACATATGACCTGTGGAGCTGTGATCCGGCCTATGGGACTGTGGGCAGTGGGTTGATTAGGGGTGGGGTATTGAGTCCTGTTGAGCACTTATTTGGTGGTGGCAGAGTGAGCAATGCCTGCAGTTACCCCTGCAGCTTCCTGAGCAGACCCAGCAGCTCAGGCAATTGCAGCAGTTAATGCCGTCGTCATTTGCCTTTCTGCCAAAAGTGGGTCCAGATCCAGCCCATGAAGAGCCCTGCTGTCTGGATCTGGTGCAGGGGACCAAATGAGTGTGGTGCCCTTTGTCTTGATGAAACTAGATATGGATGTGTGACTGGTGGGAGAATCATACTTAAAGAGTGGCATTAAATCCTTGGTGATTAAACTGGAAGAAAGTATTAAGTGTAGTTGCTTAGGAGTCTTTCTTGGGTCCCATACTGTTCAGCATTTTCATTAATAACTTGAAAGAGAGAATTTTATGCGTGCTTTAAAACTTTTTTTGGACAGCATGAAGCTGGATGCAGTAGCAGACATGTTTGACGGTAGGGGTAGGAAAAATGGCCAAAAATTAAGTGAGCGTTCAGTATTACAGTTTTGTCTTTCCTATGCTTATGGCATCTCATCACCTTCTGCTGTTGTTGTTTGGGGTCTAGTACACTAGGTGACTTCTGCAAATGCCTGCCAGATTGGGTCCTGCAGGCAATTTAACAGAGGAACCTTGGGTAAAATCCTATTACACTTTGCTGCCATTTTTGGCACTTGCACATAATTAGCGAGCCTAATCCTTGTGGAGTGTGGATGTGCCAATAGTACATGCTGAGCAAGCAGAAATCATGAAATTCCACCAAGCAGAAACACTTCCCTGGCTTCCCAGCTTTCTGCTGAAGTTACCCCATTGGGCAGCCAAAAGAGGGAGAGGTGATGTAGGATGCAGTATCTCAGCTTCAAGAGAAGGCCTGTAAAGCTGACTGGATTTTCAAGCTTTGAAATGTTGGGTGGGCGGTCTGTTGTTCTTCATCATGTGAATTGTCCATCATTTATTGTAAGCTGCCTTGAGCCTTTCTGGATAGGGTGGGATATAAATCTAAATAATGATGATATATGAATGTATATAGTCTAATCCCACACCCATCAAAGTCAGTATTGCACTTTTTTTTTTGGTTAATACACCCTTCATTAGTCAGACTATATAACATTTGAAAATACTGGTTAAGCAAGAGTGCACAGAATATTAACTTTTACAGTTGTCCCTTGATTGTTGTAGCAGTACCAGTTAACATCAATGAATCCTGGTGATGTTGCATTTGGGATTCTTTGTAAAGCTCTAGTATTGTTTACAGGGGAAAAAAAATATTGTGAGCTCTCCAGAATTAGAAAAGAAAAACAGGAACTACTGGCTGTCTCAGAACTTATACATTTTATTGGTATCATTTAATGTGCAAAGAGGTGAAAGTAGGAGAACTGAAGAGGCTTCTAAATGAAAGATTTTTGTTTTCTCTTTTCCATTATAGAAATAGGTTTTTTTTGAGAATTTGACTTCTACAATAACTCCTAAGCACACAACAAAAAATGGCATGAGGCTAGAATGTCGTAATTACTTAATGACATTCAGCTTAGATATTTCTATAGAGTCCAGGTCTTCTATTTTTTCAGTGGCATGATTTTCAAAAGCCCTTTGAAACACTAAAGTCACCTATATCTTTACTTTCAGTGGGAGCTGGGGTACTAAACTACCTCAGAAAATTAGAAATTCCCCCTTTATAATGACATATTTCCCTGGTGTATGTTCTTTAAAAATTACAAAACAATAGTTACAAAATAATTGAAAAAGAAAGGGTAGTAGTTGTTTTTCCACAGGCATGCTTTAAGTCGTAAATTTTTTTAATTAATCAATGCCTGTCTGTCTTCTGGATAATGGAGAAAAATGTGGGAAAGGAGAAAGATTTGACTACTCATAATGACCCCAGCTTGAAGTTTTCATTAGCCAGCATAATAATAAAACAAAATCTTAGCATATGGTATTAGAGATTGAGGTCCAAAAAGTTAATGTGAAAAAGAGCTTTTCTTGTAACTCATTCTTTTTCTCTAGCTTCTGTCTGTTTTTAATCAGGCTGATAAATTGACATTTATGTTATATTATGCTGCCCAACAACTGCGCTGTCATTTCTGCATCATACACTAAACTTATTCAGAGACAAAGTTCCTTTCTCTTCTTTATAGCATATTAAAACTAAAAATATGAAGGAAAGTGGTTATTCACAAAGAGAAGAGAACCTGAACAAAATGAGTTTCCTTCCATGACTACCTGGACTCTTCTTGTTACCATTGAAATTAGAGGTCGTAGGGGAGTGTTGGGCTAGCTATTCTGCAAAGACTCAATAACTGCCCATTTCTTTTTAATTTCCTACTTATCAGATTGTGTTGCTTTGAATGATAAATTATTTTTTTAAAAGTGGCAAATTCCTAAGTAAAAAGGAAATTAATGAAGAAAATTTCTGTATATGATATGACAAATATTCAATATTGTGCTTTATTTTAACCCTGGCTACCTTCCCCCTCTGCCTTTTGATATACTCTCTAGTCAGCACTTTACAACTTATTAAATTTAGACAATATAATTATCTTCTTTCTTGGAGGACCATCAGTAGGAGTTCCTTGCTATTTGAAGCAACAAGACTTAAAGGAGAAATTGAAATACACTCACTTTTTAAAGGAAGTAGTCAGAAATGGTTTGAAAGGATAGGGAAAATAAAAGGAAACCATTTAATACATGGTTTCAAGTTTCAGCAAGGGAAGCTTAGGTTAGATATTAGGAAAAACTTTCTCACTAGGAGGGTAGTAAAGCACTGGTTATCCAGAGTGGTTGTGGAAACTCCATCCTTGGAGTTTTTGAAGATGCGGCTAGATAGACAAAGTCGTGGCAGGGATGATCTAATTGGGGATGGTCCTGCTTTGAGCAGGGCGTTGGACTAGATGACCTCCTGAGGTCCCTTCCATCCCTAATTTTCTGTGATTCTATGAAATGTCTGTAACTTTCAGTTCAAGAAGCTATGTTTTTTATGGGAGGAAAGATACCTGAAAGACGATGAAATGAGACTTTTGAAAGGGAGTGTAATGTTACTGTAGTTTATGGTTTTAGGTTGGTTGCATGACTCCTTGTCATTTTTTCCAAAGACTGAAGGAGATAATTAAAGGATATTAGAAGTACTGTACTTAGGAAAAATAAATGAAATATTGATGTAGATTTAATCAGAATGGGATTCTGGTTATCTAAGTTGTTTTGCAAGTTTGGACCTAGTAATAGTAAAACAGTATTTAATCAAAAGTTCAGGAAAGGATATTCCTTAAGTTGTGCTTCCAATGCATCATTCAGTCTCATTGCATGGCACATATTTGATGGCATAGGTTAATTAAAATCAATCTGTTAAAACTTATATTTGACATTGCTGATTTTTCTATTTATTCCTCTGCCAAAGTGTTTAACCCTCATCCGTTCTCATGAAACCGTAATTGTTGTTGTTCTCAGAGAGTAACTTGTTACTCCACCCACATGAACAAAATGGAGCCAGTGACAACAGTATAAATGTACCAAAAACTATTTATTAAACATACAGGTTGTTTGAAAGAATATTTATGATGCTTTGAACCCTAAATATTATATTTAACTAGAACTATGAACAAAATTTAAACTTTTTTTAGAGTTTCAAAACGTGAATGAACAATTTGCTAAGCCTGCAGTTCATACTGTTTTTAAACTAACAATTACTTCCAAAAACATTTCCTAACAGTTTTAACTAAATATTGCTTTCGTCATAAAACAGCAGTGATGTACTTGTGGTGCACACAAGCAAATCACTTACAATCTTCACATTTGTTTCTAGGTTTTGCAGTCATCTGCCCTTGGGCAAAAAGCACAACATCCACTCATGCTTGCAGAAGGTTCTACTGGGGTGCATTGTTTGCGTTTGTGGCCTAGCCAAATGATGAGGCTGGCAATGGCGGCCATATCCAGCATATTGAAAAATAGTGTCATTGTCCACCTGTTGATTTTCCATCTGCAGGTGGTCATATGGCTTTCTTTGCTCTCTACCCACTGACAGTTTATGGTGCATGCTTGGCAGCAACAGCTCAACTTTGCACTTCTTTGGAACATAGGAAACTGGGGTGATTTCCCCCTCAAAAGCAAAAATGGATGAAAAAGTTTCCCGTCTTCGATTTGTTTGCCTTTCGTTTGGGGTATTGGCCTTGTTTTTCCGAATCATACCCACGTAGGTCAAGTCCTGCTGTAGCAGTCTTTCTGCCAGGTTAGTACTTGTGAAGAAATTGTCACCCACAATATTCCTTCCTGCCTTTTACCAGTGATGAACCAGTTTTTCAGTGACCTGGTTACCAAGATTACCTTGACGTGGAGCTTCTGGTTGCTTGCCCAGGTAGATGCCTCTAGACAGGGGTCATGATGTTGCTGCATTACAGCACCACCAAATTTTCAAGTCATATTTGGCAGGCTTGCTGGGCATATACTGTCTGAAGGGACAATGACTCCTGAATGCAGGGAGCTGCTGATCAACCGTCAGGTGTATTCCTGGAATATACCATTTACTGAGCTGCTCCACAAATTGTGTCCAAGTATCTCTGAAGGCAGGAAGTTTGTCCACATCTCTCCTTTCCTCGCCTGTCAGTTTGTTGTCAAATCTCAGGTAGTTGGTGATTATCATAGATTGATACATTCATATATGCTAGGGTTGGAAGGGACCTCAACACCTCATTGAGTCCCACCTCCTGCCTAGGCAGCAACAAGTGCTGGAGTCAGATGAACCCGGCCAGATGCCTGTCCAGCCTTCTCTTGAAGACCCCAGGGTAGGGGAGAGTACTACCTCCCTTGGGAGCCCATTCCGAATTTTGGCCATCCTTACCACAAAGAAGTTTCATAGTTTGTGGGGTCGGAAGGGACCTGAGCAGATCATCTAGTCCGACCCCCTGCCATGGCAGGAAAGAGTACTGGGGTCAAACGACCCCAGCAAGATGTTCATCTAACCTCTTCTTAAACACCCCCAGGGTCGGAGCCTGCACCACTTCCCTTGGAAGTTGGTTCCAGACCCTAGCCGCCCTGACTGTGAAGTAGCGCCTCCTGATATCTAACCTAAACCTACCCTCTGCCAGCTTGTGACCGTTATTCCTGGTCACTCCTGGCGGTGCTCGGGGGAACAGTGACTCCCCCAATGCCTGCTGATCCCCCCCTTGACTAGTTTATAACAGGCCACAAGATCCCCCCTCAGCCTTCTCTTGTGGAGGCTGAACAGATTCAGGTCCCGCAGCCTGTCCTCATAGGGCCTGCCCTGTTGTCCCCTGATCTTCCTGATATCTAGCTTAAATCTGCTCTCTCAATTTGTGACCACTGTTCCTTGTTACCCCAATGGGTGCCCTGATAAACAGAGCATCTCCAGTCCTTGCTGTGTTCCCATAATGAATTTGTAGGCAGCCACAAGATCACTTCTTAGCCTTCTCTTGCAGAGGCTGAAGAGGTCGAGGTCCCTCAGACTCTCCTCATTGGGCTTGTCTTGTAAGCCCTGAACCATAAGTGTGGCCTTCCTCTGGACCCTCTCAACCTCTTTCTTGAAGTATGGCGCCCAAAACTGCATGTAGTACTGCTTCTAGTTGTCATAGCATCTGCTGACCTAAACAGCTTGTACCCATCCATGGTTGGAGCAATCCCACCAAGTCTCTGTTATTCTAATCACATCATAGTCCTATGACTTCCAATTCTTTTTGCTCATTAACTAGGCTCAGTGCAACTGTTAGAGGCACCTGAGGTAACTAGCTGATAGTACTGATTTCCTCAACAAGTATGAGAGCACCTCCCCTAAAAGTGGGAGACTGAATGCACATTTCACCCCAGGTAAGACTCGAACCCAGAATCCCTGGTTTAGGAGACCAGTGCCTTATCCATTAGGCCACTGGGCCTTGCGTTAAGCTGATTTTGATGGAATCATTTTAAATCCATGTTGGCATGAAAGCAAGGCTGCCTGGTGTGTTCCTCCCACAGCTCCTTCAGTGCTTCGTGCCACTCGGCAGTAGGAGGCCAGTGTAGACTTTCATCTCTCTTTTGTCCAGCTTTTTCCATTCCTTTCTATTTTCAGAACGGCTGTCATTCCAGTCCCTGAATTTTCTTTCTGCCTCTGTTTGTTTCTCTTATGATAACAGTCAGGAAATCTTGTGAGAGAAACAGGTAGAACGTTTCTACCACTGTGTCTTTATTGATTTCTCTTGTTGGCCCAGCAGTTTCATGGACTGTCCTTTGCTGTTCTCTGATGATGTATTAGCTCTGGACTTTTTCCCCACACTCTGTCATTCCTTCCTCTAAAGGTGTTGTCATCAGCACTGTTTTCTGGGGGTGGTGGCAGCGGTTCTGCTTCATGTCCTGCTGTAGCTCTCCTCAGTCTTCCACAGTGGCCCAGTGGTCCTCTTCCCTTTCTCACTGGAAGTGTTGGCATCACTTCTTCTTGTGGCACCAACTTCTCCTCATGTGAGCTGGATGAAGCTTCTGTAGACTCATGGTTTTCTTGCTCTGAGCAATCTCCCATGTCTGGAACAAAATCAGCATCCTCACTGTTTTGGGGTAAGATTTCATCAGTGGATGTGTTGCTGTCATCCCTGGTTACCTGTGCAAGACAGGCTTCAGAACTGAATATGCACTGCTTTCTCATCCTGGACTACAGAAAAAAAAGAAAAAAAAGATTACTGTTGAATGCACAGAAAAATTGAAAACAAGCGTGTCCACCTATGCTGTCACAAGCAATTCCGCCCTTCCCTATGGCAGCACAGGTAGCACTCTCTCCTCCGGAGCACAGAAGCCAGAGATCAGCATCCACCCTTTTCGGGCAAGACAAATGTGGGTGGATGCTGTTTAGCAATCACACATGCAGGGGCTTATTGAGAGCAGGTAAAAGGGGTATGGAGGGGGTTTCCAGCTGTTCCTGTTGAAAAGGACTCTATAGTGTACGCTGTATTGCAGTATGATGTTGTTTTATTTCTTCTCTGCTGTCTCTTTGCTCATTGTCCTCACTTACATCGAAGGCAGGGCAAACTAGGTTGTATGTTATGATTGGGGTAAGTGCGGCAGAGTTTTGCCATGAGAAAAGAGAGCAGAAGTGGATTTGGGTGTGACAGAGGGGGTTGGTTGTTTATTTTACCAAAGGGCAGGGCATTTTGATTACCTTGCAGCCTGCAAACAAAGTGGTTAGCAAAAGGGATTACCACATTTTCTGCAAAAGCAGAATAGAGGATGGCCATCCATTAGTTACCATGGATACCTGAAATGGACCTGAAAGAGGTGTGAATGAATACTGACCTTTGAGATGCATTCACCCAAACTTGCCATACAGGTCTAGGCCTGTCATTTATACAGAAATTACATTGGTATAACATATTACCCTAGGCAGTTTTTCATCCATGGAGAGCAAACCATTCATATAAGCCGGCTGTTCTTTGGGGATATTGTGCACTGTGGTGCCAGTGACAGTGTCCTAAAAATAATTTTTTTTAGAATTAATTAACTTTAAGATATTGCACAAAATATGTGTCTGGGGTAGGAAATTACCCCACAGGAATGTATGAAAGTTCATTTAAGTAGCACTTTATCCCTTAATTCATTAAAAAAAAATGATTTGAATTATTCTGTTTCCAGAATGTTTCAGTTCTTTACCACACTGAGTTCTCTCAACACAGATGATTCTGATCTTAAATTGTCATGTCATTAGGACCCATCCCCTGCTGGCTATTGATTGGCATCTTTTAATATTTTTAACTTAAAGCTCTTATTGAAAATACTTGACGGCAAAGAAAATTTATCAAAGGAAGCCAAGGTTGAATTTTCAACCACGTTTGAATTACAAAGGCCCTGATTTTCTAATGAGTGCATCTGTTTTCCTCTTGTTCTCATGATCCGAAAAAAAATTGATACACCTAAACAAACTCGGTACAAGGTTTAGTGGGGTCTGAGACTATACATGAAAACTGATTTTGCATAAGGAAATTGCTTGAGAAAGTTGTGAACAGCTGAAAATGACAGTCTTAGAATACACATTGTTTTTCAAATGTAGCTTTTAGTACAATCTATCATGTTAAAATGTGTGAGGGACAGTCCAAGAAGAAGAGCAATAATAAGAAAAAAGGGACACCAATGATGGTAAATATAATTAGCAGCATAATCCATGTGAAGTACTGAAGTTTTTTTCTTTTTTCTTTTTTTTTTAAATGTTGGCTGCAAGAGAGTAGTGTTTTGTGATGTAGTTGGCAACCATGTGTTTCCACACAGTTAAAAATAGCTACAGGTCAGTGACCTCAAAAAAGACTTTCATTCTGTGATTCCCCGCCTCTTTGATTGGATGTGAACGACAATGAAATTCTTCCAGCTTCCATCCTTGTAACAAAGAACAGGGGTCCACTGTGAACAAAGAATATAATTAAAAGTTGTTTGGGAAGAAGCTGAAACCTTATTTAAATTGGGCATTTATGGAAGAGTGACAAAAAGAGTATCTTTGCTCAGCTACAGAAAACCATGAAATATGAGGTTCTTTGTCACTTTTTTATTGTCAGATCCTTGCTCCAAGCGACTTTCACCAGAAAGTCCCAACAGTAAGATAATAATTCAAGTATAATGATGAAGTGCAAGATGCAGTTACTTAATATATGCTGTCCTTGTTGACTGTTAATTTGATCATCATACTCAATGAGTAGTCATAAATGACTCCATGCATAGCTGGGAGGATGTATCAAGCAGGGTTCCCCAGATGTCTGTCTTGGGTCCCATATTATTTCATAGCTTTGTTAATGATTTGAATGATGGGATTTTATTTTGCTGGGATCCTATGACCCCTGCTGGCTGCCTGCCCCTGGGACAGGGGGCAGGACGTGATGATCTTCCGAGGTCCCTTCCAGCCCAAATGTCTGTGAAATATATGAGTGTATGCTTAGCAAATTTGTGGACTACACTAGGGTGGGTAGGCTATAGCAGAAGCACTCATGGCACGACCCTGTCAAATTCTAGTGAATCTGTGAATTCTACTAAATACCTTGTGAAAAGGATATGAAAAAGGAAAAGAACAAGTTGAGTGGAGTTGCAGATACTGCAGAGTAGGGGTGCACAATAGAGTTTTTTAGGGCCGATACCAATAGCCAATTTTTAAGGAGGCATATCAGCCAATACCAATCCAATTTCCAATACACCATGGAGAGCTGCATGCAGCTGGTAAGTCTGTTGTGATGAAAGGGCTATGGGGGGCAGATCAAGACCCCTGCGCTGAAGGAGGGAGTGGGGCTGGAGCAGGGCCTGAGGATGGGGCAGACGCTTCCCAGCTGAGGTGGGGTGGGGTGTGGGATGGAGCCGTAGCTCATTTGGGGGGCATAGGGAGGGTGGGGTGGCTCCTGCTGCTGCACACACCCTAGGAGGGCAGGGGAACGTGTGCCCTCAGATCTGCGTGAGGTGGCTGTCACTGCGGGCGGAGGCTTGGGCTGGGGCTGAGACTGCGCTGGGCTTTTCCTGGTGGCAGGTAGGCTGGGATGTGCTCAGGGTGGGCAGTGGTAGTGCTGAAAGGGGGCTTGGGGACAGGGGCTTCAGCCATCCCAATATTTGCTGTAGCTCCTCCCAACTCTCCTTGCCAGTGCCGCCTACCCCAAGCACAGCCCGGCTCAGCCCCCCCACTGGGAAGAGCCCAGGGCAGCCCCATCCCTGGCCCCAACCCACCCCGCTTCACCTTGTGCAGATCTGGGGGCACATGCCCTTTCCCCCGCCCCATGCCCGGCAGGAGCCGCACCCCTGCTCCTGCTCTCTCCGGGCAAGCTGTGGCTCTGTCTCATGCTCCACCCCTGCTGGGCGCTACTACCCCAGCCCCACTCCCTCCCTCACCATGGGAGACTTGATCTGCCCCCGCCCTTGTGTTTCTTCCGTCCTGTTCCCTGTCCACCACAACTGATCTGCCAGCTGCCTGCAGCTCTCCAAGTTGCCAAGCTGCACTCCTTGCCACCTATATGCTGCGTTGCGGCTGCACTTGTGCACTTGCCATTTATCAGCCACGTTATCGGCCATATCAGGCTGATTTTTGATGCAACCAATTTTCTTTATATTGGTGCTGATCTGATTTCGGACCGACGTATGGGTGCACCTCTTCTGCAGCGAGTAGAGCTATTATTCAGATTGACTTGAACTGGTCCACAGTCAATCAGATAAGATTCAAGAAAGACAAGTGCAAAGCGTTGAAATACAGGGCAAAATACAGATGTGCAAATACAGACTGGGGAATGAGTGGCTAGGCTGTGTTACTGGAGAGAAGCCCCTGGGAGTCATAATAGACTATAAGCTGAATATGAGGAAATAGTATGGTCTTGTTGCAAAAAAAAGTGGATAGCATCCTGGGTTGTTTTAAAAGGCGTGTCACTTTCAATCAAGGAAAGTGTTTTTTCTGGTCTGTTCTGGACTGGTTAGGCCTCACCTGGAGTACTGTGGCTAGTTTTGGTCCCCACACTCAAGAAGGATGTGGACAGTTTTAATAGAGCCTAGCACAGAGCATCAAAAAGGATTAGGAGCCTGGGAAACAAAATTTAAGAGGAGAGCCTGAAAGAGCTTGGGTTATTTAGTCTGGAGGAGAAAATACTGAGGCGGGATTTGATACAGTCTTCAAATACCTGAAGAGTGATTGTAGAGAGGGTGAAGATAGGGTTTTTTATGGCTGTTGGGGATAAAGCTAACAGCAATGACCTCAATATTCAGCAGGGGAAATTGTTTGGAGATTAGGAGGAACTTTCCCTGTCTATGAGAGTGGCCAAGCATTGCAACAGGCTATAGAGAGAAGTGGAATCTCCATTCCTGGAAGTTTTCAAGTGCCGGTTGGCCAGACGTTTGACTGGGATGATTTAGTCAAGGATGCTTCTGCGTTGAGCTGGGGGCTGGATTAAGTGACTTTGTGAGGTCCCTTCCATCTGTACTTTTCTATGATCCTAATTTGGGGTTCAAAATGAAAGAGGCTAAATCATCTGAGGATTCTTGTAGCAAGCTACCAGAAATCTGAAATAAATAGGATAACTTCGTATCTGTGGAAATAGAGCAAGGGATTTATTTCTAAGTTTCAAAGCTGCTGATGCAAGGAAGGATGCAACGTATTTATTGGCATTTGAATACAATGCGAGGTGAATACTAAATTTGAAGTGAGAGAGAAATGGCAACCTTGCTTGGCATTATCATGGAAAATAGTTATTATAAACACTTTTGACAACACCAGTTCTTCTCAGGGTTTGATTAACAAAAATAGTGGGAGGCAGTATGAATTTTTAGATTAGAAAATGGAAGCATAGAGATTGTGATTTGCTTGAAATCATTCAATGCGGAACGGGACCCAAGTCTTA
This sequence comes from Crocodylus siamensis, assembly GCF_052110815.1. Lineage (NCBI taxonomy): Eukaryota > Metazoa > Chordata > Crocodylia > Crocodylidae > Crocodylus > Crocodylus siamensis. The sequence goes on from NC_143395.1 coordinate 20,434,067, forward strand.
ACTCTTCCTTCTTCTCTGTAACTACGAGATTACTGGCTTTTCATGTATATAAAAAGCATTCCTTTCTCTTGACTTCCATGACATGGACCTTGTTGTTGACATTCCCCAATTATTTGGGTGGCTGCAATAATCCTGTTTTTTGTGTTAATAGTGCTGCTATTGAAGCATCTGTCCTGGGAAAGAGAGAGAGCTTGCCATGTTGTAGAAGTGCATGCCTCTCAGAAGAAGGTTGTGCCAGTATACCTCACTTAATACACTTAAAGGTTATGGCTAACTGTGATGGAGTTAATTTAATTGTGGGCTACCTTTCATCACATTGATTCATATTTATGTTTTTAGCATCGACTGGTGTCTAGGACAAAACATTACGTTTTCTAAGCTGCTGGGAGATGGATTCATAAATATCTGTTGCTACTGGTTACACTGTGGCTATTCTCAGAGGGATGAAAAGATTATATTAGCTGTTAATTTGTAATATAGAGGTCATGCCTGTATTACAGGCATTGATATTATGGGGTCATGCTAAAATGAATAAGGCTTCATGTAGTTTACTGCTTCAGTGCACTTAAGCTTTAAAGCCATACCCATGTGCATATTTTTTTTTTTGCTTTCTTTCTGTGGTTTGTAGAAACAGATTTTTGTAGCTTTTGATCAGTTTGACTTAACAAGATTTTCTGGATTTTTTTATGATGCTTAAACACCTAGCACGTTGTGGACACGAAGGGTAAAAGCTGTAACTAATCATTTTAGTAATAACTCCTGTTATTCTTAATCTGTATTTTAAACAGGAAACACACATTTCGACTTCAGGCTTTTACTGCAGCATTCAGAAAATATGTCACCATGTATTTTCATAGTCAGAAAGCCATGCCTAACTTAACTGAGAAAGCCAGTGCAGCAGGGTTATCTTGTTCTCAGTTCAATACAGGGATTTGTGCTCAAGTTAAAGAATGATGTTTTTTTAGAACAAAAAACCTGTCTGTAGATCTCATTGCATTCTTTCTTTTTTCTATCTATTCCAAGCTTGTGTGATAGGTTATTAAGTAAAATGCATTTTACTGTGCAAGCAGAGAGAACTTGAACCATATGGATTTCTAACTGATTGGTAAATAAAAAAATGCCAAGGTATTAAATTGTCAAAAAATAAAATGAACAAAATGTTTCCACTGTAGTAGCTCCCAAAAAGGTCAGTAAGTAGCATACGGATTATTTTTTATAAATAAACACAGGCAAGTAAAATTACTCATGGCTTTGTGGCCCCAGTTCATGAAAAGAAATATCTGAACAGGTTGATTCTGCTGGTTTGTGAGTCAGCGATATCTGATATAAATTGAATTCAAATAATTATCCATACTGCACAATTTAACAGAATGATTTGTTAATGCATATTTTTGAAAATGCTTATGTAAAATGTCCATTGATTTTTGTAACAGTTATAGACAGAAGACATTGATGATAGTTCCTTGGAATGAACGGAAGCATCGGGAAGAGGACTGGTGTGAAAAACCACAGTGCAAGTAAGTAGAGGAGGGAAGTGTGTGCATGTGTATGTGCAAGCTGAACGGTATCTTTTTGAGGCTGAAAATGTGGAGTTGATGAAATTAATAACTATATTTTTATGCCTAAATTTGTAGATGCATGCAGTAATATTTTAAAAGATTTATGTAACAAAAAGATTATCAACAGCAACAAATACTATGTAAAATAGCAGTTTTCATACATTAATTTCATAAAAGTTGAAGACTTCTGAGTTCAGGGACTCAACAGTATTTATTCTTCCCTGTGCACAAGGATTTTGAAGCATATTTGGTATGTTTTTGTAATTTAAATTGCCCTGTTTACTCAAACTAGGATGAGCCATTGTCACGTGTGACATTATTACTTTGTATTCTGTGTCATCTTGTAGTGGAAATCCTATTGGAATGCAGTTGTGCAAGTGGTTGCTATGGGGATGTTGAATTTCTTCCACGTGCAGTTCTCAGTCTTATTGTCATTGTATCAGCATAACGGTTCAACTCATTTTATTCATTTATTGATTTCTTCTCCCTCCCCCCATGCCAAAAGGGCAATAGAGAGAGTTCTTCTGAGTAAAGTTTTGGTATGTACTACATTCATGGAGAGATGTTTTTATTTAAAGATGTCTTCTTACTCAATTTGTCAATGTGTGAAAGTTTATTACTGATTTTTTTCCCCTCACAAATACAGAAGCTTATTGCCACCAAGACTTGGTTCTTTTCAAATTTTTGTATAAATGCATTTGGCTGTGGTTGATGTTAACTAGTAACTTGCACTTTTCTCAGGTTGATTGTTGAACCGGTTCTTCAAGATGAAGGTGAATTCTTGTATGAAGCCGAACCTAAGTTACTAAAGTACAGGACTACTGAGCTCCCAATAGACCTGGTTACTGACTGGTATTTGAACAGGGCACAGGAGATTGATAATTATGCTATGCAGGTAAGAACAGTAGGTGTTCTTGTAAATGCATTATTTTATTGTTTCTGCTCATGCGCACCCCCCCTTCCATTCCAGCTGCCTGCAGTGGGTCGGTTTGGAATTGAGAGAGTGGTCGGGGTGAAAAGGTACGAAAGGTTTATTGATCTAACAAACACGTAATTATGCACAGATTAACAACACAACAAAGACAGAAAGTAAATCTCTGAGTCAGCAACTTATTGGCAGTCCCCTTTTATGTCTGGTATATGACAAGTCTCTCAAAATCCAGCGAATTCAGGTGTCCCCAATCTATGCTGTCCAAAGGAGTACTGGGAAGGACCCTAGTATTCAGTCTTTGAGCTTCTCAGGAACCACTACTCCGCTGAAAGTAGGTCTGCGGTTTGTCTCTCACAATGATAGCTTCTTTTACCATGCCACTTTCCTTCAGCTGATCTCCGGATGTGCTAGCAAATTTACAGATTTTTTTGAGCTAGCTGTTGGTTTGCAGCCAATTATAGATCTATACTGTAAACTTCCCTTATATGACTAACCAATAGCAGTACAAGCCTTTGCGTTTTCCTTATATGATTAATTTTAGCTGCGCCATCGCTAATTAAGTTGGCTTTAAGCTATGGCAAAATACATTAACAAAATACAGGAAATGCTTAACCACAACGGCTTCCTTTTACACTCTTTCTTTTAGCTATAAGCATTCCACAATTCATAAATAAGGAGCAGAAAACCAGGTTTAACCCTCAGAAAGCTGGTTTAGCTGTTGCAGGATGCCTCAGCAAGCACTCTTTTAAGTAGACGCTATTTTGCTGTCAAGAGACGTGACCAAGTCACTGCCACAACACCCCTATTTTGCTATCAAATAAACCCTTTACGTGGCCCTGAATGTATTTTGAGTGTTTGTTTTAAAGGGTCTTCAGCTGAATAATGATTGATTCATAGCAGTGAGTGGTGAAAACCTATCTGTGGTTAAAATCTATCTGTGCTGTACTCTAGCAAATCTGTGCTGTACTCTGGCAAACAGTAAAATCTTCCCGGGCATAAAGTTCATGTTCCTTGTGTTTTTTATAGCCATGTTATCTAAGGGCAGGAGTACTGGATAGGGGTTTGATCAGAAAAGCCAGCAGTAAGATCAGGCATATTTGCTGTGTGATCTTGTGTGTGTCATGTAGGCTGCCTATACTTTATTTTGCTCATATATTTAAAAAATAAAACATTTTGGATATATCCTTGGATGAATAGTACTATGCAAATTGGACATATTACTATAGCTGTGTAGTGAAATACTTGTTTCCTCACTCTCGAGCATTGAATTTCTGCTTTGGAATGTTAAAAGAGAATTGAAATTCATAATTATTTAGAAAACTATTAATTATGAATTTTAAGTTCTTCATTTTGGGATATGGCCTCCATTTTTTCCTCTTTAAATTTCGTAATACTGCAGAAATGCTTAGTCTGTACATGCCCTTATTGTGGACCCTCTGTTTGCTGGCCAGAATAACTATAAAGATTAGTTTTCTAGTTGCCCATACTGTACACACCTTAATTTTACGCAAAGATTTATCTCCCTATCCATTTTAGGAAAGTTAATGGATATGGGAAATTATTTTCCCTTAGTGGCTACAAATGCTTTTGTCAAATAATTTACTTTGGCTGCAAAGAATGTTGTAGTGGCTGGTTGGATCCAGTGAGGTTTTCATGTGGTGTATAACTGAAACACAGTTTCATTTAATGTGTCAGTAATTTAATTGATTTTTGGAAGTTGTTTTTATTTCAGTAAGTATTTGCATAGCTGACAGATTTACAGATGATACCAAGAGCAAGACGGATTTGAATTAAGGTTCAGAAAATGTGTAGGCATATTAAAAAGAAAAGGGAGTATTATTACTGTATATTAAATTTTGTCTGTTTTTCTTCTGCATGCACTTTTTTTTGCATTAACTCATTTTCTTGCAGCAGTCTATCTTTTTCCATCTGCCAGCGTGTCTGTCATATTTTTATATCGTATGTAGATTTTTTATACTAATAAATCTTTTGCATCTTTTAAAAATCTTGTACCTCAATTCCAAGCACATCCATTTTCCATTAAAAGACAGTTAACTGTACCTTTTGTTGGATTTTTCAGCAGCTTTGTCAAAGATACCTCTCACCTTTTTCTGAGCAGTAAGCTATTTACTATAGATAAATGGAGAAAGTATTTTAATTTTTGTCATGACAGCTTCACTAGTGAGTGCTGGATTGTTCTCACTCGTCTGATGCACAGCAGATGGCTAAAGCCAGGCTACCATGCGCCCCCAGGTTGGGACTGGAATTGGAGCCACAGCAGCTGCCTGCCCCCGCTCCTGCTCTTCCTCCTCCCTCTCCTTCCCCCCCCCCCCAATTGAACTAAAATCCAAGAAGATGGGTTCCTCCTGTTGAATCTGTCTTGGATTTGAATAAATACGGTATCAAAGCAGACAACTCACTGTTCAGCCACAAAAGAAGTGTCTTTCCTTATCTGCAAGAAGAAGAGCTGCAGTTTAGTGGAAGGAAAAACTTCTTCACGGTTTGGGTGACCAGACTGTGGAATAGACTTCCATTGGGGGTGGTGCAGGCACCTACCCTGGAGATCTTTAGAAGGAGTCTGGACTCGCACCTTGCTGGGGTTATTTGACCTCAGCAGTCTTTCCTGCCCAGAGCAGGGGGGGCTGGACCTGATGATCTCACGAAGAACCTCCCAGCCCTAAACGTCTATGAATCTTTGACATTACTTCTGTGACCGTAACCCCACCATTTCCCTTGGATTAGATTAGTCATTGACATTCACATCTTTTGTAGTTTTACATCGGTTTTGAAGGGATTTGAAAGAAAATAGTAACACCCCCAAAAGCACTGGAAAGTCATGCTTTGCATGAGGGAGACAAATTAGTACTAGGGAAGATGTTGTTTGTTGAAAGAAAACAAAGTGAAAGAAAGTATTTCATGTTTATTTTCAGGTGGACTGTGCTTTGTCTCTTGTTCGTCTTGGTGTGGAGAGGAACATCCCTGGTTTACAGATGCTTTGTGATAACCTCGTTACGCTGGAGACGGTGGTTTATGAAACTGAAAGTGATCAAACCCTAACCTTGAAAGAACTGCTGGGGATGAAGGATATTGAGAAGCTAAGACTGTTAATGGATAATGTATGTATTGAAAACTCACTAGGTAGCAGTTGAATCTACATGTGGAAGCTGTAAGTGGCTGAAAATGGGGGTATATAGACCTATCTTTATGTATTGTTTCCTTGATGATTATAAATATTAGGAAACAATTTATGGCTCATGTCTTTGCATAGAAACTTGTTTCAGGAACCTTTTCTCTGTTCTTCTTTTAAAGTCCATCTTTTAAATCCACATTTATTACCACAGTAAGAGTGATCTCAATGTGTACTTGAGATTAGAAAAGAGTCTTATGCTTGTTTTAGAGATGTTGAAATACTTCCACTGTATGAAGCTGGCTTTGGAAATTCATCAGAGAGCAGTTCGGTTCAACTTTTCTCATATTTACACTTTTGAAAATCACCGTTTTTATTCTCTAGCTCACATTCATAGATTTCATAGAATTCCTCAGGAGTTTTTGGCACCCTGCTAAAACAACAATCTGAGTATGTGAAGGATGGGCTTGCACCAATACCAAAGCCTCTGCTTCAGATATACTTTACTGGGGATATCTGAGACCTGCTGGGTCAGCAGCAGGGGAAAAACTGGAGGAGAAGAATTCTTACTTTCCTATTTAGACCCAATTGCCCATCTTTCCTCTGTTTCAAGGGGGGTCAAAATAGGGAGGAAAACTGCTTTCTGTTGTTGCTAGTTAACAAATATTTATATATCAGGTGTTAGTAATTTATGCTGCAGTACTGCAGGCCCCTGGCAGGTGTTTCATTGCAAAGGCATGATGGGCTCTGATCCGTAATCTCCACAATTATACTTCATGCCTTATGCCATGTGTGCATGGCATCAGGCTCCCTCAGATCCTGGCTCCCCCTGCATCAGCAAGTGAAAAGCTCCCACATCTGGGATTCCCATCAGCTGGTCTGGATTCCCTGGGGCAGGAGTATATCATACATGCCTAAGGTTGGAAGCCATGAGCTGATCTGGGCTCCCAGGCATGTGGGCATGTGGTGCACTCCTGCAGCTGGGAGCACCATCAGCTCATCTGGACTCCCAGCCATGGGGTCATATCGTGGTGCGTAGGGGCACACTCCACAGAAGAGAGCCCCAGCCTGGCTACACATTCAGTTAATGGTGTGTTTGGAACCAGCTTCAAATATATTACCCTTTTTTGTTATTCCTTGTTGTATCATGTCATTGATTGTATTAACATATGGCCAGGTAACAAGTTAAGATGCGGTTAACTAGTTAATCATGTCTTAAATATAATGTGTGCCAGGGGCCAAAGATTCAGGGTTCAGAGTTTGTTTATGGTGCAGGATGGAGGAAATTGTTATGGTTGCCCATGCTAGAATTTAACTTTTTTGCTCACATAAAGATGGAACCAATATTTATCATTTTGTCTTTTTGTATATATACATATTGACTTTTCTAGTCTTCTGATGAAAAATATGTGAAGAACGCCTATCAATGGATGGTCCCATTTCTACATCGTTGTGAGAACCAATCCCCTGGGCTTGCAAATTCACTTTTTAGAGAATATTTAGTTACCTTGGCTAAAGAAGACCTGAAATTACCTTTGAAGATATTTCAAAACTCCAAGCCATCTGTAAGTACTGATTGCTTTCTTTCTTGATCTATTTGAAAATGCAGTTTTATTTTGCAGGATTAGACTCCTGAGTAAACATTAGCTTGTTTCTGAATCAGAGATGGTCTCTGCCCTTTTATTTTTTTTCTTTTCTGACTAGCATTTGTTAGGTTAGTATGAAGATATGTTCCCTAAACAAGGTTAAAACTGCATTTTGATATAGGGGTAAACTATAGTCCTTTTGATCGGGATGTCAAAAGATACCTTAATTATTCATTACTAGCTTGACTAGCCAGTAAAGTAGAAGTTAGTGTATAGGAGTTCTTCCAAATGTCAACTTCATTTCCTGCACGTGACTGACTTTTTTTTTTTGAAGTCTCCCAAAATATTTTTGTGTACTTCTGACTGATGCATAGTCCTGAAACTTTTTTTTCTGCTTTTCATTATTTTGCCTCTAAGAGTTCTTATAAAATAAAAGTGGTTCTATGCTTTGAATCACTGATTAATAAGGGGCAGGGGAGAATTATGGAACGCTTCAGCAGAATCTTATGTTGTTGCTGTTGTCATATTAAAACATAAAAAAGTCAGAGGGGTTTTTTTTTTGAGTGTTTTTTTTTTTTTTTTTTTTTTATAAAGTAAGCTGTAGCCTTTGAGTCTTTGGGTGGGGGGTAGATTTGCATTATTTAAACCACTATGTTTCAGAAATTAGGTTGAAGACAGGTAAATAAGTAGATATCTGTGTAACTGGATAGTTTAAATCTACATGCACCACACAATTATGATCAGGGATCCTGGTTTTCTGCGATTTAAAAAAAAATCCCCAATTTTCAGATTTAAAGTAGTACCCAAAAATTCACATTTTTCAATGATCAAAATGAAACGCCACTATATATAGATATCTATATATTCACTGTATATAGATATTTATATAGAGATATATGTAGATGTATATAGAGATATGTAGATATCTATATATGATGGCGTTTCATTTTGATCATGGAAAAATGTGAATTTTGGGTTACTATAAATGTGAAAATTGGGGATTTTTTTTTATCAGAGAAAATTGGGATCCCTGGTTATGATCACTTCATAAAAAAGTAAATGTGTGTTTATTTATTTAGATTTAAATTTCAGAATGGTCCACCCTTGGCTCCTTTTCCTCATTTTAAGGACAACATCAATTCATGAATGTATTGTGTATTCTGACTGCTAAGGTCGCTGTGGTTTGCCTGCTATTTCAGAAAATAGAGGAGCTCTCTCTCTCTTTCTGCGGGGATGAGAAAGAGGACCTCGTGCTCTTATTTCTGATGACTTCGAGGGGTAACTGTGCCACCCCTTGCTGGTCTTAATCAGAGAAGGGCTGGGGTTCCTAAGTTGGAGTGAAGGGAGTCTAATGCATCTCAAATTGTTCAGTGAGTTCACTTCACTATTAGCGGATTAAAGAGTCTATAGTAGGATTTGGATTTCAGTAAAGTCCTATATACTGTATTTTGTGAAACTCTAATTGAAAGATCAAAACTGCCTTGTGACAGTTGTGTATATTGTTCACTGGTTAACAGCTGAAAGCTGATAATGAAAGACTAGAGTGTGTTGAATTGGCATGGGACATCACCAGGAAAATTAATAGCAACTTGAAATAATTTGTTGAAGTGTAAAACTCAAATACAGCTAAATCATTGGTGTCAATTTTTAATGAAAATACTAATAAAATTAAAAAGGAACTGCTAGTTTGAAATAATATGAATGAAATCACTAACATTTAGTTTCCTAAGGTTAAAGATGCACCTGTATTTTTTTTCAGAGAGCTACCATGGCCTTTTTGATAGAAATAGTTTTTACAAATTAGATCAATACTTTAAGACATAAACTAGGTACGTAGGTACTGGGAAGGTACACTAGTTGTTTAATTTTATAAATTAGCCACTCAGAAGATGCGTGTTCAGTAGAGTTACTCTTCCAGTTCTGGACTTCAGTATACAATTGGAATTTAATTTGCACAGCAGTAAGGTCTCTTGTAAAAAGAGGACTTTAGAATTTATGTATAGAAAATACTTCAAGACTATTCCTGCTGATGAATTAGTTGTACTCTTAGGAGCAAATCCAAATTGCAAACAAAATTATATGTAGATTTAGGGAAAAAAGACAGTTTAAGCTGCTTTTGCTTTCACCTGTTTATCCATCTAACCATTTACTGGTGCAATTCAGTTCTCCGGAAAAAGTCTCTGAAAAAAATGACAACTTAGTAGGTCTGCTGCTTTGGCATTTTCGGGAAGGATTGCTGACTAAGGCTAGGTACAGACATTCAAAAAACTGCAGGTGGAATTGATCTAAGTTATGCAGTTTTTTGTAAGCAGCGTAGTTTAGATTGGTAGCAAACAGAATATGCATTCACCTTTTGGTGGTGGAGGCAAATCTTAGACCGGGTTCTGCCATTTTTAAAGCAGTCTCTGTGTGCTGAACTTCTGCTGTGTTATGGGTATAGACTGGTTTCTGGTCACTTACTTACATAGTATAAGCTCATAAATCCAGTGTGCTCGGGACCGAGCATCTGCCGGATATTTGAAAATGCTGGATTTCTGAAACGTAAGTAAAGTGCGTGGAGTGGGGGAGGTGGAGGGATAGTGGCAGCTGGTTGCTGCCTAACCAGCTGGACACAGAGTGGGAAGCTTGCATGAGGCGGCTGCTGCCACATTCACTACTCCACGCTGCCGTTCAATGTGCAGCTGCAGCTCTGGGACCAGCTGCCAAAGTGCCGGATTTCTGAGAATTCTGGATTTTTAAAATCCGGTTTTATGAGGTTATATTGTATCTATAAAAGTGTAATGTCTGTACCTGGCTTTAATGATAAAAATATGTTTTTACTGGTTTTTATAGAGCATGGGGAGAGAGCTGGTGTCTGTTCTTGCTCATGAATAATTAACAGAATTGTCTACTTGGTTCCTCCCGGGTAGTTTCACTGGAAACTGCAGGATTACACAAGCACAAGTGAGGACAGATTTTCCCTGAAGAAACTTTTAGCATGTGAAGGAGAGAATTAAAGGTGGGATTTTCAAAAATGCTCAGTTTCAGCCCGAGTCTGTTCTTGTGAAAGCCAGTGTTAGTTTTGCCATTTGGGAGGAGTGCTAGGCTGATGCTGTGTAATTTTGAAAATACCAACATAAATGCCCAATGGTCTCTCTCCCCCCTCTTTATTGTGACAGAGGCATATTCCATACCAATAGTACCTCTACAAGTCAAGAAAATCATAGTAGAATATGATATAGTGTGCTTATTTATATTTATTTCTCTGAGTATTTCCTTGTGTGCATGTATGATGCTGTGTAGTTCATATAGTTGTCAGTACAAAGAATTATTTTCTGCCTTTTTTTTTTTTCCTTCCTCATAATCGGGTGGAAGGACTTGCTTAAAAGCTTTTGCTTTTGCTACAGTTCTTGTGCTGCTTCATAAATAGCCCATTTTGCATGTAAACACGCTTGCTAGAATATCTGCAAAATAACTTTTATTTTTTCCTTACCTCCCTTGACATTACCTTTTTCCCTATTGGGGTTACCATTTACTGTAACATGAACTCAAGAGTAATGTCTTTTATCTCCTCTCATTTTAAATTTGAGTGGTATTAGTGGACATGATGGTAAGATTACTGGCATTTTGTCCACACTGAATGCATCTACCAGTTACGGTCCCTGGGGTTGAGGCCACAGAATTTCTCTGAAATTCTCTGAAATTTTGATTGGTAGAAATGTAGCCCGGCCTCAGGAGCATGCATGCATTTCAGCCCCCTGGCTAGAGAGCTGCACGGATGAGCTGTCCAGCTGGGGGGCGCTGCTGGGCCGCTTCTGCCTTTAGGGAAGCTCACTGCTCTACAGCTTGTCCTCATCCCCTGCCTGGGAAGGGAGCAAGGCTGTCAGGAGACAGTTTCCCAGCTTTTAAATTGCTGTGTGTACAGCCCACCTGTACAGTATTTTAGTGTATTTTGATGCTGTGAAAATAAAGTAAATACTTTAAATGTAGACAATAAATGTGTTTTAAGTTTCTAATATTTTTTTCACTTAATGAATTCTTGTTCATCTTCCTTACCCCCCCCCCCCCAATCCAATTGAAAGTGTCTTGCCATTTCAAACAACAGTGGTGCAAGCAGGACATGAATTAGTTATTTTTTTTTTTTCTGGTTTGGTAATTTTAAAGGATATTTCATTAAGAATTGTTAAAGTTCCAGAGAGCTCGTATAATTTTGGGGGTTTTTTTATAGCAAAATGTATAAAAACAAATTATACATTTGTTTTTATAGCTGCAGTTGTAATACTTGTACTCAAGCATTGGAATATGGGTTAAAGAGACCAACTCTAAATTGAAAAGTATTACAACATCCAGTGAAATATATTCTGTTCTTGCTAGTGTCAGCCCAAGATAATTCCTGATCAAGACCAGCTGATGATTATAGCATTGGAGTGTATCTATACTTGTGAACGAGATGACCAACTCTCTCTCTGTTATGATATTTTGGAATGCCTTCCGCAAAGAGGATATGGGTGAGCATTTCCACATGGATATCTGCAAATAGCTTATAATGTGTTAAATGAAGTTTTGGGGTTAATTTTAGAAGTAAAAACATTTTAAAACATGTTTATTTTGTAATATTTATTGAGATGATGATGATTTTTATTTTTCCTGGGAAAATAGCTCCGATATTAAGCGTGCTATGGCACTGACAAAATGCCTCTCAATACATGCATATGCACACACACACTTACACAGATTTTATTTGTTTTACACAATGTATAGCCTTAAGGAATACAGTTGAGAGGCATTTTGTCAGTGCTATGGCACACTCAGTATTTGAATCATCTCCCCAGGGAAAATGAAATGGAATAAAAGCTGGACCCAAACTTCTGCCATATACCTCTTGCCTAGTAGAAGCAACCTAATGTCAGCAATGCCTCCATGAGTTGGGGGGAGGGGAGGGTCCCTAGCCTTGTTGCTCAGAACCATTGTTGCCGTGTGAGATGGACCTTCACCAAGTAATTCAACTGTAAGTCAAAGATCTCCTGTATGATAAATAATAGTTTCTAGGAAAAATGGATGAAGTCCCACTAAAGGGAGAAGATCAAGTGTGTCACACTCCTTTTGAGAAGTATCCTTTTGCTTGGGGGGCTCTCTTGAGTTAACAGAAAATATTGGGTAAGAAGTTATTCCATTTTTCTGTGGGTAGATTCAGGATGGTCTAACATGCTCTAGTGTCTAAGCTTTTGGCCTTCCTTTCAGCAGAAGCCAGCGATTCTAATGTCCCCCTCCTAAGTAGAAGCACCACTCTGAATTTAAAGGTTTCAGAACGATCTACCACATGGCCAGTGTTTGTCCTGTGTTTGCTTAAGCAATAACCGGATCATATTTTCAACGATTTTTTTTTGTTTTTTAAACCTTCACAGTTCTGAGACGGACATAACTAAAACTCTTCATGACAAAGTAGATGAACTGGAGCAAATTCTCAGGTAAAAATAAATATCTGATTAATAGTTGAATTGATGGTGGAATGGTATAAGAACTTAGGATTTATCTTGTCATAGAGGTTATAAGCTGTATCCAAAACCTTTACTACCGATCCAGACAAAATTGCTTTCTTCATGTTCCCTCCTCCTCTTTCTACCATCAACATTTGGTTCTTCCTTCTTAGGACCGGGAGGGGAGATGCTGCTTTTCCAAAATCGCAATGTAAAAGCTAGTCCTGGGTATGACCGTAAGCTGCATCTGATTGGAGGGCCTGGTAGCAATGTAGTGGGTCTACTGATGGCGGGGTAGCTCTGATAAAATACCACAATGTTGCAGCCTCCATAATAAGGCAAGTATAGGGTGCCTCAAAGCCCTAGGTCCCACTTCCTTGTGAGTACTCCTTGGTTGGAGAAAGGCTAAGGGGCATCATCCTGACACAAATGTGCCCTCACTGAGGCATTAGGCAGTCAGCAGCAGTTCTTATCTGTTGCTCTCTGGCAGAAGCTACAACCAGCAAGTCTCTGAATGTCTGGACATGGTCTGGCCTTTGGTTTCTGTCTTAATGGTCTAAAGGGAGATGGTAGGTCTTGGGCATCCTTCAGTCCTCCATACTCTTGCCTGCTTATGCATCAAAGGTCTTGGTGTGAAGGTTGCAGGACTCTGTAAAAGCAGATTCATCAGGTACCTGACTAGACCTCTTACGCGTACCCCATGATCCGGAAGATTGACAGTTGCCCACTACAATATAAAAGTTAGAATTACAGTAGGTGACATGGGCATGCCCCATGTCAGAGGTGACCAAGATGCATCCTGCAGGCTTGATCTGGCCCATGGAGCTGCGTCATCCAGCTGGTGGGGCTCTCCATGGGCCTGGAAATTTGGCAGTGCAGGTGCAGCATTAATTGTATTAATGGGGATCCCTGCTGCCAGGTGGCATAGTGCCATGTAGTGGATTGGACTTGTAAACTGGTCCTGCATGTTGGTTCAGGCTTGCGGGGCTGGATGACTACTGCTCTACGTTATTTGTACAAAATAACACAATAAAATTTTGACAAAAGAGTTTAAGCCAAGTCCTTTAGGTTCCTTAGCAAATTTTTGAACTGCCTATAGTATTTATAAGAAGAGAAGTATAGCACATGTAACTCTAGGAGAAACCAGTTTTAGAAAGGAAGCAGCAAGGATTTTTTTTCCTATTTCTAATGTCATTGCCAAAACTTACAAGTTTTAGTAATTTAGGAGGAACTACTGAAATCTACATTCCCTTATGTTTAGAGCTTTTGGATTTTACCATGCTTGTAGATACCATAGAACTCAGTGTGTGATTTGCCAAGGTGTTACATAGCCATTCTTCCTTGATAATAAAAAATATATATATAAAGAGGGCTGCGGGGGATGGAAGGGGAAGGGCGAAGGGGGAGAAAAGTTGCGCTTTGCTATTTGCTTCTAAAATATCTGGTTGTTGGAGAACTACTTAGTCTAATAATAGAACTGCAGTTTCATAAGGAAACTTTATGAAAATATTGCGTATCACTGGAGGTATTTGGGTACCTGCCCATATCACATATTACTGGAGGTATTTCTTTGATTAAGGAGGAATAATGGTTCCATTTTTTTTAACACTAGTTGGATAATGCAAGTTCAGTTTCTGGTTCTGTCACAGACTCCTGTATGCCTGTAGAGGGGGGAGATGCTAACTGTACTAATACATTATTTAGCAACTGTATTTATCTAGGATCCAAATCTTCATTTAAAAATCTTGGACTGCCACAATGCAAAAACCCAACATGTTATACTACTAGGCAAAATGTTTAACAATTTGTATTTATGATATTCTAGCGTATCAGAACTTTTGGAGAAGCATGGACTTCAAAAACCCGTATCTTTTGTAAAAGATACTCGAAACAACTTGGAGGAAGTACGCAAGCTGATGATTAGGTTGACTAGGCATACCGGTCGCAAGTGAGTATTGAGAAGTGGTCTGTTTTAGAGCATTCATATTTAGAAAATGCATAAATGTATTTATACTGCAATAGGGAACATCTTGGGTATTGTGCTCCATTTTAGCACAATCCCTGTAAAACAGACCTGTTAATATGAAATTACAGAGTGATACTGTTAGTGCTTGGCTGCTTTGTGTAGTTATTAAAAATATTACCTCTTCCTAGAATTGCTGCAAACTAATTTCAGCATGTTTGGGTTTTGTTCAGTTAAACATACCTAAGACACATTGGCCAAGAAAATACCGCATATCATGTATGTACTTTAAAAATGAACAGTAAAGCTAATGCAGTGTAAACAAGGTCCTTTAAAACTAATTTTGCTTTACAGAGGGTGTAGGATTTATGACAGCATCTTTTTGCAAGTTTTTCTGGCTTCATATTTTCTTAGGCGTTGTTCTGTAAGAGTTATGTAATTCTTGTGTTTAGCAGTAATTGAACCTGTCATTTCTGTCTAGTGTGATTATTTAAGAATTACTTTTTTATGTTCCTTCTTACTGCAGATGAGTTATTACACAGCTTTTGATGGGGACAGCAGAGTCAGATTGTTTAAACCTTGAGAAAAGCAATATTCTTTGTGTTGTAATGAAATGGTGATTATAAAGAATAGAATGCCAGTAGTTCTGGGTAGTGTACAGCTGGTGCATACTGAAAGTCTTGGAGAGTTTTGAGAGCGCTTTTTTTTCTGCCCCACCTAGTGTAAAGAAGGAATGCAGAAAAGAAGTTTTATTACCTCTTATCTGTAGAGTCCATATGAGGTGATAACTGAGATACAGATTCCTGAGACAGCGGAAGCTAGCATTACTGTCAGTCTGCAGCCTAAAAGTGATAGGCAGATAGGAAACCAGTTTATACATGTCTGCTTCATAATTTTTTCCCCAGGCTCGAAAAGCAGATTTTCCTGCTACTAGTTGCAGACATTGGATTGGTGTTTCTGGTGGTCTCCAGTAAATGTCACTTAAAATTTTACCTTAAAGTATGATTACTGAGTTTGCAGTCATTTAAAAGAAAAAAAAATATTTCCAACTTCTTGGGCTATTGTTAAACCTGACTGACAAAAACCACAACCACTGGAGAATTTAAGGAAAGCTTATTTAAAGAAAAAGGAAAACAAAGCCTGTCACATTTTCAGTTTGGGAGTGGAACCGTAGCATTAGCTTCCTTGGGTCCCTTTATTCTATCTTTATCTGTTATCCCATCAAGAGAAAAATTTAACCCTTGAATTAAAAAAAAAATATATATATTCTTTAGGCAACCGCCTGTCACTGAGACGCATTGGAAAGGATTATTGCAGGATATGTTGGATATGCAGCAGAAGGTCTACACTTGTTTACAGCCAGACACTTGCTATGAGGTGATTTATGCACTCTTTGTTTTTTTATTCTACAAATCATTATAATTGCTTACATTCATACTGCTGTTCATATTTGTGTCGATGGGATTTGGGTCTTCATATGCTGTATTGAAATATTATCCCCTAGTTGACTCTCAGTTCTTCAGTTAAACTATTGTTTTATTCCCAAGCAGAACCTTTCTTCCTTTTCAAATTCCTGTGATTGATATATTTCATTGGAAGCCTATCCAGTATCCCGTCTCTCTGCATTGCATGTGATTTGATTTAAAAATAAAGACTGAATGACTGGAAGTTCTGAAAGTCAGATATCTTAATAAGTACCTTTGGCAAGAAATGACTAATGAAAGAGAAATGATCTTTCACTAAAATCTTATGAGGTTGAACATAAAGTTTGCATTTAATAATGTCACCTAGAATACATATAGGGCTATGTGCAGATACTTTCTGGTTTGCATTTAAAGTGAAATGTGAAATCCAATTTTGACAGAAAATCATTTGCAAGTGTATAAATCTGAGACAAATGTGTCATTAGCATTTGTGAAAGGCTGTTGTTAAGGCTGGAGTGGAATTTATTTTGATATGTACTGTTTATTTGCATATTCACTTTCATATACTACAGTTCAGCACTTAACCAAGGCTATTGCAGTGTAATACATCTTGAAATCTTGACATGTTTTAAAAGTGGAATGTTGTAAGCTTTTTTTATAATGGTTTACAGACTTAATTGTGTTTGGCTGCCAATCTCTGCAAATCTAGGGAGAATTTCTGAAAGCAAAGAACTGTTTTGAAGGAATAACAGAAAGAAAGCAAATATGATTTAAACTGTAAATTGAAATGTGTCACTTGCCCCCCCCCCCTTCGCTTAGGCATTATTAAAATTTGTCAAGAAAAGCATGGTATATCTGAATTATTCCTAATTTCATGACATAATGGGTTATGCAATTTAAAACAATTGGACTAGTCCATAGTTCAGTGTTTTCAAACTGGGGTATGCCTACTACTGGAGAGATGTGGGCCTTTGTCAAGGGATACATTCTTAAATTTTGCTAATGGCAGGGGAGCTTCTGATTGGTCAGCATGTAGTGACTAATGACATTTGCCATGCACTGATGTTGACATCAGTACTCCTGCAGAGACGCAACTAGAATATAGCCTCGTAATTACTAATTTGCATTGTCCAAGATACCAGTTATTTCTATTCTAAGTATGTAAAAATACTATGATACGTTAGCATCACAATAAAGTTGCTGTTGATAAATACTAACCTTCTAATGGTAACTTTTGATACTCATAAATGCAGGCAAACTGCTCATTTTGGAAGACTGATTTCTGGGACTTTTGTTCACGTCCTTGAAATGTGTTCTTTGGAATCATGTATTCATTTTCCTTTTTAGGAAAATAAAATTATTTTTGCATAGTACATTGACAGACTTACTGTCTCACTAACTCTCAAACTGATAACGTAACTTCTTTTTATGTAAAATTCAGCTGTGGCCTTAGAAATAAATGGGTCAGTAAACTTTCTGCATCGATGACGTGGCATTTGTGTTAAGATACTGATGTTAGTTTTGCCATCATGGGAGTTAATTTTGCCATAAGGGAAAAGACCTGTAGCATAATGGCAAAATAGCAACTGCACAGTAGTAAAATCTTGATGCAGCATTTGGACAATTGTTAGTTCTCAAAGAAAAGACCATTTTAGAGAGAAGAATCTGTAGATTCTTTCAAAACAGGATTTGTTATGTTCCACAAGTGGTTTAAGTAAATCAAGATTTTTTTTTTTAAGCAGACTAATATTGCCCTTTAAAAAAACAAACAAACTCTTTAAGTTTGGAAAGTTTGAAGCGATTAAAACAAGCAAGCAAGAAGAACATATCTAGTAGCTTCTTAGAAATACAAAGTAAAATCCTGATTTTGCCTCTGATGTTTATAGATTCAGATTGTAGCCGTTGCACAGATTTTTATTCATTCTAATTGGATTGTAAATAGGTACAGCGGTCTGCTTAGATTTTCTAAATGGTAGAATCAGGATTATAAATATGTAAGAACCTCTTCAGAGGAGCAGAGATCATCACTTTGATCATTAAGGAATAGGCTTTATTAAGCTTCATTAGAATTAAGATGTCCAATATTAACTTCAGTTTCAAACACCTTTGGTTTTCCTGCAGCATACTGTATGCAATTAAAATGTGATTGTTCCTCATCACTTATAAGTCATGTGCTTACCTGTACATGCTTTAATTTTATTTCATTTAAATACTTTCATTCTGACTTCAGAAGGGGATGTGGGGGTGGGGCTGCTGCTCAGGACTAGGTAGCAGCTATTATGCTTTAACCGTTATAAGTTAACTATAACTATAACTTTAACTGCAAGATCTTGTAGTGATACAAAGGTGTGTCTACATAAGATGTTTACTACAGAGTACACCAATTAGCTCTGCAGTAAACCTCTCACATCTATACATGCAACCTTTAGGCTGGAGTAAACTGATCAACTCTGCAGCAGGGTAGTACTTGCAAACACAAGTACTTTTCTGCTGCAGGGTTTTTACTATGCAGCAGTGCATGTGTAGATGCTGACACAGCTGGCTGGAACACAAGGGCACTTCAGTACAGGGGCTGCCTGCTGGCTAGTCCCACAATGGAGTACCCTTGTTGCCTCAGCCGGCCCCACTATAATGCATTGAGCTGGATTGGAGCAGCTCTGGGTTGGCAGGCTGATCCCCCTTGAAGTCCCCGGCCAAGTGGGGCTGCTCCAACCTGACTCAACGTGCTGCAGTCCTGGGAGCATATGTAGATGTGGTGCCTGGGAGCAATAACTCTGGTGCAATAAGAGCCAGAGTTTATTGCTTCACTTTAATAGTATGTGTAGACATGCCCCGAGTGAGCTAAATAGCTCCAAATTTGATTGTAGATTAAGTCAAGTTAAAATTGGAGTGAGTTTCCTAAACTTGTATCTCCTAGAGGCTCAGACTGACTTATTTAGTTACAGCATAACATTAGCTCCATGGTCTTGGAACGTTGGCTTCTCCTCCCCTTTTGAAGCCCCTATAGATGTACATTCTTTCATACCATTCGGCCATTATTCATTTGTTTGTAACTTATCGCAAAGAACTTTTATATTCCAGTGGCCTAGTTACATAGAACACTAAATAGGTGATTGGAACTGCAAAAAATTAAAAGATTTTATTAATGCAATAACTTAAAAGATTTTCCCTTTTTCTTTTGTAGATATTTACAGAAAGCCTTCTATGCTCAAGCCGCCTAGACAATATCCATTTAGCTGGGCAAATGATGCATTGCAGTGTTTCTTCAGTGGATCAACCATTTACCTCAAAAGCAAAACCACAGTATAAAGTGAGCTATGAGAAAAGCATTGAATTGGTTTTGGCTGCTGGCAGAGAGTACTTCAATTCTTCAACCAGTCTGACTGATAGCTGCATGGATTTGGCCAGGTAACATTTTAAAGAAACCCATCCATTTTATTAAATGATATTCTTTACCTCAGTGTCTTCATTTCAGTTGCCATAGAAGATTAATCTGATTGATAAATGTAACCTCTTTGGGCAAAACAGGTAGCAAATGAAGATTTAACCTCAGCTTATTTCTGGGTTCCCTTCCTGCTACTTTCTACTGGCCCTTCCAGCTTTGTTCCAGTCCCTGACTTGCTCTGTGTCCCTACTGTTCTTGACTGCTGAACTGGACCTTTGGGTAACAGCTTTTAAAATTCAGATACATTGGTGGAGCCAATGGGAATTATTAATTTCCTGGCTACTTGCAATGCTGACACCTCTCCTCCCAGCAGGAGCTACTTCCTGCTGGCCCAGGGTGCAACCCGGATGAGGTATGCCTCTGCATCATACTTTTGATGAAAAACAAGAAACTTTACCTAAATTTTTCTCCTCCATATCTCCCCACACTTCCCTAAAAAGGCTCCTTAAAGACTGATTTTTATCATCTTCACATGTCTTTCATTCTGTTTACCTTTTTTATGTCTGTCACAAGCTGGCTAGTTGCTGTGAGTGTATCAGCTGTGAGACTGCTGGGTTCGCGATGGAGGAGGCAAGTCGGGAGTGAAGTAGAGGCAAACTTACTTATAGCTTAGCATCCAACAGTTGACAGAAAGGTTAATGTGACAAACAGATAGTATAGTAATAGAGCTAATAGTAAAAGAGCTAATAGTAAATGATAACAACAGATAGATAAAATGACAGAGTTCCCACCTGGGGTTGGCAACTTATCGGCAGTTTCTGTATGCCAGGTGTGTGCCAAGTTGTTCCAGGGAAGTCAGGCATCGCTGATCAACGCTGTCCGAGGGGTCACCGGGAAGGTCCCTTGGTCTGGATCCGGTCCTCTCCCAAACTGGGGGTCCGGGCTCCAGGCTTGGTACAGCGATGGTCCTTCTGTCCCATCCTTCTAACTGGTCACTTGACTTGCACATTCCTTTATGCCTTATCTTATGCTAATCTGTTGGCTTTAGAGCCACTCACAATCTTGCCCTATAGCTGTTACCCTATGGGATCAAAAGGTGTTAGAAATTATTGTGAAATGTTACTGCCCGAGCTTGGGTTCACCCAATAAGCAAATTATACCACATTACTTTGAGGTTTGAAATTAGTATTACCTGCCCAAGCTCAACCCCTTAATTTCTTATTCCTGGATTCCTTGGAATGTGCTAATTATATTAGGTGGTCAGATCTTGTTACAGCTGACCTTTAAAAAAAACCTGTTTAGATCAGCTAATCTCGTTTGCTTATTTTTGGGGCCCACGATGAGTGCAAACAGTTAGATTCAACACTTTGGTTAAATTATGAGAGACAAATTCCACTTCCAGGTTGCAAACTTACAAGCTTTGCATTAGCTAATGTTAACTGTTCAGACAAGTGCCTGAATATCTCCAAGAATATATATTTATTGCTCATGATAGTAACCCTTCTTGTACTGGCCACCACATATCAGGCCCCTTTTCTTTGTCACCCTCCCCAATTCTTTTAGAATTAAGACATATTTTAACATAGTGATCTGAAACATACTATTAATTTATAGATTTTAATTCATTATTACTTGGTGACTAACTGTTATAACTGTGAGTTTTAGCTGACTCTGTGAGTACAAGATAACCCCAATTTGACCATCAGTTGATATAGAACAGGAATAAATCTAATGCAATCTGAAACCATAATTTTACTGAGCATATTTTTTTTTTATCTCACTTCATTTAATTTTACTTGGGGCAGCTATTAGTTTTATTGTCTCTTTAACATGCTTTAACATTTTTTACCCATTCTAACTTAGTCTAATCTCTTATTCAGAGAAGCAATGAGAAAGTTATCAGATGATCTGAGCTACAGCCTAACTAGAGAGACCATTCGAAGCCAAACATAGCATGCTCATTTGGCAACCAGAAAGCTGCTCAACATGTAGTAAGGGACTTAATCCTTTGATTAGTCTTAGCCACTATCAATGCTAAGTTGGTAACAGTTGTGAAACTGACCTAAATCGTATCAATTTGAAGTCTGCTTAGGGTAAAGTGCTCTGAGTATTAAAGTATCAGGTCTTAGTGAGGTGTGAATAGTTGTGCACAGGGAATTAGCAGATTAGTTTAATTTGGGTTAAATACCTCCTTTGGAAATCAGTGGGATTTGACAAATGTCTGTTTGCCAGATTTAAATAGCTACTTATGTTACCTCCTCAGGTGTCTTAAATGACTCATGCTGTGCTTTCCCAATTCCTTTACTGACTTGGTTCACATTTGACTGTATTGCAATGAGCTGAGCAGTTTGGCCTAATCCAGGAAGGGAGGGAAAGAAGAGAAAAACACCTTACACTTGAGCATAAGAAATCCCATTTATTTCCATAAGGTTACTGATCTGTCAAAACAATAAGGAAACACCTGTCTTCAATAATCCTGGTACATCAGCAGTTTACCAGGATGTGGGTGCTCGTCAAAACCTGCCTTTGGTATATTGGGTTGTCTTTCAGCCTCTCTATGCTTCAGTTTTTCTTTGTGATGTTAATGTGCTAGGTGTTCTGAGGTATAACTTGAATGTTTGTGAAGCTTGTTAAAGTTTGGTGCTCATGGATAGATGTTAAAAAGCTTTTATTCCCTCCCCCAACCTTTTCTTTCCCTAGTAAGATAAGTGTTTCCATATTATCAGGGATCCAAGTTTTCTGTTCACCATGGACAAATGTGGTAAAATATGGATTTTTCTCATTTTAAGAAGAAAAAAACAGATTTTCTCCTTTTAAAGGAGAGAAATGCAGGAAACAGTGGGTTTCCCCTTGCAAGTTGGCAGAGTTCCAGCCTGAAAGGAGTTGGGAGGAGCAGAAGGAGGGCGGTCAGATGGAGATGCCATGTGCACATACATGCACATGACTGCTAGGGAGCCTGGAGAGCAGCTCCCACAGGTAAATCAGGGGGATTGAGGACCCCATAATGAGGGATGGAGTCGGGCAGGGCTGGTGCCCAGCTCGGGTGATGCTTGGAGCCCAGTGCTGAAATGTGTGGCGACAGGGCCCGGGCAGGGAGCAGGGTGGAGCTGTGGGCAGCTCACTGGATGGGAGGAGGGGCTGGCTTCCCACTTCTGTGCACACTCACAGGGGGGCATGTGGGGCATGTGCCCCCCCAGATTTGTGCACGAGTCAGGGGCTGGCTGCCCATCAAAGGCTTGAGCTGCCTTCCCCCTGGGGCCTCTACAGCCCAGTGGGTGGGACTTGGTATGGCATGGCAGAGTGGGGCAGCCACCATGAGCCAAGCACCATCATGGTGAGGAGCCCCTTTGCAGCTGGAAGTGCAAATGTGCGCCGCCACTCCTGCTGCTGGGCGGGCAGGGGACACCTCCTCATGGCGGTGCTTGGCTCGCAGAGGCAGCACCAAGCTTCCCTTTCTGCTCTGCCTTGCTGTGCTGGGTCCCACCCACTGGACTGCAGAGGTCCTGGTGAGAGGGCAGCAGGGCAGGGACTCTGAGCCCCTAGAGGGAAGCCCACACCCCTATCCCTCTCCACAACCCATGGCCTCTGCTCTGGTGGTGTCACTCATGGGGGAGGGGAAGCCGGGGCCCGTGCTCTGCTCCACTGCAGCAGCCCCCTCCTCCTGTGGGTAGCAGCCCAGGCTTGGGCATTGCAGGGGCAGGGGATTGCAGACCTGCGTCCCTGCCCCTGTAGCCCTGGCAGCTAGGGATCTCTCCATCAGGGCTGGGGGGACAGGGGGCTGTGGGTGGGGAGTGGGGGGCATCAGCAGGGGTGGGAGGGTTGTGGGTGGGGAGTGATGGATTTGGGGGGTTTTAGTCAGAGAATCTGTGGTGGGGAAGGGAGGTTAGTCAGAGAATTTGTGGATTTTTTTTTTTTTTTAAAACAGAAAACCAGGAACCATGTCATTATTACATTGTTGTCTTTGTGACAGTTTGTGTCTGTGCACCCTTGGTCTTGTGATTGTTAACATTTTGAATGGGAGAGGCTTTTTTGTTTTTTCTTGTATAGCACCCAGCACCACGCCACCCTGTTTTATCACTGCAGCCCCTGGGTGTTATCCCACATAGACAATAATTTCCCTTCAGTCTTTCATGCTGCTTATTTCTTTGTTTTTTTTCTGATTTTTTCCTTACTTTCAGTCTGTTCCACCATTCTTTTTGTTCCTTTTATATCGTTAATGTGAATAAATCTGAAAGAAATAGAAATAAAGTTTCCATTTGTGATAAAATTCAGCTTTTAGAAAATACAGGCGATCATTCTCTTATGACCTTAAGTATAAAATGTTCAAAATATTTCTCTTCTACAATAGGATATCTTAGCTATAGACAGATAGAAAAAAATCAGCTGTCTGTTATTTTGAAAACTAATTGCCAGGCTTATCCCAGATATTAACTTTTAAATAAATTAGATCAATTAACTTATCCAGGTTTTTGTGTTTATCCTAATACTTTGCTATCTCATTAATGTTATTCTTTAAGCATACAGTAATCCATGTGAATTTTCTCTTTGCTTGTAAGACAAAATCAAAGCTCCAGGAGAATGTTACACTTTTTACGTACTCATATCTAAGGGAAAGAATCAAATTGTGATTTGTTGCTTCCCTCCCTGCCAGCCCCCTTCCAAGTAGAGGAAAAAAAGAAAGAAGAAAGAAAATATTTGTAATTCTTATCAATTCTTGCAGAGATTTCCATGAAGCCAAACCTTAACTGAATTAAGTTCAGGCACTGCAGTTGTACTGTTAATAGCTGATTTTACTTTCTTCATATTGGGAAGCTGTATTCTTTAATGTTGCATTGCTATTACTGAACTGCATAGATTGGTAAAGCATGCATTTTCTAATGATGCTTAAAAAAACTCAGATTTTTATTCTTGAGCATAATTGAAGACTCAGGTGGGTGATTGTTTTTCTTTATGACTAAGCAGGGGGAAGAAAGGGAGTGATGGGAAAAGGGGCTGAAAATGCTGTTTTGATGTTTTTTTCCTCGTTGTTTGTTCCCCAGGGATCTTATTACTATTTTGCATTTAATGAGTATTTAATGAACAGAGGATTTATCCTTTGAAATCAGTATTCTGTTACTCTGTTTCTCCTTTTGTAGGCCATAGCAATTAGTACCTATTAAAATGAATACAAACAAACAAAAAATAAAAAAGGTGAATTGTAGTTCAGCTGCTTAAAAAAACCCCATGGAGGCAAAGCACTGATTTAAAAAAAAAACCCTCAAAACCTGTGGATTCAAAGCGCTGACACACTGTATCAAATGGCACAAGTTCATTTTTTAGTTGGAGGATTTTTCTCAGTATTCTTTTCCTGAGCGATCTGTGATTTTTTTGTTGATACCAGAATTCCAGATGTCATTTCATCACCACGTGCTCCTGAAAGGTTCCATATTGAGTTTTCAAAAATTTTGAGATGGTTGATAATAAACATCTATTTTTTTTCTCCTAATAAGTCAACAGCAAATGTTAACCAACTTGTCTGACAATTATTTCAGAAGTTGTACATTGATGGCAGTCATTAGGCTGCAAAAAGGCATTCATTTCTACCAGAAGAAATTTCTTCAGGTAGAAAAATAACCTAGGAGTTGGATTACACAGCTGTTCCTCCAACCTCACGGCTGGAGAACTTCACAGGCAAGCTCTTCAGTAAGGAGGGGCTACAGGGCTGCTCCTTGGGCCAACCCTTCCCTTCAGGGAGGCTATTACTTGATAGCCTGTCCTCTCCCCTGCCTGGGAAGGAGGCAGACTGTCAAGAGACATTTGGCAGCTGCCGAAAAGCAAGAGCTGCCATTGACAGCTGGGAAGAGTTTCTGCCCTGGGACAATGCACGCTTTTCCTGCCAGTCAGCTGATTGGCAGGAGGGTGTCATTGTCCTGTTGTAGGAACTGTCCCAGTTCTCCTCTGCAAGACAGTAGACCTTGCACTGCTTTGGTCAGCTGGAGAAGTGCAGAGGCAGGAAAGTGTAGCAGGGCTCCAGAAGTGCTGTGGCATGGCAGCCTGCCCCACCCTGCACGCCCTCAAGCTGAGCCAGAGCAGTATGTTCTGACGGGGGCCTTTGGTTGCAGTGGCAAGGCTCCAGAGCCTTGCCGCTTGGCACAGCAGCTTGCCTTCCCTGGCACAACTCTGGGTCAGGTGGGTGTCATGGGGAAAGCTGCTGTATGCCCAGCTCCCAGGCCCTTTGGCACCCCTTTCTCCCTCCCTTCTCCCCCCCACCCCCTGCCAAATTCAGATGAGCAGTGAAGGTGACGAGTTGAACCCAGGGGTGCCAGGAGCAGAGGGCACAGGGGACCCTCTCCCCCTGGCTGTCCAGTTGACCCGTGATTTTTAACTTGGCTGTCAGAAGCAGGGCTTGGGGAAAACCTGCTCAACTGTTTCTGGCTTCCCCTTGCCAGATAACTGAGCTGCAGGGCAGTGATTTAAAAGCTGGTGGCTGGGAGCTGGGTCCCTGAACCCTGTTTTTCAGCTGCTGGCTTTTTAAATCTCTGTCCTGCCATTCAGCTGGGTGGCAAGCAGAAGACAGTGGGATCTGGCCTAGTCCCTACCCCTTCCCGAAAGCAGGGAGCAGTGGCTGCTGCTTCTGTTACCTGTGGCTATGGGACATAGGGTGATCCTTGTTTTGGGAAGGCAGGGAACCATTTTTCCAGCTCTTCTCTTGGTTCGTAGGATTAATCAAGTCAGGGAAAAGTCGGGAGAAGTTCAGTCTTGCAGGAGAAACTCTTTTGAGAGTGACATAACCCTGGATGTTGCGGGGTCTTTTTTTTCTCAAGAAGTGGGCACTTTTGCTGAGGGAGGAATCTGAGTAAACATTTATACACTTTTGGTTTCTACTGGAGAATAGCAGTTCTCCCAGTGTAAACTGAACATCTGTACTTAGCCTTACATTGCGCTTTCTGGGTCACAATTTGGGTTAGTGTTAAGAAACACAGCCATCTTCTTTAATGAGAGTTTTACTGTTTTTCTTTCTCCATCACAAGGAGAATATAGATATTTATGTGGGAAACCACAAATAGGAAAACAAATTAATGCATTCAGGTTTTTTATTTTTCTTATGATCTCAGGGTAAATTTAGAGAACAAACCAAGAGACAAATCTCAAGTTCACCTCAAATATTAACCTTGAAGCTAAATGATAAAATACAGTAGGCACAGTCAGATGCTTATACATTTCATATACACTTGCTCAGTTAGCCAAAGTTAAGATGATTCCAGGGTCTGCTCTACTACTTTTTTTCAGATGCCACCAACTGCTAGAAGGCTTTTAAGCAAAGGATTCATGTAGAGGGAAATGTTCTCTTTACCATTTTAGGATGTGTGAGCCTACCTTAGGCAGATTTTTCCTGTTTGTTTGTGTGGGGTCTACTGCACATCGGTTGAAGACAGTAAGGAATTTTCCCTTTATATTCAGCTTTGTTGCATTCATATGCACTTTTTTTTTGGAAAGTATAGCTCTGTATTTATAGCTGTACATTAGTTTTAGACATTGAGTTTTATATGAATTTTAGGATTTCAATGAAAATAAAGTGTAGTCTAGGAAGCCTTTCAGGGCAGATCCATTGATCCTTGCAGTGATGCCAATGTCAAATGTCCTTTTAACTTGTCTGACAAATAAGTCTACAGCTTCTTTATTCAACACAGCCCGTAAGTCATCAGACACAACTGTGATTTAATCCTTAAAGGCGCTTCCCTTTCTTCCCTCAAATTGTTTCAAATGGTGCAGAAGCTATCCTTCGCATCTGTGTGGTGTGTAGGTATTATCATCACCTTTTCTGGAAACTTTATTCAGTTTTTATCTCCAATTATAAACTCTGCCTCTTCTGTTTTGATTGCTAAAATGGTAGGATAGGCATGAGTATGTCCTTAAAAATTCATCGATTCCTTGTAACAAATCCGACATAACAAGATGACTAGGTTCAATTCTGAGGCATTGGAATATTTACATTAAAATAGTTGCATAAATCTTTGAATATCTCCATTTGCATCTGGGCTCAGTAATCTAAATACATAGTTTAATAGTTTCTAGGGTCGGAAGGGACCTGAGTAGATCATCTAGTCCGACCCCCTGCCATGGCAGGAAATAATACTGGGATCAAACTACCCAAGCAAGATGTTCATCCAACCTCCTCTTAAAAACCCCCAGGATAGGAGCCAGCACCACTTCTGTTGGAAGTGGGTTCCAGATCATAGCAGCCCTGACGGTGAAGTAGCGCTTCCTGCTATCCGACCTAAACCTGCGCTCTGCCAGCTTGTGACCGTTATTCCTGGTCACTCCTGGCAGTGCACGGGGGAACAGTAACTCCCTCAATGCCCACTGATCCCCCCTGACTAATTTATAACAGGCCACTAGATCCCCCCTCAGCCTTCTCTTTTGGAGGCTGAACAGGTTCAGGTCCTGTAGCCTCTCCTCATAGGGCCTGCCCTGCTGTCCCCTGATCATGCGAGTGGCCCTCCTCTGGACACTCTCAAGTCCACATCCCTCTTGAAGTGTGGCGCCCAGAACTGGACGCAGTACTCCAGCTGCGGCCTGACCAGTGCCGCATAGAGGGGGAGGATCACCTCTTTGGACCTGCTCGAGATGCATCTGTGGATGCATGCCAAGGTGCGGTTGGCCTTCCTGACTGTCTCCCCACACTGCTGGCCCGTGTTCATCTTGGAGTCAATGATGACTCCAAGATCCTTTTCTGCCTCCGTGCTGACAAGAGGGGAGTTCCCCAACCTGTAGGTATGGTGCCAGTTGTTCCTCCCCAGGTGCATCACCTTGCACTTGTCTGTGTTGAATCCCATCCTATTCACATCTGCCCACCCTTGTAGCTTGTCTAGGTCTGATTGAAGCCTGATGCTTCCTTCTAGTGTGCCAACATCCCCCCACATCTTAGTGTCATCAGCAAATTTGAACAGGGTGCTTTTTACCCCCCTCGTCCAAATCACTGATGAACAGTGTGGGCCTGAGGACTGAGCCCTGCAGAACCCCACTGCCCACGTCCTTCCCGGTTGAGAAGGACCCATCCACTACCACCCTCTGGGTGCGGTCCTCCAGCCAGTTGGCGACCCAATTGACTTTGTGGGCATCGACACCACAGTCCCCCAGTTTCTTAATGAGAACGGAGTGAGAGACAGGTGTCAAATGCCTTCCGGAAGGCCAAGAAGACTGTCAACTGCTACCCCTGCATCTAATGATCTGGTAATCTGATCTTAGAAGGCCACCAGGTTTGGTCTGACAGGACCTGCCACTGATGAACCCGTGTTGTTTGCCCCTAAGCATGCAGTCCCCAGCTGGCCCTTCATGGATCTGTGCCAGCATAATTTTCTCAAACAGCTTGCCTAGGATCGAGGTAAGACTAACTGGCCTATAGTTTCCTGGGTCCTCCTTCCTCCCCTTTTTGAAGATGGGAACCATGTTGGCCTTTTTACAGTCCTCTGGGACCAGACCAGGGCACCACGAGTGCTCATAGAGCCATGGCAGAGGTCCTGCAGTGACCTCGGCCAATTCCTTTAGGACTCTAGGGTGGAGATCGTCCAGGCCGGCTGACTTAAACACGTCCAGCCCCTCCAGAAGCCCCCTAACGAGTTCCACGCTGACCTTTGGCCTGGGTGTGCCTCCCCGGGGGCCCGAGGGGGGCCCAGCAGGGAGGTGGCTGTTCTGGTCCCTACTTAGGAAGACAGAGGCAAAGAAATCATTAAACATGTTATCTTTGTCGTCTGCCGTGACGACCAAATTTCCCAACGCGTCGTGGAAGGGCCCCACATTACCTGGGACCATCTTTTAGTCCACTATGTATTTAAAAAAGGACTTCTTATTGTCCTTAATCTGAGAAGCTAGTCCTAATTCCATCTTTGTTTTGGCCTTCCTAACTGCCCCCCTACAACCCGAGCGACTGCAGAATAGTCATCCCTGGTGATGACCCCTTCTTTCAGTTGGGTATAAGCCTCCTTTTTAGCAAGGAGACATTCCCGGATGCTTTTGGTGAGCCATGGAGGCTTGTGTGCTCTCCTGCTCCCTTTGATCCTCGTTGGGATTACCTTCCTTTGGGCTTGGAGGATTGCCTCCTTAAGGAGCAACCACTCTCCTTGGACATGTGGCTCCCCTCCCCTCTGGGACCTCAGCGCATCCCCAACTCTCCTCCTTAGCTCGTTGAAGTTTGCCCTTCTAAAGTCTAGGGCTGCTGCCTTACTGCATGCCTTTGCCACCTTGTGCTGGATGGTAAATTACAGCAGGTTATGGTAGCTGTCGCCCAGGTGGTCGAGCACCCGCAGCCCCCTCACCAGGTCATCACCCATGGCCAGCACTAGGTCCAACAAGGCGTCCCCCCTGGTGGGGCTGTGCACCTGCTGGGTTAGATGGAGGTCCTGCACTCTGTCTAAGAACCTACGTGAGCAGTCAGACCAGTCAGCCAGCAGTCAGACCTGGCTGACTGCTTCTCCCAGCAAATATCCGGGAAGTTCAGGTCCCCCATGACTACCACATCCGTAGCCTTCACTACCTCTGTGAGCTGACCTAAGACTTCCTGGTCAAGCTCTTCTCCCTGGTTGGGAGGTCTGTAGTAGACCCCCACCGTTAAATTTCTCTCTCCTCGACTGCCTTGTACTCTAACCCAAAGCACCTCAGAGTGCCCCTTCTCTGATACCTTGCTAATTAATGAGGATGTGTATTCCTCCTTGATATAGAGTGCCACGCCCTCACCTCTGCTTCCTATCCTGTCCCCCTGCACAACCTATAGCCCTTGACATTCACCGCCCAGTCATGCGTAGAGTCCCACCACGTTTCTGTGATCCCCACTGTGTCCGGGCTGGTGTCAGCCATCAGGAGGGTGAGTTCCTCCTGCTTGTTTCCCATGCTACGAGCATTTGTGTAGAGGCATTTGAGGCCTCCAGTGGATGTGTGTACTGACCCCCCTAGTCCCAGCATTGCCCTGGCCCCCATTGCTTACATTTTTGCTCTTTTCGCTCGTTGGGCTGGGCTGTAGTTGTGGGTGTTGTTTGGTTTGGCAGTCTGATGTTTCCTCTGCCCTCATCTTCCCCTTCCCCCAATGAGCCTAGTTTAAAGCCCGCCGGAGGAGGTCCACCACCCTAGAAGAACACACGCTTACCTTTAGGGGAAAGGTGGAGCCCGTCCCATCCAAGCATGTCTCTCATAGTTGCTTGCATGGAGAGAAGGTTGTATGCTGGAGATGGAATTCTAATATTATAAAACCCTAAGTCAGTCTGTCAGGCCATAGTGCTTTATTTGTGCTCTGATTGGCTGTCTTGGCAGCCAATCAGAGTGCTCTACACAGACAGGGACAGACAACGGATTGCCAGGCTCTGCTGGCCTGGCCCTACTCGTTGGAGGCAGAGGGGGATGATGGGGACTGGAGCACTGCCATAATGGAGGTGACAGAGTGGGGTGGGCAAGGCCTCACTCCCCAGGTCTGCTCCTTGGAGCTAGGGGCCAGTGCCCCCCTAACAACAGCCAGCAGGGAGGCAAGGCGGCGGGGAATGGGGGGCGGGGAGAGCAGGAAGGGTGGGGGTTACAGGTGGCTGCTCCCTGCTGCCATCGCGAATGTGGTTGTGGCCCTGGCCTGAAATGGTGGGGGCGGGGGTGGTATGGCCCAGGTCCCGGCCCCTACCTGAAGAGATGGGAGGGACGGGGGGAATGGCCCTGGCCTTGGCCCTAGCCGTGGCCCGAACCCAAAGCAGCAGGGGGGAGGCAGGGAGTGGGCCAGGCCCCAGCCCTGGCCCCAGCCCAATTTGGCGGGGCGGGGGGGGAACTGCCCAGACCCAGCCTGAAGCGGAAGGGGGGGGAGCAGCCCAGCCCTGGCCTGAAGCAGCAGAGGAGAGAGGAGGAATGGCTCCAGCCCTGGCCTGAGGCAGGGGGAAGGGGCACAGGCCTCCCGCTCTGGAATTCCAGCATGTCAGAGTAGCCTCTGCGCTCGTGTATGGGTGTCATTAATGTCCAGCCTAAACTTATTCATGACCAGTTTATGCCTATTTTGTTTTTTGTGCTAACATGGTTCCTACCTGGTATTTACTCTCCTTGTATATTATAAAGAGAAATTATATCTCTTCTCTATTTTACTTGGTCAGACAAGCCAAGCTTTTATTTTTTAATCTCCAGACTCTGTTCTTGTGATCCTTCTAGTAGCTCAGTTTTCTCAGATTATGTTCCAGTTTGAATAAACGTTTCTTGAACTTTGCTGACATGTATGCAATCTCCAAGAAGAGGTTGTATCAGTGCCTTGTACAATAGCATTTATATCCCCCTGTCTCCTGAAAATAGATTCCTTGATCTATTCTAATCACCTTCGTCTGTTTCGTTTTTCTTTGCCTCTTGTTAGTGCTTCTTAGTCATCCAGTGATTGATTAATG
The DNA here is from genome assembly GCF_052110815.1 of Crocodylus siamensis. Taxonomy (NCBI): domain Eukaryota; kingdom Metazoa; phylum Chordata; order Crocodylia; family Crocodylidae; genus Crocodylus; species Crocodylus siamensis. The sequence goes on from NC_143395.1 coordinate 20,465,875, forward strand.
TGCCTACTTCTTTCTCCTTCTCTGGAACTTCCCATTAATGACTTCCCAGTTCATAGCAGAAATTCTCTTTTATCTGTAGCACTTGACATTTGTGCTATTGGATTTCATCCTGCTTTTGTTACTGAATTTCTTCGAGGTTATCCATTTCTTTCTCTCTGATATTCCTGTCCTCCTCTGTGGATTCCAGCTGTGCTTCTTAATTTTGTGTTATCAGCAGAATTTATTAGGGTCACGCCTGTGTTTTTTTTTTGTGTATGTGTTAAGGTCATAAATGAGTATACTAAACAGAAATTGTCCTGATGCTGATCCTTGAATTTTACTGGTAACTTCCCCTGACTGATACTTTTTCATTCATTGCCCACAATCTTTTGGCCCAGGCATATTGTAAATTAGCACCAGACTCTCCCTGCGTGCCCTTCCTCTGCCCAGTCTACTGGTCTGCTTTCTGCCTCTTCCTCTGTGATCCCTGCACAATATGCTGGTCTTCTTTCTGCTTCATACCCTATTGCTGTGATCTCTGCTCCCTTCCTGATCTGCCTGTGCCATTTGCAGCATGTGTGCCACAGGTTGGCCCACCTCTGCTTTGTCCAATTCCTTACCTGTCTTACAGTTCTACTAATCTCCATCTAACCTCAATCCCTAAAAGATTGGTCAGCATTGAAGAAAACCTGAGTTTCCAGGCATGAAGACAGCTAATTGCATTATTTTAACTTACTATTTCATTTCTCAGATTATATGAAAAATGCGGGGATGATTTTCAAATGCCAGATACACACATTTGTGTCCTGATAAACAGATTTCTTTAGTCATACCACTGTCAGTGTGCTCATTGTGTGATGAATGGCTTGTTTAAAAGATCAAAAAATGTAATGCCATTTCTCAAGTGTATTAGCATATTAGATGATAACAGTTCTATAATGATCAGTTGTAAACACAAATTGGTATTTGCAATTTTAAATCTATCATTTCACTTTAGGAGGATTTTTTTTTCCCTTTACAGAACATTGGGAGGTTGTTTACAATTTATTTTTTTCTCTTAACCTTTTTGGAAACTATATACCCCGGAGTAGGCAAGCCCTGGCATGCATGCTAGAGTGTGGCACCGAAAGGCATTTTGCTTGGCACACATGCCTCGGGGTAGGGGCTGGGGCCGTGTTGCCACAACCAGGATCGGACTACTTGAGGATCCTTTGCTCTCTGTCCCTGGCGTGCCAACTTCTTATAAGTCGAGTTTATGGCTGTTTTTAGCACTCTGCCCAAAAAACAATGCCGACTCCTGCTATATACTACCTTTAATTGTCTACTGTGTATGCCAAAAATGAAATAACATTGGTAGTTTAATAAAATGTAACCCTAAATACAACACAGATTGTCTAAACAAATGCATGAGTTTTAAATGTCTCTTTGGCTAAACATGTTGAACTATTATAGTGTCCTTTCTAAATTTCTTATACTTCTGGTTACTTTGTTAAAGAACCTGATTAAGAAACCTATTATCATTCTGTACTTTTGGGTATCACAGACTTAATTTGTTAATATGGCAGTAGTGTGAAACTCCTAAAACACTTTTATAATTGATATTAATTAGTTTGACGTTTAAAAAGTACAATAAATTGTTGTTTCACAGTTTCCTAGCTTTCATAGAAGGTGATGTTGGTTTTTTTTAGTCATAGAAACAGTACTGTTGATTTCTTACCAAGGCTTATACAGTCCCCTTCCCTTTATTTACTTAGGTGCTGTTTACAGCTTATTGAAGATTGTCCTAGTGCTATTCAGGAGGAGCTGGATCTGATTCGTGCTTTTAGCTATCTTGAAGAGTTTGGTGTGACCATTTTGCCTTTGCAAGGTACTGCACATTTGTATTATGTACACAAAGGCTTGGTGAATGTGAAACACAGTTTCTTAGCTGAAAATCATTTAATTTATACTTCAATCCAGCAAAACATTTAGGCAGGTGCACGAGTTTAAGTACATAAGTAGTCCCACTGAAGTCAATAGTATGTGCTGAATGCATAAATTTAAGATCATGTATAAGTACTTTGGCTCAGTCTTATGTTTTCAGTTTGGAAAAACACTTTGGGGACATTCTGTGAGGAAAACATGCTTATAAATGTAATTTGTATTCATGAATCTTTTTTTTTTTGTTTGTTTTTAATTTTTAAGATTTTTTTTTAAGATAATCATAAGTATCCACATCTCTGATTTCGGAGGATGCTATATGGCTTAAAATGCTCTAAAATAAAATAAAACACAATATTTATGCATTTATTTGTTTTAAAACAGCCTGTGAGAGAGTGTTATTGTAATCTGCAGACATTTTCAGTTGAAAAGTGAAATTTCCTTTCTTTAGCAGATGGTTTTATTGTTTTATATATTCCTATAAGGCAATTTGATAGTCAACCTCAATGCATAGAGTAGGATTCTTTAGGACAACTACTTTGTACACTTGTGGTTGCCATTTTTACATTCATAGGTGTCAAGTACAAGTTGGCAACAGTGCCGCATGCACACCCTTGCTTGTGCCCCATCCAGATCACTCGAGCCCCCCACTCGTGAGAAACTAACCTTGAATTAGATAAAGCCTGGTACCGTGACAATGTAGACGTCAAAGAAAGATACCGGTGCCCAAAGTAACTAAAACGTAACAAATAGTGCGGTCTCAAATTAGCTGACCCAACTGAAACTGTGAAATCAGATTGATGTGCCGCACTCGCCCTCTTGTGTCCAAACAGGCCCAGTACCACACAAATGAAAACAAACCCCGCCGTCCTGATGGCTGGGCTGACAGGAGGGAAAAGCCTGTGTTGAAACCTGAGCAGCCGTTTGTAGTCATGATTGGCTGACACAGCGTAAAACCAGATAAGAAAAGTTTTATAAAGACTGTCCCCGTCCTTTGTTTTGGGAGACTGCCATTCCACCGTAACTGGAGCCGGACTTGATGTTACCCCCGGGGCTGATCACCCCAGTGTCTCCTACTGAACGATCCCCTCCAGCGTAATTCCCGGTGTTCTCTGGAGCATCTCGTTTCGATTCTTGTACCGTATCTTACGATGTGCACCCATTTGTAACCACCCGTTTGTAACTCAAGACACGTGCCTGCCCTCTCCGCTAGCCATCTCATCAAGGGGAGTGAGTAAATAAACTTTCTTTTGCTTAAAACCATTACGTTTCTGACCCTTCCTCCTCCTGTAAATCCAGATCAGTAACGTACCGGAGGACGCTGTATAGCCCCTCTCTCAGTGCGCGGGACAATAGGAAACTCCCCTTTTGTTTTTATCTATCCCAAAAAAATTTAAAACATGAAAAGAACACATTTGTTACACTAGAAAATATGGAAATCTTATAGCAGAAAGTTGAAAATCAGTGCAGTGGTTGCTAGATTCTAAGGTTGAATTTTATTTCCTTATTTTGTTCAGTTTATAAACTCTCTTTGACTGGCATCAAATCTCCTTTATGCTGGTTTCATTTACTAAATCACATGGGCTACTTGCAGATGTGAGAAGAAAAAAAAAAGACTTCAACTTTAAAATCGGTGAAGGCAGCTCATACCCGAAAGAGGCAACATGTTAGTTGGACCCAGCTAACCCAATGTTTATATAGATCAGGTGCTTTAGCAGGGCTTTTATGTTGCTTTTACTAATGGCAGATTGAATCAACTTCAGATAAAAGTGCCAAAAAACCCTGTTGAAGCATGTGATCTATATGGATGCTGCAGAGCCAGGTTGAACTAATGCACTGCTGCTTCCAGTAAAGCACGGGGTTTTTCCTTCACGTCTGTCAGTCCTCAGCATTTAACTATCCACATTTGAAACCAGTTTTAATATTACCTGTCAGTAATGGCAAATCAGATGCTCATTTGTGAAATCAAGCCTATCAATCTTATTGGAGCTGCTTTATATTTTTCTGCAAAATCTTACAAATAAGCAAGCCAATATAGTAAGGGATTGGAAATTCTTTATTTTTTTTTCATATAGCAATCAAAAATTCATCCAAAATACATATTGTCCCCAGTAGTTCAAATATTTAACAAATGTCATTAAAGTTCACAGCAGATATCTGACTTTAATGCTGAAGGGAGGAAAGAATTTATTATGAGATTGCCTATTGCAGCTTTCTGAGGCTCTTCGTGGGTATGAAAATTACCTTTAAACTTAAACTATTTTGTCTTAATTTTGTTGGCTTAGCTTTTCTTTAGACTTGTACCTTATTCTCTTTGTCTGCCCATTCCATTTTTTTCTTTAAACTGAAACTTTGTCCCTAGTTAATTGCAGAAATGTGTTCAAAGGCCACAGTGTGTGTGTGTGTTGTTGTTATTATTTGGGGGTTTTTTAATAGTTGACATTATCTGTACTTCTGGAAATTCTCTTCCTCCTCAGCCAGTCTCAGATGTAATTTGCCCTTTCCATAGTTTGTATCAGATCTTCTTGAAGTATTGGCACCTCTCATAGGTTTCATCACTAAAGATTATTGTAATTTCTTAGTATTCTTCATTTTTAGGTTCTCTCCATGTTTCCAGTACTAGTTTCCTTACCTCTCTCTTTTTTTTTTTTTGTTCAATTTTTCTTCGTATCCCACATGCCCATTACTTACTTTCTTTCTCTCTTCTTAGTCTTACCCTGCAGTCTCTCTATTTCTATGTGCATTTGCTAATTATGCTGTTTTCTTCAGTCCTTGTCCTTTAATTGAGTGTTCTGTGACCTTGAACTAGTAAAACATAATTTTATTGACTCCTGAAAGGTCAAGTTTAGGAGAGGTAGACTTTAACAACAAAATAAGCCTTTGACAGTTTGATAGATCTTTATTGTTGCAAGGTACCATATGTTGTATATTATACGGTATATATCAATTCTCTATTATATATTATGATGTAATTTATGTATTAAAACAGAGATATACAAGTTATATATGAAAAGGAATCTCTGTTGAGAGCATTCTTTAACAGAGATTCCTAATGAAATTCTATATTTACAGGTAAAATGTTCAGCTTCTATGCCTGTGTTCTTCATGTCTAAAATATCAAAGCTTCCTTGTTTAATATTCCTGTAAGAAAAATGAAACTGCTTGGTTCTGACTGAACAGTGCGTTTGCTTTTTTTCTTTTTCTTTTTTTTAATGACAGGAGGGTTCAAAAAGTTTTCTCTCTCATTGTAGTGAGAAGTGTTTAAAAAACTCTACCCTATACCCCCAGGAGTTCAGGTTAAAATCTTAATTTTTAACCTGATGGAACATTAAAGAGCTGTTTATGGCATTTCCTTCTTAAAATGGAACTAGTGTACTTTTTGAAACTTACTTGCTGGGGATGGTTTTATGTATCTGATTTTTAATTAAATTATATTGCTAAGTACTGAAGTCAGTACAGTTATACCAGGGTGGAACTGGAGTGAATGATTGCCTGTTGAGGGTCATGAACCTGTCAGTTTTACATCTGGGTTCATCGCTAAATTCTGTTCAATTACACAACCAGCGCCCAAACTTTTGCCCCCCTGGACCACATGAATGTTACGGGGTCAGTTTACAGGCTAATCTGGGCCTTCAAATGTGTTGTGCAAAACCAGATTGTGCCTACAGCCCTGGCCCTGCATTCAGGACCATGTCATCTGGCCTGCAGGGCTTAGAAATTTGGTGATATGGGAGAGGTGGCAGTGCTCATTTCCACCACTCCTCGCTGCCAAATTTCTGAACCCAAAAGGAACCATGTGAGCTAGAGGCTGGGCCACCACTGAATTATACCAGTGTAATAATGTGTTCAAAAGGGGTTAGTGATGGCCTTTTTTCCTCATTGAAAAGCACAGTAAAAGCCAGTATTGAAATTCCACACGTTTTATATTTATGAAATCACAGTGTTTGTGTGACCTGTACCATTACCTCTACTTAGAATGTGATACTCTGACAAATTTGACTGCTGCAGTCAATAGTTGTAAAGATTTTACTGTTGCCTATTGACGTGTTGTAAAACAATATATATATGTGATAAATGTGATGGTGTTTTTTGTCTTGAATATTTATAGTTGACTCATATCAGGCTACTGTTTTGATTTCCTGAAGTTCGTAATAGAAATTGCACTGCATGGTTACTTCTAAGTTCTTGTTGAAATTAAATGTAGTTTAATATTGGCACACTATTTTTGTTGCATGATTAAGATCTTATTAATTCAGTATTATGTAGGAAGACTTAAGGAGTGTGAAAGAAATGGCTTGTAGGTCAGATCCAGCCCATGGAGGCCTATCATCCAGCTTCCAGTGTTGTGCTTAGGTCCCAAGTTGACCCACCCACTGGACCAACACTATGTAGAGGACCCCTGATGTGCACTGCACATGGTGCTTACCCTGGCTGGTCTAGGGCACATGCTGCAGATGGTGCCTACTTTGGCCGCTCCAGGACACACAATATATTCAGCGCCCTCCCTGGCCAGCCCAGGGTGTGCAGTGGATAGAGGGTGGGAGGATCTGTAAGGCTAGATGAGTTTGACACCCCTGTTCTACATTCATCACAAATTGTCTAACAATATGAAACAGACTATTTTTGTCTGTTTGTTTTAGACTGTCAAGTTTGCTCAAAGCAAATTTGAAGTTCAACACTATTGAACAATTTAAAATGTAGCATTTTAAACCCATCATAGACTTATCAGTATTTAAAATACATAATGTAGGGAACTGTTATGCTTGGTAAAATATGCCTGCCAATTCATATAATTTGCAAGCTTTTCAGGACTGAGGGAGATGCTTTATGTGTCTGGAGATGACTCTGGATACTGTAATTGTTAAATTATAACAGTTTAAACATTTTATGTTTCTTTCCATCCGTAAGGTCTGCATGACACACACAGAGACGTGTTAGCAAATAAGTACTTAATTTTTTTATAAAGCTGTGAACCACTTTTCTAAATTCAGTATTGAAAATCTTGCAATATTTTTGTGGGTTTCACTTTTTATTTAGTGCTTCTTCTACTGTCTACTGGGTCATATTGTTTCTATAAAACAAAATTTCTTGTTCTCCCTACTGTGGATGAAAGCTTAAAAACCTCAATACCTGGAAGACATACAAAGAACTAACATTATTTATAAGAGGGAAAGGCTATGCTTTTAAAGCCAAACTTGTATTCTTTTGGTGTGGTTTCTGAGTTAAAACTGGTGGAAATTGGCAGTAGTGCAAAGTGAAATTTAGGTAGTTATGTACATTATCCCAACGTGAATATATACATGTGGTATTCTGTTTATGAAATGTGAGTGACTACATTGGTTCTTGATTTTTTTTTTTAATGTGGGAGGGGTGCAGAGTGTAGATTAATATTAAAGCTCACCCATTGTAATCTGCTTTTAATGCATATTTTTCTTTGAACAGTGCGTTTATGTTCTGATCGACTTACTATCATCAAGGACTGTCTTGCTCAGTTGCCAACAAACTACAAACAGTCTGCCAAGCTCCTGGGACTTGCAAATCTGCTAAGGGTTGCAGGTAAACTGTTGTAAATGTTAAACTGCAATGCCAGCATATATTTTTGCTATGCTGTAGGGCACTTGAGTTAATCATTAGGATATGTTCAAGGATGTCACTAAATGTCCTTTAGGAGAACAGGCTTCAAGGAAGACATATTTTACAGGATTAATCTTGTATTCAACTGTTGTGACCTTCCCTAATACATAAAATAAGAGCCTTGTCTGATTTGAGATTTGAGGAAAAGCTTATGTCAAAATTGGATTTACAAGTTAGAATATTTTATGACTTCACCTCAATTGTTTGTATTAATGTTTTAGTAAATCTTGTGTCCCTGTCAAATAAACTAGTTTGATTTAAAAACAGTCCTATTTAGGTAAGGGAAAAAAGTTGAGTGTACACACAAATCATGTTGGTTAGACAGAAGTTTGTCTGCAGTTGCTTATCACATATATTTATAGTCTGCAAATAATGAATTAGAGGGTGGGATTTTTTGTTGAAGCTCTGAATGCTTTATACGTTTGGTTATATAGTATCATTACTAATTTATGATAACTCCCTGTGTTTGCAGAAGAGACTAGAGCTGTTTTCTATACAGCTTTCTACTGCTCATTAGCAACTGTTTTTAACGGTCTGATTGTGTTTACAGCTAATCATACTAACACCTAAATCATTCATCCACAGTTAATATAAAGGTAGATGATTATGTTACCTTGTATATATGACTTGACTGGTGAAGATTTTGTCTGAAATGATAGAGACTGTCCAGGGAAACTGGTTTTTCCTCCTGGCCACTATATATATATAACGTCCCTAGTTCCTCTTCCTCTTGTTCAGACCAGATTGTTGATTTTTTTTCCCCTTTGTATTGCTTGTGTTAAATTCTTGGTTAATATTTCTTTTAACACCTATGAAGATACCAGTGTGCGTTTAAGATGGGTTTTCCACTGACTTTTTGATCTGAGGACTGGTGTGCGCTGTCAGGTACTTTGCATAAAGACTTGTTAACCCCATTCACTGCTTTCAGTATCTTCTTGAAGAATTCCTCATAATGCAGTACCATCTTTTGTCAGTTTGCTTAATAGAAGTACTTACTTCTGACATTATGATATAAAAATCTACACTCTTTTCCCATCTTGTCACTTCTTACATGCTCCACTAATTCCTTTTGTTGCACTTTTAAACATCCTCATTTTAAAATATTTTCAGTACTTATGAGTGAATGGGGAGCAGTGGACGTACAGTGGGAAGGATCACGAGGTGTCGGGACAGGAGACATGGCGTTGCGAGTGACTGAAGGTCCTGCTGCCTGGAGATGCAGAGGAATGGGATAAGGGGGCTGCCTGAGATAATGTCATCTAGAGAAAGGGCTGATAGGAAATGCATCCTAACTTTTCTGTGTAATCAGGCTGCTTACAGACTGGGTGGGGGGAGGGAGGCAAATCTGGCGCAAAAAAACACAACCAATCCAGTGCTTTACTTTCAGCCTTAGTGCATGCCCAGAAGAGGCATTGCATTAATTTCACCTGTTTTGCTCAAAATCTGTATAGATTGTGCTCTCCAGCAGGGCTTTTTGGCACTTTTCTCTAAAAGCTGATTGAATCAAAAAGTCCTGCTGAAGTACATGATCAATCAGTTACTAGATAAAAGCACCAAAAAGCCCCACTGAAATGCCCTATAATATGGACTCTGGGGAGCTCCCTTGAACAAATGTGCTTCCTCTTCTGGTAAGGTGCTGTTTTGGGGTTTGTTTGTTTTTTTTAATGTCTGTCAGTAGTCTTTATGCTTGTCATGAAACACTGCATTTCAGTTAATGGAAAGGTCTCTGAACTGTGTTTGGAATAGTAGCGTGTGCGTTTGTGTGTGAATTCCCACAAATGACAGGCTGGAAAAAAATAAGGAATTAAATCCCTGTACTCCAGCAAATGAGGCAGTCCTTGGATATAATTTCTCCCTCCTCCATAGGTTGTAGCAACCAGGTAGATGGTGTGGCTTTTCTATTTTAGTCTCATCACTAACCTCGGTGATATTGCCTGTAAAGAAGAAAGGCCCAATGTTCAGAGAACCTCAGATAAAGTGTAAAGAACAACCCAGTAATGATTACGACTGACAACTTGTTTATATTATCACTATGTTGAACAAGCAAAAAATAACGCTACTTCCTGCTTCAAAGAACTTTTAATCTGCATATCAGATGAGAGATCAGCCACACATACATAGGTGAGAAGCATAAGCAGATAAATTGATCAACATGATGGGTGGAAGAGAGGGTTATGATGCTTATTTGAAAACGTAACATTTAAGCGATAATGGAACTACTTTGTGCATGAATAGTTGTCTAATGCTCTGCTGAAATAAAATAACTCTTTTGACTTCAGAGAGAAAATCTCGAGTATTATAATTAATTAATTTGCACTCATTCTTCATGGGAAATGGGTTTTGGCCACATGTACTTTGAAAATACAAACCTTTTAAGGAATTCTGTGTGTGTTTCTGGTCATCATTCACAAAGTGATTTCCAAATGGTTATACTTGTGTTATCTTTTAGGCTGTAATGCTTGTTTATATTACAAGCTTTCTAACTGTAGAAGTTCTGCAAGCAGAGAACTACAGTCACAGGGAATCATCACAGCAGATCCCCGTCTGCATACTTTTTGGGTGCTCCCTGCAGCTTCTCTCCAGCAGCTGTGCCAGCAAGGAATGTGACACACCTAGAAAATGGTGTTTAAAGGTCTTGTAACTACTGGCAGAAAGTGTGAGCACAAGTTTTCATGCCTTCTGGCAGTTTCCCCCATGTTAGTCCTTTAGTAGAAAGAAGGAGCTTTCTTGACAGAGGCATAGCATGGAAAAATGTGCTTGGGGCAGTCATTCTCTCCTCCTCCTCCCTTCTTGCTTGTACAACACATGAACCAGCAGCAAGTACAGAGCCAGGCATGGTCAAGGAGTGCAAGGTATTCTGGGAAATGTTCTCTAGAGTGACAGTGGACTTTGTTGTTGCCAGTGAGAAACTTTCACCCCAGTTTTTTTCTGCCAAAGCCCACGTCTTAAAAGGCAAAACAGTTTTCTGATTTTCTGCAGCAAAAAATGGGGTCAGTTCTCCCCCCAGCAGCTGTGAATTCTACTGCTACTCTAGAAAACTACAATTCCCAGAATGCTGTGCACTCTGACAGCCATTGCCTATGCCAGCTGCTTCCTGTAGTTGGAAAGTGCAGGCAGAGCCAGGCAGGCAGCAGCAAGGCAGGAAATTGCCCTGGGGTGAAGTGCTCCCCTGCCCTTCTTCTCATTCCATCCTTCTGGTGCCACTCCCCTTAGGCAGCACCCAGGGCATGTTATGTTATGCTGCTGTTTCTCTAACTTACGGGACCTATGAGTGAGGTTTTTGTTTCATTGTTTTCCTGGTAATTAGACGTGCAAACTAATATTGTACAATATGCTAAGTTTTCTCTACTACATGACATGGGAAATATTTTCAGTCAAATAACTTGTTTTAAATGTGTCCTTTATTAAGCTTATATAGCTAGATATTACTTTGACTTTAATTGAACTTGTGCTTTAATTGAACTAATTAAAGGTTGCGGGATGGGGCTCTATATTTCTCGTCTTAATAACACTGAAGACATTTTTGCACTAAATCCTTAAATGATGAAGATGGTTTTTAATATAATCATATTTGCTTTTAAAAAGGCTAAATTTTGCTTTTAGTGAGGACCTCAAACCAGTTTAAAGTAAGAGCTGATTTTTATGGCCAAGTTAATAAAACCTTGAAAAACAGCAATTTAAATGGAAATGCTGACACAGCCATAGTCATAGTGTATAAATGAAGACTCGCATAAAATTTAATCATCAGTATAAAATATATATGTATCAATGAGATTGTAAAAGCAAGGCATTTGTAAAGGGCATTTGTGTGTCTATTGACTCTTAATTAGTATTTTATTAGGTTGCACCCTAACATTAATATGATGAATACTTATATAGATCTTTGTACCCAAAAGGATGTTAACAAATGTTAATTGTAGTCAGTCTGTGCATTGTTACCTCAAGAGTAGCCCATATGTTGCTATTATTTTTAGAGACAAAAATTGTAGGTTTTGAATTTTAGTATGATTTTCAGCATGAAATAAAATGCACTAGATTGCTAGGTTAATCGGGTTTGTCCTACATGGTTCATTAACGGATTAAGTAGCTGTAACGTACCCTGACCCCAGATTATGTCTTTGAGACGTGGTCAGGGTGCACTTGCACGTACAAGGGTGCCCTTCAGCCCCAAACTCCTCTCTGCTGTCTTCAACAGCCTGAAAGATGAGATGGAGTACACCCTCAGCAACTTTGCAAATGACACAAATCTGGGAGGGGTAGGGCTTAGATTCAGAGGGACTTAAACAAATTGGAGGATTGGACCAAAAGAAATCTCAAGAGGTTCAATAAAGAGAAATGCAATTTTCTACACTTAGGATGGAACAATCCCACATACTGGTAAAGGCTGGGGACTGACTGGCTAAGTAGTAGCTCTGCAGAAAAGGACCTGAGGGTTACTGTGGACAATAAATGACATACTGGGCTAGAGTAGTAGGAGCATTGCCAGCAGATGGAGGGAAGATATTTTCTGCCTCTCTTTGGCACTTGTGAAGCCATATCTGGAATACTGTTTCCAGTTTTGGACCCCTCACCACAGAATGGATGTGGACAAATTGAAGAGAGTCCAGTGGAGGTCACTGAAATTGTTAGGGCACTGGGGACCATGACTTTTGCGGAGAGGCTTAGTTAGTTGGGATGAGAGAAGACTGTGGGGGTGGGATTTAATATCAGTCTTCAACTACCTGTAGGGTGGTTCCTAAGAGATTGGAGCTAGACTGTTCCCAGTGTTGGCAGATGACAGCAAGGAGCAATGGTCTCATTTTGCAGCAAGGGAAGTTTAGGTTAGATATTAAGAAGAACTTTCTCACTAGGAGGATAGTTTCATAGTGCCTAGGGTCGGAGGGGACCTAAACAGATCATCAGGTCTGGCCCCCTGTCCTGGGCAGGAACGCGCACGGGGCCATAACACCCCTGCCAAAAAGCTGTCTAGCCTCCTCCTGAAGATCCCCAAGGCAGGAGAGATCACCACCTCACTTGGGAGCCAAAGCCTGGCAGCCCTAACTGTAAAGTAATGTCTCCTGATGTCCAGCCTGAACCTTCTCTCCTAACAATCTGTGGCCGTTATTCCTAGTAACTCTGGGTGGTGCCAAGGGGAACAGAGCCTCCCCCAATTCCTGCTGGTGAGTGGAAACGGTCACCAGAAACTCTCTCAGCCTTCTCTTGTGGAGGCTGAATAGATTCAGGTCCGTTATCCTCTCTTCGTAGGGCCTGCCCTGCTGCCCCTTGACCATACGAGTGGCCCTCCTCTGGACCCTCTCAATGCTAGCCACATCCCTCTTGAAGTGCAGTGCCCAGAAGTGGACGCAGTACTCCTACTGTGACCTGACCAACACCACATAGAGGGGAAGGATCACCTCCCTGGACCTGCACGACAAAGTGCAGCCAGCCTTACTGACCACTTCCTCGCATTGGCGACTTGCATTCATCCTGGAGTCATCAACGACTCCAAGATCCTTTTCTGCCACCGCTTTGACAAGAAGGGTGTTCCCCAGCCTAGAGGTGTGTTGCTGGTTCCTTTTCCCTAGATCCAGCACCTTGCTCTTGTCTGTATTGAATTCCATCCTATTCTCATCCACCCACTTCTGTAACCTGTCTAGATCTAGCTGGATTCTGTCCCTCCCCTCCAGCGTGCCCACGTCACCCCACATCTTGGAGTTGTCAGCGAATTTGGACAGGGTAATTTCCACCCCCACATCCAGATTTGGTGATAAACATATTGAACAGTACAGCCCCCAGGACAGAGCCTTGCGGGACTCCACTACCCACATCCCTCCAGGTTGAAAACAAACCATCCGCCACTGCTCTCTGTACAACCATGTAGTATAGCATTGAAACGGGTTACTCAGAGAGGTTTTGGGCTCTCCATCCTTGAAGGTTTTGAAGACCCAGGTAGCCAAAGCGGGTTGGATTAGATGACTTCCCGAGGTCCCTTCCAACCCTAATTTTCTTTGATTTTATGATTCTAAGTGTTTTGGCCTTTTATTTTCTTGCTACTTTCTTGTACTCATATATGAAATTGTAGTTCTGAGACAGCTTTGTCTAGCGAAAGCTATTTCAAATATCTAAGGGGATAAACTTACCTCTTAGAAAATGGGTTCTGGTTATACACTATGGAGCTTTCACTCCTTTACTTGAATTTGTCCAATATTCTTGTTCAACTGGTAAAAACACGTTATGAGATTACTCTTACTTTCCATGATTTCACAGACAACTGAGGGAGATACAGGGCTTGTATACATGTGCTGTTAATGCAGCTGAATGAACTCTGGTACTGTTCAAGCCTAAGTTTATTGTTCCTGGGCACTACATTTTTATGTGTCTGGGCCCACAGCACATTGAGCTCTGGCTTCTCTGACCTGGCTCAACATGCTGCGGAGGGGCTGGCTCGGGCACAAAGGTGCTTCAGTGTGGGGCTAGCCAGCATGCAGCCCCCTTCACTGAAGCACCTTTGTGCCCCAGCCAGCCTTGTCACCATGTACATGTGCATTGCAGCAAAGAAAATAATGCAGCAGTAGAATAGTACTCGTGTCTGGCAGTACTCTCCTGTGATGAAGTTAATTAGTTTACTCTGCTTTAATAACACCATATGTGTAGACAGTGATATTTTACTGTGGCACTTAGTTAGCTCCACTGTAAATGTTTTGTGTATACGCACCTACAGTGAGTTTTTTTTACAGCAAATCAACAAATCAGTAGCCTATTTGGGAGCTGGAAACCCAGGAGATCCTGGTTCCCAGTACCCTTATATATATTCAGCTTGGATGTAAGTGTTGTTTAACATTAAAAAAGATACAGAATTAGTATATAGAAAAATAAGCTTGTTATGATGACATTCATCTTACTGGTGGTCTTTTTTTTTTTTTCCCTTCTCATCTTGGATAGCTCTAGTCAGTAGTGCAAGGGACAGGGATTGAGGATCTAGACTTTGAAAGCTCCTTCACTTTTATATGATTTAAATCCCAGGTCACAAGCCGTGAAGCTGTGGCAGTAAGTTTTCAGGTCTAATTAGAAAAATGAAAAGACGCTGGAAATCTGCAGGTTGTAACGTATTAAGTGACTACACTGAGTCAGTGCAGACCACGTTGCGGGGTGGAGGGAAGGTTTTAGCTGTGCATTGCAGGGGATTTGCTAGTTGTATTGGAGTTGACAGTTACCCTTTGGTATAACAGTGTGCATCAAGATAATGGAAGTTTAAATGAGAAGAGTGGAGGTAGAATACAGACAAGAGTGCCAGAGTGCAAGGAGAATGATGCTGATCTTTCTGTACTTGCACTCTTATAAAACATGCAGAAATATATCCTACTGCTCCAAAATAAATTAGCAAAAAGGAAAAAAAAAATGCTTCACCATATGATCACTCAGGCTCAATTAAGAAAAAAACAATTCCCAGTTCCAAGTGGGCCCCCACTGATTTTAAGCAGAAATAAATTGCAGTTGATTATTGGCCTAGCTGAAATCTGAATAACAAAAATCCGATTACTGCACTTTTATTGCTTCTCTTGTGTGCCTGCTGCTGAGAGACAAATCTCTATGTAGGTATAATACATTAGAAAGCTGTCAGGCATGTGGGGTGGCCACAGGGTGGCGGGTGGAAGAAATAGGAACATTTCCCTTTATAAGTCACCAATTCAAATTGGCCAAGTGTGGAAATGACCAAAAGTTGTTTTTGATTTAATTGCAGTTCATTTGCTTTGATGAAAGGAGAGGAAGGAGCCTGTAGTCCAACTTCCTTGGGCAGAAAGTTCATGTCTCACAAGTCGTGATTGTGACTAATTGGCAATACTATTAACAGGCCAAAGAATGAATACAGAGGCCAAGGTATCCTCCCACTCTCAAAGATGGTTCATTCATATCGGAACTAGAGGCATTTAGTTGAGCTCTTTAAATGGAGCAGTCAAGTCTTTATGGATGTCAATGAGCAGAATTTGTCAACCTTTTAAAAAAAAAAAAAAAAAAAAAAGCCAAAAAATGTGTTCTTCCTTTGTTGAATTAAATGAGTGAAACTAAACAAAATAACCATGTGGCTTGAAAATCAATAGCTTTTAATTGTTTTATAATACTTTAACACAGATCTATTTAATGTTGCTAATAGAGTCGAATTATTCCAAGACCGATATATTTATGCAGTGACATAAACTGATTTACTTTAATATGGCTCTATCAGCATAGCATCCTTAAAATCTTCTCTGAAACTTGAGAAGAGGGAAAAAGTTTTAAAAACTTGTATTGAAAGAGTCCCTTTAATTCTACTTAGTCCATCTCTGTAGTTCTCTCACAAATTGAAATACCTTACTCCTGTGTGTTTTATTGCCCCTTCCTGTAATATATGCAGTACACCGTGTTCATTACAAAGTGCCAAGTAAAGGGAGGAATATAAGGTTGAAAAAACACGAGAGGAAGATTATAGGCACTGATTACAACTGGTTTTCAAAAGGAAATGGAGATTTATCCAGAATAAATATTCCTGGCTCAATTTCTATTTTTTGTTCAAACCTATAAGATAAACTTTATCAGAACTCAGGGCCAAACATACTAGATGCGTAGGTTCAAAAAAAAGGAACTTTTTAAAAATTCCTGTATTGGTCATATTTTATTTTGTTTTTTAAAAGCATTGCTTAGGAGCAGCAATCTATTGTTGCTTAGTGATAAGCAGTTGAACAAATTAATTCTCAAAACCTTCAATAAAAAGTTAAACCTTAGTCTGAGCATGGGGTTAATAGAGAGCAAAAGCACAGTGACAGTAATGCACAATGTAGAAGGTCAGAACATGGAAAATCAGATGGAGCTTTTATTCCTTTTGAGACTGCAGTTGGTATCCTCTACATGCTTACCTTAAATGACTAAAAATTGAATCATGTTGTTTTGGTTGAAAAATATCAGGCTTTTGTATAACCCAAAATTACATTTAATCACTCTACATCCTGGATGAGTGCCCTACTTGTTGAATTGCTAGTTACTCTTCATTGGTCTCTCTCCCCAAGATGTGTCTGGTTTGCCATTATACAGAACTGGAAATACTATGAAATAATAGGACTTTTGTATGAATTGGGAAAAGTTCCTACCCAGCAGCACTATTAAACTTACATTAAACATCTGATTTTTAAAGAGCTAAATCTTAGGACCCCAGTTCTGAAGATCTTGGCTAACGTATAAATAAAAGTTGATCAAGGCCATATTTATTTTTTTCCAAAGCAATTTTTCTTTAGCATATCTAATGATGCATGAAAATTCCTTAGCAGTATATGAGCATAATGTTTTAGCATTTAAATTCATTAATGACTGAAATGACTGAAATTTTTCATTGGTTCTGTCAGGAAGACTTACTGCCTGTTGGTAGCAAACAAACCACTGTTCTGTGCCTGAAAATGGGTTCTTTTCATGCTACAAAGTGCTACAAATTGGATTTCTATTGACTTTAAAATAATTAAGAAAAGCACTTGTGATTTTACCTACAGGAGATGACCAGATGGAAAGAAAAGGCCAGGTTTTGATCCTTTTAGTGGAACAAGCTCTCCATTTTCAGGACTACAAATCAGCTAGTATGCATTGTCAAGAGCTTATGGCCACAGGTAAGGTAAAGAAATTGGTCATTGTGTCAAAATGTAACATATGTGGCCATAGATTGGGGGTGGGCAAAATATGGCCCGGGAGCCCAATCTGTCCTCTAGTGATTCTTTTGGTCCCACCTGGTCCAGGCACCATCCAGCCTGTGGTGCGTGTCCCGCTACCCCCAAGTACTCAGTGGGGCTGGGGCAGCTCCTTCCGGTTGCTGCTGCTAGCTCTGGCTTTAGCCCCAGCCCCATGGAGACTGGTGGGGACCTGAGTGTGCATCCCTGATCCCAGCCCACCCTGAGCCTACTCCAGACTGGCCTGCCCATGAGGAGTGGCATTGGCAGCACCTGTGCAGAAGGTGCTGCTGGGCGTGAGGGAAAAGTGGCCATCCCCTGTTGCTGCTGCGGGGCCTTTCTTGCTGTAGCTGCCGAGAGCTTCTGCTTGGGTTGCCCTATGGTTTCTCTCTGTCACCATCACCAGCACTGCCTCTGTGGCAGTAGAGAGGAGCTACAGGACACCCTGACACTGGCTCGGTGGCTGCAGCAAGAGGGGTCTGCAGCGGCGAGTTCAGGGATGGCCTCTTTTCCCCTGTGCCCAGCAGCAGGTTCTGCCGCAGCACTGCTGCCGCTATTCATTGTGGGTGGGCCGGTCCAGAGTGGGCATGGGATGGGCTGGGGCTGTGCGTGCCAGTCCAGAACTGGTCCGTTCTGGCTGGGCAAGTCCAGAGGAGGCACGGAGTGGGCCAGGGCTGGGGCTGTGTGGTCAGTGGCTACTGGGCACTGATGGCAGTGGCAGTGGCAGGCAGTGGCGAGCCACAGGGCCTGCGGACTCTGGGCTTGGTGAGCTGTTGCTGGTGGGGGAGGACGGTGCTGATCGGCCTGCAACAGCTCCCCAAAACTACCTACTGTCTGCTGGAATTTATGAATTATAATTCAGACAGCCTTTATTTCCATAGCATAATTTCATAAATCCATCTCAGCAGGAATTTAGTTTTAATTGTTTCCACAGACTTTTTTTTCTCCAAATAAGTCTTGGAAGAGTGAGGGGAAGAAAAGTGTTTTTCATTTGTTTGATTGTATAGATTGTATGAATCCTGCCATGTGCTTGGTTTGAGCAACATTTTCACTAATGAGTATTTATTAAAATAGTGAAAGACTTTCGTTAATTATATGATTGATATGTATTTTGAGTTTGAGAATATCCATTTATTCTTTCTTTTTCTGTGTAATTTTTTTACTTCTGATTGAGCAAAGTAAGCTATACTAGGATCTGTTTCAGCCTGCAAAAATTTCAGCTAAATCAATTATACTATGAAGATTTTCAAAGTCAGGGGTGCACAGGATCAGGCCATTTAAGCCTGTTAACGTCTGCCAAGGAAACGTTCCTGTCATAAAACAACCCAATGTCAGCTGCAATAAAGTTGTTCAGATCTATATACCACCTGTGTTGCCACCACAATATGTTGGTATATGTGGAGCAACAAGGGTATGCATGTCTGTTTGCTTGCTATTTGTGATGCAGTAAAAATGTTTATGGTAGCACAAAGGCAATGTCTGTTTCCACCCTAAAATTCTTTCAGTCCTGCCCTGCAGTTAGGGAGCTCTGTTAACATCAGGAACCTGGTTGCTCCTTCTTTCCTTTGTGTACTAGCTTTATAGACAAATTGAAGCATGCAACATTTTTGTAGCATGAACACATTTAAAGCAGATATTACAAAGAAGCCCATATTCCATAATAATGTTGTGTGCTTCAGTAAATACAGACCATACAGAACAGTTACAGGCCTTTGATTCTCAGTTGCATCCAAATCTCACACAGTCTTCTCAGTTCTGAGTGTAGCAACAATAAAGAAGAAACTCTGCCCCCTCTTGCCGTTACTCTCAGGGTGAGTCTAAGGGTTTTGGGGAGGGCTTTGTTAGGTGATTAGGAAAAGCTGGAGATGCCCCAAACGAGGAACGGTTTACAAGAAGGATGTGGAAAAATTGGAATGAGTTCAGAAGGAGTGAACAAAACTGAGCTCTAAGCAGGGTTTTGATGAGTTTTCAACCCTAGGAAGGGTTGGGGACCAGCTGTTCTTTGTGTACATATGGCATAGGTCAAAAAGTAATGGGTTTAAATTGCAGCAAAGGAGATGTAGGCGGAATATCAGGAAGAACTTTCTGTGAGGATGATTAAGCATGGGAACAGATTATCTGAAATGTTGAGGAAGCTCTATCTTTTAGAAGTGTTGAGGAGAGCAGATTAGATGAATACTTAGGTAGAATGACTCCTGTGAGGATGAGTCTGTTCTGAACATGGGTTGTACTAGATGACCTCAGCTCTGCACAAGCCCAATTTTTTTGATTCTCTATGAATTGGGACTAGTAGTCTCTTAGCCCCTGGAAGGTTTATGTGCGTTTTGGAGAACCATGCTTTCTCATCTGTTTCTACAGTTTGCACCCTACCAGCAGGATAAAGCATATGATGACAGCTAATGGAAAAAGTTTAAATGTCAAGTTTCTCCCTTTCCTTCCAAATAATTTTTAATTCTCATATGTCTGATATGGCATATGCAGACATTTGTAGATATTGGGACATGGCGGGGGTGGTGGTGGGGGGGAGTTTCTCCTATCCCTCACCTTGATGATCAATTTGGTCCAAAACAGAGGAATTATATTATTTTATTTGGAAAGAGCAAAACTAATAATATATACTAACTGAATAGTTCTACACTTCTTTATTTTTCTTTTGAAGCGGTCTGGTTTAATTTTGTTTTTGTGATAACAGTAAATATAAATAGACTGACTCTGTGCATGGTAGGGTCGAGCGATGTTGTAGCTATAACAGTTCAGAAATTATGTGAAATCTTTTATTGAACCAGCTGTAATATCATGTTCTCATTTTTGAAAGAAAGTCAAACTTTCAAATTCAAGACATTCTCTCCATCAGGCCACCTGTGTGCATCCACATGCATAGATTGACCTAGATCACAATAGCTGTGCGTGTGAGAACTGTTCTTAACCAGGATGTTGAGAAACGGACAACATGTATCATAATCTCATCTGGTTGTTTCGCTGATACAGTAATCATTGGTTATTAGTGAAGGTTGATTTCCTGTCCTCCCTTCCTGTCCCCCTTAAGACTTGTAAGCATTCATAACTAAATGTTTAAACTTAAAAATTGTTGTGTTTCGTTGTAGGTTACTCTAAAAGTTGGGAGGTGTGCAGCCAGTTGGGACAATCGGAAAGTTATGCTGATTTAAGTACTAGAAAGGAACTTATGGCTTTTGCTCTGACCCATTGTCCACCAAATGCCATAGAGTCACTGCTGGCAGCAAGCAGTTCTCTGCAGACCCAGGTACAGTGCATTTCTGTCAGCTTTTCCCAGACAAGTTGAAAATGTAATTGAAAGGGTTTTTTGTTTCATTTTGGTTTTTGTAATCCTTTGTTTATTTTAAAGTAGGAGCTGACTATTTTTGTATGGTTTCAAACTTCCACACAGCTTTTTTAATTCTTTAACAGTCTTTTATCTATTTTACTCTCTTTCCTACCTAGCATTTTGTCTGAACAGTTAAAGTATTGTTTGTTTGCTTTCTTAAATATTTTTCTACTATAGGTAGACACGTTTCTCAAGTAGAAATGCAATCGCTTGTCGGATATCTACTGATGGTAGACAAGTATTCATAGCCTCAAAGATTTCTGAAGTGCAGCGCATTTGGCTCTTTGACAGAATGCTCCTTTCTCTCTAATACTTAAATTTGTTTTCTTATTTTCAGATTAAGCATTTGTTTGGGATGTACAATTAAGCCATTCTTTTTAATGTTCTTTTTTCAGAGTCTATAAGGACTTTATACATTATAACACAGCTTCAATAAATGTCAACTTCATGGTTTAGTGCTTTTTAGAGGTTCTACTAAATATAGGGGGAAATCTTTTATTTTTCCCCATTAATTTCACCCACGGTGGATTTAATTACTGATAGTTATGGTTTAGGTTTTGATCCTGCTATTAACTCTGCACTGCCAGAGTTAATAGTAGGATCAGGGCCCTACATATAAAATTTATTATGCATGCAAAAGCATAAGTTTTTAGCTATTTTATTGTATGTTTTGCTAAGATGACTAATCCTAGTTTTTATAGATGTGGTGCAGTAGTTCAGTTAGTCATAAGATTACATTTCTATTAAGTTTAACTCTGTTTCTGCCTGTGCACTTGGAATCTGTCTAATTGCTTCATACAATATGAAGTTATATAGAAGAAGGGCTGGAAGGGACCATGTAGAGCTGGAGTGAAGTCAGGGTTAGATTGGCCACTTGGGGGTACCACAGCTGCTCTCGAGGCCAGTCCTGCTACAGGACACCTGGCAGCAGTTGGGGAGGGGTTCTCTCCCAGCCTTATTTGGCAACCAGCAAAGCCCAGAAGCATGAGAAATACCCATAGCAATGCCTACATCATCCCTGACCAGTGGCTGTCAAACCTTTTCTTGAATACTTCCAGTGATGGAGACTCCACGGCTATCTGGGCAGTCTGTTCCACTGCCTCACTCTTCTGTCACACCTTGCATTTCAGAGCATTGAACTTCATCCTGTTAGCTGCAGACCAGTTTCTAATCTGTCAAGATCCTTTTGAATTGTGCTCCTATCCTCCAGGTGTTTGTAGTTCTTCCTAGTTCCCTATCGTTTGCAAACTTTCTCAAGAAGTTCTCAATTCTAGGCCCAGGAAAGGCCCCCGTGGGTCTCCACTTGAAACCTCCTTCTATCCTGACATGGTTCTCCTTATAATCACCCTTTGCTTTTGGCTACTGAGCCCGTTGTCTATCCACCCTTGTGCATCCCACATTTCTCCTATTTCTCTATAAAAGGGTCATGAGGGACCTTGTCAAAAGCTTTGCAGAAGTCCAGATGCACTGTATCCACAGCACCTTAATTTTTTGTGAAGACAAAGTAGCTGTTGAGTAGTTCTGCCTTTTGTGCATCTTCTGTTAAGAGTTTTCCCTACCTTGTTGAGAGAGAACCCACATCTTCCTTCATCCTTGTTTTCCGACCAACATACTTATAGAACCTCTCTTTGTTGTCTGTAATCTCCCTTAACAGGTACAGCTCATTCATTATCTTTGCCTTCCTGATTTAGTCTCTGCAGGTTCTTGCTGTTTCCTGGTATACTTCCTTGGTGACCTGCCAATTTTTTTTATTGCTTGTATGCTTTCTTTTTTGCATTTAAGGCAGGCATCTTGGAAGATCTTTGTGCAGCCACATTGGTCTCTTACCATTCTTTTTGTGCTTCCATTGTGTCAAAACAGTTTCTTCTTGGGCTAGCAATACTGCACCTTTTAGAAGCTCCCACCTTCCTGGGCACCTTTATCGTCCAGTCCATCTTCCCATGGTACTGGACTCGGATGAAATCTACTTTTCTGGTCTGGTGTCTAGCAACCAGCCTAGTTTTGCTGACTTCATGTTTTCCCTATCTCATGATCTGGAATTGTATCATATTGTGATCGCTTCGCCTCAGGTTGCTCATCAGCTTCACATCCTTCACCAGTTTTCCTTGTTGGTTAGGACAAGATCCAAGATAGATGATCCCCTAGTTGTATCCTCCACCTTCTGGAACAGATAGTTGTCTTCCACACAGGGTAGGAACTAACTCAACCTTTTGTGTTTGGCTGAATGGTTCTTTTCAGGAGATGTCTGGAAAACAGAAATCTCCCAAGAATACCAGCTTACAGCTTTTAGATAGATTTATCACTGCCATGAAGAGTGCCTCATCCACTTTTTCTTCCCAATTTTGTGGCTTATAATAAATTCCCACCTTTATATTGGTGCTTCATCTTTTACCCTTTGTCTTCATCGAAATGCGTTCAGCTCTGCTCTTTTCTTTCTTCTGAATCAGGGAACAAATGTGTGTTTGATATACAAGGCAACACCAGCATCTTTTCTCCCAACCCTTCCAAAATAAAATGTAACCCTAAATATGAACATTCCAGTCACAAGAGCTGTCCCACTGGGTCTCTGCAGTACCTATCAGGTCTTAATTTTTTTTACAGGCTGGGGTTTCCAGCTTATCTAATTCATTCCCCCTATTTCTTGCATTTTTTTTATATACATTGGATGTGTTTTGCATTTCAAGTTACACACCTCCCCTTTACACTGCTTGTTGCAGTGGAAAGGATATATTTCAAACTTTACTTACTAGGCCTGTGTAAAGTGGCTAGTATTTGCTTTGGATTTGGCCAATTTGGGGGACAGTGATTCGATTTTGGTGATTCGAATCACTGTCCCGCATTGATTCGGCCAAATCTGATTTGGATTCAGCTGTCGACGAACTGGCCAAAACTCCAAATTGGCCCGCTGTCCCAGCCCTGTCAATAGCTGTCCTGCCCAGTCCCAGCCTCCCAGCACTTTAAAAAATAAAAAAAAATATAAAAAAGACTGGCACTTACCAGCTGCTGCCAGGTGCGTATGTATGTGTGTGGGGGGAGGGGTGATCCCCGCTGCTCCTCACTGCCCCATGCTGCATGGGGGCTCTGCCATGAGACCCCAGAAGGCCCAGCAGCCACTGCATCATCTGGTGAGTGTGGGGCTTTTTATTGAGCCGGGAGCTGGGGCTGGGCAGCATCCATCTTCATCTATTCACCATGCTTCTCTCTTCTTTCACTACCTGCTGTCTCTCATTTCCTTTTCCCATTTTATACAATGTGATACCAAACTTAAAGCAAAACAAAAAAAACCCCCACATAAAACAAACTGTTAATAATGTAAATAAAATCAACAATTTTCCAAATAAAGATGATGGTTGTTTAGCAAACATCTTGATTGCATTGTCCACATGTTGTCCTTAGTGTTTTATTCCTATTTTAGACTAAGAACTTGGGGCAGGAAATGTGCCTTTTGCACGTTTGGTACTGACCACAGTTCTGAGATGCACCATGGAGATCAAAGGATCATAGGCAAGTAGGGCTGCAAGGGACTGCATGCTTAGGTTCTTGCTCAGGGTAGCATCATCCTTACCTGAAACAACCAAATCAGGTGTCCACAACTTCTCTAGGTAGCCTGTTCCAATGCTTAATCACGCCCCCGGTCAGAATGTTCTTCCTAATCTCCACCCTAAATTTGTTTTGCTGTAGTCTGAGGTCATTGCTTACCCTCAACCCAAAATCATTAACAAAGATGTTCAACCAGGTATCTGTGATACCTGCGAGATCATAGTTTTTTTTCACAAGCGGTGGCTTAGAACCCAGGACAGTCCCATAGGGAACCCTGCTTGATACTCCTCCCAGCCGACATGAAGCTGCTGATGACATTGAGAACAATGATCCAATAAGTTTTGTTCACCTTGCATTACTTTTATCTAGTAGATATTTCCTTAGCTTGTCAATGAAAATGTCATGGAAGACGGCGTCAAAACTCTTGAATACATCAAGGTATATCTCACTCGCTGCCCCCCCCCCCCCCCCCCCCCAAGCCTGCCGTGTATCATTTAAAAAGGAAATCAAGTTGCTCGGGTATTACTTGGTCTTGAGCAATTAACGCTGGCTGTTCCCAATTATCTTGTCCCCTTTAGGTGCTTTAAAATAGATTCCTTGAAGAATTACTGATAAACAAGTCTTATTTAATTTAGATTACACATGAGTACGCACTGTAACTGAATGTCTGCATGGCAGATTTATCGTTCTTGGGCTCCTAAAACATATAGCTGTGCTCCAGGTGGGCTGTCTACTAAACTGTGAGCGGCGCATTTGTTTCTGAAGGGCTTTTGGTGGGCTGATTTGTACTGGCAAATGACAGTGCTAATTAGTAGGGCTGTGCAAAGCTTCGACTTAATATTTGATTCCACAAATATTCAACATATTTGACCTTGAAAAGTGAAAGTCAAGTCGAATAGCAGCTGGTCGAATAGCTGTCGAATCGAATACTGGAAGTAGAATTGTTAACAGTGCGGGTTGAATATTCGATAAAGGTCGAATATTCAACTTGCCTATACTGGATTCCCTGTGGGGGGAAAAAATGGGAAGTAAGGGAAGGGTGGGGGAGAGGGGGAAGGAGTGCTTTCATGACTGACATGTGTGGCTGGCCAGTGACCTGTCAGCATTCTCTGAGGTCCCTTCCAATCCCAGTGCTCTGGGGGAGGGACCAGAGAAAATGCATAAAAGGCAGCAGTTTTTTAGCTCCCCTGCTTTCTGCCTTGGGGTCAGTTTCTGAGCTGCTGGTGCTCGCCAGCACCTCTGCGTCAGACCACGGTGGCTGGAAGCCCTGATCTTCAACAGATTCCCTGCTTGCAATGCTAGCAACAGGGATTTCTGACAACTTGGTGCTTTTATTTTATAACTGCTTTTCATATTAGTTTACGCTTATATTGGATAGGGTTAGTGGTAGCCTAGGATCTATTCCTTATATAGGAATTTAGTTTATATATATTTTTTTATATCTTTTTTTTATACATCATTCATTCTTTCCACCACACCAGCGCTTCTCAGTATATTATCTACACACGCAAACACATTCACATAACATCCAGAAATCTAATCCGTGGCGCACAGCACACTTAGAGGTTCCAGTTTACATACGAAGATGCAGCCTCTTTCCTCCTGCTACAAGGGATGAGGCTGCTACAAGCAGTAAAGACGGGGAGCAGCAGTGCCACCAGAGCCACTGCCTGTGCCTGAGACTCTCTCATGTCCAGACACAGCGGCCACAACCTCTCCTACCATAACTGCAGCCAGCACAGCAGCGCGCTCCACCCCATATCACTGCCTATGCTGAGCCTTCCTGTGCCAGAAGAAGAGCTGGCACTGGACCTGGATCTCAGTTCCCTGGCAAGGGAAGTCCTGGGGAAGGAGGGGGAATCAGTCGAGTTTGTGCTTGACACCCCTCAGGGTTTTTCTTTTCAAGCATGAGGTCTTTCCCAGAAGGTACTTCAGAAGGTGCCTCTGTATAGGTGAAGGCAAGCGGTTCAGCTGAGTCCTCTCTTTCTCTCGCTGTGCCTCTGACTGCTGAACAGGAGGAGAGTTCAGCAGCATCCACAGATGCACCCGCATGCCAGAGGGAAATGCCTAGTACTAGCATGGTCTGGGATCATTATGAGCTGGCAGATGATCCCACATTTGCTATGTGCGTGCACTGCCGAGCCAAAATCAGCTGGGGCAAAGGAACAAAGTGTATGACCACCTCGGGGATGCTTAATCATCCCCACAGATACCACCCCTTTGCCACAGGAATGGCCCCTGCTTGCTCCACGCCCCCCATCCCCCTCAGCAGAGGCAGGGCACCCTGGAACATGGGGGGCAAAAGGGACTAGTTGCAAATGCAAGCGAAGTCACCCAGACCACTGGGGAAATGCTTGCTCTGGATGGCCAGCCCTTCACCTTTGAGCGGCCAGGGTTCAGGTGGCTCCTGGCACTGCTGGCTCCATCCTACCAGGCACCCACATGCACCACCTTCAGCAGGACGGTGGTGCCCTCCCTATATGAAGCATGCAGGAAGCACTTGAGGGAGGAGCTGCACAAGGCAAGTCCGCAGGTGACCGTACGCTTCACCTCGGACATCTGGAGCAGCCGGGGTGGAGATCGTGCATACCTCTCCCTCACAGGGCATTGGTGTGGCCAGTCAGGCCATTGGTGGGCTCTCCTTCACGCCAAGGTGATGGACAAGTTCCACACAGCAGCAGAGATAAGGGGGGCCATGAACGACATGGTGTGGGGGTAGCTGGGTTTTGGGCAGGCTGAGCTCACCCACGGCTTCATAGTCACTGACAATGGGGCCAATATGGTCAAGGCAGTCCGTGATGCCAACTTTGCTGGTATTTGCTGTGTGACACAATTTACATCTGATTGTGAGGGATGCCTTGGAGGGAGACAGGGCTGCCGGTGATGGCGCCACCAACACCAGCACGCTTGTTTCCAGATGCAGGAAGGTGGCAGGCTACTTCCACCAGAGCATCAAGGGGGGCAAGATGCTGCAGGACAAACAAGCAGAGCTAAATGTCCCTCAGCACAGAAGCATGCAGGATGTGGAGACTCGGTGGGACTCCACATACCTGATGCTTGAGAGGCCGGTGGAGCAACAGAAGGCCATCCATGAGCTTTGCTTGGAGAGATTGGGATCAGCGGCCCCTTGACCAAAGCTGAGTGGGATGCCATCTCCCAGATCTTGCTGGTCCTCAAGCCCTTCCTCAAGGCCACTGACACCCTCAGTGCTGCTGATGCCATCCTCAGCCAGGTGGTCCCTATAGTGAAGGAGCTCCGCAGCCAAATGGAGAGCTTCCTGGGGGGCCGATGTTGCTGGCTGGGGCAGGCCGCTTTCACTGCATGTGCAGGCACTGGTGAGGTGGCTGAAGGAGGCCTTAGGAAAAGGCTTGAACTCTTGGGGTCCAACACAGTGCATATGCTGGCCACCATCTGTGACCCAAGGGTGAAGGGCACCATACATTGCAGCGAGACACTGAGTTGCTGGAGGGAGGTACTTATTAAGAAAGTGATGGAGGCAGAGCAGCAGAGGTGGGGGGAAGCGGGACAGGGGATCCACTGCCTGAGCCCAGCCTGCCATCCACGAGCCAGTCTTCCCCTCCACCACAGGCGCTGCCAAGATGGGCTAAGGCCATGGCAAACATTAGGGGGTCCAGACCCACCGGACCCCAGGAT
This sequence comes from Crocodylus siamensis, assembly GCF_052110815.1. Classification (NCBI taxonomy): domain Eukaryota; kingdom Metazoa; phylum Chordata; order Crocodylia; family Crocodylidae; genus Crocodylus; species Crocodylus siamensis. The sequence continues at coordinate 20,493,610 of NC_143395.1, forward strand.
CAGGCAAACAGCCCTCGCACCGTGGTGTCTGCCTATCTTGCCGAGCCTGTGGAGCCCCTGGAGTGCGCCCCCTTGGCCTACTGGGCAACACGCAGCCCAATGTGGCCGGCTCTGGCCACAGTTGCCCGGGAAGACCTGTCCTGTCCACCAACCAGTGTGCCAAGCGAGAGGGTGTTCAGCGTGGCTGAGCATGTTGTGACACCCCACCGCACCTGCCTGGGTCCTGGTTTGGGGGAGCAGCTGGTGTTCCTCAAGGTGAACTCCCACTGCCGGGGCCCCCAAGCGCCGGGTGCAGACGGAGTGAACACCGCCCTCCTCGCTCCATCTGTGTCATGAGTTTTGTCTGTCAGCAGCCTAAGGCGTAGTTTCCCCCAAACCCCTGCACCTATTGCCGTGAAAGTTGGTGGGTTTTGTGGGCTCTTCAGGAGCGAGCAAGCCTGCAGGTTTGAGCTCCCTGTGGCTTTCCACATAGAAGTCACGTGAAGTTTTCTCTCAAGGATTTGGGGTGCTGTTTCTCCAAACCCCCTGAACCTATCTTGTTGAAACTTGTCACACTTTGTGGGCTCCTCAGGAGTTAGCATTCCTGCAAGTTTCATCAAGATCAGACAAGAAATGCCAAAGTTATAGCCTGCTTCGACCTTCCCCGTTATAGCCTATGGTGAAGTCGAAGCAGCTCGAATGTTCGACTGAGCTTCGACCTTGAGTCAAAGCGGACCTGCTTCGACTCGCAGCGGACGGCAAATCGAAGCAGGACCCGGTTTAATATTTGATATGGCTGTTGAATTGAATATTACCTGCTCTGCACAGCCCTACTAATTAGGTTAACACCACACTCATAAACCCATTCATGATGCAGTGCAAATGCAACTACACTGCTTTCGATTTAGAGAGCCACCTTTCCAAGGCAGCAGAGTGTTACTGTGGGCTCTGCTGCTGGGCATGAGTTACGTTTACCATGCAGAAATGGCCTAGAACAATTAATAATGAAACTGGATGTTCCAATAGCGTTAGAATGATTCTGGAAGATATCTGCTAGCTGGCTACTTGCAAAATCACTTCATTACTACTTGCCCTCTCTGTAAACATTATCAGAAGCTTGGCATTTGTAGAATACCTACCAGGTCACAAAATTCATGTTATTTTTATTTGGGAGTGAACACACAGGAGCTTCAGGGTCTGGGAGCCCTAGCAGCACACACTGTACTGGTATCTTTTTGGTTTTTTTTAAACAAGAAAGTGTGTTCCAGCTTGAGCACTTCTGATGCCAGTGTGTCTGTATGGCCTGGGGAAGGGAAATGACTGTATAGAACCCTATAAAATTGTTTTTACAAAGTGACTCCTCAAATATAAGTGCAGTTTGAAATATATCCTTTGCACTGCAACAAGCAGTGAAAAGGGGAGGTGTGTAGTTCGAAATGCAAAATGTATGGAAAAAATACAAGTCGGGGGAATGAACAAGATAAGCTGGAAGCCACAGCCTGTGTAAAAAAAAATAAATTAATTAAAAAAACAAAAACTATCACAGAGACCCGGTGGGACAGTTCTTATAACTAGAATGTCAATCCAAATTCCATTCCTACCTGCTCTCTTATAGCTGGAACAGCCCTGTAATTCCTTCAGGAATACACATTGGTTTAAAAAAAAAAAAGTGTTTTGCCATAAAAGTAAGCTAGTGTGAAAGAGAATGCAAACAAAAGGCAGATCTGTTTAGTTTTAAGGTGCCATTTTGCCATTTTTATGGTTATTTTCAAAGAAACCCCACAATTTATATTGCAGAAAAATACAATATTGTATAGCAGCAAAGGTGATTCTGTGCAGTAGATCAGCAGGATGCCAAGATGACTTTTTTTCCCTTTTCCTAGAGGCTTTACAGTCTGACATTTCTCTTTCATGACATTAGATAGTTTTCTTTATTTGTATGATAGTAGAGATAATATTTACTATTACTTTGCAGATTCTGTATCAAGCAGTGAATTACCAGATACTTCCCTCAGAAGGAGGAGAGAATATACGTGCCCCGGGAGCTCCATCACTGATCAGCAAAGAAACTCCTCAGGTAAGTTTTTTAGAGCCTTTAAAATGCCCATTATTTCATTCTCTTTTAGTCCATATCATAAGAAGAAAAGGATTTTTAAGAGCTCTCCTAGCATAGCCTGTGAATTTGAAGTTTAGTAATGTCTCCCTGATTTATGCTTTGCACTTAAAACTAACAAATAACCCAAGAAAGCAAACTAATAGATGAATATTTAATAGAGTTTCTTTGCTAATACATTGTGTAGTGTGGTCTTGCATGTCCCTATCCAGTGGAATCTCAGCACGATAGGAAAAATAATTGAAACCATAAATAAACTGTAAGTCGGGCAAAGGGGAAAGCAAACCAAGAAATCTTATGTACAAAAGAATGAATAATTCTGATTTTTAGCGTTATCTCAAAGCGCTAATCAACATTGATAAATAAGGATGGACAACATATTTATACCAATAAATGTATTTCAGTCTTTCTCTCCTCCCAGCTAGGTATTACTGTATTTATCCAAGTCCAAGATGACCCTGGAATAATTAGATGACAGCCATGAAAAAAATTATAATGTTGTTACTTTCCAGGTATCGACCCGCTCTTGTGGTTCAGTGGTAGAATGCTTGTCTGCTGCGTGGGGGTCCCAGGTTTGATACCTGGCTGTGCATATAACTGCAGCTATTGAGGCACTGGCCGTCTTGACTCAGTCTGGATTTTGGGTCTTGTCTCAATGGTCTAAAGGGGAGAAGGAAGGTCTAGGCAACCTCCACTCCTCTATACTTCTGCCTAGGTGTATATGTCAAAGGTACTGGTGACCGCTCATGAATGCACCATGATCCAGAAGGATTGACAGTTGTCTGCTACTACCATGTATAGAATCTAATTGGAGGGGTGTCTTAAATTTGTTTCCCCCACAGCTGCAGTGGGGAAAGCGGTGGCAGAGGGGGTAGACTGGGGGAGAAGGGGTGGGAGGTTGAAGCAGCTTGATCCCTGCCCCCCATGTAACTTCCCCCACCTGCTGTCACTGCCCTACCTTGCCCTGTCTTACCCCCTATCTCCCCAGCCCCCCCTCCCCCCAGCTGCTGGTGCTACCAGGCTCCTCAGGGGCTGGAGCAAATATGTGATCCATGCCCTGGGCTGGGGCTGGAGCTGGGCCAGGCAAGGGTAGGCTGCTGAAGGGAGAGGTCAGGGCCAGGCAAGAGCTGTTCTGGTTCTGACCCCAGATCAAGGCAGCTGCTGCCTGCCCCTTCCCTCCCAACCTTCAAGACAAGGGCCTCCCCCCCTCCCCAATTTAACATGGCGGCGGGGATTATCCTGAATTCAACTAAATACCATACTTACAGGCTTCATTCTTTATGGAATTTTGCAAACTGCTTATAACAAAGGATTTTCAAAGATGCATAAATGTCTAATGCTTTATGATTATGTTGTCTGACCTGTTGAATAACACAGGCTAGCTTTCACCACATAATTCCTTTGCCATTGTGATTTAGCAACAGTATATCTTTGAGAACAATTTCATCTTATAAGAGATGTGTGTGATGTGTATTTATTTGGATGCTTTGTGATGCATTATTGTGGTGTGCAATTTGTCATTTCAGTTGTGCATTATTTTCTTCTCATTGGATAATTGTACATTTCTAGACAGAGAATATACGCCCATTGCACATAACCAATACCTGCATTTGAGCAATAATGCCTCTTAATTCTGGGGAAATATAGGTGTTCACATGAAGAATGGTCATTTCTTAACACTGCTGGCAACAAACTATATATTATTTCAAGTTATCTCAGAAAACAAGCAGAAAGGTGCTCAATGTGACCAAACTGAAAAATATTCTAGAACTTGCAGAAATGTATCAAAGCATTTTTCCCACCAGCTTGGGTGAATTTTAAGAGAAATGACACTACAGATGCATACATTTTGCCTTCTGGCCTTAATAAGTATTCTTATAGGCAGTCTCAAACCTCTACAATTTTAGGATGATATAAAGGCATGTTTTTCAAATGTACATGATGGCGGTTGCTCTGGACTAATTTGAATTGATATTTGTTTAAGAATGGTGTCATAATTTAACAGTCCATGATCTCTTTAGGTGAAACTTGTTTGTGATGATTTAGACTTTTTTTCTGCTTTAAATAAGCTATATATCAAAAATGCCCTTTTCCTTGCTTCATGCTTATAGCTGAATCACAACTGGGAAGCTTGATATAATGTAAACACCCAGTTCTCTTTCACAAAGATATATCCAGCTATTCATTATACAAGGAATATGTCTTTTATAGGCTATTTTGGAGGGTCAAGCCTTACAAGTTTGGGAAATACATTTCGTTACATTCCCTTTGTCTTCCTCTTACCCTTTTCTGTTTCATCCATCATTCAGGTGGCACTGATTGATCTCCTTTTTTCCTTATTTTTAAAAAAAAGGAGAGTTGGTACAGGGGAAAAAAAATGGTTCAGATGATCCTTCTAGGACTTAGCACCCATCTACACATTATGCTTAAGCCCCAGCTAAAGTTGTGACCCAGCTGCATTTTCAATCAGTTAATTGTGTAATAAAACAAGGAATAAGCCACAAAGTTATTTCACAAAAAATGAATTGTCAAAAATGCAAATACAAAAATTCTCGAAGAGTTGGCTTGCTGCTTACTTAACTTACCTGATTAACTTAAAATATTGTTGTCTTTTATAACTGCTGTCTTATTTTTGTTCAATTTCTTTTGTTTGTTTGGGGGTTTGTGTTTGGATTTGAGTTTGGGTTTTTGTTTGGTTTTGATCAGGCTGACCCTGGGATTTCGGGTTAAAAAAGCTAAAGAAAAAAACACTTCAGTTTTCAATATCATTCATATTTACATTCATTTAACATTTGGTAGTTAACAAAATCATTACTTTTTATGGAATAAAATTATATTGTTTCACTATAGGAGTTAACTATCTTTTTTATAATTAGCATAAGTATCTAATCTACTGAATATTTAGCTGTCTGTATCTTCAGTGTCCTAATAAATTAATGCTTAAAAGATTTGACCATTATTTGACCATATTTGGCTGGTCAATTAACTAAGTGATTGGACAGGTTAAAACCCTTAATTTTTGGCTGTTTAAATGTACTTATCCTTCCCCCTCCTCCCCCAGTTTTTTTTTTTTCTCAGTTACAATCCAGTTGCTAATTGGAAAAAAAAAATCTTTGAGGATAATTAAATAACTAGATTGCAAGGAGTTTTTCTTTTCTTTCAGCATAGCTTTCTCAGCACATCCGATTTCATACCCTCTGGTGTTCTAAAAAAAGGAGTTTAGCATGTCTGCTAATTTTAGCTTTTTTAATTCTTTCCCAGTGAATTGAAATTGGGAAACCCGGCAGGTTTTTTGTTCTGTATTGGTAATGCGTTGTGATGACATATAACTAGGAACACCCATCTGCTCTGTGAAAATCCCACTGCTTTAGCAGTTTTAATGCTTTGTACAGTCAAATTATTAAAACAATATTCTGAGCAACTCTCCTGCTTGAGTCCCACAATTGCAGTCTCAGCTGCGATAAAATTGTCCTCTCCGCGTACAGCTACTTCTCTCGCTGACTGACTAAAATCTTGGCATTTCCTTCAAAAGAAAACCTACAACCCATGATGTAGCTTTCTCCCTCCATTTTGCCTTTCCTGGCTCTCCTGTATCTCCCTTCTCCCCTGTTGAAGTTTCTCATCCCTTGAGAAATCCATGTGCCCCAGGGATTTATTTCGATGAAATCAGAACTTTTTTAAATCTTCCTTGCTTCCCTTCGTATCCCCTTTCATTTTTCCTTAACCTCTTATTCTTTTGCTCTTTCCTTTCTAAATACAAATGTATTTTCAGTTTCTTGTACCTCTAAACAGTATCTGCCCTTCACTCCACTCACATTTCCAGCTGCTTCCTATTCATCCCCTCCTCCTTTAGGCTTTAAGCTTATTGAACAGTCTGTGTGCAGTCATCAGGGTTCTGTCCTCTGGTTGCTTCCTAGACCATTTCCAGTCTCTCTCCTGTAACAACCTGTGACAGGGCACTGGGATGCACCTGTCCCTTTAAGAAGGCAAGCAGCCTGAGAGGTAGCTTGCAGATGGTGGAAGGGCTGAGTGGGAGCTCACTTGACCACTGGGGGCTGGGCTTAAGCCTGAGCTGTTCAGGCAGTTCAGCCCTGAGAGCCACAACATGAGAAGCTCCAGCAGCAGAGCAACAAGGCTCCTGAATAGACCGAGAGTGAGGCCCAGGGTACTTGTTGGCAGGAACAGGTGCTTTAATTAAGTTATACCAGCATTTAGCCTTGGTCTTGATGCCTGCTGAGGGCAGGCTCAAGACCCACTGAGAGAAGCAGTAGCCCAAGAGGGGCTGGGTGGGCCTCAGCAGCAAGTGCTGGAGCCCAGAGAATGGAGATCAGAAGATCTACAAGTCAAGACCCAGAAAGGGGCTGGGAGCGGGATCAGAGGATCCAGGAGGCCAGGGCGGGGCTGAGAGAGAGAGGGACCAAAGGAAGTCCAGAAGCCAAGATGGTGTCTGAGGGTGGGACCAGAAGGTCTAGGAGCCATAGAGTGGTTGAGAATCAGATTAGAGAGTCCACAAGTCCAGAGAGGACAGAGACCCAGACTAGAGGGTCCATGAGTTTGAGTGGGGCTGAGAGCCAAGTCAGAGGGTCCATGGGCCTGAAGAAGGGGTAAGAGGTGGACCAGAGGGCCCACAAGCCTGGACAGGGGCTGTGTGCGAGTCCAGGAGGTCTGAGAACCCAGAGAGGGACTGCATGTTTCACCGGGGTTCAGGGAGCCCAGCAAAGAGACTGAGCATGAGGCTGGAGAGTCCAAGAGCCCAGGGAGTAGCTCTGTGTAGGACCAGGGTCAGGAGTCCGGACATAGGGGCTGAGAGAGGACCCGAAAGTCCAGAAGCCCAGAGAGAGGAGCTGAGAGTATCAAGGTATCCTAGAGAGGGGCTAGGTGGAACAAACCTCAGGTGACATCAGTGAGTGATAACACCCATGACGCATGGGTGTGGTGTAGGGGAGAACCAAGCCACACAGTGAGCCCTTAAGACTGTGTGTGTCCTGCAGGGGCCCAGATGAGCTGATTTTGTGTGAAGGCTAAACTGAGAAAAAGGGATCCCTGAGGGGAGGGAAACAAAGCCGGCTCCAGCATGCGGGGCTTTCCTTCCATGGCTAGCAAGTGCAGAGAGCGCTGTCAGAGAGCCCGGCAGAGGATGCGCCCCCTTGCTGTGATGTGCAGCGCTGGCAGGAGCCGCGTTGTATTGGGCACTGGGTCCCTGAGCACTCCCGCCTGCTGCTGCACCATGAGGGGAGTGGGGGGTCCCCACACCTGCCCACCCTCCCTAACGCCACACACTCGCATCCTGTTTCCACAACCCCTTACATATACACCCCCCAACATATCCTATGCTCCCCCCCACACAGCCATATCTCCTTACAACCCCCCTGCCCATACACCTAACCATACACACACACACACACCCATGCACACCCCCCCTCATGCCACCTGGTGGTGCTTAAGGTTGTATCACTTAAATTGGTGGTGCTCAATCGTGAGAGTTTGAGAACTGCTGCTCTAAAACCCAAGGGCAGCCTCCCTTACACTGTTTCTAATATTGTGGTGGGCGAGTGATCAAGAGAAGACTACATAAGAGTGTGAGTCAGGCAGGGTCCACGTGTTTGCTAGGGGGCATCACAGTCAGCCCTGGGGCCCAGTTCTGTCACACTCCCCTCTTGCACTCAACTGGGTGCAAGTTCTCACCAAACTGGTAAGCAGTTTTCGCCAAAGTCTGTAATGATCTCATCTTGGCCAAAGCTGAGAACCAGCGCTCCATCCTTCTCCTAGATTAGCATCCACGTTTGATACAGTTGACTATCTTTTCACTTCTATGATCTTGTTTTCAGTATACCCTTTAGAGGGTCCTTCTCAACTCCACCTGAGAGTCTAGGTTTCATCGAGGCTTTATCTTGCTCAACTTTCTATTCTTCCACTGTACCTTAACTCTGAATAGTCTTATTTTTTACTTCCTCTTTTGTCTGCTTCTAGCTGTTTCTTTGGGGCAGAGGTCATTTTAATTCTAGGCTCGTCTTGCAGGTGCTATGATAGTAACATTAAACAATTCAGAAGTATACGGGCCAAGCCTGAGGTGGTCTGGGTTGTGGTGGATGACCTCATTGACTCAGTCTGTTGTCTTCTAATGTAACCTTAAAAAAATTGGGCTCTGTGACAGGAAGGAATTCTACCATGGTGGCATCTCTTGCCTATTAAACTTCTCCTGCTCTTGCTGTCTATCTGTATGCCATAACTGCCTCAACAACTAATTTAGTAGCACTTAGAAAGATCTCAATGAGCAAATTAAAGCCTTGATTCATGAAGAGTATTTCAGTATAATATTGCTAGCATTATTAGATTAAAATATAGTGCTTAGCCACAAGATGCTGTGTGTTATGCAATAACAGTAGAAATAATAACCATGGTACATCTTACCTCATAAATGAGGGCTGACTATGCCTAATCTGCTTAATACTTAAAACATACATTACTTCTGCTGTAAAAATGTTTTTATTTATATAACTAAGTAATCTGAAAATGTAATTACTGTGCTCTGGCATATTAACCCAAAAGGAGCTTAGAATTTCACAAATGTTGTTCCTGTCCTTGAAAATAAACTGTTTGGAAAATAGCAAAGAACACATTGCTTAGAAACATTCTATTAAAATTGCAAATCTGCTTGTATGTGTGTAATATGCTTTTGATCAGCACTTGCATAGTTTGTTTTCCTACTGTTAATTACAGAACTGATCCCATGTTTTTACTGAAAAACTCTAACTACACTTTAAAAGTTTGCTATGCTATAAGACTCATATTAAATGCTACTTTTATTCACCTGCAACATGCATTGTTCTTCACTTTTATTGAATCCAAATATCTTAAGTTAACTGCAGATAAGTATATTGTTTAGTGAAAGGGCAGCCTAATTGAATCTATTTAATGAAGAATTTGTGTTTGTTTGCATATGCATGTATGTTTAAAGCCCAGGTGGTAATATTTTCCATTCTTCCCACTTAGGATCAAAAATAGTTAAATAAAAAATGGGTAATTGTAGAAATGCTTAGTTAGCTTATAGTAGTGCTAGCTAGGGTGATAATGACCACATTCTTCTCTCATTTATATCTCTGAAATGAAGCGTTCAGTCCACTGAACAGTTTCAGTGATTTCAGTGATGTCCAGCTTAAAATTGCCAGTAATGGGATGGTTGGCACAAATGCTATAGCAAAATCTGGGGTTGGAATTTTATTGTTTAAATAAAAAAGGAGAGATTATATGTATGTGAAAGTATATACAAACTCTTTCATTGATTCCACCCCCCCATAAATACCATAGAGTTTTAGGGTTGGAAGGGACCTTGGTAGATCATAGAATCCAACCCCCTGCCCTGGGCAAGAAAGAGCGCTGGAGTCAGATGATTCCAGCTATGTGCTTGTTCAGTCTCCTTTTAAAGACCTCCAGGGTAGCAGAGAGCACCACCTCCCTTGGAAGCCCATTCCGGATTCTGATAATCCTTACCGTAAAGAAGTTCTTCCTGATGTCCAATTTAAATCTGCCCTCTGTCAGTTTATGGCCATTATTTGTAGTTACCCCAAAGGGGGGCCCTGGTATACAGAGTATCTCCTATTCTTTGCTCTTCTGCTCCCCCTCCTCCTGCAGTGAATTTGTAGATGGCCACAAGATCACCTCTGAGCCTTCTCTTGTGGAGGCTGAAGAGATCCAGGTCCATCACTCTGTCCTCGTAGAGCTTTACCTGCAAGCCCCTAACCAGTGGCCCTCCTCTGGACCCACTCGAGGTTATCCACATCCTTCCTGAAGTATGACACCCAAAATTGGATGCAGTAATCCAGCTGTGTCCTTACCAAAGCCGCATAGACGGGCAGTATGACCTCCTTAGACTTGTTTGTGATGCACCTGCTAATGCATGATATAACTTTGTCACATGGAGGACTCATGTTCATCTTAGAGTTGACTATGTCTCTGAGATCCCAAGATCTTTGTATGTACTATATTTACTCAAATATAAGACCAGGTTTCTTTCCTAATCAGCATGGGGGGGGGGAGCTCCTCATATTACAGTTGCACACGAGGAAACCTCATTAAATGTATAATGTATCATTAAACTGATTCCAAAAGCAGCATGTGCTCAGTAATGGAAATCAACTATGAAGTTGACTAAAATGCAACTAACACTGAGCATTACTATAAAACGCATGGCCCATATTGGGCACACATGCTGATGGGAACCTTTTTTATGTAGCACTTAAGTGTCCATCCATCTCCGTTCGATGATGCACTCCTGTGCTGCCTTTGCATGGGCGCCTGGTCTTAGGTACCAAGTAGTTTTGTGTGATCCCCAGAGAGGTCCCTGATCACATCTGGGAAAGCCACCAAACTCACCTGCCATGACTTCAGATAGATCTTCAGTGGAGGGGGTTGCCATTGAGGATACCTCCGGAGTTGTCACATCTCTTGGCGGAAGTACATGGGGCTCCAACCTCCTCTACACCCCAGCCATGTGCCACCCTTTGAGATGAGCCTCATTTTGCGGCTAGCCCTTAAAGTGATGTCTCCCTCAGTTCCTACTCTTCCATCTTCATGGATGGACGTTTTGGACTTCCACTAGACCAAAAGGGTCTTGGAACATTCTGCTTTAGGAGATGTTTTCCCTGACACCCCGGGTACTCCATGAAGGATGTTGCCGGTTACTGTTATGTCTCCATGTTGCCCATAATTCCCCTGTTGGGGTTTCTGACTCCCAAAACCCAGCAAGGGAAAATGAAGTAAGCCTGCGCTCAGCAAGTAAAGCAATAGAACAGTGAAAGAAAAAGGACCAAGGGAAAAAAAAACCTACGCTGACGGAATGCTACAATACACCAGGTATGACCCGAAACCAGGAAGAAAAAGGGTCAGAAATGGAGAGAAAGGAAAGAAAAGAGAAGGGGAAACCATAGATCTGTTGGCTCTCCTTTCCCCCAACCCCCCCACATCAAGTGCCCTAGAGAAGCACATCCCTTGGACTGGGACCCATGCTTTTACCCCAGCCGGGGTTTTCTTCAGTTCCTCCCAGAGGTCCACCTCTGGCTTGGCATCCCAGCAATGTTCGCCACTGGGGTCAACTCCTCCAGTGGCTCCCGCTGCCGCTGGCCCTCTTCCCCCAGACCTTCTGATCCCCACCAGTGCTGGCAGCACCCAGTGTGGGGAATTTCTGCAGCCACTGCTGCCACGGCCACTTGCCTCTGCACCGGCTCTTCGGTTCCATGTCGGTGCTGGATGACTTCACTGCTGCGATCCCCCACGGCTCCTCTTGCTCCCAGAGTTCGCCCCGCTGCTCTCTTGGGATCAGCTTTTATCTCCGCCAGGCAGCGTCTCCTCCTGATGTCATCCGGCCCCAGCTGTAGATGGGTGCAGCTGATGAACTGTGTGGGCGTCTCTCCTTGGCATGCTAGCTTGTTCCTCCTGTATCTTGCAAGAGGTTTTTTTTCTTTTTTGTTCATCCTGGGTTTCTCTGAAAGTGTGGTTTCCTGTTCACCCTTTCTCTCGTCCCTGGGACACCTTAAAAAAAACAAAACCAAAAAACCCGGGCAGGTATTCCCTTGACAGGGAACTGGCACCTACTGCAATACCAGGCCAGAATCAAACCGAACAACCTCCCATTGGTGCCAAAAATTTGCTACATTTGAACTTAGCCAAAATGGCCAAGAGGCTGATGGGAACCTAGCACAAAGATAGGCCTATACAGCCCATCTACATAAGATACAATGTACTGCCCAGTGTGTTCAGTTCCTCACAGTGCCAGCTCATTCTGAAGTCAAGGTGAGCTACTGCACTGAATACATTTCAATTTCCTCTGCAGACCCACAGCTGAGCTGCACCTTTCTTCCCATTTCTAATGATTCCTGTTTCTTCACCATCCTTAAATGTCTGGCAAGCAGCATCAAACAGGGTCACCCAGAATCCATCTGTTGCCCCCTCTCTAAGCCTGTCATATACGATTAGTGTTGCCCTGTCCTCCATGAGGTAAAGCTGGATCAGGTTGCTCTGCATCTCATCTGCATATATAGTTTGGGAGGTTCCCACGACTTGCGACAAAAAACACACAATTCCAGTCATGAGTGGAGGCTAATTAGCAGCTGAACTCTTTTTGAGGGATGTATCTGGATTACGCATGGAGACTGAGCAGTTCCGAGCTGTTGGGTCACCATGGCTTGAAATGATCTTTGGTGGGGCCCAGTCTGTTGAACAGTATGGTATATCATGAACTCTTTGGCTTTAGGCTAATATCATGCACCATTTGTGCTCCGTATAAGAAGGTACAAAAGTGCTGCTTAAAAGTATGTTTGTAGAGTACCTGTGCTAAAACTTGAATCAGTTAAAAAAAATGCATCAATTCATCTTTCAGTGTTTTTGGAGTTGGTCCTTGTTCCCATGTGCTTGGGGAGAGCAGGGTTTGTGAGTTGCAGGGGAGTGCCTATAGGGGAAAAACTTGGGGGAAAATGAGGCAAAGGCACCACCTGACCTTCCTGCCCTCCCCACCCCCCCGGTATATTTTCTCTGCTGTAGCTACAAGTGGGTTTCACATTCAAGGTAAGCCTCAATAATTAGATTCTATACCTGGAAAATTGTAACAAATCTATACATTTTTCCACAGGTAGAATCTAAATATTGTGGGGGGGGAGGGTCTTATATTCAAGGTCATCTTATATTCAAATAAATATGGTACACTGTCAAGTTGCAGAGGGGTTTTTCTTCATCATGAGGGAGGCATTAAATTAGTGTGGTAAGAATCAAGAATTCTGAAGCTTTTGAAGAAAAGGTTAAGCTTCACTCAAGATTGTTGTACCTTTTTTCCTATCTCAGTGTGACCGACTAATTAGTGTGGTAACTGGAGATATTTTAATATGGTTGATGTAGGAAAGCCAACACTTTAGCTGGAATAAGCAGATGCCTGCCACCCCTGGAGAAGCTCAAGTTCTCAATAGGAGTTCATTTGTCACTTGATTGTTACCAAACTCTTAATCTAACTTCCTACAAAGCACCCATTTATCTTGGCAGAAGTGAAGCTTCTCAGTTTAATGACTTGACTGCTTACTCATCACATACAAAAGGTATAGATTCTTATATTTAAAAAGACTCTTTGAATACCATTAAAATGCCTGTAACAGAATTTACATTTAAACTCTTGTCCTGTAAGTGCAGCTCCATAGAGTCCAGTCCTTATGCCCACACAAAAACTTTAGTGGTGTTTTCAGCATGCTCAGAATTGCGTGCAAATTCAGGGCGTTAACAGTACTTTCCATATTTTACAAAAGAGTAATGATACAAGCAGGCATTTTCAAGGCCTGTTTTGAGGTTTTTTTTTTTAATTTCTATCCCGTGGACTAGTAGACACCAAAAATGGCATGTGGGCAAGTCTCTGATGCATATTTATTCTTTCATTATTTTCAGGCTGATTACAAATTATAGTTCTTGTTTTATTCTTCCTTTGATAGACTAGCTCCAGTTTGGATTCTCTCCTGAAGCTTAGACATACGCTTCTCTTAGCTCATCTTAGTCACACGAGCTAAGTACAGACAGTCAAAAAGCCTGAGGCTGAATTGATTCAGTCTTTGCAAATTAATCTAAACTACAGAGATTAAACTGAGAAACAACTGGGCACACATTTATTTTTGATTCAGGAAATGCAGTCACATGTCTGCAGTGGCTCAGGCCAGAAGCTGGGGGGTGCTAGAGTATGGCTTTCTGGCATGTAGTCAGCATGGACTGTGTGTTTGCTTCCTCTTTCTGCTGCCCCAAGGTCCCTGGGATTTGCAGTCCACAATCACAGCAGCAAGACTGCAGGGTTGCTCATCACTTCTTCTGGCTTCCAGACACAAGGCTCCTTCCAGGTGCCTCTGGGATTTCTAATCCACAGTCACAGCCAGCAGTAAATTGGAGTGGGGGAGGTATGTTTAACCCCACTCCCTGGCCCCAGACCCCAGTTGGGGTTTGCCTGGTTGGGGAGGAGGCAGTAGCCTTCCTCTCTCCCCCCCCACCCAACCTTTCTCTGCTGGAGCAGTCAACCCAGCCCAGTCTAGAGCTGGAAAGCATGCTGGGATGCTCAAGGACTGTGATTTAACTTGAACCAGGAAGGGGCCTGGGACAGAAGTTTTATAAATCAGTTTGACCAAGACTGATGTTACATTCAACCAAGTTTACCTTAAACCACTTTCAGCCATTTTGAAACTGGTTTATGTAAACTGAACTTATGTTCTGTTACAGGTTTAAACCAGATTCTGATCACTTAAACTGGTTTGTGTGTAACTTCTGTCCCTAACTTAAGGTTAGGGCAGGCTTTTATAATCTTCTACATTCAAATCCTCACAATTTACTTTAATTACTACTGGTAGCTATATGATTTGGTTTGTTAAAAAAAAGATAAATTGTTTCATAAGCAGTAAACACTTTTATATCTTATGATTCTGTTTAAAGTAATTATTTCAAAATTATTTTCCTTAGAAATAGAACTAGGAAAAAATCACGAAAATTTAAGAACAAAGACTAAGGATTTGTAGTTGTCTGTTCAAAATGTTATCCCATGCTTGTCAAACAGCTTGTTATTTCATGCTCTTCAGGCATTAACCAGCCTTGCAAAGGCCCTACTCTGCAAAACACATGTATATGTCTCTATTTATTGAGACAAATTGGGGTCAAGATTATATTTTTAGCATATATTCTCTTATTGTAATGCCTTAGTTCTCTGAAGGCAGTTTCCAATTGAGATCTAGACTTTTTAAAGCTAGTAGCTTGCTTTGCATCTCAGGTGTGTGCATGTGATTGGATGTGTAAGTTTATAATGAGCATATATATAGATTGAATGTATAGCTATGGCAAGAACATGGCAGATGGCCTTTTAGATGATTCAGTTCATATTTGTGTGCAGAAGACCCAGTAATTACTCATGAAAGAGGAAATTCTCTTCTGGTATATGTGGATTGAGTATTGTTTGTGCTATGGAATTTTATTATAATGCACTGGCAGAGAAGTTGTCCCATAACATTTTGCATTGACCTTAGCCACCTATATTTAAAAATGTACATTGTTTAAATTTAGTTTAAAAGTTGGATAATTGTTTGTGGTTTTTCCCCCCTGCATTATCAAACATTTTCAAGCATCTATTTGGAAATAGCAAAAAATGTAATAAGAAGCAACAAGAACAAGGAGCCCCAAACCATGAATTTTCTGGAAATGACATTTTAATATAAAAAGGAGCTTGCACAATAAGTATCAAGAGGGAGTATTTTCCTTTAAACAGAACCAAAGTATATCCTATTGCTATTTATTTTCAGTGACAGTAAAGATTCTAGCATGTTCTGCTCAGCATGCCATTCCTTCAGCTAGTGAAAAGGGAGTTGAAATTTCCAGTTGATTGTTCAATGTTGGCAGGCAGTCTCTTCTTTGAATCTTCCTATTACTATTAATAATCAAGAACTGCTTGCATTTACACATTCTCTTGCAGGTAGAGCAATTGTGGTGCCTTTTTAATGCCAGAGATAGGTTTGATGCTGAATGTCATCTTTGTTGTTTACATTTTTAAAAAATTCTTAAGTAATGGAGAGCATCAGACCAGATGAAAGCTAAAGGAAAAAATAATTTGCTCACTTCAGTTTAATCCTTCAGGACTGCTAAGAGAATTCTGATAATGGTTTTTTTTAAGTATTGTATCTGACTGCCAGATAATACTAGAAACGTGGTTTCTGAAGTAGGTAATTTCTCAGTTTTGTGATTGCACATCTGATAGATGGATAGATAGATTTTGTGAGCACAAAATCACTCCTAAAAAGAGACAATGTAAAAGCCTCCATAGAAACTGGGCCCTTAATACAGATGAGAGATGGCTGTTTTAGGCCACCTTCCATTTTTGGTTATGTAACTCTAGGAATCAGTATTTCCCATATAGTTGATAATAAAACTGATTAGGGGTAAAATGATGCCCTGGTGAATGCCCTGGGCATTTTGTTACAGATTTTAGTGGGAGTGGGATTTTACTTTGACAGTCTTTTTTAACCATTGGTCCCGTCCGTGTTTTTTGTTTAAAACTGTCCCCAAGTTACTGAGCTGAAAACTGGTATATGTTATGCAGTTATGATCAATGGTATATAATCACATGAGGCATAGACTACTAAAGTATATTTTGTATTGTATTATTTAATCCTGTAAAACATGGGAAGAATTAATTTAGTCCTAATAGAATGGAAATCATTAATAACACCGCTGCTTCCACAGTATTTTTTTGGATGTTTTCATTTAAATGCTTAGACAATTCATGATGTATTAACCTACATTTGCAAAACTCTCTTGACAATTTTAACACCAGACATGAAGATACCTTTCCTGAGACTAGATCTATTCTTTGCCAAAAGTGTTTGTATGCATGTGTGAGATCTGTTCAGTAACATGTTAGATTTGAAGCATAAATGTAGCAGCAACTCATTTGTATAGACTTCAGGATCTCAACGGAACAGTGGGGCCAGATGAACAAAATGAATACTACAAGCTTCAAAAATGCATAATCAGTGTTTGCATTTTTTATTTTATTTTATTTTATTTTATTTGTTTTGCAGCTGGTTGCTACAGTGGGTGGTAAGTGAAATAGTCCATTAACAAAACTTGCCAGTGTGTTTCTTATATTCTTAGAGATTTGGCAAGGCAGAAGACCTAGAGCAAAGCATGTTTTTCTAATGCTTGCCATTGTGTGATGCATATACTTACAGGATGAAAGCAGCTTTTCCTCTAACCAGTCTGCTGACTTGTTGTATTGGACAACAGCTAAAACCATGAAGGTTCTGTCCAATACGACTATGACTACAAAAGCCATGCTACATGCTGTCAGCGATGGACAGTGGTGGAAGAAATCATTAACTTACCTGCGGCCATTGCATGTAAGGAGACACTAACCCTCAACATTATGTATGTAGTTTCACTATTAAATGTATAAGTCACTTTGCCTTCAAAGGGACCTACTGGCTGAACCCTGGAGCCAATACTGATGCTTTTGCTAGTAGATCCCAACTCTAGTATGGGACTGTAGAGTATTTCGTTTTAAGATTTTTTTTTTTTCTCTTTGTTATTAGTTCCATATTGCCACAGTCCATTTTTCCTTATTTCTTGCGTGAACTATGGTTTCAAAGAGGAAAAGCACAGTCCAAAGCTAGTAAAATTGCAGGACTTTTGGGATGACAACTATACGTAGTCAGAAAATAATTAAAACAGTGTTATAGTTTCTACTTAAGTCTATTTCTTTTCAGTTTGTGTTCTGTTTATCTTTCAAAACATCTATTTTTCCTTATCCTATTTTCTCTGCTGTCTCTCTTCCTCAGCCTATTTTTGCAATTTTTTTTTTAAGTTAAGTTTAAATGTTTCAAGTTATTGGTAACAAGACAGTGCAAGATCTGGATCTATGTGGGCATCTCTCTTGTAGTAGGCAGAGTCTCTATCTTGTGACCCAGTGACAAAGTTGCTGACCTCCTAAGCATGGATTCAAGGCCTAGCTCTGGCCAAACTAAATAGCAGGGCCTTTCCAGACTGTAATTCTCTGCCTCCCTGTGTGTGTGTCTCTCTCTGTCTCTCTCTCTCTCTCCAGTTCAGTTGTGCGTGATTTTATACATGCAGTCTTTGTTATAGATTTGCCTACCACCTGAATATATGGCTGTTGATTTTTAATAAAATATTGTTGTTGTCCAGCTGACCTATGCGTACAACTTTCAGGGTCAAGAATTTGGAGATGTAATGAAAAGCAGGGCTGGAGCAAATGCCACAGTGGAAAAGCAGGGCTGCCATCCTTTTTATGAGTCTCTAATTCTTGATCCATACGTTGCAGATGTAAGTTTAAAGTGCATGAATAGTTCAAGGGTCTCTATTAAATGCATCTTAAGGCATTAAAATCTTTGCTCTTTAATGTTGCTATAGTTATGTAATTTTGTTTCAATACTATTGTTTAATTAAATCAGACTAATGATTTGATATTGTATGCAGCAAATTAAAACAATGAAAAGTATAGGAATGAGCTTGATTATTGTTTCTGATGCAGAAAATTATGTAAAATGCAAATTAAAAATAATTGCAATGTTTTCTATTTTAAAAGTCTGAAGCAACTTATGCCGCATACCAGCACAGCTCTTTGGAAAGCTTTGCAGAAGTGCTGCTAAGAACAGGAAAATTAGCAGAAACAAAAAGTGAGGGAAAAGACTTCTTTCCAACTACAGAAGGTAAACGATATGCTCAACTCTGTATATTTATGTGTGTGATGGATAACAAACATGAGCTATATGTAGGCAAGGTTCTTTGGGTAGATGTGATGTATTTTATTAGACCAACTAAATAGTTGGAACAAGTTCTTTGCAAGTTTCAGGCACAAACACCCTTCAGGCTTTGGGAGACTCTGCTGGTGTTACGATTTTTCCAAGGTAGAAAAGAAGCTAAAATAAACAGGACACCTGTGAAGATGCAAATGAGTAGACACTTGAAGGCCAAAGGGTAGAGATGGAGGGTCGGGGGAGAAGGGAGGGAAAAGTGTGAAGGAATGTCAGTGGTCAGTGGTAAGGGCAGGTTACCTGGTGTGTTAGATCAGCATTTCTCAACCCATGGGTTGTGACCGAAAAGTCAGTTGCAAGAGTATATGAAAGGGTCGGGAACAAACTTTTTAAGTGGATTCTCCTTTAAAGGAGGAAAATGTAGAAAACCACAGCTTTTTCCTTGCAGGCTGGCAGAGTTCCTGCCCCAGACACCCCACACCCTGCCACACCCCACACAGGATTTTTTTCCAAATATTTAGTTGGTCTAATAAAAGATATCACATCTACCCAAAGAACTTTGCCTGCTTATGTCTTTAGACCAACACAATTACAACCAACAATCCACGAACCTTATGTAGAGTACTCTACTATATAAAGAGTTGTAGCTGTGTTGTACTCTAAAGTAATGTTTTGATATTTTTTTAAAAGTTGGTCATGTTGTCTACCAGAATATTTATCAGAATACAAAAAAAGTACTTTTTAATCAGTCAGTAGAGTTTCCGGATTTCCCAAGAGCAGGGCTTTTTAACCTCTTGGATCATTGTACCTCCCGGCAGCCGGATGCGGGGCAGTGTATCCCTGGCTGCTGAGTGGGAGAGGGGGGAGAAGGAGGGTGGTGCACAGCTGGATGCCAAGTGGGGGAAGGGGGGAATGGTGTGCAACCAGATTCTGGGGGTGGGGGAGAGAGGGGTGGCTGCATGTGGAGCGGCAACAGCCGCTGCATATGAACATCCCCCTCTGGGCGGGCAGGCGGCACCTGCACAACAGTGCGGGGTGGTGCATGGCAGAGCTGCATCCCCGCCCATCCGTGTGTAACCCCTAGGGCCTTCTTAAGTACCCCAATGGGTATGAATACTCCCGGTATTAATAGATCTGTTACGGGCAGGACAAGCCACTACTTGAAGGATGGTATCTATTTAATAGAAATGGTCAAGCTGTGCACTTAAAGAATATCACTGACCTACAGGTAATGAGAAGCAGTGATATGTTATATAGGCCCCTGGTGCACAGAACACTTAAGACATTGTGAACCAGTTATCACATCTTAAGTTGTTACCTTGCCACGCATTAATTGTTAATTCAATTAATGGTGTGAAAAAACAATGAATAAGCCACAAAGGTGTTATACAAAAAACATGTAATGTTTGTGCCTGGCTTCTATCATGTCATTAATTGAATGTGTAGCCAGGCTGGGACTTCCATCGCCTAGTGTGCCCATGCAGGGGTGGGAGCCCATTGGCGGTGACACCATCAGCTGGATGCACCTCCCTAGCTGAGAGCCCAATCAACTGGCAGGGCTCACAGCTGCGAGAGCTTTCTACTTGCTTGTGCAGAAGGATCCTGAGCTCCCTGTGCACCTGTAAAATGGCAGAAAGTGCTATTGTGGGGGTTGTGCATCAGATCTTATCACATCCCTGGATATCTGTCAGGGGCCACAGTGCATGTCATAGTATCTGTAGAGATAGATATGCATTCCTTTTAAAATTAGTTAAGATATTGTATTGTTTTGATAATATACTGTCTTTGGGTTGCTTTTTTTCCAGCATTCTATTTGCCCCCACAGTTGCTCATTTAAAATTCCTGGATTTCCTTGAACTTTAAGAAAAGATTCAGATTGATCTATGGATTATATTTAGTTGCTTATTAAAAGTAAGACCCTCAAATTGAGCATTTCCATTTCTTTTTGTGCAACAATTATGCATCTCTTCGTTTCAGCTGCCTCCTGCTGGCTTAAGAAATGAACTATTAAAATACCTCCATGCTGTTAGTGTCCTTTGAAGGAAGATGTCTGTCTAATAGTTTGCTCTATGGGGAGTTCTGCCATGACAAATTAATGTATTAGTTCACGTGAAATGTAAAAAAAAAAGTCTTGAAATAAAGCTTTTTCCATAAGACATAAATTTTTCACTGCAAAGTGATCCTATCCATCCAATTAAAAAGTGCACGTTTGTGTTAAGAGTATACATTGGACCAACTCTGGATATATGACTTGTTTTCACAGGTTTTTGATAACCTCATAATATAGTACATAATTATGAGTATTGAAAAGTCAGTAGCAGTGATTATATGAGGATGGTTTTAGGCTGTCTTAGTGTAGCTTGAGTTTTAGTATTTGTTGAACTCCTGTCAGCTGTGAAGTGGTACTGGTTGCATCAGGCTCCCACAGTTCGGCTGATCCGTGCATGTGCTGTCAGGATACTACGACTTTTGCTACTACTACTAACAACCTTGTCAGTTGTAATCAAGAGCCTGCAGATTCCAGTTCTTAGTAACAAAGACTTTTTGGGGTTTATTGCTCACAATACCACCAGAACCCGACATTATACAGATTCAGGCATGACACCTTTGAGGTTTATTTGCTGAATATGGCACCAACATAAAGTGGGGCCCCTACCTGATGCAATGTATTCAGGGTTCCCAGCCCCCCTTGTATACACTGATCAAAACAACTTTGTCAGTTCCACCAGTCACTAAATGTGTTTAGGTGACATCATTCATATATGATTTTCACTGGACATTGTGACTTTCTTCCAAATAGGGGGAACTGTTTACCAAGACACCATGGGTACGGTTTTAGTATCTTGTACCCAAGTAATCTATTGTTTATTAATGCACTGGCCTTCTGAGATGTCTAGATGTTTGTACTCCCAGTTTTTTCAGTGCTTCCACTTAGGTCCTGTATTATCTGTTTTCTGGAGACACCAAGGCCTGTGGCTCATATTGTTACTGAGACCTACTTTGCTATATGCTGTTAACAGGCTTTTGTACGATTTCTATGTGTATTGATCCTGTGTGATAGTGATGGTTTCTACCTGGATTGGTCAATGAACAAACCATCCATGTTCCATTAACATCTACAGTATTTCATCTATATGAATGACCTATTTTGTCTTGTATATGAAAAGTATACAGGTTTCCAACTGTATGGGTCTTACTTAAAGAAATGGGAAAGGTATGAGAAACAATATATATTGCTTTGTAATAGCAAATTCTGTGTACATCCAGAACACTTGTTACCATCAAGTTTTGTATTTTAGGTTCTGGTTGTTCTAACTCATCAGTTGTTTATAGACTCAAATTTTGTGATTGGGTATTTGCTCAGGGATTTGTTTTAACATACACATTTAAATGTATATAGTGAAATGGGAACATGTTTGTTTAGGTCCCACCTATTGCTTCAATTTAGTTCATTCAAATGTAAATTTAAATAACAGGACAGCATGTACTGTGGTTTATGAAGTTCTCAGTTGTTAAATGTATCATTTTGCTTCAATCTCATTGTTATCTTTCCCCACTTTTGCCTTTTTATCCCCCCCGCTTTTTTTCACATCTTTTGCTTGGTTCCCAGGCAAGCAAAGCTTTGCTGTAACTGATCCACACAAGCTAAGGAAATGCTGACTAAATTGAAGTATTGTAAAGTGTAATCAGCAGTGGCTCAATGTGTATTTGGAAAGAAGTATCAAGTGGTGTTCCACAGGGCTCTGTCCTAGACCTGGTATTGCTCAGCATCTTCGTTAATGATTTGTATGGATCTGGGTTTTCTGTTTCCCATGGAAAAATGTGGTAAGCCCCAGATTTTCTCATTTTAAGGAGAAAAGCATGGATTTTCTCCTTGAAAGGAAAAAAACCCATGGAAATTGATGGGTTTCCCTTTGCAGGCTGGCAGGGAACACCATGTGCATGTGTGCATTCACCCATGCACATGGCTGCCAGGCAGCCCAGTGACCAGCACTCTGCAGGTAAGTCTGGAAGGGGAGGAGCAAAATTGAGGCCCCCGACTGTGACTGAGGAAAGGAGTTGCGTAGGGCTGGGGCTGCTGCCCAGCTGGGGTGGTGTGTGGGACTGGGGCCCAGGGCCAGAATGCATGGCCACAGGGCCTGGGTGGGAGCAGGACAGAGCCAGGGGTGGTTTATTAGTGGTTGTGGGCTGGCTCCCCACGACTGTGTGCACTCCCAGATGGAGGTATGGGGGGTGGCATGTGTGGTGGTGGAGAAGGGGCTGCCTGCTGTTGCCTCAGCAGCCCAGTGGATGGGACCTGGTATAGCAGGGCAGAGCAGAGCGGAGCGGGACAGGGAAGGTCATTGCAAATGCTGCCAGCTCCATGTGGTTACGGTGAAGCATCCCCTGCCCACCTAGCAGCAGCAGGGGTGGCAGCATGGAGTTGTGCCCCTTGCTGCTGCTCGGGGAGGGGGTGCCTCACCATGGGGTTGAAGGCTTGCAGCAGTAGCAGTGAGCTTCTCCACCCAGCCATGCTTTGCCCTACCCACTGTGCTGCAGAGGTCCCTGGGGGAGGGCAGCAGAGTGGGAGGCCCTGAGTCCACATTGGGCAGCCTGCATCCACCCTCCGCCCCCACCCAACAGACTCTGCTCCAGCCATACCATCCATGAGGGGAGGGGGAACCAAGCTCCGCACTTTGCTCCACCGCAGCAGCTGTTGCATCCCGTGGGTGGCAGCCCAGGCTCAAGTGCTGCTGGGAGATGGGGGGCAGGGGGCTGTGCACCTGGGTCCCTGGCCCCATAGCTCTGGCAGCTGCAGGGTGCCCTCTGGCAGGCTGATGCTGGCAGTCGCCAGGCAGCCACCAGGTGCCTGATGAGGGCAGCCATTTTGGACCTAGGGCTGCCCATATAAATAGGGCAGCTTTACTGCTGTAGGCCAGACAACAACATTGCCTGGCCGTAGGGCTGCTGGTACCATCTGGAGGTAAGGGAGGAGCTGTAGGGGATGGATAGGAGGCTCCTAGTCCTGAGCATGACCTAAAACTGCACCCTGCTGGGAGTGAGTGGCCTGGTGGGGCTCTTTGGCACGGGATCCCCTAGGAAATGCCATGCCAGTTATCACCCTGGTGAAAAACAGGTAGGGGTGCCTTAACCCTAGCCCTCACCTTTGGGTAAGTTGCGTTCCATCAGAGGTAGTTGCAGGTGTGTAAACCCCACAAGGGAGAGTGCAGCCACGTACGGCCGAGGCCACCTGAGCCCTGTGGGGTTCAAGACCCCAAGAGGGAAGGTTGGGGTCAGGCACGGCCAAGGCCACCTGAGCCCTGCAGGGGTTTGAGACCCTGAGAGGGAAGGTTGGGGCCAGGTATGGCTACAGCTACCTGAGCCCACCAGGGAGCAACCCCCCCTCCCGGGGCCTCAGTGATCTGGTAGCCCCAAGTGAGGGGGCAGAGTTGGGGAGCCCCAAGCAAAGGGGGTGATTGTGGAGCCGCAAGTGAGGGGGCAGAGTTGTGGAGCCCAGAGCAAAGGGGTAGTTGTGGAGCCCTGCATAGGAAGGGGGGGTCTGTAAGATCACAGACAAGGTAGCACCATGACCTGCTGCTCCAGGGCCAGAGTGAGAGTACCCTGTGAGACCCTGGGGCACCAGTCATAGCGTGCAGTACCCCAGCTTCCCACATACAGTGAAGGGGTACCTGAAGAGAGTGTGGGGCTAGTGAGGCCGAAGGTAGAGTGCCCCCTCGACTGGCCCATGCTGGGGTCAGGACCGAGTAAGTCAAAAGGGCCAGGCACCCACCGTGAGGGGCACCGAGAGTCGCAGGCCTGGGACCCCATCTGGCCTTTGAGGTGAAGCCAGGGCCTGTGTATGGCCAAAGCTCCTGAGTAGGGACCATGCTCGAGAGGGGAGCCAGCTATGAGCGGCTTAGTAGCCCAGATGAAGGTGGCGTAGACCTCCTGAGTGGAGGGTTAACAGCAGGGTCCTTCCAGGAGGATCCTGGAACCTAGGGTGGGGCTGGTGTGCTTGATAACATCTACCCTCAGGTGAGGCAAGTAGGCTAGCCCCAAGGCGGGGCAGAGTTGTGGAACACCAGTGAGGGGGGTGGCCCCAGCGAAGGGGGCCAAGATCAGTTGCCCCTGTGAGGGGCGGTCTATTAGCCCCAAGGCGGAGCAGAGTTGGGGAGCCCCAGTGTGGGGGTAGTTCCTAGTAAGGGGCAGAGATCTAGAGCCCCAAGCAAGGGGGCAAGGAAGCACCCCAAGTAAGGGGGATAGGCCCATGTAAGTCTCCAGATGCCTACGGCTGAGGTTTGAGCCAGGATGAGTGAAAGGGGGGTTCAGCCCCAGAGTGAGAGGTGAGTCTTGACCCTGGTAAATCCTCTGCTGCTGGGAGGCAGCGTGTGGGTCAAATGTAACATCTGTAGTAGCACCATGACCTGCTGCCCCGGTGGGGAGTGAGAGTCCCCTGTGAGACCCTGGGGCACCAGTCATGGTGTGAGGTACCCCAGCTTCCCACGTCCAGGAAGGGGGGCCTGGAGAGAGTGTGGGCTAGTGAGGCCGGAGGTAGAGTGCCCCCTCAACTGGCCCATGCTGGGGCCAAGACCGAGTAGGTCAAAAGGACCAGGCGCTCACCGTGAGGGACACCCTGAGTCATGGGCCTGGAACCCCACCTGGCCTTTGAGGTGAGGCCAGGGCCTGTGTAGGGTCGAAGGTCCTGAGTAGGGACCATGCCTGAGAGGGGAGCCAGCTACCTGGAGTTCAGCAGCCCAGATGAAGGCGGTGTAGGCTGCCAGAGCAGGAGAACCAAAGAAGGGTCCTATGAGGAGGATTCTGGAGCCTAGTGTGGGGCTGGTGTGCTTGTAACATCTGGATGCCATCTGTGAGGCTTGGGCTGTGGTGTAGGGGAGGATCGGAACCGCAGATAGCATTCCTTGGCATTGAAGCAAAACATGGGCAGCCTCCCACTTATTCAACATCTACTTATTAATTTTCCAGCAAGTCAAGGCAGGCGGCATGCCTGGAGGCAGATGGGAGGCTGGCTACGGCTGGCCGGAGAAAAGCCCACTTTGCTACAGGCATCAGCAGGGCCGGGGCGCTGTGCGCAAGGGGTGAGGTGCACCAGTAGGGCTGCGGGTAAAGGGGGGCTGTGTATGGGGAATGGCATGGGAAGGGCACCAGCATATCATGGCTGATCAGCACCAGAAAGCAGAAGGTGGTTAGCCGCAGCTGGACCCGTGTCCTGGTGAGTGAAGGCGGCAGGGGAAGCACTGATTTTTCTTTTTTTCTTTTTTTTTCCCATGATAAAAACCCCAAATCAAATGCTGATATTGTATAGGCATCTATAATTTGTTTGATTATAGTGTCTGAGGCACTGGTAGGCTTCCAAATTACTTTAAAATTGTAAGTATATCAATAAAACATTGTGTTTAACTGATACTGATATAATGGTGTTTCATTTGAATCATGGAAAAACATGGATTTGGGGGTTCTTAATCAGAGAATTTGCACATTTTTCTTAAAATAAGAGAATTTGTGATTTTTAAACCAGAATTCTTGATTTTTTTTGGAGGAGGGAGTTTCCCTCGAGTTTGTTTATTTTATACGATGTATAGAAGGATAGTTTGCACAGGTTTTACCTGTGCAAAAGTAAACTAAGTACCAAATTGGTGGTGCATGCTCCTTCCCTGAGAATAGCTTCATTCTGAGTGGACAAAACCAAAGCATTATGGGCTTGACCCGAAGCTCATTGAAATCAGTGGGAGTATTTCCATTTCAGTGGGATTTGGCTCGTACTCTAAACAAGGAAAGAACAACATATCATATCCTAAAGTTGCTTTGATTTATGTTCCGAAGTAGGCACACCAATATTTTGAATTGGAAAAAAAATGGGGAAATTCGTGCAAGAGAGACATTCCCTCTGAACATAGATCAGGAAGTAAATTTCTTCTCTGGGTTGTAGAAGCATCAGCAGTAATTTAGACTTTCTATGAATAATTTGAGCTTGCTGGTCCTCCTATTAAGACATGAGATACTAAAAATAAGACAGATCATATAATTCATGGTATCCTTTACCTGTACTTTCTGCTTTTTGCTAGAACGGTCATGGCATCAAATTCCACAGCAAAAAAAAGCAATGGTGGTCCACACAGTGTGGTCTACAGAGAAGTTTAAATTCTTCTAAATTTTAGAAGACAGATCTCTGAAAGTAGATAGCCCACTATTGCTTGTTATTTAAAAGAGAACTATTGCAGTATATTCTGAATTGCCTGTATTTGCAAAGGCTGTCTTGAAATAAGCCCTAATGCATGGGGAGGTGGAGTAGGATTGGTAGTAGAAATCTGAGGTCATTTGAAAATGGAATTGAGAAAATATTTTTTCTTTAAAATCTGTGCATTTGCAGATCTCTTAGTCTTTTGGCATGGCTTCAAACATTGGATCTAATTCTCCTGAAATTGATCCCAGTTGGAATTTGTCTCAACTAGTGTGGTGCTCACTATTCTTTGAAGACAAAATATTAAATCTTTCTACAGCTATTAAAGTTAAAGCCTTTGAACTGAGTTTCCAAAATAAAGCAAATTTTCTATGAAACCTCAATGAATATGAGCTCTTTCTCAGAGTGTTCTGTTCTTTCTAGTGTTGCAGCAGAACTGAAATGCCAGAGCCATGAGGAGAAAAAGATGTCGGGCTGGGGGACACCTTTCCCTGCAGTAAAATACTTGGCCTGGAAGAGAAGTGATGGCAACTAGATGGCTCAGTGTCTAGTTAGTAGTCAGCATCAAGTGGAGTGCCCCGGGGGTCAGTCCTGGGGCCAGTTTTGTTCAATTTCCTTATTAGCAATCTGAAGGATGGGATGGATTGAACCCTCAGCAAGTTCCTGGATAATACCAAATTGGGGGGTATAGTAGATATGCTGGGGTGTAGGGCTAAGATGCAGAGTGACCCAGACGAATTGGAGACTTGAGCCAAAGGAAGTTTCATGGGGTGCACCAAGTACGAGTGCAAAGTCCTGTACTTTGGACGAAAGAATCCCATGAACTGCTACATCCTGGAGACTGACTGGCTAAGCAGCAGCTCTGTAGAAAAGGACCTGGGGGTTACAGTGGACAAAAAGATAGTTATGAGTCAGCAGTGTGCTCTTGTTGCCAAGAAGGATAATGGCATACTGAGCTGTATTAGTAGGAGCGTTGCCAGCAGATTGAGGGAAGTAATTGTTCCCCTCTATTCAGAATGGGAGAGGCCACATCTGGAGTACTGTGTCCAGTTTTGGGCCCCCCAATATAGAAAGGATGTGGACAAATTGGAGAGACTCCAGCGGAGGACAGTGAAAATGGTTTGGGGGCTGGGGCAAATGACTTATGAGGAGAGCCTGAGGGAACTCAAGGGGGAAGAGATCGACGTTGTAGACCTCAACTTTAAAAAAGCCTTCGATCTGGTATCCCATGATCACCTCTTGGCTAAACTAGCTTGACATCACCACGATGCGCTGGCTGGGGAACTGGCTCTGCAGTAGGACCCAGAGGGTGGTGGTCGACGGGAGCCAATCGTCTTGGTGCGCTGTGACCAGTGGGGTCCCACAAGGCTCTGTCCTAGGGCCTATACTGTTTAAATCTTCATCAGTGATGTGGACATTGGCGTCAGAAGCAGACTGGCCAAGTTTATTTAGTCTCCAGCAGACAAAATAGAGGGGATTTGATAGCAGCTTTCAACTCCCTAAAGCAGGCTTCCAAAGAGGATGGAGCTGGATTGTTCTCAGTGGTAGCAGATGACAGAACAAGGAGCAATGGTTGCCAACTGCAGCAAGGGCTGTTTAGGTTAGATATTAGGAAAAACTTTCTCACTAGGAGGATGATGAAACACTAGCATAGGTTACCCAGAGAGGTGGTGGTATCTCTGTCCTGGAAGGTTTTTAAGGCCTGGCTTGTCAAAGCTGTGTTGAAATGATCTAACTGGGGTAGTCCTGCTTTGAGCAGTGGGTTAGACTAAGTGACCTGAGGTCCCATCTAACCCAAATTTTCTAATTTCTGTGTTTCTATGATGCCCTGTTCAACATTGTTCCCATACATATACATGCCTGTGTTCTCATCGTCCAACCATTTTCCCATTAGATCTCTGTCCATCTGGGAGACAGAAGTCTGGGTTGCGCCTTCTCTCCAGATCTCTCTTATTAAAAGAAGCTCTAAATACGCTTTCTTTTTTATACTACCACCAATAGTGAGGAAGGGATATCAGGAACACAATTCTTTTTCCTTCACTCACCCAGTAAATTTATTTTTAAAGAGTAGTTAACATATTTTCTCAAAAATAGCATGTACTTTTTTCCCAGAAATCAGCTGGTGGGAAATGTATGTATATTTTAAGCAGGAAATACAGTAATAACAACTTCTGCAGCTCAAACGTCTGTTCAGGCAGTAGAAAATCACGTATCTGCTACACAGGGGCCATATAGTGAGCACGTGTGGCACCCTTGCTCCTGACTATGGACACCTTTCTTTTTCCTGTGCCTTCAGCAGGCTAACTGAAAAACCTCAGTACAGTTATTAATGGAGGCACATCATAGAAACAGATGTAGGATTTGGGTGGAAGGACTTGTTCTTGTATGAATCAATTCTAGACCAACTGCTGTTACGCAAGCTGGATATTTGGCAGAAAATAAAAGAGCGCTGATAAATTATTGGATTTACTTACTGAATTGTTCACTAGTAAGAACAGCACACTTGTAGGATAAATCTGAATGGTCTGGTAACCTGGATGCGATTTAATGTGTGTTAATACAGATGATTACCAGATCTTTTATCCAGGAATTAAAAAAATGTAGGTGTTTTTACAGGATGTGGGATGTGTCACAGAAAGTCATGATTTTTGAGCTTTTATGAATAATAGCAGATAATTCCTGACAAAAGTGTGACAGGAGAAATCACCAGCTTAAAAGGGTTTTCTGTCTGTCGTGATCTGGTAGCATATATAAGGAATCGGGTCCATGGGGACAAGAGATGAAAGATTCATATTTCCCATCTAGCTGGGACAGACTGAAGCAAGAGGAGACACCTGAGAATAGTGTTTTGTTGCTGTTTTGTGATGCTCATAAGTTTTATGATTTGATCGATATATTATGCCAAAAGGGAAGGACTTTAAATGGCTGTGGCAATAAATTGATGGTATTCCCCTTCTCTGAATGATGGAACAGTCCCCTTGTTAACAGTGAACTCTCAATACAATAGTGTAACTGCAAAGGCTAATGTACAACAGTATCATTTGCACTTTAAGAACACATTTTTCCATATCATGGAAAAAAGATACTTGGTTCTCATGCAACAGGTCTCATCAATGTATTATTTAATTAACAAATTATATGGGCAAATACACATGAACATTGCTTAGAAGTCTGAATCAGAAGTTGTTAAATTGAGTAAACTCAGAGTAGCGATTTAGTATTATCTAGTCTTAATTATATATATTCTGAGTTTATTGAACAAAATATGTTTCTTGTGTCTGATTCCTCAATAGATGACAGGTTAGATTTGAACTATGACAACTTTAAACTTGTCAGAAAATTCTTTAAAACTTAAAGGAGATGGGAATAGGAATCTGGTCAGTTCTGGCTGGGGAATCCTGACGGCTCAGGAGACAGATGTTTATACACAAAATAAGGTTGTTTATTTATCTGGCTGCTTTAATGGATGACGATTTTTAAATCAATAATTGCTGGTTGTTTTCCTCCTGTGAATGTTGCTTTGAAAGATCCCATTCTAGGGTTTCCAGAAAGCCATTTGGTTTATGTGGTGCCAATCAACTTACTAAATATTTTTTCTTTGATCCTTGGTTTTAACAATTCCAAATCTTCCTGATTTTTATTTTTTTATTAAAAACCCCCAAAACCTAAAATAATATAAAGTAAGGAAACAGTGCAACTCCTTTTGAAGTCGATAGCAAAATTCCCTTTGGCTTCGGTGGGAACTCCAAGAAGTGTTCTAAGCTAAGATTAGGGGCCAGTGTAATAGGAACACTTGGCATATTAGGAATTAATATAAGATAATACAGGGGAGTAGCCCTTTGACTGATTCATGTCTCAAACAGGTCTAACGTTGGCTTGGAAAATTGCTCTTATGTGACATGGCAGTTTTGGAAATCTCCAGATTTGCTGTTTACCTATACCCATAGCACTGGTCTTCATAGGCTTGAGCTGAGCTGTTTAAAATTTTGTGAGTACTGTGCACAATGGGTTTGTTTGGCTGTACATCCAGAGATAACAAGTAAAAAGCATCACCCAAAATGTACCTCACTCACATCATGATTATTATTTTCAATAAGTACATAACAGTTTTTTATAGGCAGCAAAAATCTTACTTTTTTTGACAGTTCTGGAGTAAAGTCTGGCTTACAGTATCGTTGGTGGAGGACCTATCTGTTAGAGGAGAGCTGTTGACTAGTTATCCCTGGTAACTTCAGATTATTCAGAAAAGCAACTTTAATTTATTGGGGAGTTGGAAGATCCACTTTAGAAGAATTCTGTCAAATTGCTACTCTCAAACGCACTTGAAAAACACAGCCAACTCATTACTGTGACTGAAGAGCATAACTGAGACGTGGCAGTAGATAGAAAAAAGAAAAGGATTAGTTCTAGGTCCTTTCAGATTACCCGAGACAGGATAATTACAGCCTACTTCTGAAGGCCTAACCTTTACTGTGCTTTGTATAATCAACCTCTTCATACTCAACCAAGGAAATGTTTAATTTTATATATGATGATTTGCTTATATATACCTCAGATGTCTAATTAGGGAATGGTATTATGGTTACATTTATCCAAAGGACCTCATCCAAGAATGCAGACACTACAGAATCTAACCCCCACTCTAATCTTCACTACTTCTGGTTCCAAGTGCAAAGTCAAGGCATATGCCTTGCTGTCAGTAATAAAAGCACACGACATACCAGATATAAACCATAATTTATGCATAATCTGAGATCCTCATTTTTTAATCCATGGGCATTTTTCCTTTGGGAGGAAAAATTGCACGTGATAATCGGTAGTCATATTCTCATGCATTTTTAAAGAGCACTTGAGTCCACTGGCGATGGACATAGTACAGGATCTAAATAGAATAAAATAATATTAACTTTTGTTTTGGCCATGGTGCCACATTTGTTTGTACAGTTCTCAGCTGAACTTGACTATATAGGATCATGCATCTACAATGGTGTCTGTATCCATGGCCAGTCTTTTCTTCTCATCTTAATAGAAAGCTAGGTCTCTTAGGGGCATCATAACTATATTTTGACGAAGACAGACCACCAAATATTTGCCAACAAGATGATTTGTAGCATATTTCTAATTGTTAATGCAATTCTTGCTCTGTGTTTTATAGCTGTGTGTTTATTAAAAAAAAAATGTATATATTAATGGTTCCTGGAAGTGTAAGTTAGGCTTAAAAAATAAAGCACTTTAAAACTTTCTGATAAAGCTGCTGCTGTTCATTGTCTGCTTAACAAGGATTTAACAACTGAATACTCCATTTGATCAGCTGAGGACTGCACATAATTTTCTTGTCACGTAATGCATTCAGAGGCATACATATATCCAGTATAACCAAATTCCTTGTCATGTAAGAGTGCATATTAGAAGGAGCATCCATATGTTGCAATTTCTCTCATTTGCAGTTTGTAGAAAGCGCTCTCTAAGGCTTCTTACTAGCATGCATATACAAATAGGATGCCTATAGAGCAGTGGTTTAAAACACACCAGCTTGGGTCTGTGGTCTGGGCAAAGCTCCCTACCACTCAGCCACAGTGTAGGAAATCCTTCTATCACTGAAACCCCTATTCTCTACATATGACTCAATCTTACAAGAAAAGAAAAAAAAACTTGCTCTTATGCTGGAGGTAGGTAGGATCATTTTTTTTCCCCCTAGGCTACTTCCTTTTAATTTCCCCACACTGATGTTATTGTCTGTAGATAGTGTAAATGTTAGACTGTAGATGTGAGATGTTTTTCAGACATGTTGACTTTTTTCCGCACCCAGTTTCACTTTCAACTTAAACACTCTGAAAGAGAACCAGCCAAGTTGGCTTTGGAGTATTGCATTCAACGTTTTCTTAAGACACTCTCCTTTTTCCAGTTGTCTGTCTTGGTAGGGAAGTAATATTGGAAAGTCAAGGCCAGAAAACATGCTATATACTTCAGTGTGGGGGGGTGGGGTTGGTTTGTCTATCCTACCAGAATTTTCCTGCCAAATGGACACAATCTGTTAAAAACAAAAGTTATTGCTTATTTTTGCAATATCATGTAGACACTCTCAACAGTTCTTCTCTCCCCCTCCCCCCTTCTTACTCCCAAATAGTTGTTCTGTTAGTATGGATGGATTTTATACTTGTAGGATAATACTGTTGGCAGGAAAGTTCTTCTTTCCTTTGCTTGAAAGTCAGTACAAAAATAGGTGACTTTCCATTCATGTCAGTCAGGTTTGGATTACAAGGTTGGTGTCTCTCCAGTCTGTTGATATCTCACCTTTTGCATACCACTTCAGAAATTATTCAGTGATGCAGTTAACTAATTTCCACACACTTCATCAGATGCATCATCTGAACGAGCTGATTTGTACAGCTGCTTCCAGGTATTACCTGTCTTAACCAGAACTTAATTTTAGAGAGTTTTCTTTAAAATTGCATTTACTGCTTTTGGTGCCATTTTTTTTATCTTAAGGTAGTAAAGTTAAGACTTTTGTTGTGTATAAGATGTCATGATGCTTAGAGCTGGGGAAATGACATATATTACTCTATTCCTCTCCTTGGTTTCTTTAATGCTCATAATTTTATACTACTGCCTTGATTTTTACAACCACCAGATTTAGTTGTAAATCAGGTTAGAGGACGTTTCAGCAATTTGGCTTAGTTTGGTTACTGCACTATTTCATCTTGTTAGATTAAGGTACAAAACACTGGCCTGGAAGTTAAGGTGAAGCAACATTGCAGTTTAATTGCACATTATCTGTTTCTGGATTGCACTGATTAGTGTTTAATTAAACATGTATAGAATGCTTCAAGCTAGTATCTAATAAAGCATGCTTATATGGAAAAACATTTCACTTTTTTAGCTACAGAGGGAAGATGGATCAGTAATCAGTGCCTTCTTTCCTCTTCTCATGTATTTCAGTTCTCCTACAACTGGCTAATGATGCCTTACCAAATGATATGACCTTGTCTCTTGCATATCTGCTTGCATTACCACAGGTATGTCTACACTGATTTTGTATTTGAGCTCCTGTTCGAGTGCTATTCCTGTATTAAGTTCTTATAATTGTTTTCAAAAATATTTTTATAGTTTTGTTAAAATTAGTATGTTTTGTTGTAATAAAATCCAGCTTGAGCAGGTAAGTATGAAGAAGATATTGATAGGCCCTTCAAGGGTTCAGCCATGACTTGGGAGAGTGGTAGAAAGATTTTTTTTTTTTACATTAAAAAGAGCCTTTTTTGCTGATTTAATAACTCAGATGAAGCTCATAACCAGTTGAATGAGAGTTGATGTTGGGTTTGGTATAGGCTAATACAGTATTCTATTTTTGTAATTATATTTTTGTGATGCCCATTTTTGCTATGTGGTTATTTAATTTTGGAGGGAAAGGTGGGATGCATTCATAGCTATTTCATAACTGCAGTTTGGGAATAGTGTCTAAAAAGTTTGTGCACTTAAAGTGGTATGATTATTCTTTCATTTAAAATAACATCGCTTTTTCTCCTAGGTGGTAGATGCCAACAAGTGCTTTGAAAAGCAGTCACATTCTGCTTTATCTCTCCAGCTGGCAAGTTATTACTATAGCCTGCAGATTTATGCTTGTTTGGCACCGTGTTTCAAGGACAAATGCCACCCCCTCTATAGGGTTTGTTCTCTCTCTTTTTTTTACTGTATTCATTTACATGCAATATAAAATCTAGCATAAAAAGTTAGTACATGACCTAAGGAACAGATTTGACTTGCTCTGGGCAGACATACTGCCAGTAGTTATTTCCTCTAGTGTTCTGTAAACTGACAGATGCTTAATATTAAAAAATAAAATAGTACGTGCTTTTGATGCATAATACTGCATACTACTTAAGTGCATTAGCACTTTCAATCTTCAAATTACTTTACAATACTGACAGTCATAATATGGCTGCTCACAGTACTTTCTGGGAAGAATGGAATGTCCATCCAAATAAGAGCTCCGTTATTTGAAGGGACTTCCTTTTTTGTGATAGAGTATTGTTCTGCTGAACCTTATGTTACATGCTGCTGCATTGAAAATCAATTCCTAAGTGTTAATGATTCAATAACTTGTCTTGACAGATTGTTTTCTACTACCCAGGGTCTCCCCCATTCATCACTAATGGTTAATGTCTCCCACCTATGGAATTCAGGGGCAGTTCAATTTTATGGCTCGAGGCTCTAGGACAAGTATCTGTCCTTTCTTTTGAGGCCATGACATTTTTCTGCTTCCAGGAGTTGAACAAGTTATTGCTTCAGTTTCTTCTAACCATTTTGCTCTACAGTTGTAATTTGCCATAGTCTACCTCCTCCTTCCCCTTCTCCACCAAGGAATAGTATCCATCCATGTGTTCTGGAATTCCGGTCTGTGACTATGCCTCCTTTGTATTATGATAATGCAGATAATTAATATCTTGTTCACATTGTGTGAACATCCCAATTGTATCCTGTTCATTTAATTCAGTCAAAAATATTGAAGCTTTAGGACTTCAGAAGTTCTGTAGGTGTGGGGTTTAAAATCCTGTACCAGCCAACATGCTGGTCATTATGGAAGTTTCTTGAGATATTAAGGAAGTGACTTCCTCTTGTTTGAGGAAGATATTTAAAGTAATGCTCCATTCTTCTGCAGCATCCCCCTTTGACAGAAGGATGTTCCCAGTTGGTTCCCACATAATTCCTTAGTTTGCAATCCCTATGGTTTGTTTCTGCAAATGTCCATTCTTTTATTCTAATATTCTCCTGTACCAATAATTAAAACTTGCTTCTCGTACCCTTGCCCTACTTGTGTGATTTGCTGCTTGCTGTTTCCCAGTAGTGATGAATGAGGAGAAAAGCTGTGCAGCAGAATGAGAAATTTCTTTCCTTATGAGTTTCTGTGTATGAGCAGCTTCTTTTCTCATTCAGCCTTGCAAAGTAGTCTGTAGGCCTGTGTGAAGTGGCTAGTATTCGCTTAGGATTCAACTGATTTGGGGGATAGTGATTCAGTTTGGTGATCTGAATCACTGTCCTGAATCAATTAGGCCGAATCTGATTTAGAGATTTGGCCACTGCCAAATCTCCAAATCAAACAGGCCTCGTCCCTGCCTGTTCTCCCAGCCACATCAATGGCTGCCCTGCCTGGCCTCAGCATCCCGGTGCTTTAAAAAAAAGGGAAAAAAAGCCCTGCACTCACCAGCTCCTGCCAAGTTGGGGGGGGGCGCGATCTGCCCCACGCTGCATGCTCCCCCAGAGGCCCTGACTGCAGCAGCCAGTAAATGAGGGTTGGAGTGTGCTCAGGGTGGCTGAGGGAGCAGGCATTGGATGGGGCCTAGGGGGGGTCCCCCCATGGTCCCCTCCCTGCTCTTTCAGCCCTCCCCCCGCCCCCTACTTACTGGCATGAAATCTGGGTCCAGCTCCCTGTGGCAGCAAGCAGGGACTGCCCAAATCTCTAATTTTCCTTCAAATCTTTTCCAAATTGATTTGGAAGCCTTGGATCGATTTGGATCTTTCTATTGGTCTCCCGATTCGATTTGGAGATTTGGCTGCCGAATCTCCTCTGAATCAAATCGGCAACTGAAGCTTCGCACAGCCCTAGTAATCTGGTATATGTCAAGAATGCAAACTGATTTTCCTTTT
The DNA here is from genome assembly GCF_052110815.1 of Crocodylus siamensis. Classification (NCBI taxonomy): domain Eukaryota; kingdom Metazoa; phylum Chordata; order Crocodylia; family Crocodylidae; genus Crocodylus; species Crocodylus siamensis. The sequence goes on from NC_143395.1 coordinate 20,529,788, forward strand.
CCCTTCTAAAAGGAGACTTAAAATATAATTGTCCTAAGGTTAATTAATATATCAACCAATTTTCTTACGCTAAAAACCTGGTGCTTAAGTGTTTCTACAGCTTTGGACTACTTTACTGGTGGCCAGTGCTGAAGAGCTAGGTTTAGCAAACTCACATCTGGCAACAATATTAAGCCAGCTCTGAATTGTGTGTATGTATATTGGGGGGGGCGGGAGTGATAAAGTGGGGTGTGCGGCCATTACCATATTAATAATAGATGAAGGAAAAATAAGTTAGCAGAAAATTATCAGGTAAGAAATGTTTTCATTCCTGATTCCCTCCTATTTGTTTGAAAGTAAAATAAGACATTTGTTGACCATGACCGTTCTTTTCTGGTCATTAGCTCTGTAGCTTGTCTTGCAGTGTTGTGAAATGGTAGACACTTTCACTTTGGTAACTGATGCGAAATCCAAGCCCATAAATTATATCAGAGTAAGGGTTTTGGAAACTGGACAATGTTGTAGACTGTTAGCCCATCTGCAAATAGAGTGGAACAGCTGTTCTTGTGACATCTAGGGAGGCATTGTGTAGAAGGGAGCATTCATGTGATTCACTTTGCAAATGTCAACTTGTCCTGTCCCCTTTGCTTATTGCTCAATGTCTCTAGAGGGTATTAGGGTTTTTATAGTGTTATGTGAGCAAGGTATGGTTTTAAATTGGCATCCTCCACAAATGAACTTGTTACACTGGGGAGAGGTGGGCATTCCCCTCTTTCAGTTTCAACTGCCTTGAATCTTCTTCAGTTCATTTGTCTCCTCCTCTTCCTGGAACAGCATATTCCACATCCGGTAATATCTTCCGTTATGGAAATTTATTCTATACAGGTTCTCATGCAGCCTCTGTTGCTAAGCGACCTAAGCACTTTCTAGTAAGGCATTAAGTGACCTGCATAATTTATGTGGTATGTAATTCATTCTCCTACCTTCTTTCCCTAAAGGGAAAACAATGTATGGAATGCTTTTTGAATAAAGGAATTAGTGCAACTTTCTATGTTGTTCTATTAGCGAAGAAATGGTCAAAAGAAGTGCATTTGTGCCTTGTACCTGATGCAATAGGTAAGCATTGTGATATTGATCTTTAGTTCCTGTGAGAGTTCCTTCCAAAGTCTCTCAGCAACCACAAAGAAATCTCTCTCATTTGTCTGTGTGAGCTGTACCCATAATTGTAGATGGCTCCATCAAATCTGAGTAAAATTCTACGGTCGTTATCCTAGAGGTCTAGGCAATATTTGGATTTCTTTGGCATACAGAATTGAGTATGTTAAAGATCAGGACATCACATTGGACCATGCCAAGATATACCATGAGGAACCCCTATAGACAGCATTGTCTGTGGTGCATACATGTTGCTGAGATGATACTTTAATATTCAAAACCAATCCAACTTTCCTGAAGACTGATAATTTTGTGCTCCATTCTTCAGTATTGCTATAATCCAACCAAGAAGTAACTTGAATAAATCTCATCAAGTGCCCAAAGAAGAAGTCTCTTAAAGAGTTATGAATTATTTGTGTTACTTAGAAATTTAAGAGTAAGCCTCAGCAGTTAACTAATTGTGAGTCTGAGATAATTAAAAATATGAGGATAATGGATAAATACAAACATATAAACTTTAAGTAACTTTAAGTGTGTGTGTATAGATGTTACAATTAAAATATGCAATTGGTAATCTATATTGCAGCCCAATCTCATTATAGTCTGTTAAAATCAATACATTAAAACGCAGTATATGTTTGCTGTTATTTTTTTTTTAAGTCAGACCGTGACATGGTAGAAGTCACTGGGTCAACAGATGTAACCTGACTTTGTTGAAGAGCTAAATTAGCTTAAAAAGTAGCACTTTTTGTTTTGTTTTATTTCCCTCCAAGAAGCAGAAAGAGTTTCTTCTTTTGCAATTTATTCAGTTAGGTTGGTTTTATGACTAATTGATTCAAAGTTGAATGGAAGATTGGAAGAGAAAAACCAGGAAAGCCCCCTCCCCCCCAACTCGCAGTCTGTGAATAAAAGCCAATTATTTCAGTCATATGGAATGAAATGGTGACCAGAAACAGTCAGTTTAGTTCAGTAACAAACTCATGTAGTAAATAGAAATGCTTTATTCACCATTGTAGTTTCATAAGAAGTATATACACTCTTGTCCATGTTTTGGGGGAGCCTGGTAATATTAAGGTCTCATGTGATGGATAATAACACTGTGCTTTCTGCATGTGTTGTGTCTAAAATGTGTCTCTCTCTTGCATAATATTGTTTTAAACCCTGGCTCAGGCCCTCAGTTCCTCTTTGATCTCCCCCTTAATCAAAAAATTCTGCAAGCAAACAAATCTTCTCTGACCTCTCCCCCTCTTATCTCTTTGCATGAATCCCTTCACTGCTGTTCATCATCTGTTCTTCTATCCATTTTTGAAGGTCAGCACAGCCCTTGCCTTTGTCCTTCTCTTTCTGTTGCCTTTGTATTCTCACATATGTACTCATTCTTTTCTTATGTAGCCCATTATGTTCAGAACTCTTTGCCTTTCTACATAGCAAGCTACCCTCCTGTACTACTTCATCTGTGTTTCAAACCCACTTGTTGGAATGTAAATCTGCTTTGGATATGTACACCCACTATTGCATTCAGCTCATACATGTATGTAATATAACTTAAGTTGCATTTTTAGTTTCTAGGGGCAGTGGACCAAGGAAGATTCCTCCCTCCTCCCCCCCCTTGTATATTGTCAAATTATTGCATGCATCTGCAGTAATGAATGAATAATAAATAATTCTATCAGGTCTCAGCAGAATTCATACTATTACCTAATGTATCTAAAATGTTCTTGTAAATACTATTTTACCATTAACACTTAAAGATTGCATTCTATCCCTTAGCTATATGTTGTATTCAGGGCAGGACAAGTGTCATCACTTAAGACAAAAAAGGCAGAATTTCTTTCTCCTCCAAACTCTTGGAAAATTGGAAGGAGAATTGAGGGGAAAAACCACAGTTAAATGTAATTCAGACTGAAAATGTAACTCTACTTCCATAATGCATGTTAAAAAATATACAGAAAGCAGGGTAGATTTGCATGTTATAGACTAACTAAATCAGAGGTATGTAATATAAGCTTTCATCAACAGAGACTTTACTTCATCATATGCTGTAAAAAGACATGCCCATTTGTACTACCTACTTCTTAAAGAAGTGCATGTCAATCTTTACTACTTATGTCCCTGTTAAGGCAGTCATCTGAATTGGGCTTTGCAATCTCCATGGCTAAGTACTGACAGTCAAGAAGTCTGAGGGTGAATCGATTCAGTCTCTGCACGTTAGTCTGTGCTGTGGAGATTGAATTGATAAACAAGTGAACAGACATCCACTTTTAATTCTTGAAATACAGCCACATGCCTGCAGTGGCTTGGGTCAGAAGCTGGAGAGCGTTAGAGCACGCCTCCTTGCTTAGCTGAAGCAGACAGCTTGGACCAAAGTTAACCTGCCAGCCCTGTGAGGGAGAGGGGTTCAAATTATCCTGGGATGCTGGGGGACTGTGAGTTAAGTCGAATCTGGAGGGGATCCGAGTCAGAAGTTCAATAAACCGATGTAACCTAAATCATTTAAGTCTAATACTGCATCTATCCAGGTTTATCTTAAACCAGTTTAAGCCATTTCTAAAGCAGTTTATGTGCACTGAACTTCTGTTGTGTTACAGGTTGGAACTAGTTTCTTATCACTTATACCGGTTTATGTGTAACTTCTGTCCCTAGTGTATGGGTGTAGTAGTTTCTGGTGAGGAAGAAAAGTTACCTGTGACAGGAGTATCAATATCGGAGCCTTTCTGGGAGTGGCTCCGCCCTCCTGTAATGGGCCAATCGCCTGCTTACTCACCTGCCATGCCTTGATATGACTTGATTAGAAGATGGTTGTAATCAGCGGGAGGCTACCCATTTTCTCCGCCCCCCAGTGACAGGGGGCACTAACTGCGGCTCCTTTTCCTCCCCTATACTGCAGCCCAAGCCTTGCAGATGGAGTTGACATGGGTTGATCTGGGCCTTGTTATGTTCTGGCCCTTCTCTCTCCCTCCAGGGCTCCTCGCTGCCCCCTTCTCTCTCGCTCTGGGGTTAGGGCCACTGCACCCCTCAAATGCTGCGCCCTCTCAGGCGCCAGGAACCTCCACGCTACTGGGGAGTCCCTATGAGGCCTCCTCCAACCCCTAACGGCCTCACCCGGTCCTCCGGTCAAAACCGTAAACATAAAACATAAAGCCCCTGGGCTACAACATAAAAACTAGACTGTCCGGTCAACCAAAATCTACTCCCTTCTAGAGAGTGAGGGAGCAGGGGGGAGGAAGGAGGGCTCCCCAACCCCAGCAGTGACCAGGGGATGCTCTCACTGCCAGAGTCCTCCCCTCTATCCGAGCTGAGTCCCTACTCCCATGGCTGCTGGAGAGGGACTGGCCTCCTACCTGGACTTAAGAAGGGATAAGCCCTGCCCTTTCCTGTCAGCTGGTTTTACCAGTTGCCCTGGCAACCAGCACCTGTGCAGCCCTGGTGACTGGCAGCTGAGCTCCCCCCCCCTTTCTATCACTAGGGGTCTCCCCAGAGCAGTCTCCACTCTCAGGTGCAGGGCACCTGAGTGCACTGCGACATTACCAAATAGCAATTTTTCTGAATCAGTGCAGTGTTTCAGAGGTGGCTTTATCCAGTACAGGCAACAAGAAAGCAAGCCGTCTGTTTGTATCTTTCTCCACTGCATTCTCACATAGCTCAGCTTCCAATTTGATCCAAGAACTTCATGACTAAACTTGTCTCATAAGAAATAATTATGGGGTTTTTTTGTATAATCCCACGTTTAAGTGTAAATCCCACAACCATATTGTTGTGGTCCAATAACACCTGCTTTCTCTCTTTGTTGTCTCTTATCTCCCTTTTTCTTCGGGTTGGTAGGAAAGGAGAAAAGTACTTTCAGATTCTCCTTAATGTTTATTTCTGAAGGTGCTTTCCAAACACTGGTCAAGTAAAATTTGGGGTATTTCAAGTTTGTTCTTCTCACACTGAAGTACAGGGGTTGGCAACCTATGGACCCATGGGCCAGAGCTGTCCTGTGGAGCCACTTTATCTAGCCCACAACGCAGGGGAAGAGGTGGTGAATTGTGACATTTAGGCAGTGCTTCTCTGATGTGGAACTTTACCCATGCAGCAGCTGGACAGCAGAGATCAGCAATGGTTTGGCAGGAGCAATGACTCTCGCTACAGGCTCGGAGCTAAGCTCCATTAAAGCAGCCCCCAACTCCAAATTTTTGCTGAAGTTGGTATAGATCACCTTGCAAAATTGACACCCTAAGTGCCGAATTTAAATGTAGTAAAATGACTGATCTGGATCTGAGCTTTCTGTAAACTTAGACACATAGTAGTGAAAACTATGGTGTCTGACCTCCCCCCCCAGTACTTCTTGGTAGCCATATTCTATTTTAATTAGTCTTGCAATTCCTGCAAATTTAGAGACTCTAATAGTTCTTCCCTAACATTTCAGTTTCTACAACTTTTATGCTGCTTTTCTAAGCACATACATAGTTGTCTATGGTAACTGGTATTTTATTTTCCAGATTTATGCCCTAATATGGTCTTGTTTTCTATATTAATTTTATTTCTGTCAATTCTGGTAAACTTAGAAAAGATCTTTCATGGAATGCCTTGAGAGCACTGCTTATATAGACACTGGAACCAGTTACTGCAAAGTAATCTTGGGTGTGTGATCGTACAGTAATTCTTTGCCATAGCAAGAGCAGGATAACATGCCCCATTTTCATTGTCAAGTAGTCATGCACACATTCAGTTCAAATGGGGTGGTTGACTTGCTGTGAGTTCACCCCTTCCATCACCTTGTGATATGTTGTTGAAGCACCCGTGCCCTCAGAAAGATAAGTGAAGGGCCACAATAAGAGAAGATGGAGATGGGTTTTTCTATGTGGCCATAGGAAAGGGGACAGGAGCAGTTGTCTCAAGTTGCAGTGTTGAAACAAGCTACTAGAAAATTTGTGGAAGCTCTGTCCTTGCGTATTTTCAGGATCAGTTTCGACAGGGACTCATCTGGTTTGGTCATCAGGGACAATCCTGCCTTCAGCAGGGGGCTAGACTAGATGATCTTGTGAGGTCCCTACTGGCCCTATTTGCCTTGTATCTGATGATTTTTTCCCCCATTATTCTCCATTTTAACATGCACAAACTGTTTACTGCATTTAAACGTTAATATAGATATTTCAGTCCCAGAAATCTTAAAATGTAATAACTTCAGAAGACTATGAACAGACTGCTTGTGGTTCTGTACCTTCTATATGTGTTCTTTTAATATATATCAATTCCCTGGCAAAATTTCCTAACTATCTAAATTGAAGGGGAGAGGTGAAATAGTTATTTTGAGTTTTGTGCACTGTACTGAGAATACGGGGATTTTGATGATAAGAAGCTTAAGAATGAAGCCAATTAAGTCCTTTAAATTTCACCTGTGGCTTATTTGGGCAATTTTTCATCAAAATTAACTTCACCATATTGGCAACTGTGTACAATTGGGCATCAGTTATCATGCTTGGGAATGCAAGAGAAAGGGGCAAAATTTGAAGGGGTTGGGGTGAGGTTAAAATACATCTGTCTTGATTTCTGAAAAACATTGACTGCTTTGCACTCATGAGGCTTTCCAGATGGTGGCTTTTTGTTTGATTGCTCCTCTAGGGGAGCAATCAGCAGGAACTTCCTGGGCAGGAGATGCCTTTAAAACACCCTGGCAAGCAATAGAGACTTTCATGTGTCTTTACTTGGCAATAAGTTGCTCATTACCTGCAGCATCGTTGTCTGTCCATGAGGCAGTCTTCTAATGTTTGAACAAATTCTGTAGGCTGAGAAGAAAGAAAATATTACTCATGGATTAAACTAGGTCAGACACTGACATGCGTGGAGGGGCTTGCACCTATAATGACTTAGCTCTAGCATGAGAAGTAGCAAGAAGGCTTCAAAGGGGGAGGACAATGGGGTGCCAAGTAACCATTTAGTTTGGCTCAGGCTTTATCGTATGTCATCCTCTGACACGATAATCTGCCCTTATGATTTGCCTGCAATCTGGCAGAGCATGCTACTTGGAGATCCAGAGCAGAATGTCTCCACTGTCTTCCTTGTGACTAGCTTAGAAAGTCACATCAGCTAGACAACTCCTGTTTAATTAGTAGATATTTCTGCCCCTCTGACTAAGTCCAAAGCTTTCAGTGTTCATGATCTACAAAAAAAACTCAAAGGCCATACGTGAGACTTAGGTGCAGTTTAGTCAGAGTGCAAGTGTGCAAATGCAGGCCCTGCTTAACCTGAAAGCTGCAGGCACCCAAGCCTTTATCAGTAAAGTTCCCTACTACCACTTAGTGTTTTCTGCTAGTTGATATCCTAAACTAAGAAACTCTCTCATGTGTAAACCTAGTGGGCAGGGTTACAACTCAAACTGTTGACAGCCATTTGCAAGGTAGATTTTCCAGCTGAGGGCCACCACTGTTGCGATCCCCTTTGATTGGCTGTAAGGCCTTCTCATGTTTGGAAGCAGGAAACTAGACCTCACATGCAGACATATATATAGATTAATGAATTGCCATGCAGTGAGTGCTCAGGACTGTTTGGCTTTTGAAATCCCTTTTCATTGAATAAAGTGACTTAAAGAATTATGGCTGCTGGCTTTGGCCCTAGTAGGCTTCATTTTCTGTGCCCCTGCTACAAGGGTTCCACAACTAGATACCTCAGCATTGAGGCATAACGAGATGTTGCAAAATAAACCAGATTTTCTGGAACAGACAACACACATTGCCCATTGTCCTGCAGGGTTGGGCCCCTGCTGCTCCCAGGGTTTCAGAGATCTGATCCTGTGGGGCAGTACTCAGGGTGTACCTCTGCAAATGGTAACCCTGGGTTTTTCTACTTGCAGAGGCATTCCCAGGCAATTGCTTGGTGCTTACCTGCTAACTAGGAAACCTGGGGGTTTCGTACTTGCAGAGGTGCACCCATGGATTCCAATTTAAGGCACACCTCTGCAAATGGAGAAACCCAGGCTAGCACTCCCCGGGCTTCAGGGGCCCAATCCTGCACACCCCAGGAATTCCCCTGTAGGGGATTGGGCCCTTGAAGCCAGGGAGTTCCTGCCCAGTGACGTTGCCCGTGCTCTCCTGCCTTAAAAGAAACAGATGTTCATCGCAAAATAGCAGCACAAATTAATAACTACCATTTGTTGCAGCCATGAATTTGAGCATATGTGGTGTGACATAGCACAAGTATCTTTGGTTTTGCTTTGTGATGTCTTCCTGCACCCCAGGAGTCTTCCCCTTCCCAGATAAGTATGCTCATTGCTGGGCTGCATAATCATGCTCGTGAGGGAGCAGATCCCTACTCTTTTGCTGTTTCACTGGACTCTTGAATCTTCCATTTTTTCTATGCAGTGGTGTAATTGTCAGTAAAAAGTTGAGAATGCCCTTGGCTTTGTCTCTGTTCTGGTGGTTAGGGCATTCTCGTTGTGGAGGACATAAAACTCAAGCCTCTCACTTCTTTCAGTTTCTCTAATCTCTAGACCATTGTATAAAATACAGACATCCACCTCTTTCAAGAAAACACAAGCCAATTGTCTATACTTGTATGGAAATGTTAGGCTCTGAGGTCCAGGACGGGACTTGGGACTGAATCCCAGTTGCTCATAGGCATCCAAGTCTGGAAGAGGGATCAGGATTTAAAAAACAGTCCTCTCATCAATGCTTTCAGTTTTCTGGTCTCTACATCCTCCTGCTCAGTGTATTAAGTATTATGAATTTCATTTTGAGGAATCTAATTCACCCAAGTTGGGTGTCTGTTTTAGGGTTGTGAATTTCATGTTGGGAGCCAAGGACTGCACCAAAGTTCATTTGTGGATCTGGGCTGGAGGAGAAACTGAAGAAGCATTTATCCTTTAACAAATGTACCATATCTTTTTCTGAAAACAGCTTTTTATGAAGTGAATTTAGGTTTTCATGGAAAGTGCTTGCCTCAACAGCTTTGGAGTTCAAAGCCCTTTATTTATCCAGAGGTGTAAAGTACGTATTATAATCTGAAAAAGATTTGCCATGTAACCCTGCTAGTATTCCCTTGACCTGAAAGCACTACATCTTTGGTTGAAAGGATAGCTCATCTTCAAGATCTTTCCATCTTTAATCCCTCTTCTGTGTTTCTCAGAATTATTATGAATAAAAAATATATATAGTACTACATTGTGCTTCATTTCTGCCCCAGAGGATTTGTAGTAAACACTCGCTGAAGCTGGTGGCAGCTTCGGTGGTGGCCAGTCTCGGGGGAAGGGGGCAGCACGTGTCCCCCTGGATCCCCCCATACACGTCACCTATGGTCATTGCCTTACATTTCACTTTTTTGAAGACCTTCCCATACGAGTTGTGGGGAGTGCCTGGACTTCCTAGATAGAGTAGTTGCCTGACATAATCAAGATTTTTTATAAACTATCAGCTAAAATATTCCTGAATATTCAGGCAAACTGTACGCACTTCTGTTTAGGGTTTCCAAGAGTATTTGTTAATATAAATATTCTTGCTTTTGCTCTTCCAATATGCATAGAATCGTAGAAGTAGGGTTGGAAGGGACCTTGTATATCTTCAAGTCCGACCCCCTGCCTGGGCAGGAAAAAAAACTGGGCTCAAATGATCCCAGCTAGGTAGGCATCAAGCCTCCTCTTAAAGACCCCCAGGGTAGGAGCCAGCACCACTTCCCTTGGAAGTTGGTATATCTTTATTTCATTAGTATGAGAAAAGAGGGAGATTTGACATCCATATTAGTGGATGTATAAATATTTATATTGTACAGTTGTATATTTCTTACAGTGCAGTAAGTTACCAAGTTAAAACTACTTCCCTTCACAAAAATAATGGTAAAGACTTGTCATTTAAAACTATAGTAATAATTCCACATGTATTATCCCCCTACCCTGAGTTTTGCAAGGAAGAGACAAGGAAGAAAACGAAGTGGTCTTGTCATGTCATAACTTTTGGAATTTGAGACTACCATGGATGTGCTGTTTCATGTATGGCTGCCCATTTTGATGAAGCTCTGTGCATCAAATAACATTATCATTTTGTCCACAGTTCTTAGAAATCAAGTTACTGGGGATTACCGTTTTAAGAGCACCTAAACTGGCCAAAAAAAAAGGGAACACCTGGAATTTCGTGGCAGAACAGTTAAGTTGTCCTGCTTAATATAATAAGCTGTGCTGCTTAATAATTACAATTAATTTTAATGTCAATACTAATATTATTAAAGGGTTTAAGATTGCTATGTGCTTCCCTATACAGACTTAAAAGCTACATTCCCATCCCTGAGTAATCTAATTTAAAACATTATTTGCATAATTCTGCAAAGATTTACCCACATGCTTATCTTCTTGCCCTACCTATGGAAATGAGACTACCCATGTTACATAAAGTTAAATGTGGGTTTAAATGTTTCCAAGACTGGAGCCATACACAATGAAACACTAGGAGACCAGCATGATGGGGAAAGGAGTCCAAGGGAACTGATTGTATTTTAAACAAACTTTACTGGAAGAATACCAAATGTGACAGGCAACGTGATGACTAAGTAGGAGTATAAGAATATTGCTCACGCATGCAGGGATGAAATCAGGAAAGCCAGAGTACAACTGGAGTTGCTGCTAGCAAGAGACATGAAAGGTAACAAGAAGGGTTTCTACAAGTATGTCAGCAACAAGAGGAGGATCAGGAAAAGTGTGGGTCCGTTACTGAATGGGGGAGGCAACCTAGTGACAGATGAGGAGGAAAAGGCTGAAGAGCTCAATGCCTTTTTTATTTCGATCTTCACAAGTAAGGTCAGCTCCCAGACTACTGCACCTAGCAACACAGTTTGGGGAGAATATGAGCAGCCAACAGTGGTGAAAGAACAGGTTAAGGACTATTTAGAAAAGCTGGATGCATACAAGCCCATGGGGCTAGGTGTAGTGTATCCAAGGGTGCTGAGAATTGACCCCCACTACAGAAAGGATGTAGACAAATTTGAGAGAGTCCATTGCAGGACAATAGAAATGGCGAGGGGGGTGGGATATAGGACTTACAAGAAGGGGCTGAGTGAACTGGGTTTATTTAGTCTGGAGAAGAGAAGACAGGGGATTCAATAGCAGCCTTTAACTACTTGACAGGTGGTTCCAAAGAAGATGGAGCTGGACTATTTTCAGTGGTGGCAGACGATAGAACAAGGAGCAATGGTCTCAAGTTTCAGCGAAGGAAGTTTAGGTGAGATATTAGGAAAAACTTTCTCACAAGGAGGCTGTTAAAACTCTTCCAACCCTCATTTTCTATGATTCTGTGAAACCTAATTTACAAAATAATCTTTTCATTTTTATTTTTTAACATAAACCGTGGCTTTGAGCAGTACTATTTCCGTGATACCAGCTAAGAGGGATTTTGATGGTAGTAGCTCTGTGGAAGACTAGAAGAAGGACTTGCTACTGACTATTATCACATCCCAAGAATGCCACTGGATTTCTTCTCAAGAATTCAGTTTCTTATTTTCATCAGCCTGTATACCTTGCAGGTTTTTCTGTGTAGATACAATGAAATAAGCTGACAAGAGAACTGTTGTATGGGTCTATAAGAGAAACATATCATAGTTCATATGATATCATAGTTCATATGATATCAGAGTACAGTTCCTCTATAATGCCATGATTTGAATTCTCAGGATGTTCGCAGAGATGCAGAAAGAACACACGTCAGACCTTTATGAATTTCTTATCCATAACAATTTTTGGACTAGTTGTTTTTTGTTTTGTTAGGTCATTCATTGGACCAGAGGAATCTGTTAAGAATTAGCTTGATTTAAGAATTTAGTTTAGATGTTCTACCAACTCTGTTGGAAACTGCCTTAATCTGATCAGATTTCTTTCTTTTTAAGCAATGTGTTGAGAACTTATTTATTCCTTTTAACACTGCCTACCGCAGGAAGGGGTATATTGTATTGTAAATGTTAGAAAAGATTATTTTTTATTTTATTATTGCCTGAACAATAATGTATTTATTTGTCTTTATTAAGTCCTCTTTGTTATAGCCTTTAAAAAGGAGTAATGATAATAGCAGCATATAACCATTCAGATGTAGTACCTCCACAAGTGCGCATTGGTTTCTTCACTGGATTAGGTCTTTGTGAATGGAATTCCTAGTGGTAAACGCGTGTTATAAAATGCAGGTATTCATGCGAACCAGGGTGTTTTTACCTACGCAGTTCTATTTTGCATAGGCTTTCACTTGTATGCACGAGTGCAGAAGACTTAAGAGACCATTAACCTGTGCTGAATGTGTGAATGCTAACACAGGTTGTGCCTAAGAATCTTACCAAAAATTTATTTTCATTCGATTTGCAAATAGAAGACTGCATGTGGTTTTAAGCTTCCACTTTGAACTTCTAGATCTCCTCTTACTTGAATTCCCCACAGTAGTTGAGCCATTTCAATTATTAAATAGTTTTTAAAAAACTCAGTAATTGTATAAAGGGAGGAAAAAGCTGTATTGAAAGTTCGATAAACACTTATTTATAATAAAGTTATTAAGCACATTGTGATATGCCTTGACCCTCTGGGTGTGCCTTTGAGACACACTTCAGGGTACTTCTTCAGGGTGCTCTTCTGACCCAAATCCATTGCTGCTGTCTGCTGTTTAACCACTGAAAACCAGCTTAAATGTGCCAGAGGCCAACTCCTTGACATGTTGGGCCTCAGCTTTACCTGTCTCACTTATGCCTTGCCAGCCTTTAGCAGTGGGAATTTTCCTGGCTAAAAGGATCACACCGTTTTCCAGACATGTGCTAAGAAAAGATGGATTTTCTTTTCCATAGAATGAGCAAGCCTGTATGATCAAATACTCTGGAATTACAAATATTACTGACAACAAGTGTTTGTAAAAAGATAACACATTATGAAAACAACATGAACAAGCATAAGAAATCCATAACCATACATTGAGATAGAGATGTGAGAATAGATAAGCAAAAGAAGGTACCAGAACAATACCCTGGTTTTACTCTGCACTTAAATCCAAGGACACAGTCCCTCGCCAGCTTCAGCAGGTTAAAAAGTATGCTGTTCCTCTGATCTTTCTGTCAGGGTCTCCTGCAAGTTTGCCTCCAGGCTGAAGGACTTCAACCTGCCTTGTGCCTGGGAAGACTGAACACAAAATCCTACTCTCAGAGTAGTCTTAAGTACAATTTCCTATCTGGCTGTTCACATACATCACCTACTGCATTCTTCAGGGACCCACCTTGTATAATTCAACTCTGTTATGCTGAACGGTACAATTCTGGTGGTTCTTTCTCCCTTACTTCTCCCTTCAGTCTTTTGGCCCTTGCATCAAATCCTGTCTCAAATTAGATTACTTGGGGATTGGAATGTTTCTTTTAAGTCTGTATCAAGAAGCACATAACAATCTTAGTGCTTTTAATAATATTTAATTATTTATTATTATTATTGATTATTAAATGGAGAATATTATTCCAGCAATGATTTCACAGGTTAGTTAAAACTGAAAAGGTCTGCTTGAGCATAACATCTCGTTTGGCTATAATGAGGATATGGCACACCAGTTTCTGTAGCTGCCTCTGCCTCTGCCGCCTCCTGCTCCTGTGTCCTTGTCATAAACCATTTTTCCAGAATCTTGTGTAAGCAATGGCTCTCTCCTTTATGCAGGTCTGACCAAGGAGTCAAGAAATAAGCAGGTGCTCCATGGTCTGCACTTCACCGCATTCACATGTATTCGTGTTATGAGAGTAGCTCCGTTTGATCATGTTTGTTTTTGATCTTCCTCTTTGTGGGCACAGGTGGTTCAGGTATCACCATGTTGACCTGTGTGCATCAGCCCCTCTGGGAATGTCCCCTTGGGTTTCACTTCCATGTCAGGGCGTCTGGTTGAACGTAATCTTTCCTTCCATAACCTCAGTTGTGCTCTGTCAGCCATCGTGTCCAAGGGCACAACATTGGTCCCAAAACTGTTTTGTGCTTTAAGCCATTTGGTTCTGTGTGCCCATAGGGTGGACTGTAGGGTGGATGCCTAGGGTCTTCCATCTTCCATGATCATTCTTTTTGGCTTCCTACCTTTCTTCTGATACCAGGTGGTGCAATGTCAACCAGTAAGTACAGGCTATTCTTTGGTGTTGGCTTTAAACATCCAGTTATTTCACAACAGCTGTAATTTAGAATTGGGTTTAGTGTCTTGATGTGAACTGATCGTTCCCATGCTAGACATGCATACTCTGCACTGGAGTAACACAAAGCAGTAGCAGTGGTTCGTAATGTAGCTGGGTTCACTCCCCATTTTGAGGTGACCAGCTTTTGAAATTTCTGGCACTGATTTGCTCTTTCATCTTCTCTACATGTGCTTTGAAGATAAGTTTAGTCCAGTGTTCCCCCCAAGTACACAGGGTTCAGATGATTCCATCCCAGGTGATGTTTAGTTTCCACTATGGTGTAGGTAAAAGCCAATTCCGTAGCTAATGACATGGAAGTGAGTGATGGGCTAGAGAGTTGCCTAGATGTTAGCCACAAGTAAATGGATATCCATTTTACAGTTGTGTTTACTGCAGGCCAGTTTCCACAAGACTCCAGAGCAGAAACCCTTGTTTCTAGAATATAGTTTTCTACTCCTACATGTATGTCTCAATAGAAATCTTTCCTGATCTAATTAAAACTACGGTAATATGTGAATCCTTTCAGACTTACTATTCGAGAGGTGCTCGCCCTGGCCTGCAGGCCAGATTTGACCTGTGGCCCCATGTCTAGTGGTACACAGGGAATCCCTTGGGCCTGGAAATTTGGAAGCAGAAGAGTGGTGGCACCACTTCCTCACTGCCAAGGACTCATGGGGAGCCCCAGGCCCTGCACACTGGATTAGGCGCGTGATCCTAGCGTGCAGGGCAGGGCAGGGCAGAGGTGGTGCTGGATACGAAGACCAAATCCTTGTGTAGAGGGCTGGGATGGTTCCAGGCACTCAGGACCCAATCCTAGTACACTAGTATGGGAGGGGTTCATGCCAGGCTCCCAGGGCCCAATCCTGTAGGGCTCCATCCAGCCTGTAGACTGGCCTCACTCATCTAGGGAGAGGTGGGGCCAAAAGGTTGAGCACCACTGTATTGATCCAATATCCTAATAATACTTTCTCACTTGTTTTCTCCCAGTAGTTGGATTAAACAGGTGTTATTTTTATAGTTCTTCCTTTTCAAATGTAAATTCACCAGTGGCTGGTCTGACCCTGGCTCCTGTGCCTTTGAGAATGTCTGCAAGGTGAATGAGTAAACAAATCAAATCAAATGCTAATTCCAAGCCAGTACTTCTCTTCAGCCACTTACAGTTTCATAGTTTGTAGGGTCAGAAGGGACCTGAGCAAATTGAGTCCAACCCCCTGCTATGGCAGGAAAGAGTAGTAGGGTCAAACAACCTCAGCAAGGTGTTCATCTAGCCTCCCCTTAAAGACCCCCAGGGAAAGAATCAGCACCACTTCTCTTGGAAGTTGGTTCCAGATCCTAGCCGCCCTGACTGTGAAGTAGCACCTCGTGATATCTAGCCTAAATCTCCCCTCTGCCAGCTTGTGACTGTTATTCCTAGTCACTCCTGGAAGTGCTCGGGGGAACAGGGACTCCCCCAGTGCCTGCTGGTCCCTTCTGACTAGTTTGTAACAGGCCACTAGATCCCCCTCAGCCTTCTCTTCTGCAGGTTGAACAGGTTCAGGTCCCGTAGCCTCTTCTCATAGGGTCTGCCCTGCTGCCCTCCTGATCATGAGTGGCCCTCCTCTGGATCCTCTCCATGTTATCCACATCCCTCCTGAAGTGCGGCCCCCAGAGCTGGATGCAGTACTCCAGCTGCAGCCTGACCAGTGCCGCATGGGGGGGGAGGGGGAGTATCACCTCTTTGGACCTGCTTGAGATGCATCTGTGGATGCATGACAAGGTATGGTTGGCCTTTCAGACTGCATCCCCACACTGCCTGCCCATGTTCATCTTGGCATCAATGATGACTCCAAGATCCTTTTCTGCCTCTGCACTGAAGAGAAGGGAGTTCCCCAGCCTGTAGCTATGCTGCTGGTTGTTCCTCCCCAGGTGCATCACCTTGCACTTGTCAGTGTTGAATCCCATCCTATTCTCATCCGCTCACCCCTGTAACCTGTCTAGGTCTGATTGCAGCCCATTCCTCCCTTCTAGCGTACCTGCGTCCCCCCACATCTCAGTGTCATCAGCAAATTTGAACAGGGTGCTTTTTACCCCCTCGTCCAAGTCACTGATGAAGATGTTGAACAGTGCGGGCCCGAGGACCGAGCCCTGGGGGACCCCACTGCCCACATCCCTCCAGAACAAAAATGATCCATCCACTACCGCTCTCTGGGTGCGGCCCTCCAGCCAGTTGGCGACCCATTTGACTCTGTGAGTGTCGACACCACAGCCCCCCAGTTTTTTAATGAGAACGGGGTGAGAGACCGTGTCAAAGGCCTTCCAGAAGCCCCGGAAGACTATGTCCACTGCTACCCCTGCATCTAAGGATTTGGTGACCTAGTTGTAGAAGGCCACCAGGTTGGTCTGACAGGACCTGCGTCTAATGAACCTGTGTTGGTTGCCCCTAAGCATAATCTCCCCTGCTGGCCCCTCGTGGACATGTGCCAGAATAATTCTCTCAAAAAGCTTGCCCAGGATTGAGGTAAGAATAACTGACCTATAGTTTCCTGGGTCCTCCTTCCTCCTCTTTCTGAAGATGGGAACCACATTGGCCTTCTTCCAGTCCTCTGGCACCACTCCAGAGCACCACAGGTGCTCGTACAGCCATGCCAGGGGTCCCACAGTGACCTCAGCTAATTCCCTCAGTACTCTAGGGTGGAGATTGTCCGGACCAGCTGATTTGAATGCATCCAATCCCTGCAGAAGTTCCCTAACTAGTTCCTCACTAATGCTTGGCCTAGGTGCACCTCCCCTGGGGTCTGAGGGAGGTCCGGGGGGGGGGAGGTGACTGTTCCGGTTCCCGCTCAGGAAAATGGAGGCAAAGAAATAGTTAAATACGTTAGCTTTGTCGTCTCGTGTGATGACCAAATTTCCTAGAATGTCCTGCAGGGGCCCCGTGTTACCCAGAACCTTTTTTTGCCTCCTATGTATTTAGAAAAGGACTTCTTGTTGTCCTTGGTCCAGGAAGCTAGTCCCAGTTCTATATCTGCCTTGGCCTTCCTGACTGCCCCCCCTGCATCCCCGAGCAACTGCAGTATAATCCTCCCTGGTGATGGCTTCTCCCTTCCATTGGGTTTATGACTGCCTTTTAGCTAGGAGACACTCCCGGGTGCTTTTGGTGAGCTTTTGGGGGCTTTTGCGCCCTCCTGCCCTGTTTGATTCATGTTGGGATTACCTCTCTTTGGGCTTGGAGGATTGTCTCCTTAAGGAGCGACCACTCTTCTGGGACACCTGGCTCCCCTCCCCTCCGGGACCTCGGTGCCTCTCCGACTGTTCTCCTTAGCTCATTGAAGTCCGCCCTCTGAAATCTAGGGCTGCTGCCTTACTGCAGGGCTTTGCCACCTTGTGCTGGATGGTGAATTCCAGTAGGCAATGATCGCTGTCGCCCAGGTGGTGGAGCACCTGCAGCCTCCTCCCCAGGTCGTTGCCCGTGGCCGGCACCAGGTCCAACAAGGCATCTCCCCTGGTGGGGCTGTGCATCTCCTGGGTTAGATGGAGGTCCTGCATTCTGGCTAGGAGCCTACATGAGCAGTCAGACCTGGCTGACTACTCTTCCCAGAAGATGTCTGGAAAGTTCAGGTCGCCTGTGATGACCACGTCTTTTGACCTAACTACCTCCGTGAGTTGACTTAAGAAT
This sequence comes from Crocodylus siamensis, assembly GCF_052110815.1. Lineage (NCBI taxonomy): Eukaryota > Metazoa > Chordata > Crocodylia > Crocodylidae > Crocodylus > Crocodylus siamensis. The sequence goes on from NC_143395.1 coordinate 20,547,696, forward strand.
TCCTGGTCTAGCTCTTCCCCTTGGTTGGGTGGTCTGTAGTAGACCCCCACCGTTAAATCTCTTTCCCCTTGACTGCCTTGTATTCTAACCCAGAGCACTTCAGCGTGCCCCTCCTCTGATTCTTTGCTAATTGACAAGGATGTGTATTCCTCCTTAATGTAGAGTGCCACGCCCCAACCTTTCCTCCCTGTCCTATTCCTCCTGTACAGCCTATAGCCCTTCATATTCACCGCTCAGTCCACGTGCTGGGTCCCACCATGTTTCGGTGAGCCCCACTATGTCTGGGTTGGTGTCAGCTAGCAGGAGGGTAAGTTCCTCTTGCTTGTTTCCCATACTACGAGCGTTTCTGTAGAGGCATTTGAGGCCTCCTGAGGATGTGTGCACTGGCCCCCTAGTTTCAGCATTACCCTGGCCCCTGTTGCTTGCCTGCGTATATGTTCCACTCATCGGTCTAGGCTTGGCTGTACTTTTGGGTGTTGCTCGGTTTAGCAGTCCAGGGCTTCCTCTGCCCTCATCTTCCCCTTCCCCCAACAAGCCTAGTTTAAAGCCTGCCGGAGGAGATCCGCCAACCTAGAAGAAAACACACGCTGACTGTTAGGAGAAAGGTGAAGCCCATCCCATCCGAGCATGTCTCTTTTCGTGACGTGCGGGTCGTTGTCAAGGACACCAAACCCCGCCTCGAGACACCATTCTTGAATCTGGCAGTTGGTCTCTGCGATGCACGTCGCATGCCATCTTCCACATCTGCTCACTGGTAGGACAGAAGAGAAAACCACCTGTGCGCCTATCTCCTTCAGCACCCCCCCCCCCCCCCCCCGAGTGTGGTAGTCCGCCATCAGGTGATCAGGGCTTCTCCTGGCTACATCATTACTACCCACATAGATTAGGACCATGGGGTAGTAATTGGTGGGCTGGATCACGGCCTGGATCATCCCCTTCACGTCCTGAATCTTTGCTCTGGGTAGGCAGTAGACCTTACATGTTGAGGGGTCCTGGTGACAGATGGGGCCCTCTGTACCTCTCAGGATGGAGTCGCCTATGATGATCGCTTGATGCTTTTTCCTCTGGGACTGCTTAGCTCCTTTGGCCTGCTCAGATCATGGAGAGTGTGATGTTGCCTCCTCTCCAGTTGCCTCCTGTGCTTCCTTCTCCTCCAGAGTTGCCAGAGCCTCATACCTGTTCTCCAGCCGGACTGGAGGAACTGGTACTGCTGTGTTAGAAGCAGCCCTGGTTCTGGAGGTGACCGTCTGCCACTCTGCAGTGGAGGGCAGCTCCCGAGGTGCTTCTTCCTTGGGTGTGTGGCCCTGCAGGGAAAAGAAACAGCCGTCAATTTCATCTTCCGCCTCCCTGACTCCCCTCAACCTGCTAACCTCCTCCTGGAGCTCCCTCACCTGCACCTCCAGGGCCCTAAGGCCGGCGCCTGCAGGACAGGTGTGGGCGTCCCTGCCACTCTGGGCCTTGCTGGGCAACCCCTGCAGGTCAGGGGGTGGGGAGATGCCAGCCCCCCCATGGGCTCTGGGTGGAGGCCTCAGACAAGCCCCGAGTAGGTTGCACCCCCTGGGCAGGGGCCCTGGCAGCATTCCATTTCGACACCATCGTAGGAGTTGCTGCTCGTATATGGCTTAGTGCAGTGCTTCTCCCTGCCCTAGCAGGAGTCTCCCTTGTGGCCCTTCCTGCTGTCCCGCCAGCGCGAATGCTGGCATGCTCTGTTCACACGGCACGGCTTGGGAGCGCAGCTCCCTACTGGCTTAGCTAAAAGGGATCTGGGGGGCCTCCCCTCCGGATCCGGCTCAGCTGCATCCAGCCCCTCTGCCCACTTACCTTAGGGGGATCAGCTGCTGCTGCCCCCGCTGCTGGCTCTGCTGCTGCTGCTGTTGTGTCCATCTCTGCTTCAGGTCAGGTAAGGGGGCACACATGTGTGCAGGACACATGCCTGGATCCCTCCTCTCCTCCCTGCTCCTGGCTCCTGATTGCCGGGAGCTACGTCAAACCTTAGGTTTGGGGTCTTTCCTAGATGTCAGAGAAACTCATTGTTTACTACTTAAAAGTCATTAAATTGTGCAATCCTAGCCCTATTATAACATATAGGAAATACATTTTATATTAAATATCATAGTGCCTATAAAAAGTGCATATAAGGATAATGAGGCTAAATGCAGCTTCACAGTGCCTTTGCATAGAGACTACAAATAACATATAAGTAAAACAACCTTTGGAAAATCCTGCAAGATACTTATCGACTTCCTGGGTTCATGACATACACAGTCTTCTGATAATGCAATCAAATATCCTACTTCTTTACCACTATTCGGAGTGTTCCCTGTATCTGTCACATAGTTTGTAATTAACATAAGACTACAATTAAGGTACATTTGGCCCAGATAAACCAATTTTAGACTTTCTCATTTTTCTTTGTACAGCATGGAGTGTTTCATCTCTACTATGCTAAAAGTAATGAATAGTTATGTTTATTTCCCTTACTTTGGGTAATTACTTCATTCATAGCATCTGACAAAGTAGGCTGTCACCTGTGAAAACTTATGGCTCTTTGTGCTAGTTAGTATCCAGGTTGTTACCCTGCCTTTGTTCCAGTGATTGCTCTGTAGTGGTTTACTTCCCATTTTGCTAATGCTGAGAGAGAAACTATGACACAAGAGACCTTTGTAAATTTGCACAATTCTCCTATTTTCAGTGCTTAATGTTCATTTCTTTCTCCTCCATGTCTTGTCTTTGGGCCTTGTTACAAGGTAATTCCAGGTGGTTCCTGCAGCTCTTAACCCCTGAATTGTCTGCACATTGACATCTGAAACTGGTTTTAAACATTTGTTGTATGGCTCAAAATTTATACCACTTCAGGGCAGGATTATCTCTGTTCTGAAGCAGCTCCTCTTATACTAAGATGCAGCCACTCTTGGCTACCCCTTAATCTAAGTACTTCACTGGCCCAGATTCCCCTCCCCCTCACAACACCCCAGATTCCTACTCACTCCCCTGCTCTTCCCTCCCTTGTTTACTTGTGGCTGCCCACACTATCTGTCCCAGGCAGCAAGCAGGGAAGGGTTGACCTGTCTGCCCCACACCACCACCCCTGCTGCTCTTTAAGCCAGAAGAGCAGCAACCTGCAGGCCAGGCAAGCAGTTTAGCCATTCCCAGCGTGCTCCCCTGGGACAGACAGTGTAGGCAGCCACAAGTAAGTAATGCCCTAGGGGTAAAGGGAGGAAGGAGATGGGGGAGAGCTTCAGGAGCAGATGTGGGAAGTGGGGGAACCCTGAGGGCAAGGTGAAGCCCAGAATGAGGGGCAGATTCTTACCTTTCAGTCCTCCAGGGCTAGGGACACAAGTTATACATAAACTGGTTTAAGTGATCAGAAACTGGTTTAAACTTGTAGGAGAACGGGAAGTTCAGTGCATATAAACCAGTTTCAAAATGGCCAAAACTGGTTTAAAATAAACCTGGTTGAATGTAGTATCAGGTTTAACTGATTTAGGCTAAACCAGTTTATGGAACTTCTGTCCCAGACCCCTTCCTGGTTCAAGTTAAATCACAGTCCCTCAGCATCCCAGGATGCTTTGCATCCCTGGGCTGGGCTGGGCCATCTGCTTCAGAAAGCAGGGCTGGCCCCACCCCTCTGCTCTCTATCTAGAGCACTAAGGGCTGGCTGATGGGGTGGGGGTCGGAAACCTGGCTGGGGATGCAGCCTAGTCTGCTTAGCAGGGCCAGAGCAGCCCCTGCCAGACTTTTCCCCCATTGGAGTGGAGGGGCATGGGTGAGCAGGGTCAGGTGGAGGGGAGGGAAGATAGTTTAAACCCTCTCTGTGGCCAAGGCCCCAACCTGGGTCGGGGGGGCTTCCACCCTTCTGTTTGCCCCCACACACACACACACACACACCCCTGGTCCAGCGAAGAGCAGGAGGCATGGCAATGCACTGGCTGGGACAGGCAGGGTGGGGTGCGGAAGAGGGATGTATTCTCCCCTTCCCCCAACCAGCAGTGGAACCAAGTTTGCTGCTCGAGCAGCAAGGGGCATGGCCAGACAGTGGCCCAGGGGGAGAAGCCAGGCCAACTCTGGCTGTTGTCCCATGCTGGTGGGAGAGCGGAGGCAGGGCAGTTTAATCCCCATCCCTCCCCCTCACTTCACCTGAGGCACTGCCTGGGCTGGCGTCTGGCCATGCCCTCCCACCACTCGGGTACAAACCTGGCAAGAGCTGCTTCCCCCTTCCCTTTACAGGCACACCCTAGCTAGGGTCCCTTCAGGCCATGGTGGGGGTTAAACCCCTCCCCAATCATACTCAGTGGCCTGCTGGAGCCTGGGCATATCCCCCATCATCTCAGGTTTCCTCCAGACTATGGGCCACTGCCAAAGGGGAGGGCTTGCTCCAGTTCTCCTGGTATCTAGCCTGAGCCTCTGCAGACATGTGGCTGCATTTCCAGAATCAAAACTGAGCGTCTGTTCACGTCTCTGTTCAATCTACGCAGGTTAGACTAACTTGCAAAGATTGAATCAATTCAGACGGGCTTTTTGAATATCTGTACTTAGCCCATGCCCCTGCAGGCCTGCAGTGTGACTGTTCCAAATGTGATCTAGCACTAACAGTTATCAATATTTGTGCAGTTCACAGCATAAGATGTAACAAGGCCCTTAGTAGGATTAAGTTACTGGTCTTCATCCAGTTTTGGATTTTGTGGGAAACTGAGAAAGTCAACCCAGCATTGCAGTCTCAATCTTGTGAGAACCTGTGAAACTCACTCTTCACTCCCAGTTGTAGCTTTGAAATGTAGTTGATCGTCTGCTGAACTACTCACAATATGCAATTACAGACTTTTACATTAAAGAAAAATTGATTGATGTAGTTTTTTCCTTTTTGTTAAGGATTTTGTTTCTCTCTAGGGACCCATAAACAAGGTAAGTTGAAAGCCCTTGACACATTTTCCTGCACTCAGTTGGTTTACTCACCTTTTTTCCTCTGCTAGGGCACTTTAATGATTTTAGAATTATGTTTCTCAGCGATTTCAATTAAAAAACTCTAGTGACTTTTGTGACATTTACTTGGACATCTAAGAAGTTACACTTTGTGACTACTTCTTTCCGTTTTTAAATATCCCATCTATTTCTGACTAGTTAAGAACACCCCACCATGATACTAGGGAACAAAATGGTACTCCACTATTATCTTTTTGATTAATATTTTTCTCATAGGCAGAAAAACCTTTTTCTTTCTCATATCCCATTGGAATATCCATCTTTAATATAACATAGCAGAAAACATTGGCATTTAGCCAGTTGAATAGACTGCCCTTCAAACTGACATGACATACCTAAGAGCAATTTTAAATAAAAGAAAATTAATTTTTTAATTATTTCTTGTTGCCCCAAGGCCTATCTGTAGAATTCAGCCAAAGCCATGTGAGCATAGATTAGTTTCACAGTTTAGTTTAACAGTAGGTATTAATACTAATAAAAGTCTGTTGAACATTTAATCTTTCCCACCATCTAATGATGACATAACAGTTATTGCCTGAAGGTATTTTGGACTAACATAAATTGATCATAAGCTGCCCAACTAGTGACTTGGTTTACTTGTGTGTATTTTAAATAAACCAGTATGTAGTGCATTTTTATTCTCACACGCTACCACCACATTTACAATTTTAAAATGTTGAGCGAAAGTTAATATTATGAAACGCTTGCTGCTTAACAGTGACAGCTGAAGCAATAAATAAGCTTTCAGTTTTGCTAACTCCAAGCGTGAAATTTCTAATTGTCATGAATGTTGTCAGCCTTGTTTACCAGTTTAAATAAAAGCAGCCATAATCAAAATTAGCCTAATGATTCTTTCACTGGGGCAAATATAACCAAATTAGATGTCTCTCTGCATCGTCCTCAATGCATTTGACCTTTTATTGTTCCATACATAAACTAATTTTTCAATATCTGGCCCAGTCACGTATTGCCCATAAAGTAGTATCAAATCAGGAGAAAACACTTTGTTTCTGGGACAAATTATTCATCACTTCTGCTAGAAGATAGGTTTAAAACAAAAAATAGAAATAAAAGCTTTTAGAACTAAAAGCATTTTAGCATTTGGGGCATTTGTTCAGCTCTACAGACAGAACTCATTTAATAAAGCACTGCATTGACTTTTTCTTTTATCGCCAGCAGCAATGTATTAAATGTTATCTTCAGCTGTACTGGCCTTCGTGTTGGAAACTGTGTTGATTTAACTTGTAATACGTGAGGTTTTCTGTTGTCATTGACAGCCACTCTGTTATCAAATGTGACTTATACTGGTTGCTGTTCTAGCTAGATTTCATCTTCAACAACACTTGGAGCTAAATGGCACAACACATCTTCAGTTACTGATATAGGACATGTTATTAGAATAGCGCCTAGTTTTTAATGATGAGCATCCTAGAAGTAGTTCAGATAGAGAAGCTGACTAAGAGGCTATCTAGTACTTGATTTCATTCCACAATAGGTGCTTAGCCCTAGAAGCAAAATATGGTCTTGAAATTAGTTTTGTTCAGGGCATTTTTTTTTTTGTGCTCTTGAGAAATTCAAGGTCTCAAAAAATTTAAATTAGTTTCTCATTCTTCAGGGCAGGGAACATGGCTGCTCCAGGAGAAAAATGACCCAAGAACAACTAAAGTTAAATCGCTCCCAGGAGAGTTTCTTCTCAGACACTGAGTGTCTATTCACTCTCCCCTGCTTAACTCCTGGAGACCAGAAGTGGAGCCAGGGAAAGGCTCCCTGCCTTGCTGATACTGGAGTCACCCTGGTCTTGAGAAGGCCTGGGGGGCAACTGTTCCCTCTGATCTGTAGACTGAGAAGTGAGGGGAGCAGTAGCCTCTGCTCTCTGTCTCTTCTCCAAACTAGGGAGCCCCTAGGTTGGGGAAGAGGCAGAGTGCTTTTCTGGCTTCTGTCCCTTTGCCTAGCTGAGTGGTAAGTCGGTGATTTGAAAGCCAGTAGCTGGGACTGGGGCTTGAGGACCCCGCACCTAGCATCTGGCTTTTAAACCACCACACCAGTAGTCGGGTAGGTGGTGAGGCAGCAAAGGGGAGCTGGAACACAAAGCCAAGTCAGGATGACTTCCCCAGACTCCTGCTCCCATCTGCCAGCTTCTAAATATCCACCGCACCACTCAGCTGCACAATGGGGAAGCCAAAGGGAAGGTGGTAAGAGCTGACTCGGGGAAACTTTCTCCAAGGCCTGCTCCCAATGGCTAACTATTAAATCAGTGCCATACTACTTAGCTGAATGGGTGGGGGACAAGGGGAAATGGAGGAGCTGGCTGTGTGGAAGCTTTCCCTAGCCTGGCTCCTGGCTTCCAGCCTCTTTGGCTTCCCACTTGCTTGCCATGAGATCCAGCTGGCCTAGAGCAGTGCTGGACAAGGCAGGTTCAGGAGTCTTGCCACTGCAGTGAAATGCCTTTGACTCATCCCACACTGCCCCAAGTTAGCCTGGAGCTGTGTGGGGCAAGACAGGCTGGTGTGCCCCTGCTACAAAACTGAGAGCCTTGCCGCAGTAGCTAAGAGAAATTGAGCTGAAGGGGACTTCCATAGGTAATCTAGTCCAGGGTTTCTCAAGTGGTGGGATGTGTCCCACTGGTGGGATGCAAAGGTCCTCTAGGTGGGACTCAGCTCACAGCGGCAAAACTGAAAGTGCCACGGCAGGTCTTCCAGTTTCGCTTTTGCATACTTCAGTTGACCACTGGCAGACCCTGCCTCCTGCTCTTCGACTGGCCTCTACCCTTCCCTCTGACCCCCCTGGCTTGTTATCAGGATTTTTTTTATTTTACACAGGTGGGCCGCAAGGTGCAAAAGGTTGAGAACCACTGATCTAGGCCAGCCCCCAGCCTAAGGTACAACCCATCGCTATCTAAACCATTGTATACAAATCCATAATCTAGCCTCTTAGTCTAGCCTTCTGTGAAATACCACCACTATTGCAATAGGTTTCCTCAGGCATCATAATGGTTGCAGGGGAATCCCCTGTGGTTCAGTGGTAGAATCCTTGTCTTCCACACAGGACACCTGGGTTTCATTCCCAGACGCTTATAAAACTACAGCCAAGGAGGCACCAAACATCTGGACTCAATCTGATCTTTGGCTTCTGTCTCAGTGGCCTAAAGGGAAGATGGAAGGTCTGGGCAGCCTCCACTCCTCCAAAAATTCTGCCCAGACATATGCATTGAAGGTCTGGGTGGCCCTCATGTACACACCATGATCCAGGAGGATCAATGGTTGCCACTTATAATGGTTGCAGTAAAACCATAGTGATGGGTCCCAAACTTCAGAAGTGCCTACATGTTAGAAGACTGGATGAGTTAACTGAATTAAGCCATGGCTCTTTGTACAGATCTATAGGTGGAGTTAAAGAATGAACAGTTTTTGTTTCTGGTATAGCAAAATGCATTCCAGTCAGCTCAGTTTGGAAAGCATGGAGAAAGAGGAGTTAGTGTGTCTAAGTAGCATGTTTAGATCATCTTAAATTGTAGACTATACAATGTCTTCTTTGTGGCACCTGTGTACAGTACCGTGGTGACAGGCACATTATGGATGAATAAATAGATTTCAAAATCATTGTACCCCTCAAATAGGACTTTAGAGGTTGGAATGAAACATGACAAAGCAACTAATGATGCAACACCTGGAGGTAGACAGTTGAAATGGAATGAGGTTTTAGCGGTTGTCCGAATACATAAATATACTCATGAAGACTTGAATTTGACTTGACTATCAGTTCTTCACCTCATTTCTAATCTGTAATCTTTTTGCATATCTCTTCATCTTAGTCTGCCATTAGAAATAAAGGAAAAAAAAATATTTTGAAAGACTATACAACTGCCAGGTCTTGAAATATACTTCTGGCTTCTGAAAGAGGAATGTCTGAAGTTTTTTCAGAAAATGAAGAATTTCTGAAAGTTAAAGTTCTGAGTGGCTATTCAAATGGTTGTAGCAAGAACCTCAAAAATACGGCATGGCACTATTGTACTTATTTGTTACCCCCTCTTTAACTTAAGGTGTTCAATTAATGTAAAGTGATCAATGGCATTTCTTTTTTTTTAAAGGTTGTGGGGAGATATTTAAAGACAGTGAAACCTAAAAAATAAAATTTAAAAATCCAACGGTATTTTTTCAGTCCTTAATGACAAACTACCTTATTAACAAATCATATTTAGTTTGAAAAGAACATATTTAGTCAGAACTTTAATCATGTACATGTCCATCATCAAGCCTTAAAGACTCCTTCCTCCCTTTAAAAAATCCAGATACATTCACATTTTCAGTTTATCCAGCTCTTCCTTTCTGACATCCCTTCTGATACTTCCTTTCTGTGCCTTTTCCTAATTGCTTCTTATCTAATCTAATTCATCCATGCTTCCCCCCTTCTTTCTCTGCAATATATCTGTGCCCTCACCCCTCTCTCCTTGTATGTGAATCGCCTCAGCCTTTCTCTCTTCCTCCCCATGTACTGCACCATCGTTAATTTCTTTTCTCCTCCTTTTCTGTCTTGCTTACATTTAAACAAAAGTAATCCTTTTCAAGACATCTTATCCCGCTATTTCTCCTTCTGCTGTCACCTTTTGTAGCCCTTTGTTGGTCCCAACACATTTTGTGATACAGAAGTACTCTATGGCTTTGGAAATAGGGTGTAAGTTGGATAGTTAGGCAGCGTAATGTGCATGGTAAGACTCAATCTGAGTCTCAAGAAATTACTTTTTAGAAAGACAATATCTCTGCCTTCCTTTTGGAGCCTTAAGATTTTGTTTCCTACCATTTGCTGCCCCCCCCCCCCCCGCGGAGTTTTTTAAACTCTTGGGGCCTTGCCTTGCATTCATGATAAGATTTACTGTAAGAATTCTGTTTTATTCATAGTTACTGTTTCTTTAGTTCACATTAAAATACATATTTGCCTCCTTGTGTATGCTAACCAAAAGTTTCCTGATGTTACTTAGAAATATTTTGATACATTGGACAAAGGTTTAAGCACCTGTCATAAAGTGGGGCTGATAACTCAGTCCAGACCCTGTTCCCATTATTATTTCCATATTTTTGGCAATGACTTGGACACAAAATAAAGAAGCACTTGAAGAAGCCGGTATTGGAACCCAGGTCTTCTGCTTCCTAGGTTCATAGAATCATAGAAAATGAGGGTTGGAAGGGACCTCAGGAGGTCATCTAGTCCAACCCCCTGCTCAAAGCAGGGCCATCCCCAGCTAAATCATTCCAGCAAGGCTTTGTTGAGCGGGGCCATAAAAACCTCCAAGGCTGGAGATTCTACAACCTCTCTGGGTAACCTGTTCCAGTACTTCACCACCCTCCTAGTGAGAGAGTTTTTTCCTAATATTCAGTCAGTCTCCAGGCTATAGCGGTGCATGGGATTATTCTGTCCTAAGTGCAGGAGTTTGCACTTGTCGTTCTGAATCCTAGCCCTACCCTCCAGGGTATCTACTACACCCCCCAGCTTGGTGTCATCTGCAAACTTCCTGAGGGTGCAATCTCTCCTATCTTCCAGATCATTAATGAAGATACTGAACAAAACCAGCCCCAGCACTGACCTGTTGGGCACTTCACTTGATATCAGCTGCCAGCTAGTCATTGACCCTGACAGTCCAGCCTGCTTTCTGTCCACCTTACAGTCCATTCATCTAACCCATACTACTTTAGCTTGCTTGCAAGAATGCTATGGGAGATGGTATAAAAAGCGTTGCTGAAGTCAGGGTATATTATGTGCACTTATTTCCCTCCACAGAGCCAGTTATCTCATCATAGAAAGCAGTCAGGTTGGTGAGGCATAACTTGCCCTTGGTGATTCAATACTGACTGTTCCTAATGCCTTTCTCCAAGTGCTTAGAAATGGATTCTTTGAGGACCTGCTGCATGATTTTTTCCAAGGACTGAGGTGAGGCTGACTGGTCGGTAGTTCCCTAGATTCTCCTTCTTCCAGTTCTTAAAGATGGGTACTATAGCTTTCCCTTTTCCAGTCGTCTGGGACCTCCCCCCATCACTATGAGTTTTCAAAGATAATGGCCACCAGCTCTGCAGTCACATCAGCCAGCTTCCTCAGCACCCTCAGATGTATTGTAGCTGGCCACATGGACTTGTTATACATCCAGCTTTTCCAAATAGTCCCTAACCTGTTCTTTCACCACTGCGGGCTGCTGACCACCTCGCCAAATTTTTCTGCCCAGTGCAGTAGTTGGGAGCTGATTTTGCCTATGAGGACTGAGGTTAAAAAGGCATTGAGCATTTCGGCCTTTTCCTCATAATCTGTCAATAGGTTGCCTCTGTCATGGGACGGGGTCCTTATGGTGGGCCATGATCTTCCAAGGCCCCTTACCATGCCAAATTGGCCCAATGGGCACCCTCGATTCTCTCCCGCCATGTCTTTGGTATGTATGATAGGGAGGCTGCCTCTAAGTCCTCTTGGACACAGTTGAGATTGGGTCCCACTCCAAGATGGATGCTCCAATGGGTGTTTCGGGGCACCCTCGCCTTATGGGCGATGCATAGCTCCAACCATACCTTTACCATGCCCAAGCCTCACAGATGGAACTGACGTTGTTGGGTCTGGGCCTTGTTATAATTTGGTCCCCTGGTCCTCCCTGGGCTTCCTGTAGCCCAGTGTCACAGTGCACCTTCACTGGCGCTCAGGCTCTCCGCAGCCCAGTCTCACAGTGCGCCTTCATTGGCGCTTGGGTTCTCCGCTGTGACCTCTGGCATTGGGGTCGGTGCGCCCCGAATGCTGCGCCCTCTCTGGCGCTGGGGTTCCCACGCTGCTTTGGGTCCCCTATGAGGCCTCCTCCATCCCGTTAAAGCTGGTGTTATACCACAATAAATAAAACACAAGCCCCTAGGTTGTAACATAAACTCAAGCCGCCTGGCTATAACATCATTCAAGTCCTACTGGGAAATACTCTGTCCCACAACAGTATCAGGAGCTGCTTGTGCAGTCAGGCCTCTCCCCTTTGCTTGCTCTGAGGGAGCTCCTTCCTCCTTGGCTGCCAGCAGGGAATTACCTGCCTGGCCTCAGTCCTGGGCTTTATATGTGAGCCAGGCCCTGCCCCTTCCAGTCAGCTGATCACTGGCAGGTGTGGGCCGCTAGCCTCTTCTGGCTGCCCTGGTAACCCACAGCTGGGGCCTCCGGCTCACTGCTAGCGCTCTTCCCCTGGCAGTTTCAGTCCTTTAAAGGAGCAGGACACTGTGGTGCCCTGTGACAGCCTCCCCCATTCAGAAAGGGAGCCACGTGTTCCCTGATCCTCCTCTTGTTGCTGACATACTTGTAGAAACCCTTCTTGTTACCCTTCATATCCCTTATTAGCTACAACTCCAACTGTACTTTGGCCTTTCTAACTTCATCCCTGAAGGTTACAATTTAATGTTCCTCCATGCACTATTTTTCCAGCTGCTTTATTTTTGCATTGTTGACCGCAGCATGGACAGCCTTAACATGAAAGTGTACCCCTTTCCAACCCTTTTCTCTAGGTCATTGGCCTCTGTTTTAACAGAAGCTTCTTTGCTACCCTCCAAAGTATACCAGATCAGAGTTGGCTCAGACCTGGGATTTTCACTTTGCTTTCCAACAAAGGGTCATTTATAGTCATCTAAGCATGACTCACCTAATCAGTCTCCTGCCATTTAATAGACTGGGAGCATTTTTTCACAGCAAGCTATATACTTCATATATTCTTCCTTATCAAGTACTTAGATTTAGAAGCTCTTTTTTATTCCAATATAAACTATATTAAATATACAAATAGCATGTACTAACACTGAAAGAAAAAATAAGTGCAAGCTCTGCTTTTGGGAGGAAAAATTAGATACAGTATGCAAAATAGTAATATACAAGTTTCTTGCATGTCAAAATAAAACATTCAGTTGTCATATGTTTTTGTTTGGGGAAGCTGCAGAACTCAAAAAGGTTTTTCTGTATGCTCTTTCCAGTTGCACATGAATCACTGTTGATAATTATGGAGTTGGCATCTACAGTTCATAATAAACTGCATTTCTAGATATATCAAGGAACAAACAAAACCATGGTAGAACTGTCAATTGAAAGTATAGAAATTAAGCCAGTCGTGTAAGCTGTCTGTATAAATCACTATTTGATAAACATCTCTGTTACTTAAATCATAAAAATTGGATTTATTCTGGCATGGTATACCCTAAGATGCTTATTTTAAAATACATATCCTAATGTGATAGAATAATATTCCGTCCTTTTCTACTCTGAATATGCACTGCTTGGATGAACACAAGAGTGAAGAGTGACACAGAAACAGAAATGCTTTGCATTTAAGTGCTTTAAAATTGCAGAGTTAATGAAATACCAAACAAAGTTTCAGTATCTCAATCGCTTTGTAATAGAGTTCATTGAAGCACATCAGACATGCCTGCTAGATGAGTCTCATGCCAGTCTCTCTGTTGAAAACATGTCTTATTTAAAATAGTTTTATAAAAACCAAACACTACACCTGTATAACTTACTTATAGGGATGTGTTTATCAAGTTTACTCAAGTCTCTTCTTCTGTTTGAGGTGGTTAATTCCAGCTAAACTCGCAGTTCGTGTTCTTTTAGATTTGTATTCTGAAGTCCTAAAATGTCTCATAGTAAATCTTCCATATGGAAATTTGCAGATATACTTAACCAAATATAATGTCCATTTGTAAATCGATTGTAAATATAGAATACACTGAAAAATATAATAAAGATTTCAGAGCAAAACAAATTGGCAGGGATAATATTTTAAAACAAATGTTCTAATGTGCACAGGGTTATAGCTATGCTACCTTCTGCTTGCTTTCTCTTTGACCCTTTTGAAGCTTGCATTCTTGGCTACATAGTAATATGGGATGAACAGGCAGGGAGCAGGGGCAGCTACTCCTTAAGAAGTGGATAATGTAGGTGCACCTGCCGGGCCTCGATCACACGGTCCCTTGCCGCCTTGCTCAGGGGCCTGGTGGTAACCTTTTGCTCCGTCTTTTAAGGGAGTGGCCCACGATCTCCCATTTCAGGCGGTCTTCCCCCTCTTTATCCCGCCTGCCACGGCTTCGATGCTATTTCAGTGATGGAGGGGTGCGATTGCCTGATGCCGGCTGCCTCCCCAAGGCCGGAACGTGATGTTCTTCGCGAGGCTCCAACCTCCCCTGTACCTTGCCCTAGACCCAGCCTCAGCGATGTGCTATCATGGTTGCCGACAACCGACCCTTCCCTGGATATAGGGTCCCTCTGAGTTCCAGCTAGGCTCACGCAGGGGCCCAGGAAGCTCTGGTTCCTTCTTGGCTAATCTGGCCTTTAGGGATCTTGGCTCCCTCTAATTTTAGAGCCCCAAACAATTATAATACAGAAAATAACCCTCACATACAAGCGGTATTAGTGGTGACAAAAATAATAAACTAATCACAAGGCTATAGAAACCCCTCCAGGTCCCTTCACAACCTTTCCTAGGCCAACGTTTAGGTATGCCTATTGCGGTGCTATCTCCCTTAACCTATGTGCCCTTCCTCTTGTAGGGTGCCGGGCAGTACCGCAGATTTCCCCCCCCCCCCGGTGAGACCTGCTAAGCCCCCCTAGCAGAGGACTATTCCTTCCACGAGTTTCGGTCAGGGTCGTTATCCCGGACGTGGAGTCTCAGTCCATCCTCCTGTAAGGATCCCCTCTTACTTCTTATGTCCGTTGCCCTCCACCTGAGATGACGAAGCCTTTAGCCTCGGTTCTCCACGCGCCCCCAGGTTTACATACAGTCAGGACACCTGGGCCTTGTCAGGTCCGATGGCAGCATCTTCCCCTGGGCACAATTCAGATTCCTCCTGTGAGTCGGAGGCAACGTTCCCTAGCTCCTCCACCTTCCTAGTGCACTCAGGAGCTCTTCTTCCCCGGCTCTCTTGCCGCCTCTCCTCCTCTTCTATCCACTCCCTCTCCCTTCTTATCCCCCTGAGCTGGTTCTCCTCCCACGCTTCCCCAGCTGTTTCCCCTTTAAACAAACTGCGGCTAATGAGTCACGCGGGTTCTGCTGCTGCTCTGCCGTGACACCTACCGCCGCTTCCAGCCCCACCGCGATTCCTGCCGCTGGTGAGTTGTTTTTGTTTATTCTTTCTTCCTCTTTCCTTTCCCCATGGTGTGTTGCCCCCCCGGGTCCCCCTGGGATCCTTCGGGGTTCGTTCCTTTGCCACGCCCCGGGACAGTGGGTTTGAAATATCACTCTGGTATTGAATCAAGATCTCCCAGTTCTGGGCAAGTAATCGTTAACATCTTGACTGCCGTATAAAAGGTGCATACCAATAACTTCTCATCCTCCTCTTTCTTCTGCTGTGTTTTGAAAGGATAAGCCTGTCTCAAATTAGTTACATGTCTAAGTGTAGGATGAGGTTTTGGCCAGTGAATCATAGGCCTCTGGCAGACATAGCATTTGTCAAACAATCTATACAACAATTGAGTGATAAATTGTAATATGCCACATGCTAAACCACTTTATCATACCTCAAAATGGCAAATCAGCCACAAATATGCTCCACATATGCTGGGTGTTTTGTATGGTGTTTTTATTTTGAGGTATGGCAGGTTACAATTTATAGCATAACTAATACAAGTTTGGGATCTAGAATAAAATTCTTCAAATTCTAATCACAGAACTGCATTTCTAAGTGTACTGTGGAACAAACAGGGCCATAAAAGTACTTTCAATTGAACATATAGAAATTAAGTCAAACTTACAAGCTGTCTGTACAAATCACTATTTGATAAGCATGTAAGTTACGTAAATCATAGCAGTTGAATTTGTTCAGGCATACCCTTCCTGCAGCCATATTCAAACATAGGCACGTAACTCAGTGTTGTAGGTGGGTGCCATATTTAGAGGAGGGAAAGGATTTTGGACACTGCTTTTTTCCTCAGTATATTTCCTATTGGCTGGCTTAGGTATCTTTGCCCTACTCAGCCTGCTGGATGTTGTGAATTATACTGTCAAGTGCCTAACTCTTCCTACTTACTATTTTGGGAGAATACATGCAAATAACTTACGGTGGTGAATTCTATTTCTAGAGCTCGATACCTAATAATTCATCGGTCGGTATCTGTGTGGACCTTGGGTCTGTTTTTAAAACGTAGACTGACTTCATCACATTCATTGTAATTAACCCACTGATTCATTTAAGGAGATTAGCATAATGTGACAGGTTGTCATAATGATCAATGACAATATCAGTTCCCACTGGGGATTTGTTATTGAGGTGAGAAAGGTCAATGTATAGGGAAACACAACAACAGCTGATCACCATTATATTAGTAACCTTTGTTTCCAAGTCCTGTGGCATTATTTAAAACTAGTCTGTCCGTGTGGGAGTTCTGCCAGTATCTGAGATTTTAAGAATCTGACATGAAAAGGAGAAATGTCTTTTTAATAAAAAAGATTACTCTAAACTCTAAGAGTGCAGTTGCTGAAAAGAATATAAACATTCAAACAAAGAGGATTTTTAGGGAGTTTCAACAAATTATATCAGAGGTCATGATCTGGTGGTGACTTGCCTTTGGATGTATTCCTCTGCCAAAATACAAAAAAAGAAAAAAAATTGGGGGTGGGGGGGCAGGAACATGGATGGACGATACTCTCACTGCTTTGTAATAAGTAAACCTACTTTTTGGAACTAGGTTGCCTAATGCTGATTCAAGTGTGCATATTTAAACAGAGGAAGATATGACCCATAGCTATGCTTAAATAACTTGTGGCAGAGAACAAAAGGCAAGGGGGTTACGGTTTTAAAGACAAAGGGTTATAATAATAAGAACTTATTGTTACCCATTTCTGGTTTGTGCAAATCCTGACGGTTCCAATAACTGTTTCCATTCTTGAATGTTTTGGAGCGATTTCAATGTGAAGTTGGGGAGGGCTTAATGAATAAAATTAGAGGTTATTCTGCAGGTAGGGAACTGTGAGAAAAGGTAAACAAACTCACAGGCCCAACATCCAAACTGCCTTTTCCTTTTTGGTCTCAAAAATATCCTGTCACTCAAAGTAGTTCACAGCGTCCAAAGGGACTGATAGGCATGCTTGAAATATAGCTCATCTACTATATGAACAATGTCAGGGAGAAACATCTGAAAGGACAGCTAGGACAATGGCATCCCGATTGCCTTATTATTTGTTTGGGGAACTAATGCTGAACCCAATTTGTCTGTCATCTGCGTAGTCATGGTTACCACTGCAGTAGCTAAAAGTATTTCTATGCAACAGACACTCCAGCTAGTACAGATGTACCCAAGACAGGTTTATGTTAGGTAACTTAGGTGCATCTGGGAAGAAGCAGCAGCACAGGGCTCATAAGCTACCAGCCCAAAAAATAAGTAGATGCTGACATTAAGTTACAACCATGGGAAGAAACAGAGCACATAGCTATATCTACACAAATTGCAGTGGCTGCAGCAGAGACCTGCCTTAAGTGCTCACTCTGTTGCCAGCCTTGGTCATTTTCAGGGACCTAAGCCAAGCTACAGAAGTGCTTCTGTGCAGAAGGCCCCAAAGCCAGTTTCTAAGTGATTGTAAATGACCGGCTTGGTCAGCAAAGTACCAAGTCCAGCTAAACAAGTAATGAGATCCAAGTAAACAGAGCACACGGCCTGATGCAAGATACTTTAACGGAAGGTTA
Source organism: Crocodylus siamensis (assembly GCF_052110815.1). Classification (NCBI taxonomy): domain Eukaryota; kingdom Metazoa; phylum Chordata; order Crocodylia; family Crocodylidae; genus Crocodylus; species Crocodylus siamensis. The sequence continues at coordinate 20,565,338 of NC_143395.1, forward strand.
TACATTAAGTAATCCAATTTTATTATATTGTAACTTTAATAGTAGTGATTGATGTAACCCAAATGTATTAGATGCTATTTTGCTATTATAAATATACTTTTGTTAAGTTTCTTGGATGTAAAAAAAAAAAAAAAGGATTCTCAGAGAAGACCATAAACTAAAAAAGAAACGGAAAAGTTTTGAGACGCATTCCACCGAGGTGAAGGAAAAGAGATAATAAACCCTTCCTTTTACTTTCCCAAGGAGAGAAATCCCAAATAATTGACATCCTACAGGCCCAGGCGAGATCTGGTTCAGTCTAGTTCCAAAAATTGTAGTGAAACAAAAATGTTTAAATAAAAACGTTTATTAGAATGAGAGCATTTATTAGAATATTTAAAATATAGGGTATAGACTGGAGGGAAATTTTGAGAACTCGGCAAATTCAAGACCTGCCAATCTGCATGTCAGTTTTCTCTCCGCTCTTGAGTCTTCCTAGTTGCTATAGGTAAGAATCTAAGTTGGAGCAGGCAATTATTTCAGGTGGAGGGCTGCTTAACAAAGTTTGGTGAGCTTTTGAGGGTCACCTGGGTGGCCTCTCCCCTTGACAGTTCCCCAGCCCCCTGGTCACCATCTTGGAACCAGAAGTCCTGCCCCTAGCTCCTGAAAGTTTCCACCAGAAGTCCCTCCCTTTGCCCCCCAGAAATACTCCTTTTGGGAGGTGGGTGGTTACCATGTTAGAACCAGAAAAAAAACAAATCATACAATAAAAGTCAAACACCTACTATAACATATTTTCATTTTATTACAAAAAATATTTTTCTCATGATTTGTGTTCATGCATTGTATACATAAACAGTGATTGTATAATAACTCCAAAATAAATCTTAGTCTTGTATATTGTGTGAGGGGTATGGTTAGAGGGGGGTGTGTGCGTCTGGCAGGGTGTTGGGGGTATGTGTGTATGGTAGGGTGTGTGTGTGTATGTGTGTATGCTGGGGTGTGGGTGTGGGTGTCTGTGGGGGAGGTTGTGAGGGGGTGTGGCTGTGTATGGGGGCAATAGGGTATGTTGGGGGGTTGTGGATTTAAGGGTGCAGGTGTGAGGGAGGGTGGGGATGTGTGAACCCCACCCCCAATACACACACACACACACACACACACACACACACACACACACACACACACACACACTCTCTCTCTCTCTCTCTCTCTCTCTCTCTCTCTCTCTCTCTCTCTCTCTCTCCCTCTCTCTCTCTCTCTCTCTCTCCCCATGGCGCAGCAGGTGGAGGTGCTTGGGGCACTGGGGCCTGGCAGTGCATGGCATCAGCCAGTGCTGCATAATGCAGTGAGGAGCGCAGCCCCTGGTGGACTGTCTCTATTGCGGGTACTCCCTGCCATGCCCCAACATGAGTGGGAAGCTCCAGGCGCTGGAGCCACCTACCTGCCACTGCTTCCTGCTTCACAGGCCCCGGGAGTCCATGGGGAATCAGGGGCCAGGGCTCCCTTTCACTTCCCTTGCAGTCCCAAGACCTGTGGCAAGGAGCTGTGCAGGTAGCTGGCTCCAGTGCCTGGACCTTCCGTCCCATAGCATGTGAGTGCATGGACTGCACATGCATGGTGGGAAGTGCTGGCAATGTGAGGGCTTTGCCCCTCACTGCGATGTGCAGCTCTGGTCAGAGCCATGTGCTGCTGGGAAGCACCTCCTGCGCCAGGCACAAGCACCCCCACCACCTGCTGCCACTATCTACCAGGGTTGTGTGCAACAAGCGAACTGTGGGGGCATTCCCACACCCCTCCCCCTTCCCTGACACCCACACCTTGCCCACCCCAGCTCTGCACTGTCATCAGCCCCAGCCCCATGCTTTGCGCTCCTGTCCATATGCAGCTCTGCCCTTACCCCCGCCCCCAACACTTCCCTACGTGCTACCCAAAGTGAGCGGGACCCCAAGGAAGTCATGCAGCCCTCACCCCAGAAGCTGTGTGATGCCCAGGCCAGGCCTTTCTGCCCACAAGGTTGGGAGTAAGGCACAATAGGGTATGTTTGGAGGTGTGTACACATGAGCGCCTCACTCCCACCCTCATGGGTGGAAGGGCTAGGCAGGATACAAGTAGTTGGTGGGCACTGTGGGCCAAATGAAAGTGTCTGGTGGACCAGATGTGGCCCATGGGCCATATTTTGCTTGCCTCAATCTATATACTGCTGTCATAGGTATCATGTTGGGGGGTTTTTGTATTTTGATGTATAAGCAATAAAAGGTCAGACTGTAGACCTGTTTCTTGCCTCTTTTATCAGCAACCAACCTGCAAATTTACCTGTAATCCAGATAACACCTCTTGGCAAGGATTTGTTTGGGTGATATATTTTATTGAACCAACCGTATGGTTGGGGGGCATAAACAAACTTTACCATAGTACCCTTCCTCAGGTCTCTTGCTTAAACCTTAAAACACAAGAACAAAGTAGGCAGGAAACAGTGAACATCAAGATGAAAAACCTGTATTGTTTAAACACCTGTCTTAAAATATCAATCTGTCATAAAAAACGTACCTGATCAAAGAAAGCAAGAGGTTTGGGCTTTTATCTGCAGTCCCTAAGTGTCTGGGAAAATCTGTAAAGCCAACAGATTATTTTGTGCTTGGGTCTTTTTTTTTTTTTTTAAATATATATATATAGCATTAGAAAGAACAAATTGAGTGAGGCCTCTTATCTAACTTTAAAGTGTTCTCATTTGTCTATTTGCAATACATCTAGATTTTTAAAAGTGTTCTTATGATTACTTTAAGAACATCAGGAAGCCTATAAATTACATGTGTGGTTGTAAACAGTCAGCTGTGTAGCAATGACGCAACCTTCACTTGTGATGAACTGATATCAGTTCATCACATCATATTTGTTTTGTATTTAAAATCAGTTAAAGCCTTCCTGAATCTTGCTAACAGTGTAACCCTAATACTTTTTTGTATTCTGTAACTGTCAAGACTATATATGATTGCAGAATTTTTTTACTTATATCATAAAGATACATTTCATAACTTAAGTGTTTCTATTCATTTTAATAATCCCTACAAAGCATAACACTGAATTATTTTTTTTTACTAGAATTCCTTCCACTTAGTTCTTCCTGAATAGCTGATAAATATTGTACCAGTAATATCAGTTTTATTTAATAAAAGTCTACTTAGATGGCAGAAGGAGATAGTGGTTGGATAGTGGAGGAGAGAAGGAATAAAACAGCCAAGAATTGCATGGGTGTTTCAAGAAGCAAGAATTTTTGTGATATATTTATTAGACCAACTAATAAAGTTGGGAGAGTTATTGTGCAAGCGTTCAAGCATCAGGTGTCCTTCCAAAGGTCATCAAGTGCTTGTACACAGGTCTTCTAGCTATATAGTTGGTCTAAGAAAAGATATTGGAAAAAAAATCCTTGCCTCAGACTTTCTTGGACCAGCATGGGTATATAAAATGTAAAGCCCTACCCTGGTTGTTTTGGACAGGCACAATTGGGAAAGTAGTTCCATATTCCCATAGAATATAAAGCCAAAATAAACCATTATGGTCATTCAGTTAGATCTTGCATAGCACAAACCATTGGACTTTCCTACATTAATTCCTGTATCAGAGGCCAACAACTATGTTTCAAGTGGAGCATATATTTTTTTTCCAAGGAAGAGTACAGGAACCCTAAACTGTTAATCTTGATTTTATAGATATTTTATTGTGATGGAGAACCGACCAGTCCCTGTTTCCCATTACTAAAAACCACAATTTAAAATGTGTGCTTTATTTCAAGTATGAATTCCAGCTAATGGAAATGGAACACTTTTGTCTTCCAGATTGAAGAGCTCTTTGCTATTGGATTTCTTTTTATGACATAGATATTTTATAGATCATAATTAATTCACTCCTTAACTTTCTTTTTGATAAACTAAATAAATTAAGTTCCCAGAGTCTTTCATTCTAAGGCTCGTCTTCCCACTTAATCATTCTCACTGCCCTTCTAAACTGTCTCCATCTTTCAATATCCAACTTGAAGTGCAGACACCGTGCTTGCTGTATGGCTTAAAATTATTTCAGCGTAGACAATGTACTCAGTGCTGTACAAGATACACAGTGAATCTAGTTTGTCATAAGGAGCTTACCAAAGACAAAGCCAACTATTTTAATTGTTAGGAACTAATATCAACTGACTTTTGTAGGTGGAACATGTTACAATGTTTATTGTTAGTATTGTGTATTGCTTCTTGTTAATAAGTTCTTGTTTTAAATTTCTGAAGCTTTTACCAAAGATTAAGAAATTGCGTTACAGTTTTTTGTCAAGTTAATGACTACCTTAAGTTGTACCCTTTCTGAAAAATTGAAACCAAAATGCTTTAGCCATTTCCAAGATAGAGTTGGGGAAATATAAGTAGCCTTCACCATGTTAACATGTTTACCCCAGCATACTCATCACCTAAGCCTCCTTCTTCCCCCTTCCCACATACATGAAGGGTTAAAGAAATGATAGATATCAAGGTTATGCTCCAAGCAGTGCAGTATTTTGGAACCTCTATACAAATGCACATCAGGAGGAGTGCTGCCACATTCTCAACCAGTTGTAGGGCAGCCCCACATGAAATGCATTGTAGTATCTAGACTTGAGGTAATGCTGGCATAGACAGCCAGATTTTAAACTGAAACAAAGGGTAGCAGCCCACTCACCAGATGCAGCTGGTGAAAGGCACTCCCAGATACCATCTCAACTTGAAGATCCAGGTGTAGGACAGGATTAAGGAACACCCCAAAGCTGTGAATCTGTGCGACTTGGAGAGACGGAACTCACTGAAAGATGTCTCCCAATACTGTCCCCAGATCAAGCCGTCTGGATTCACCTTCCAGTGATTCACCTGAATCCAGTCCCCAACTTTAGCCAGGCACTAGAAAAGGACAGAAACCAGTAGAATCATTAATCTGTCTGCAGCCTTGAGCACTGATCTTCTCAGGATGCAAAAGCCTCCAAACGCATGTCTATTTTTAGAGCCTTAAAGAGATGTTGTAGTTTTTAGGTTAAAAAAACCAAAAACAACAAACCCATAATATTTTTAATATTGTTTGCTGTGATGTTTCATTTTTTTGTTATGAAAGTAAAATATGCTCATCCAAAGTATGCTGTTCACTATTTGTCTTTTTTTTGAAAAATAACGTAGTTATAAGAAGTACTCATATCATCTTATGTTTTGAATTTTTACCTCTTGCAAGATAGACCCATTTGGCCTGGCTCGTACCTAAAGTCTCAATAAGGATAAATAAGATGGTGCAGGAACAGGTGATGGTGATTATATAGGTGTTACTCTTCCCTTAAAGTCTGTCCCAAACTAAAGCCATAGTGTTGCGCTGGGGAACTGTATTACTGATGGCATATTTTTTTGAGACATAAAATCAAAGTCAGAAACATTTAGTCATTAAATATCACAAGGAACTTGTCTCAAGAAAAGTTGGTTAAAATATGGTATAATGTTTAAATTCGTAGGTAATTATAGTCTCCCCATGGTATGTGTGTTCCTTTACCATTTCAAATAAATACTGTATTAATTTCCTGTCCCAAACTGTGGAGTGCTTTAATGATGTTATGTTAAACCACATAGGTTGCTATCTTTCAGTAGTTAAGTGGCTCACTGTGTCACTTCTGCATCAGTTAAAGTTTGTGAATATTTTTAGATGAATTTGTTGCATTCCTAATGCAGACAGTATTGCAGTGCTTGGGGCCAAATTTTGGAAGTGCATGTGCACTTTACATATTGCTGCTTAAGAATATGCAAACTACGATGCATCTGCTCAGACATTGTTTTCTGAATGCAACTTTCAGATAATGATCCTGAATACATTAGCGTGTGTCCTTTAAATACCTGACAGTTGATCATTTTTAAACTCTAAACCAGTCTTTATCTTGGTATAGTTATGTTGTTCCAAAACCAAAAATAATGTGAGAAAATATTGGAAATAGTCTTTGGTTCAGAAGAATTATTCTTGGTAGATATTTTCCTAATTGTATTTGAGTTCTACTTAATTTTGAATGAGCTTCTTTCCAGTCTGTACACCTGACTTAAAAAAATGTGTGATATAAAGCAAATATCAACTAAATACTGTTTTTAAGAATGAGAGATTTTTTTTAATTGATTTCACAGGTTGATCCAAAAGAGCTAATTAAAACAGTCACAAAGCATGTTACTCAGTGTGACTGTGCAGACTGGCCTGAAGAAATAGCAGCTTTGATCAACCAGTTGCACTATTACAATGAACGACTGCTGGACTTCACTCAGGCTCAAATTCTTCAAGGCCTTGGCAAAGGAGTGGATGTTCAGAGATTTACAGCAGATGGACAGTACAAGAGAGAAACTATACTAGGCTTAGCAGAGTAAGTAATGCCTTCTGTGATAACACTTTTGTTTTTCTTATGTGGAAATATTTGAGATTAAATACAAAAAAGTACATTTTTAGCAGAACTGACCTTTAGAAGTATTTTTGGTTATTACATACTCTGTAAATTTATTTTGCAATGTTGCTATAAATGAGTCATTTTCCTCCAGCCGTTCTGGTCAGCTGAAGTGTTTTTCTAGCCAAGTGGATCAATAATTTCAGGATTTTAATAATAAGGAGACTTCTGTCACCTGAGTTCTTTAACAACAATTTTGCCAAATATAAAAATAGGGAGACCATTATTAATGGGAGAACATAACAAGAAGGCTTTATTTTCCATTGTTAAATGTAAATAAGTTATAGATAAAACCTTTGATTAATTTATTTCATTTTTGCTGACATATATTGCAAACATTTATGTGCTTTTTTCCCCCCTGAAATCTTATAAACTGTACTTAAAGGTAAATCTCAAAGCATGAATTAGTAACATAATACTGTCAGCTGTTCAAAATTCCTCAGGCAATTTTACTGTTGAATTTAAATTCTAAAACATCTTTACCTCTAGTTTTGGATTTCTCCACAGTAAATGTCAGGTTACAGAGGCTGCACACCAACATTCATTTCCACCAGAAGAAATTTCTTAGGGTAGAAAAATAGCCCAGGAGCCAAACTGAATGGACCTCCCAGCCCCGAGTCAGGAGAGCTTCACAGACAAGCTCTCCAGCCAGGGGGCAGCAGTGAGCTTCTTCCTATCCACCCCTGCACTTCGGGGAGCCCATAAATCGGTAGCCTGGGAAGGGGGCAGGTTTTCAAGTGGCATTTGGCAGCTGCTGAAAATCAGAACATCTGCTACAGTCAGAACATTGGCAGCTTAATACCAGATTTCTAATACTTACTAACAAGTAGAGTATGTAGAGTAATCTTGCGAGAGGCAAGTTATATAATCTTTTTAATTTTTAATTGTCCTGTACTATGCAAAAAGTTTCTGAAGAAAATATGTAAATAGCTGTACACTTTTGTCCTGGACTTGGCTTGTGGCTGAATTTTTAATAGAATAGGGTCACCAAGTAATGCTGTTAAGCATGCTATCACAAACTAAGGGTCCTGTGCAGAAGCCTTTTCTCTAACTTTACTATACTGCAACCAATAAATATTTTATTTGCATACGGATTTCATACAGACTGCATATAGATTGCATTAAAGCTGCTCTTAATTTTTCTGTTCAAATTGCCTGTCCTTTATTTGCTTCCTCAAGGAGCTGATTGCATGCTGACAGATCAATTATGTTTTGTTTTCTTATTTGGGGCAATACGTTCAGTATGCAAATGTTTAGGATTCTTTATTTTGGATGAAGCATGCCTAATTACTTTCCTCTTTGCCTCTACACAAACTAGATATGAAGAGAAATTTACGACAGTTCCTTTTACAGTACATATAGATTATTGAAAACACAAAGTAGAAGTACTAGTAAAAGCTGGATTTCACAGTGCGTAGTTTGTTCCCTTTTTAGGCAATTGCAAAGATTCCATTAATTGGTTGTTCAGTTCACAGCTCCCTTGCTTTCATCTTCTCAATTGACCCCTAATCTGCATATACTAATGGAAATAACGTGCAAATTTAACATAATTATGGAGCATATTTTTTCTTGCTTATTTTCAAATTATCATAAAATGCCTCATGTTTTGTACCACTCCATAAGTACTGTTTGCAGGAACACTAACACTCAGAAAAGACGGTATCTTGTTTACAAAACAGCTTTCTGCTAATGTGTGTAATTTGCTTTCTAGCACTACTTTACAAACAAAATGGTGTCACTTATATCTTGCATATTTGTTTTCCATTTAGAGGCTATCCTGCAGGCAGATTTTAATTTAAATTAAAAATGTATTCAGTATAGATTTAGGGTTTTTTCCTTCTGTCTTGCCCTTTCTTGCACTGGGCACCCATGATAGTGATGGAAGAAATTGTGTATTGTTGATTTTTGTAGATGTTTCCAGACACTTGATATAGAACTCAATTTAAAAAGATTTGTCAAAATAAATAATATAGAACAAATAAACATGAAGTTATGGAAAATGGATCCTGTGATGCTAACTTGATATAATTTTTTAGTACGATGGACTAGTTTGATGGATGCTTTATTTATATAATATACTGACACATCAGTAAGGCGTTGGTTTTCATACCACACAATATCTTGATTAAGGAACTAGATGAGACAGAAAAAGTGGGGCACATTAAATGGCTTAAATACTTGCTGATTGATTTTCAAAATGTGATTGTAAATAACCATGTATTTCTGGTGTAGCCTCAGCATGAATTACTCAGATTATTTTAATTTTCAAAGAGTACCAAAAAGGGCTTTAAGTGCCATGTGTTCCACATCTCAGTTTGAGGGCTACTGGTCTAAAGACTAACGGTCTAAATGTTTGTATGCCTGGTAAGAGACTGCAATAAATACCACAAGCTTCTTGACTCTGAAATAAATATTAACCAAGAGGGAGACTTTCCGAGGAACAATGTTAAACTTATCTACCCGTCTCTGAAAATTTTCTCCCTAATATTGTAATGTACATTTATCTGTGCAAAATCTTATTTGTTGAGTATAGCTAGTCGAAGAAGGCTATATTTTTTGTGTTTTGAATTTACTGGGATTAAGCCAAGTAAATTAATCTGAGTTGAGGAAGGAAAATGTTCCATTAAGTAGCTGTACCTTTTCTAGCTAAAGTGTGTCCCTCATTGAGTTATTTCTCAACAGGGTAATGCAATAATTTTTTGATTTTTGTTCTTCCTCTTTTTTCCTTGGCTCTTTCTTAACAAGAACCCTAGAAGAAAATGTGTACAAGATTGCTCTTTCTTTGGCTCAACGTTACAGTGTTCCACTTTGGGAAGTTTATATGACCCATCTGGAGTTTCTGTTCACTGACAGTGGGTAAGTGTCATCTGAACTCATTTGCAGCTCTGTTCCATGGGGGTATATTCCCATCCAAGCGAACATGGCAAACTGAAGCAGCTGTTGTTTATTACTAGCTTTGAAATTTTCTGTATTCTCACACAGCCCATTTAAAATGAAAGAGTATTGAAAATCAGGCCTTCTGTAATTAACTAAAAAAAAGAAAAAAGAAAACCAAGAGGTATAACAGGCTCTTTAAGGAACCAGAATCTTGCAGGTGCACCGCTCCTGTTTTTACTAGTCTTTGGGGACTTTGAATCAATATGCAGTTGAGGGGGGGGGGGGTTGTTCCTTTTTTTTTTTACGTAAGGCATGACACCCGTTACAAAATGCAGGGCGTTTTTTCTCAAGCTAAGATTTAAAATCTTCCAACATCCCAATACTTTCTTTCATGTGAATGGCAGTTGGTTAATGACTGAGATGTTACTTGATGTGTCACATTTTGAAAAAAAGTGTTAGAGCAGTTCTAAAATGTGCTCGGGCTACAATAGCAGCTGGAGTGTCCACATTCCCCACTCCTTCCTCTAGCTGCCATCTCCTGCCTTTGCCCCAGGGAGCAGAGCAGTGCATAAGCTTGAGGAGCTTGGCATGAGTCCAGGGCCTTGCTGGGAGGAAGGGGCAGGGGCAGGGCTAGTAGAGGGAAATTGGGGTTGTTCACTGTGCTATGGGGGGGCGGGGAGGGAGGGAAGTATATGTTTGGTGTGCCTGGCGCAGCCCACACAGCATATAGCCCCCAGGGCCTTAGGAATTGGACAGCCCTGGTATAACCCATAGGATTACATGAAGGTCCATTGGTTACTACATCCATTGCTAACAGTAGAAAAAAGCATATAATAACAAGTACAAGAAAATGTATTATCAGTGTTTATGTTGCTAATGTTTATATGTATCGAATGCTACTAAATATAACTAGCCTACTGGTGCAGTATTAATGTCAGTTTAAAACGAATGCAGTGTGATGCAGCCTCACAAAAGGTGAATGCAGTTTTGGGCTGCATCAATAGAAGCATTAGGTACAAGACATGGGAGGCAACAGTGCCTGTCTGCTCAGCACTGGTTAGGCCACATCTAGAGTATTTTGTGCTGTGCTGGGATTTGCATTTAAAGAAGGAGATTGAGAAGTTAGAGAAGGTCCAGAGGCGGGTGACAAAGATGATCAAGGGCTTGGAAGCCAAGTCACATGAGAAGAAGCTGAAGGAACATGTTCAGCTCATGGAAAATGTATTTAAGAGGGGACATGATAGCAGTCTTCAAATACTTGAAAGGCTATCATAAAAAAAGGAAAGCAGCTTTTTTCTCTTGCTGCACAGAGGAGGATTCTGGCCAGTGACTTAAAGTGGCAGCAAAGTAAATTTAGTTTATATATCTGGAAAAACTTCTCCACTATTAAAATAGCGAGGCAGAGGAATAGATGGCCTAGGGAAGCTGTGGATTCTCCATCATTGGAGGTGTTCAAGAAGAGGTTGGACAGCCATTGGTTGAGTATGATCTAAGTGTGGCTATACCAATTTTCTGCCATAGGTATTTCCCATTCTTCTAGGCTTTGCTAGTAGTTCCCCCACACCTCTCTCCTTTTTTTTTTTCTGCTGTATGTGTCAGACTGTTTTTAAGCCTCCCCAGAGGCATTGAGTGTTGACTAAAGCTAAGGCTAAGGGCTTCAACTGAGGTGTGCCGATTTCTCCTGCTAGGAGCAAAGCCAGAGGTTCCTGGCTAGAGGATCTTGCCCCTCTGCTCAAGGTCAGGCCAATCACCGTATTTGGGTCAGGAAGGAATTTTCTGCATGGCCAGGTTGGTATGAGTTTTGGGGGCTTTTGCCATCCTCTGTAGTGAGGGGCATGGCCCCCTACCTGGGACCTCTTGAGCATACATTTAATGGAAGCACGACATTGGCTGTTGTGGCTTCCCTGCTTTACCTGTGGCAGGTTAGGAAATTAGGTCTATGTTGTGTGTCAGGGTTGAGAATAATCTTATATAGAGTTCAGATTACAGTTGTGTCCGATGGTTTGGGTACGGTTGATCCTGCCTCAAGCAGGAGGTTGGACTAGATGACCTCTTGAGGTCCCTTGCAGCCCTTCACCTCTGTTACTGTACACTACTTTTAATAATAATATTTTTTTTTTATTGTCAGAAATTAGTTATTGGAGATTTACACTGTCAGTATATACATGTTTATCATAAATGAATTATATAAAATGGTATTAGGGAAGCATTTGGCTTACATTAAGCTAGGTGCATACATAGTGTTTACACACACATGCAATAACCTTCAGCTGTTTTGTATAGAATCAGACTCAATGGCTATTTCTTCATGGCTCCATTTAATGAGCAAGTACAGGTAAATATTGTAGTATTAATACTTTTAACCCCCATAGTTCTATTCAGCTGTTTTACAAAATCATCTTTCAGCAAAATGCTTTACAGCAGCCTTAAGGAATGGGGTCATGGGTAGAATGCACTGCCAGGTTCTGATATGCCATGCTTCTGGAAATAAGTTCTAAAACGAGAGCTGCTACTTCTTATCACTTCAGACCAACAAAAAATTATGAGGCTGGCAAATGCTATCTACTCTTTTAAAGATGAGAAACAGAAGCCATGATTCACTATACTACTTATGCTTATAGTACATTCATATGTTATGGGCACCTGGTCATACATAACACTTAGAACACTTAAATATGTTTTAAATCTGAAGCAAACAGATCTGTTAAACTTGCTTAAAGCCACTCAGAATAGTTCAAAAATGTCCCTGGAAAATGTGCCCATTCTGTGTACATCCTTTCATAGCATCTGGTGAAGTGAGGTCTAGCTCTCAAAAGTTTGGGCATCTCTGATTTGGGCACCTTTAGTTAGTCTATAAGCTGCATCTCTATCGAGCCTTCTGCTTCACTTCAGACTAACATGGCTGACTACCATGGAAAATCCAGTACTATTTTGAACTAGTTCAGTGTGAACTAGTTCACTTTCATGTTTGAACCACATAATATAGGGTGGTCCAATTACTGCATTGCTCCTCACCTCACCCCTTCCACTGCTACATGCGATTGCACATTCTAGTACCTGGCCAGAAACCTACCACCCCAATGCCCCTTTCCCCCTCACATTGGCAAATTTTAATCACTGAGCTCCTTTTCATTGCTTTTTGAATAAATATCTGACAGCCAATGTGCCCCCACTCTGTACTTGACTGAATCTCCCCATTGTGTTTGCCCAGCCTCTGGGAAACAAAAGCATGAGCACCCACCTTACAAGTCAGACTTTTGTTAGTTTTAGGTTATAGAATTTTATTGAACTCATGCAAAAGGAAACCAAAAACATGAAAATTCCCCCCGGCTGCACATCATCTACTGCCTGGTACCCCAAAGCATGGATTCAGGCCTTCCCCCCTCACTTGCCCACTGTGAGGAATGCTGGGCTGGGTGAAGTAGTTCCCCATCAGTGACATTTGGAAAAAGTTCAATTACTGTGTTCCCATACCCTCATTATTTCAGGATCTCAGTGGGCACGTCTACACATGCACTTTAAAATAGGCTAATGCACATTAATGTGCATTCAATCCTCACAAAAAGTGCTCTATCACTAATACTCTTTAAAATAGGCTAATGCTCATTTTTCTAGTACTTCACAATAGAGGTACTAAATTTAATTCCCATTACCTGAAGCAAATTAATAAATGTGTAGATGTGCCAAGTGTAAATTGAATTAAAGAGCAAAAAAGGAGCACTCTGATCTGCTCTTATGACAGTCACAGCCAAGCTTGTTTCAAGTTTAAAAAATATTAGCTTTATATTGTAAATGTGTAAGCAGCCATAGCTTTTAGTAGTGCTGTGCCTCTTCTAACAGCACTTGTTAATTACAGTGCAGAAAGGTTTCATTAAGTACGAGACAACATAGAGAGGCACCTAGATTCTGAGGATGAAGTACCATTCTGATTTTCTCTCTCTCAAAGCCTGAGAGAGAGAAGCTTAAGTTACAAGCTTATTAAATGTATTTAATGGTTAAAACAAATTACACATTAAAAGAGAAGAACCTGCTTTCCCTGTTAGATGCTTAAATACAATCCTTTTCCACCCACGTATAATACCCGGAACAGGGGTGCACTGATGCAGATTTTTGGGGCCAATACCGATTAGCCAATATTTAAGGAGGCATATCGGCCAATACCGATCTGATACAGCTGCCTCCAGGTGGTAAGTCTGTTGTGGTGGAAGGGAGGGGGGGCAGATCAACACCACCTGCGGTGAGAGAGTAGTGGTCAGGCGGTGGGGGCATGGGATGGAGGCACAGTTTCTGTGGGGAGTAACTCCTGCCACTGCTTGCACCTGGAGAGGGCGGGTGGGGGGTGTGACCCCCAGGTCTACGCTGGCCAGGTGGGCAAGCTGGAGCTGGCACTGCATGGGGCTCTTCTCAGCAGTGGTGGGCTCAGAGTGGGTGCTGGGAAGGGGGCCACAGCTGCCCCACATTTCACTGCAGCTCCGCTCCCAGCGCCGCACTGCTGCCAGCCACCTGGCACCGTCTTGGCTTTTCCAGCATGTGGGTGGAGGTGGGACATGGAGCTGGGTTGTGCTTGGTAGCGCACGGCTGGGAGCAGAGCTACAGCAAAATTTGGGATGACTGCAGCTGCTCCCAGTGGTGCCTGCTCTCAAGCCCAAACCTATTGAGAAGGGCCCTGCACTGCACTGGCTCTAGCCCACCCTGTGCAGATCCAGGGGCACCCCCCGCCCCACCCTCCCAGGGTGCAAGCAGCAGTGGGAGCTGCCTCCCTCCACGAGCTGCGCCTCCGTCCTGTGCTCCTGCCTTTCATGGGTAGTGCCTCCTTCCTCCCCCTCTCCCTCACTGCAGGAGCATTGATCTACCCCCTGACACCCCTTCCCTCCACCTTCCTCTTCTAATTTACCAGCTAGAGGCAGCTCTCCATGCTGCCAGCTTTGCTGCGTCCTATGCTGCGGTTGCATGCAGCACGGACGTTTATTGGCCAAATTATTGGCCCTTTGGGCCAGTATCCGATGCAGCAAATTTTCTTTATATTGGTACCGATCCAATATCAAACCGATGTATGGTGCACCTCTACTGGAAAACATTAGCACATCCATTTTTCTAACATGCCCTCATCTTAGTTTTAAGAGTAAGTCACAAAACATGGGGGTTTTTAAAAATCTTTTTTGATGAGGGAGAAGTAGGATCATCAATATATTTCAGTTAGGTACCCAGCAGGTGGAATTTGATATGACCCTCAGGATGAAAATGTAGATCCACTGAGGTGAATGAAGAGACCCCCAGTGGCTTCACTAGGGCCAGAATTTAAGTTTTTTGCTGCAGCTTCTACCATTTTCTTCATTCTGTCATCTGCAAATTAGAATTCATAGGAGGCTGCAGTCAGCAAAATATAAAATAAGGTCCTTTTTCCAAATGAAATGCAACAATTTATCTTAATTTGATGTATAATACCATAAGACACCCAAGAACAAGCTTTTGTTGTACCATAATCTCATTTTAAGGATGATTGACAGCATGTGGCTATTGCAGTATATTTCAATTTGGGGATTATGGTATTAATAATGCATATAGTATTGTTTGTTAATGTTGAAATGAAGGCAAGTTTATTCTAAGAAGTACTCCAACATGCATTATTTGTATAAGCCAGTTCCTGGACCGAATCTTAAAATGCTCACATACTTTACACATGCTGCTCTAGTAATCGTTCCTTTGATTAATTGATGGCAAATAATCATATGGCGTTCTGTTGTGCTTTTAATTAGACTTTGTGGTGATTACCTACATTAAAATTATCTTTGAAGTTCTAAAGGGAAAGAAAACTTGTCCTTTCTATAGTAGCTACTGAAAAGGGGGCTTGATTACACAAATCTATAAAATGTGTAGGCACATGATAATTTAAGGAGCAGGAAGTTTTAGTATTTATCATGTCAGTGAACTTATTCACATATCTGTCTTGACAAGATAATTAAACAAACTGCAGATTTAAGCAAGTTTCATTGTGGGCCCAACTGTGCAAACAGACTACTGTGGCTACAGGAAAATGACTGTAAACTTTATATATAGAACACTTTATACAGAGACTAACTCTCCTTTATAAGTAATGGCTCACTTTCTTGTCA
This sequence comes from Crocodylus siamensis, assembly GCF_052110815.1. Classification (NCBI taxonomy): domain Eukaryota; kingdom Metazoa; phylum Chordata; order Crocodylia; family Crocodylidae; genus Crocodylus; species Crocodylus siamensis. The sequence continues at coordinate 20,580,776 of NC_143395.1, forward strand.
AAAGTACTCCCCTACCCCCAGCACTGTAGAGTTAGCGCAGCTTTGTAGGAACAAAGTGGATAATACTGCTATAAACATTTTTATTGTCAGGTATGTACCAAATGTAGAAACTATTATTACAATAAATTTATGGCCTCATTTTCCTGCTGAAAGATTATTTTTGTAGTGCCTATAAAAGGAAAATCATCTGATATTTTCCTTCATACTGTTTCTACAGAGACAGTATACAAAAAAAATGCATTTTAAAATGTGAAAATGGGCAGCTGTTATTAATAAATTCAGTTTTAATCAGTAATATTATGTTTATTAAGGGCTTTAAGTGATTATATGTAGAGTTGGACTGTACTGCTCTGATTTTGCTCAGTCAGTACATCAGTAATCCTCAAACCTGTAGTCTACTATGGGTGATAGGAAGATAGTAAATCTCTTGGAAAACATTTTAGCATTGCCTTTCAGTAATTCATTTACGTTGCAGATAATAAATGCTTTCGCTGTTTAAAAATAGTGCTTCATAATATGAGAAGCTATTAAAATGTCTTAAATTGTAAAAGCTTAATTTTCTTACAATTGTAAAAATTAAAAAAAACCCACAGATTTGTTCAGTGATGATCTACTTTTCTGCAAGAGAATAAGAAATCCATTAAAAGAGTTAATTATCATGCAAGTGATGACTTAAATCTAATTTATACCTTCACTTATGTCAGTGGAATAAATCCACTCCTAGAAGGTAGAAGTCTGAGGATTTCTGGTGCGACTAATATGACGGCCTATACTTAAAATGAATGTTTAAAAAGCATTTTTAATAGTCCTTTTCCTTTTTGAAGGAATGTGAAGTATCAAAGGATTTCTTACATGTTCGTGACCTTTTTTTTTTTTTACTCTGTATACTTAAGTACGGGAAATAATATTCACTATTCACTCTTACAGAATTCTTACAAAAATGAACGTTTCTATGTGAGGGTGGATGGAAAAAATGGTATTGCCTCCCATACATATAAATGCAAGAAGCATTTTTTACCTTAAGGCCCCTGGCACATGTTCATTTAAAGGTTCTGTGGGATCTGATCCCCAGTGTATGGCACCTTAAATTGAACATGTGATAGGTCCAGACCCAGAGCCAACAATCAGATGGTAGTTGGGTATTCCCCCAGACTACACCGAGGCTGGTTTAAGCCCCAGTGCAGTCCTAGCGCTGGAGTTGGCAATCAGCACAGTGTCAGCCCTGGGGCTGGAATTGCCACATGTTCAGTTTAAGGAATTATACAACCAGCCATAAAAATGTTCTATACTTTATGTAAACAAACTGTTTACAAACATTTTTGTAGGTAGAACATTTTTGTTGCTGGTTTTCCATTTTATGGTGCCTTAATTTGGGTGCACAAGTAATACACTAATCATGGCATAAATGTAATGTGTATTAGAGGGCTACTAAGCATCCAGCTTTTAATATTTGACATTGTCTTTTAAACACAGCCTGTCTACAACAGAAATAGAAGAGAGAGCACAAGGTCTTAGTCTCTTTGAGACTTTGAAAACAAGTCCTGAAGCCTTATTTGAACATATGGCCAAATATGTTTACCCAAGTGTTGAAGGCATCGATCACCAGCGGTTGCTCTATTACTTTACTCTGCTTGAAAACTGTGGTTGTTCTGAATTTGTAAAGCATGCTATTAAACCTGAAACACACATACGGCTTCTGAAAAAATTCAAGGTAGTTGCACCAGGTAAGAGAATTTTTTGGCTTTATGCTTTATATTGTATTTACTTTGCAAATGTATTCAGTGTTGTAACAATCAGCAGGGGCATGTTCTGTAGTTTACAATTGTTAGGTATCCTGTTATGAGCATATCTGATGGACACGGGGACCTCATAAGTGTCTTATGCCTTATGGGAAGATTAACCTTATTTTGAATTTATTGGAAGATTAGATTAGTCTTTATCAGCAAGCTAAGATGAAATGCCTTAATGAAAATATTTAAGAGCAATGGTTTCATATTTCTAGTCTAGTATATGCTAATTTTTTTACGTTGTAAAAAGACAGAAAATTTAAATGTTACTTTGCATAATTAAAGCTTATTTCTCCTTTTTTGCAGAAATATTGGTTATAGATTCTTTAAAACAAATAAACAAAACACCCTACTAGAATACCACACTAAAGACAGAACCAAATATAGTGTATTTTTTTTCTTTCAAAACTATATACAATGTGTTCTGTTTATTAGTATACCTTGCAAACTTGTAATTACATAATATATCATAATGGTGCATGCTTTTTCAAGAAAATATGCTTAATGGATGTTTAAAAATGTTTTGTACTTGAAATTAGTTTTTGCTTCTACAGAAAAAGATAAAATTATAACTGATTTCCCCTTTCTAACAATTTTTAATGTAATTATACTTATAACTCAGCCTTGTAACACTGACTATTATAAAGATTGCTTACATCTTCTCATTGTAAGTTTCTAGTTTCAGTTGCTTGTAACCTGGCCAAACAAACTCTTTGGTCTGTAATAATACATACATTCCTCTAGCTGAATTGGAAATTTTCAACTGAAAATTTTTGGGTGTTTCAGAAAATGAAGCCGGGGGGGGGGGGAATGTTTTAGTGCACAGAAAGGACCTGATCACTGTGTAATATAGGATTTTGAGGCCTATTGTACACTTAAACATTTGTTGCGGAGTTGAAAAGTATGTTTTAATGAGTCAAGGATTGTAAAAAGGAAGAGTTAATTTTCAGAGTTAAAAGAAATAGATTATTGTAGAACTGAAAATTATCCCTGCCTTTGCCAGAGTTCCCACGGGGTGCTAGGTTAAGTTACTAAAGCTAGACTTTTCCCAGGTGTTTCCTTTTTTGGATGCCTTGAGAGTGCCCTCCATGGGGTGCTTCCTCTGGACCTCTGTGACCTTGTTGGGCTCTGAGTCCCCTGAAGCCCTCCCAGGCTTGGTTTCTAGAACAAAGGGGGAACCCAATTCTCCTTTCCACCTTGAGACCCAACCTTTCAGTTTCTCACTTTTCGTCATCTCTGTAGGCCTGACTCAAGGAGTTAGAATCCAGTTCTGTTCCCGAGAAAGGTGTTTTACTTCATTTTGAGACTGATCGCAACCCAAAGTTCCAAACTCTGCAGCTGACTGGGGGCCACAGGGATTAAACAGCCTGGTTTGGAGCTGCCAGGCTGCTTTGCCTAGCATGCTACCCGTTGTCATGTGTATTTTTGAAAACTCGTGGTGATCGGGGGAGGTCCCAGATGACTGGAAAATGACAAATATAGTGCCCATCTTTAAGAAAGGGAAGAAGAAGGATCCAGAGAACTACAAACCAGTCAGCCTCACCTTCAGTCCCCAGAAAAATAATGGAGCAGGTCCTCAAAGAATCAATTTCTAAGCACTTGGAGGAAGAGAAGATCATTAGAAACAGTCGGCATGGATTCACCAAAGACAAATCAAGCCTGATCAGCCTGATTGCCTTCTGTGGTGAGATAACTGGCTCTGGATGCAGGGGAAGCTTTGGACATAATGTACCTAGACTTTAGCAAGGTGTTTGATACCATCTCTGACAGCATTCTTTGCAAGCAAGCTGAGGAAGTGTGGGTTGGATGAAGGGACTGTAAGGTGGATAGAAAGCTGCATAGCTGGCTGAATTGTTGGGCTTAACGGGTAGTAATCAATGGCTTAATGTCTAGCTGGCAGCTGGTATTAAGTGGAGTGCCCCAGGGTTTGGTCCTGGGACTGGTTTTGTTCAATATCTTCATTAACAATCTGGAAGATGGGATGGAGCGCACCTTTAGCAAGTTCACAAATGGTAGTAAGCTGGAAGGTGTAGTAGATACACTGGAGGGTAGGGCTAGGATTCAGAGCGACCTAGACTCATTGGAGGAATGGGCAAAAGAAATATCATGAGGTTCAACAAACACAAGCACAAAGCCTTGCACTTAAGACAGAAGAATCCCATGCAGCACTATGGCTTGGAGACTGACTAGCGAAGCAGCAGCTCTGCAGAAAAAGACCTGGGGGGTTAGACTGGACAAGAAGATGGCTATGAGGCAGCAGTGAGCCCTTGCTACTAAGAAGGCTAACAGCTTACTGGGCTATATTAGTAGGAGACTAGGTCCAGCAGCACTGGCGGGGAGTGCAGCAGGTCAGGGAGCTGCTCTGCAGCTGGGATCTTGTAGTCACAGTATGGGCTAGGGGCACAGCTGTGATCCACTGCCCACATGCTTTAGGCAGGGGCTTGCAGGCAGCAGATCATGGCTCTGCTCTGTCTTCAGACCACATTGTCACCGCTGTAAGATCCCAGCCCTGGCCCCAGAGCAGCTCCCTGCGCAGCTGGGCACCCTGCCAGCACTGCTGGGACTGGTCTCCATGGAAACCCTGGCTCCACAATGTCACAGTGCTGCTGCTCCTGCAGTCTCCATGCAAACTGGCTGCAACGATGTGGGCAGGGACTGCTAGGAAAGGGAGATCAGCTGGGTCCACCATTTTGCTCACCCCTGTACTGAGGGTTGATTTGCAGGAATGCTGAGCCTTTACAGTTGCAAACAAAGAAAATGGTAGCTTTTTGTATGTTAGGAGTAGTGCTTTGTATGTTAGTTTGAAGCATCAAGTCCTACAGCTCTCAGAGTAGACATCCATAATAGTTGACACTTTGTTTCTAATTTCACTCTCCCTCAGTTCCCCGCCTGTAAAACGGGAAGTAATATCCCCCCATTTCATTTCTTAAGAGTGTCCTGAAGATGACTCAGGGCATGTCTACGTGAGATGCCACATGCTCAGTAGCTTCATTCTGCTGTACATTAGCATAAAAGGCAAAAACAGTGCTAATGTGCAGTAGAATTCGTCTACTCACATCAGTGTCACCTAAAATTCATGCGGCGGCACTGCTGAACAGTAGTGCCAGTTACTATGCATTTAATTTAGTACCTGTAGTAACATTTTAGGTAGCTGGGGTCTATTTACAATGATCCATATATACTGGAGCATTTAATTTAGAAATACTACTTGCAGCTGAGGCATTGTCCACTCCTTCTAGGCTACAGACAGAAATTACACATAAACCAGTAGAAGTGACTGGAAACTGGTTCAAATCTGTGACGCAACAGAAGTTCAGTGCACATAAACTGCTTTCTAAGTGACTGAAACTGGTTTAAGATAAACCTGGATGGATGTAGTATGAGACTTAACTGTTTTAGGATAAATCATTTTATGGAACTTCTGTCCTAGATCCCTTCCCGGTTCAGGTTAACTCACAGCCTGGGGAGGGGTTTGCATTTCCCCTGCAAACCCTCCCTCCCCCTTCCACCCACAGTGTGGTTGAGCTAGTCTTGGCCCAAGCTGTGTGCTCCAGTGGAGCAGGGAGATGTCCTCTAGCATCCCCCAACTTATGGCCTGAGCAACTGTAGGCGTGTGGCTGCATTTCCGGATTCAAAAGTAAATGTCTGTTCACTTGCTTATCACTCCAATATATGCAGTTTAGACTAACCTGCAAATTCTAAACTGATTCAGCCTCAGTCTTTTTGACTGCCTGTACTTCGCCCTAATGTTTATAACTTTTTTTCCAGAAAAAATATATAATGTTTTTAATCAAATCAAAATTGATTTTTTGAAAAGTTTGAACATTTTTTCTTGCTTTTGCAGTTATGTGAACATAAAAACAGTTGATTCATAGTAAAAAAAAAAGTATGAAATGATTTGCATAATTGGGCCTAAAAGCAGTAAATTGTACTTGATTTCCAGATATATATGAGACTTGTAAAGTAAGCCAATTCTGTCATTATATTGGCCCTTGGTGGGAAATGTAACCATTCTAGAGTTGGAATCTTTTTTAAGTATATGCGTGTATGTGTTTAAATTGAGAAATTAAATGCAAAGTCAAGTCTTATTTTAACATTAGTTTTGAAATGTCAAGTTCTCAAAGGTCAGAAACCTGCAAAAACTGAAGTTGTTCCAGTCATTTTAACTTTACCATTTTGTAAATAGTATTTTCTAATCTGTTTTCTTGTATATAAACTATTGATTGTTGCTAGTGCATTATACAAACCAGATATGATGGCTGGAATACTGTTATAAAAGCAGTTTTTATGTTTTTCTGGATATTCTCTATTTGAGTCTTTGGCCATAATGTTCTGGTGATGGGGTTTTGTTCCATTTTACAGCCTACTAGTATTATTATGTCTACAATAACAAATATGTATAATGCTTTACAGAAAGAAGAAAAAATCCTTGTTCTTAGAAATTTACAATCTAGAACTTATTGAGCTCTTTGAGACTACTGAAGGCTGCTAACTATGCATATAAGGCTTCCCAGGATCAGGGTCTAAGTAAAGGCAGTATATGTGAAGGAGGTGAATAAATATATTTAGAAAAATAGCTAGGTGTGGGTGAGTCGGGCACTAGTCCCAGGTGCTGACTTAAAGGGGGTGCAAGGTTGGTGGCTGCCACTGCTGCTGAGAGCAAAAAAATCCTTGGTACACCTTCTGGGTAGGAATAAGATAAAACATCTTGTACTGCAGATGCTGTAATGAGGGAGAGAAGGGTTTGGGTTTTTTTTTTAATTTCCTGCATGTTCATTAAGCTTTGTCTTCATTGACGCAAAGGTAAGTTTTCCCAGTGAGGTAAATAATTCTTAATAATTACCTGGCTGTAAAATCATATCTTAAGACAAGGCTGTTGTGATATTACCTTCAGGTTGATGGGTTGGCATTGTACATCTCCTACCTGCGGTTGATCTTGCTTTGTTTATTTTGTGCTAAGATTATGGGTTTTATAGCAATGAAAGAACTGACATATGAGTTGTCTCATAGTGAGAAAACACATTTTTCCCACCGTAAAAGAGCCTGAAAAAGGGGGAGGTTTACGTTTTATAATACATAAATGGAGGTGTATTTGTTGCTGTAAATGAAAGTGTATATACACTGTGGAAGTTTTTCTGTACTGTATATGAATATGCACATTTTAAAAGTAAGTATTTTAGTGCCAGTGAAAATTTAAGACTGTCCTCACTGAGGTGAAATTTTGTATCAGATTATGCAGGCAGCATCAGCCCTTTCTCCATCCTATTCTGTCAATATTCGTCAATACTAATTTGAAATGAATCTTGCCTAGAAATGAGATGGAGCTGTTACTTCTGTTTGATGCTCTTTTCAATAATTTTTGCCTTCCACAGTAAATGCCAGTTATTCTCCCCATTGTTAAATAAATGTGATTTTAATAACTTTTTTTCTTCTTCCTGCCAATAGGTCTTGATTACAAAAAGCTAACAGATGAAAATGCAGATCCTTTGGGAGCATTGGAGCCTATCCTTACAAGCCAAAACATCTTATCCATTTCTAAACTTGCTCCCAAAATTCCCCAAAAAGATGGTAGCATGCTCTCGCCAAGCTCTGTATATGCCACCTGGTTACAAAATCTCTTCTGGAATGGTGATTGCCACCTCATTAAAAAAACACCAGAAACAGTACCTGAGTGGCTGCATGCATATGACATATGTTCAAAGTACTTTGACAGACTCAACTCAGCAGATATGGTTGCTTTAATTGATGAAATTACTTTTTCTTCAAAGGCTGTCACCAAGGTAAATATAACATTTATGCAAGAATGAAAAGTTTAAGATGTTAGATAAGATGTTATATGGAATTTTCATGAATTGTTCTCATGCCCTTTGTTTTATTGAGGTTTTCAAAGTAAATGTTAAATTAACAAGTTGTATTTAAAGGAAAAAACAGAGGAGCACAAAACCTGCTTGCTGCTTTGAGATTTACTACTATAGAGAGAAGATTTATATTTTATACTAACTTAAAGTGCTCATAGTTTGAACCTCTGTATGAAAACCTCTGTTTTGATCCTCCATGCTCATCAAAACCTCCATGAGTTAGGTCTACTGAAAAAATAGAGGAAATAGCATTCACTGGTCTGAATCCTAAAACTCATTTTGTTCTGGGCTTCTATTCACTACATACCTTCCCATCCTAAAGGGAATGATCAGTATTTCTTGGGTCATAAAGGAAGCCTAGCTGCTGATAGTCAGATTCCGCTTATTTGACTTGGTGGCTGGGCTTAGGTTGTCATGAGAGGAGGGCTATACCCCTACTACAGAGGGAGGTAAAAAAAAAAAAAAACCCATAGCCTAAACCAATCTGACCAGAGAGAAAATTCCTTCCTGAGCCCAAATTTGGGATTGGTCTGACCTTGAGTGGAGGGGCAAAATGACCCTTTAGCCAGGAATCTCCAGCTTTGCTTCTAGCAGGCACACCCCAGTTGAAGTCTCGAGCCTTAGCTGTAGCCAATGCCCAGTGCCCCCAAGGCTTCAAACAAAACATAAAGCAGAAAAAGGGTTGGGGAGGGAGGCAGGAGCAACCAGCAAAGCCCAGAATAATGGAAATACCTGTGGTAGACAATAGGCATAGCTACATCTAGATCATCCCTGAGCAGTGCCTGTCCAACCCCTTCTTGAATACCTCCAGTGATAGAGTCCACAGTTCCCTAGGCAGTCTGTTCCACTGCCTCACTGTTTTAACAGTGAAGACGTTTTTTTTCCGGATATCCAATTTAAATTTATTTTGCTGCCACTTCAAGCCATTAATCTGCATTCTCCTCTGGAGCAAGAGAAAAGGGTGTTTTCCCTCTTCTTTATGGCAGCCCTTCAAGTATTTGAAGACTGCTGTCATGTCCCCTCTTAAGCACCTTTTCTGCAAGTTGAATATGCCTAGCTCCTTCAGCCTCTCCTCATATGATTTATCTTCCAATCCCTGATCTTCTTTGTCACCCAACTCTGGACCCTCTCTAACTTCTCCACATCCTTTTTTCAAATGTGGAGCCTAGAACTGCACACAGTATTCCAGGTGAGGCCTACCAGCACCAAGTAGAGGCACTATCACCTCTCATGTTTTATACCTAATGCTTCTAGGATGCAGCCCAAAACCACATTTACTTTTTGTGTAGTTGCATCTCGCTGCAGGCTTATATTAAGGCTGTGATCTACCAAGGCTCCCAAGTCCTTTTTCATAGAGCTGCAACCCAGTCAGGTGTCCCCCATTTGTATTTGTTTTTCTTTTTATTATTTCTCCTGAGATGTAGCACCTTGCATTTGTCCACATCAAACTTCATCCTGTTAACTCTAGCCCAGTTTTCCAATCTGTCGGGATCCTTTTAAATTGTGGTCACATCTTCCAACGTGTTCACAATCCTTCCCAGTTTTGTCGTCTACAGACTTGCTCAAGAAGCTGTCTAGCCGGCATCCAAATTGTTAATAAACATGTTGAATGGGACTGGGCGGAGATTTTGAGTACCACATGACTCTGCTCCTCTGGACACAGCCCTAGATGCTGTTGTTAGGCTTGCTTCTCAAGTAGAAGTTACCCTGTACATTACCAGCCAGCTAATTTATTGCTTTTGTTGGATTTGGAATTAAAATTTGTGGCAGTTAGAAGAAAGTGACTTTCAAGCATGTTTACAGTTGTACCAATTCAGTCCTGTCCTGCAATGGCATCTATAAGGTAGCTTACTAGTGGAAGCATTTTTGAAAAATTCAGTTATAGTTTCTGAAAATGTCTATTTGTCATTTTAATTCTGTTTCTTCCCCTTGCTTTGATCTTATCAATATTAAAATGGTTCGCACTTCAGATCAGGCAACTTTAGATTCTGTAGAATTTTAGAACGGTTGATAACTTCCCTGTCCACCCCTCACATCAAATCATATCAAATTTAGAACACTGTTAGTTACATAATAGTTTCTTACATCCCATTCACATCAGTTCTCTGATTTCGTAGCCTTGAAACAAAAATACAGTTCATCACTTTTCTGCTGTTTCTAGCTGGTTTTTTTCAAAATTGTTTCTGGATGGAAACTGAAATAGGGTGAGGATCAAAGGGAAAAAAAAACAGACGAGCCTGTCCCTCCTTCTATCGTGCCCACCTCTCCCCACATCCTAGTGTCATCCACAAATTTGATCAAGGTGCTTATCATATTTGGGGGCATGATATATGCAAGAAAATATGGCAAATAGAAAGTAATAATAAAATCTCTTTTTTCAAAAACTACCACTTTATATTTTAAAATTGTTGTCCTGAGGTGCGCGGTTTATGGGTTGCCTCTTGCTTGCTGTTGTTCTTGGTGTTTAAGCTGCTGGGGATCTGTGCGCTCCAGGAGGCCAGCACTAGCAAGTGGCCTTGCAGAGTCTAGGTACAACACAGACAGAATGACTCAAATTCATGTTCAGCCATGAAAAGTCGGGGAGATTTATTGTCATTTAAACATGCAGGCAAGTGTACTATCTAGCAGTAAACCCAACTCAGTAAAACTGCACAGGATAATGCTAGCTACAGCACGTATCAGTTATGTTCCCCTAGGTCACTACAAAGAAACAATCCTTGTGGCACCTATATTTATACCTGAAATACCCAAGTTCCACGCCAGTGTTTATCCATCTGTTTGCCAAGATGTTCATTTTTAATTTGTTCTTTTGCCAAGCCAAACACCTGGCATCTTCAGTTCTTCTCTTATCTTGGCATCTGTCTTCATGATTCTTTTTTTCTTTACTCCTAATGCTCCTTTTTTTGCATTAGCTGCTTTCTTCATTAGTGTGTTTTCATTTTTTACATTTCTTTTCAGGTCATTCAGCAGTCAGAAATGCCTGTTCTTCCCAAGTTCCTTTTTGGAGTATTAGCTTAACCACAGCTTAGCATAACCAGAACTCCTACAAAAATCCCCAGTGAATGTGATATTACTCCATTGATTAATCATCTAATGTTAAAAAATTGTTCTTTATTGAAGTGTGAATTTATCTATCAACTTCCAGCCATTGTAGTTTCATTTATAAACTTTGTCATATCAGTGTTTATAGAATGAAAGCAAGAAGATTTTTAAGTTCTTAAGATTTAACTTCTGGAGCGTCTTGCTATATAGGGAGTGTATTTTACAATTGTTTAGCCATCCTCATGGATCTTCTCTGACCTCTTCAAATTATTAGTGTCTTTCTTGAATTACAGACCTCTAACTGGACATGTTACTCCATTATAGATTCCTTCAGCCCCAAATATAATGGAAGTATTAGCTCCCTACCTCCCTGTTTATACATGGAAGATAATATTAGCACTTCTGACAACAGTTTGCATTAGGAGTTTCTGTTCAGCTGATTATTCATTATAGCCCTAAGATCCTTTGAAAGTCTCTACTTAGTGGGTTAAAGTCCCTGCTGAGTTTCATATGGCTTGCAGTATTTGTTCCAAACCAAAAGATGGGTATCTTTTTACTTTTTGTCTTATTAAAGCATGTATGTTTACCTGCTCCTACCTTACCAAGTGATCCAGATTACTCCCCATCAGTGATCTGCTATTAATGAGCCCTCCCGTCCTATTTATCAGTCTGTGTCCTCTGCAACTGTTATCAGTAATTATTGTGTTGTTTCAGGGCCTTGGTAAAAATCTTAAATAGCAAGATGCCAAGACCTGATGCTTAAGACCCTACTACAAACATGCATTTTAACAGTGATTTATACAATTACTAATATTTTTTGAGATCCATTGCTTGTCCAGATTAATCTTTTTAATGCATTTCATGCTAACAGTGTATAATTTAATTCCTCAATCAAAAACCTATAAGGTAATGAGTTAAATGACTTAAAGAAGTTTACAAAATGAATGTTACTACTTTCATCAACCACATTGGTAATCTCATTAGAAAAATCATTAGTTTGTCAGGATTTATTTGCCCTATATCCATATTAATTCTTATTAATAATAAATCCCTTCAAGAGAACCTTATATCCACCATCCTTTTTTTTTTTTTTTTTTTTTTGCCTGCCAGTGTTAAGCTTGACAATAAGTGACAATAAGATGAATCATTTTGGATTCTCTTTTAAAATATTGGCACAACTTTAGCTTTCTTGCAGTGCTGTGGCATGTTTCCAGTTTTTCCTAGACTGTTAATGCTGACTTTCGCTAATTCTTAGAATTTCTTGACCATCTCAAAAATTCTTTGGTGCATTTCATCCAGAATTGTTCAAATTCCAGCATTAGTGGTTGTTCTTTACTATCTTTCTGCATTGCTAATGGTATAGAAATTGTATGATCATCGTCTAGTGATGTAACTGCATTCTTTGGCTTCCTCCCATCACAGAACAGATATTTTTCTTTTTTGTTTTATTGTTGGTTGTTCTTTTTTCATCTAGGGCTAATACCATAGTTAGAACTGGTTTTATAATGAATACGTTAACTCATTATTTTATATTTTACCTGGACTTACTCTCACCTAGATTTTTGCTTTCCTGATCATTTTTCAACAGCTCCCTAACTTCTGATTTTCACTCATAATCATGAGATTTCCTTTTTGTCTTCATTATTTATATACAGTTTTGCATTGTTCTCCTTTAAGGATTTAAAAAGACCCCATCCCCAGAGGTGACTTTTTTTTCTCCCCACTTTCATTATGAGATTGTGGCTCCCCATTATTAACAATAAAATAATCACATTCTTCTAATGGAATTCTTTCTTCCAACCTATGTGTTCCATAATTATTTTGGGATAGACTATAATTTATTAGACATTTGTACAGTATTCAGCACAGTATGAACCACCTTGCTTTGAAGTGTATGGGAACTATCAGAATAAAAATATTAAGTAATAATATAATAATATTGGGCCTATCTAGAGAGAATGGTAAAGAACACTGTGCATCAGCTGGTCTTATAATTCATTATAACACAATTTTCCCGTTTCAAGTTTTAAAATTGCTCTACAGAATTGTTGCTTCTATTCATGCATGGGGTTGGAGCCTGTAGCCTTTTCTCCCGGCAGATGTATTGTGCTTTTAAGTATTGCTCATTTTATAGACTTAATTATAGTAATGATCTTATCAAAATTTTCAGTGGTCTTGATAGTTTCCTGTTTATCCATCTTGACAATCTGCAAGAAGCTCTTTAGTTAATTTGTTGGGGGTTTTCTTCATTATTTTCTTGATAACATAGTCTTTTGTTTCATTGGTTGTGCCTTGCTAGTATGTTGCATCTTCAAAGAACCATCTGTTTCAGAACTCATAGGTCATTGCCCTGATCTTTGTGGATAAATAGTACTCTGGTGAAAAACAAAATACAAAAACAGTCAAAAAAGCCCCTGAAAATAATTGTCTTTTACTTGACTGCATTTTCATTACCAAGGACATAAAACAAATGAAGACAGGCACAGAGTGTTAATTACTAGGAGAAAGCTGCAACTTCAGTATAGAAAAGTGACATATAAATCACATGATTAGGTGGGTCTGAATGTATCCAGTCCTCGGAAAAAGAGAGACTTCCCACCAGAACTGCCAGATCATTTGTACTCAAAATGCAACTTCAGATATCATCTCTTGGTAAATGGCTCTGTCTCGTGCTTCTTTTAAGCACCTCCATTGTCTGTCCAACTTGTCACTTCATATGGGAACATCTGTCCTGTTGTTCAAAGGTAGCTTTACAATATACATTTGACCTTGTTGCCTGCAAAGTTGACTCCTGTTGAGGAGATAACATGGTGTTACTCTACCAAGATGCCATGGCACCCTGGAGTGCCTTGAGATTCTTTTACAGATACTCTGGGGTTGCTACACAGTACTAGTGCTGTTAGGGCCTACAGCGTAATTCACAAGATAAACCTAGATTTTTCACATAGGTATCCATAGTCCTAAAAACATTCTGACCTGTTGTGGTCTTTGAGTTTGTTACAACAGAAGAATTGTTCTTTTAAAAGTAAAAGCTAAAATTTGACATTTTTCAAGGGGTGTCTCTAGTCTGAAATGGTTGAGAACTACTGTGATAACATCATCAAAGCAGTGTGTTACTTCAGCCCAGCTCTGCAACATCTTTAAAGATCAGGTGCTTAAGCTAGGCTTTCTGGTGCTTTTAGCTAAAGCTGGTTCAATCAGCCTTTAGATAAAAGTGCCAAAAAAGCCTCTTACTAAAGCACCCAATCTTTACAGATGTCAGGCTAGCTGCAATGAAATAATGTGCTGCCTTTTCTAGGTATATGCAAGGCTTAGCACAGGAATGCGCCAAATTTAAAGTAAAGTGCCTATTATAATATTGCTATCATAATATTGCTTCAATATACAAGCAAAATTTTAATCTAGACATTTTATTCTCACCCGTATTCATGATCAGTTGCTTTCTTTCTTTCCTTCGGATATTAGTTTCCTTCCTTTTTTGCCACTAGTTTGAGTTTTGGAAATTTAACCTTATTCTTGTTATCTAATTAGATAACTCTAGGTACAGGATAGACGTATCAGAAAATGATCTTGGATTAAAAATATGATGGAACTTTATAACTTACACTATACAAGGAAGAAAAAATATGGTCTTTGGTTAATGGCTTTCACATGCCTTTATTTATTTGAGTCCTAAACAGGTTTAGAGTGGCTTACAGTAAAAACCAGATACACAGGTACATTCTAAAGACAGATAAAAAATATTAAAGTAAAACAGTATGTAATAGAACAAACTCCCTAAACAGAGCACCAGACCAAGCTCTGATAGACCACTAGAGAGAGGGCATTTAAGAGCTAAGAAATTACTGTTAAGAATGGGCCCCCACCGGTTTTCTCCATTTAAGTGTGGCACCCCAGTGTTGTCAGAAAGTTACTCTTGTCTCACTGTAGCAATTGGGATAGAATGTAAGGGAGAAGGTGGTGCTTTCGGTACATGTGGTCCTGTTAGGACAAACTAGCACCCTAAACTGTACCCAGAAACCTACTGGAACCCAGTGCAGACTGGAATAATGCATTGGTCATGACCCAGTTTCATCATACAAGTAGCTTGTTATTTGAGGACTGTTAATAGGTCATAAGGGTCTAGAAAAGAAGGTCACAGTTTTGCATCTGCTGCTCTAGAATGTCCCTTTATGGCCCGCCATTTAGTCAGTTGTAAGATCAGTTTTATCTGTGAATTTCCTGCTTTCTGCCATAGATACATTTTCCTCTGCTGTCTGGATTCTCCAGGATAGTTCTGAAACTTAGTCTTCATATAGTAATGGGAGGTAGGGCAAATAAACTCTGTATGCTTTGAAGATGAAGCTGGATCAATTTATGAAAGGAATTATATGATGTAGTTAGCTGTAATAGCTATGTTCCTTTTTTTTCTAAATATCTTTAAGAAATTGAAGCCATTATTCTTTTTTTCAGATAACATACCATGGCAGAGATGTGTTTCATTTTTGTGATGATTAGCAATTGGTCATGAGGTTATAAATTAAATTACAGGATCTTATGTGGAGGTATCAAGTGTCATTCATCTTCCAAATTCTTTGGCATAGGCAAATAACCATTCTGTTAGTGGACCTGTGTATGAAATAGTTCCATATGCTCATAGACACACATGACTGAACAGTGTGTTTTAAAGAGCACATTATAATACTTCACTGTGACTGTTAAAAATATGAAATTGAACTCAGACACCAATTTAAAAAAAACAGCTCAAAGAATTAAAGCAACAGATAGGTCAAAGACCTGTCCGGTATGCATAACCACTATCTTGCCTCATTTTGTATTGGCTACTGGGGACAACTCAAAATTGTACATATTTTCGCTATCAGATCAGCGTCAGACCAGTAATTTAGATCAGGTTAGGACCGCGCCAGCTATATTCCTTGCAATCTCAAGGGCAGTTAAGGATAAAGTTTTTTTCTTAAATGTCTTTAAATTTCAAGGTATCCCTTAATTCAGTAATTAAGAAATGTAGATTGTCCAGAGTGGGAGAGGCCTGAGTCTACACACATTTGCTTAGCTTATCTGCTTATCTCCTCACACTTTTTGTGGTACACCTTGGAGTCCACCGTCATTGGTTTAGAAGTGACAAAAGATATATCCCTGGAAATACTGTTTTTGGACTGGACCGTTAGGTTTTCACTCAAAACCACCAGAGAACAGCTTAAATATGCACATTTACTTTTCCTTGTTATGCTAGAATAATGTTCACTGTTTAAATAGTAGGGGTGTGCAAAGCTGCAGTTACTGATTCGATTTGGAGAAGATTTGGCCCAATTCAGAGGCCGAATCACCAAATTGGAATTGAATTGGGACACCAAGAAAAACCTCTGAGTGTACTCAGAGCCTTCAAGTCAATTCAGAAAAGATTTGGAAATTTGGAAGGCAGTCTTTCAAGGGAGCAGAAACTAAGAAGAGGGAGGGGGAACAGGGAGGGCAAGACTGACATATGTAGCTAGCCAATGACTGTGATCTTTCCCTGAATCCCCTTCCAATCTGAGGGAGGATGTAGAAATAGCATGTAAGCCTCTGTCTGCAGCCTTTCTGTCCCTTTTGTGAGCTGCTTCTGCCTGAGCAAAAGAGGGGAGGGCGGTTACCCCAGAAACAAGTGGGCAAGTAGAGATCTAACCAGCACCAGGAAGGCCCCCAGTTACAAACTACCATCCCTGCTGTTTTCATCCAAATCTGCCTTAACACACACAAGTGACATGAGTTTTGCTTTCAGCAGTTTGAGGTGCAGTTTCCCAGAAACCCCTGCACCTATCTCCTTGGGACTTGGCAGGCAAGATTCCCCATTATAGTCTATGGCTGAATCACCGAATCTCTCAGAACCAGAGCTGAGTCTTCTGAAGCAGATTTGGCTGAATTGATTTGGAACAGTGGTCTGAATCTGCGAATTGAATCACTGTCCTCTGAATCGGCTGAATCTAAATCAAATACTTCCCTATTCGCACAGGCCTATTAAGTGGCACCAGTTGTAGTGACATCTATAACTCTTTTCTAAGATATTGCAGGTATATAAAGTGAATCAGGTATATAAAGAGGGTAAGAATAGAGCAATTATTTTCCTGGGTCACACAAATTAAATGATTTTTGTAAAATAAGGAAATGGTAACAGAGGAAAGTACTGAACCCATATCTTAGACCTTCTGAGCTGTGGTCCAGTGTTTGGATCAAGATGTGTTCCTTCCTCCCTATTGACCTACTTTTGTTTTCTTTTTCATTTTTGTGATAGATTAGTAGATTCCCATAATCGGTCTGCAGTCTGTTTACCAACTTTGTGGATCTTGCTACTTGCCAAAAGAAATGTAGCTAAACATAGCTACATTATGTTATTCTGGCTCCTAGATTTGAATGTTCTCTAAGAACCCAACTTGTCAACCACTTTCCTGTTCGAGATGTAGACAGCTCAAGCTTTGTTTCCTATCTCCTGTGTTTCAGAACTTTGCGCCTTAACTCTATCGATTGTCCTATATCCAGTATTTTTGTTATTTTTCTCAAGCATGCTGACAGTGTAATTATTGTAAAATTAAGCATGCTATGGCCATTTCATCCAAATCAACAGGTGTATTGTAAGAGCCTTTAAGTTAAACTCTAAATGAGATACTTGCATGCCAAAAGTATTGAAACACATTATTTGGAAATCCTATTTGAATTTCTTCCCTCAGTTTCCTATTTGAAGCAAAGGTTGAAAAAGCTTGGCTGTGATTTTGGAAAACAGATAAGAACAGGCCTGACTCCCTTTTCTGTGGACTGTACCAATGGGAAGTACAAAATATCAGTCTCTTGGGAAGTCCTGAAATCTGTTACTATCACATAGATGTCAGTGTATAGTTGGTAGAATGGGAGAGAACAACTATTACACTCCTTTTAAAATGTCTTTACTATTCTATTTATAGAATGTACAACTGTCTATATGGAAATCTGGGAATTAAAGTACTTTCCAGTAAAAGAAGAACAATTCCTTATTTCAAAAATCTGCTAAATGTACTTGAGGACAACACTGTTTTTAAACTCTTTACTTTGTTTTGAGTTTAGTTATACCGATAGCTCGGTCACCTTAATATAAGGTCTTCTGAAGGAAACATTTTTATTATTGTTAGGACTAAAGGTCTCTCAAAGCAAAAGTACCTTGTTCACAACTGCTCCTTATATGATTCAGGCAGCCAGCAGCATACATTAAACTTAAAATTCACTTATCCAGTATTATCATTAATTTTACCCTAAAGCTTCTTTAAATCATATTAGAAGTTGCAATCATTGTCTCTACCAGATGGACTAATATCAGCCTGAGGTACGGCTTTAGAACATTCTTTATTAGAATCAGTAGCTCTGTATACACAGCCTGCGTCATCATCCTATCAGCTGAATATAAAAAGTTAAAATGGCAGAGTGATTGGTTGAAAGTGAACTTGGCTTGTCATTGAAAACTGTAACTTTGTAGGCTACCCAATAGTTTTGCTTATTTTTCAAACATTTAAAGACAAATTTAAACAATGACCTAACACAAATTAAAATACCCTAAAACAGTGTTCTCCAACAAGTATCTTACAGAAATATGTTATTAGACTCCCTCAACATTGTGGCCCCAGGAAATTTTATTTCTACAGATGCATTTCTTCAAGCTGACAGTAAAATAAGGTGTTCACCACAGCAACATTACTTACTGAGTATTGCTGTCCACAGGCCTGCCAGGGTGAGGACCAAGGATCTGGGTTTTTGTTCACTGCGTGGAAAAAACACCAATTTTTCTCCTTTAAAGGAGAAAACCCATGTTTTTCTCCTTTATAGCAGAAAATGGTGGGTTGCACCTTGCGGGCCGAAAGAGTTCCAGGCTGCAAGGAGCTGGCTGGGGCAGGGGAAGCGTGAGCAGGGAGTGCCACATGCAGCCAGGCAGCTCCCCGCAGGTAAGTTTGTGGGGGGCAATCATATGCATCAGGGGAGCATGGGGGAGGCATGTGTCCTCCCAGGTTTGTGCACCCACAATGGGCACAGGGCTGCAGTCTGACCCTACTGGCATAGGTAGGAGTCACCTCTGCAGCCCAGCAGTTGGGATCCAGCTCAGGAGGGCAGAGTGGGTTGGTGTTGCTCTTCGGCACTGCTGCTGGGTTTCCTGTGCCAGCTGTGTCACCAGCAATATGAGTAATGGATGGGGGCGGGGGCTGGGCACAGTGCCATCACCTCCTTCAGCTGCCAGCCGCTTGTATGTTGAGCCACAGCTCTACCCTGCCATAATGGCCCAGCCACCTCCCCTGCTGTCGCCACTCCCCTCAGGCCATCTTCCCTGCCCTCCACTCCACCTCCCCTCTGGGGGAGAGTCATGGCTTGAGGGGAGCAGCAGCAGCTCCCGGGCCGTGGTAATGGGGTAGAACAGTGGCTCGGTGCACAAGCTGCTGGTGGTGGAAGGAGGTGAGAGCAGTGCAGCTCCCCCTCCCCCCCCCCCCAATCTGTTACTCCTCACGCTGCTGGCAGCACAGCTGGTATGGGAGTCCCAGTGGCAGCAACAATTCTCACCACCCCTCTGCCAGGTCCTGCCCATACCTATAGGCCCAGGCTGCAGCCTCATGCCCACTGTGGGCCCACAAATCTGGGAGGCCACATGCCCCCCATATGTCCCCCCAACATGTCACCTATGGCATTGCCTATGATCAGACACCACACCCTTTAGCCCCACATACCAAGCCCCTCCCACACATACTCCCCTATCCCACACACTGGGGGTGAGGGACAGTGGTTTGGGGGAGAGGGGTGCCAGGATTGAACAGGGTGGGGAGCTGTGAGTTGGGAGCAAGGGGCACCAGCAGGGATAGTGGCTGCAGGTCAGGAGTGAGGGGTACCACTGTGGGGCTCTGGCTTGGGGCGAGGCACTGGCATATCAGGGCTGCTCAATGCCACAAAGCGGCAGGGAGGACAGCCAAAGCTGTACTTGTGTCCTAGTGAATGAAGGCGGCTGGGGGAGCTCTGATTTCTATAATAAAAAAAAATCTAAATATGTAAGTATTTAGAATGTATTTTATTATAGAATATATTTATTTTGTTATAATAATTGAGGCATTGGGAAGCTTCCTAATTGCTTTAAAATTGTAAATGTATCAATACAACATTGTGTTCAACTGATACCTATATATCTAGTAGGATTTAATTGTGCTGAAATGCTTTTTTTGCTACCCCTTTAAATCAGAGAATTTGTGATTTTTAAATGTAGAAAACCAGGATCCATGGTGAGTACCAGCGGCTTACCTTAAAAATGTAACAGACAATTTGAAACATACAGATAAAAAGTTGATCTTCTCTCTGCTCCCTAAACACCTTCCAGTTCCCATCTTCATGGGATGATGAAATGTCACTATAAAAGTTTCACTGTTCTTATTTTCTGACTAACTTTTGCTGCTTCTGGTTCCTCAGGATAATGGAGGAAAATATGTAAAACCCTTGATGTTTTTCAAATGTAGCTTTCAGGGGAAGATGTCTGTTGTTCATTTAGTGTTTCATTTAATGTTCTAGTTAGCTCTTTGGGGCAGGGGCTGCTTCCTACTTTGTATTTATACAATGCTTAATGTAATGAAGCCATGATCATGATTGAAGCCTCTGGGCAATAATGGTATATAAATAATAATGTATGAATAATACTAATAATGATCAAACACTGTACGATTCATTTTCAGCTGTCTGTGGATGCCCGGGTAGACATGACTAAGAAAGCTATTAAAGCAGTCAAACAGATCACTGAGAAGCTTAGAAAAAAAAATTTTGAAGAGGCTGTGGAAGGCGCTCAAAATATCCTCCTTCCTTATGAGGATGCTCTGAATCATCTGCAGCAGTCTCTGGCTCATCTGGAAACACTCAGTCATAGTTTTATCATTGGCCTGAAAAACAGTGAGCAGGTAATGATAAATTAACGGTAACAAATGCATTTGCTTTCTGTCTCTGTTCACTTTCAAGTTGTAGCAAGGGTTTTGATTTGATGAGTTTTTTCTGAATCTAATACAGTGCCTATTCTCTTTCACAGAACTTAAAGTTAAGTGTAACACTTGAACACATTTCATTATCCTTTGTAACAAAAAAAAAAGATCTAAGGCAAACAATAAGTTGTTCCTTAGTCAGGGAAATTCCTGTGGTAAAAGATCAGTCTAAAGTTCATACAGCAGTTAAATAGAAGGCTTCATCTTTATATACACATATAATACAATGGAGCACCTGAAATTAGCAATTTAATAATAAGCGTTATTTAATTATAGTGTTATCCCTACTCCCCTCCATTCCCCCTCCTCCTCTCAAAAAGTGCCTCCTTTAATTTATTGGACAGCTGTACCCTTCAAATAGCTTCATCATTACATGCAAGGAAAATGCATTTATTTGCCTTTTTATTATAAATCTATATAACCAAGTCAGGTTTGAGTTTGCCTCTCATCTTCTGCAAATTAGTAAATTCCATTAAAGTTCCTACACTAAAAAGAGCAACATGAGGTTTATAATGAAACCTGAGTACAAGGAAAACATTTGTTCTAAAATTACAATAAACAGTAATGGTTTCTGTCATATTTAGCACGGTAAATTTTACAGCATAGCTTTTGTTGACTTCTTTTTAAGATTTTAAAGATCTTTGAAATTTTCATACTGAAATGTTAAGCCATGCTAGACAGTGAGATACTGAACCATAAATACGAGTAATGTTTAAAATTTGTCTGTTTACAGGATATACTACAGAAGTATGGCCAATTATATGATCTATCCAGGTCAGAGAAAGAAAAAATTCATGACCAGGCAGTAACTATGTGTTTAGATGGTCAGCCTCTGAAAATGATACAAAATTTGTTAGAAGTAGCTGTTGGAGATCTGGGACTCTCTACCAAGGACATAGTACAGTGTGCTGTAAAAAAAATTGTATGTGTGTTAAGGTAAGTTAAACTGCAGCAGTTGAGTCAAATAAGATTTGCAAGGCTTTGTCTTGTTTTTTGTTTTTTAACACAAGTACTTGTTTCTTTCTGTTCCAAGATGGTTGAATTTTGTAAGGACCAAAGCAGTAACAAATATTAGAAAAGTTTATTGGAGGCATTGGCACCCCCTGGCATGCATGCTAAACGTGGGATGTGAGGCCATTTTGCTTGGCACGCTGCGGCCAGCCCCGTCTCCAGGTAGCTGCTGCCAGCGACAGAGCCCCAGCTGCTCCCGGCAGGGCTTACAGCATCCTAACCTGCCTGCCGGGAGCAACCCAGACTCCTGGCTGGCAGCAGCTCCCCAGAGCCAGGGCCACGCACACCTCGGGGCGAACAGTGGGGCAGCGCAGCCTGCCCCGAGGTGCCTGTGCAGTCGCCACCAGCACAGAAGTGATGCTGGAGCTATGCAGCCTGGCACAGCTGTTTGCAGCCTGCTTGCTGCAGCTGCCTAGAGCCCGGGCTGGCTACAAACAGCTGCACCGGGCTCATGACCTCTGTGCTAGGAGCAGGGGAGAGACTAGGGCTGCGCTGTCTCAGGCCCCTCCCCCACCGCCCTCTCCGAAGCACACTTCCACATGCTGGTGTGACGCTGATGCCGGAGCCCAGCACTGCTGTTTGGAGCCTCCCAGCTGCAGCCGGCTTCAGCTCCCAGCAGGCAGCTCCTTCTCAGACTAAAATCGGAAATTCCTGCCTAGGGGCTCTAGCCCCTCTACTTAGGGTCAAACTGATCACCATATTGGGGTCAGGAAGGAATTTTTCCCATGGTTAGATTGGTATGGGCTGTGGGGTTTTTTCCTTCCTCTTGCAGTGGAAAGGTTGGCCCCCTGCCTGGGGTCTCTTGAGCATATATTGGCAACTTTTTATAGAAGCAGGACTTCAGCTGTCATGATTCCCCCGCTTTATCTGTGGCAGGTTATGCCTGTGTTGTGTCAATGTTGACAGTAGCTTTTTGTAATTTAGTTTATGGACTGTAGAGGATGGTTTGGATAGGGATGATCCTGCCTCAGGAAAGGGATAGGACTAGATGACCTCTGGAGGTCCCTCCCAGCCCCACTTTGATTCCCTCTGATTCTAAGAAAAGCTAATGCTGTTAATTGCAAGATATGTCATTAATGAGTAAGACCTCTTCAGAGATGAAGCACCTCTACAGCCTACACTGAGACCTGATGGGATAATACCAGGAGCCCTGTATTCGCTGTCCTTAGCAAGAGAAAATTGTCCTCCATTCTGTACTATTGTTTCTCACAGACATTTTTTATCAAGTTCTATCAAGTTGTTGTTCACGTTTTGGGCCCAGGATATCTAAAACATCATCTAAACCTCTGGAATGAACAGTGTCACTCTCAACACTCCTGGAAGGGTGTAATTTTTCAATAAGGGTAAGAGAAATGGACTGCTTTGCAGGAGCTGGTTCAACATACTGGACTGAATTCTTTCTGCAAAAGTTGAGGGTAGTCAGAAACCTCACCTTCCATTCCAAGTCCAGGCACGTTTTTGTCAGTTTGCTTTCAGTACTCTGAATTCTAAATAACATGTATACTGTACCTGCAAATAAATAAGCAAATCAAATCAAAGAGAAACCTAACACTATGAAAATGAGTTCTCTACGCATATTTCTTCCCCTGTAGAAAAGATAAAACATCAAAAATCTCAGTGCTAATTAATGAGTAATGTAACACTGAAAGTTGCACAGAAAGGATGAGCATGGAATAAAAACCTATACAAGATAGAATAGTTTGCCCCTGCTTGAGGTAATATGGAACATGCCAACAAAATACCCAGGGGAATTAAAAATATTTTAAAAAAACAAACTTCCTTTTAAATAGAATAAGCATTTTTACAAAAAAGCTGTTGCCTGGCATCTCTTTAGCCTGCTGACACTGATGTCACGGAAGTGAATGGAATTGGATGCGTCTCAGTCATGCACCACTACATTAGTATTCAAGCTAGTGCATGGCACAAATCGAAACTTACTAACCACATCATTTTGTGAAAC
Organism: Crocodylus siamensis; assembly: GCF_052110815.1. Lineage (NCBI taxonomy): Eukaryota > Metazoa > Chordata > Crocodylia > Crocodylidae > Crocodylus > Crocodylus siamensis. The sequence continues at coordinate 20,604,429 of NC_143395.1, forward strand.
TCCTGTGTATTTCTGTGTTCATTGGGAAAAAAATGTAATTATAAAGAAGAAAATACTTCCTGCCTGCGTGGAGTACCAAGCTTAAGAATTCAGTAAATGTTACTTTTAAAAAGAAAACTCTTAAGGTTTTGTGCATTAGGAAACTTTGGGCGTTTATAAGAAATCGGATACATGCATTGTCATGGTTTTAAATGGACTTGAAAGAAGAGCATGTTGGAAAATGGGGAAGTTTAAATGTATTGGGGTGGGTATTTAATTTTGAAAATGAAGGCAAGGGAAAACGTAGTGTTTAGTTGCCCAGTTCTGGGTTTTTAATGATGATAAGGAATGCCATTGAACCACCTACCTATAAATTCAGTAGACTTCGTTGTGACAAAATAGGTTTCAGGGAACACTCCAGAGTTAAACTGAGATCTTACTGCAACCATAATAGAAAACAAAAATCTTTTTTTTACACCTACAAAAAAAGTTAAAAATTCAGATTTGGTATAAAGCCCATTCAAAACATTTAGGGGTTTTTTTCATATGGAAAATGTTTACTGACTTTTACAGAGGAGACATCTATAAAGATTTCCTTTGTGGAATATCTCCCTTTTCTCTCACTTGCTTAGATTTTTCTTGTTAAATATATACATCATCCCCACTTCCCCCCATAAAAACACCAGATTTCTCTCATACATGCCTCCTAGAAAATGGACCAGTTTTAGGACAAAATATATAAGTAGTCCCCTCCCAATTCTATATATGTATATTTGAGTTAATTCCATATCAGTTTAGAAGAACTGTCAAATTCTGTCAGATATTTCAATTTTCTTACTTTGTAACTAGTTCTACTTCTCAGAATTTAGTTGGGAGTCTCTTTTACTAACAGTATAATCTCCTCCATAGAATTTTATCTGCATATTTCATTTAAACCCTGTCACTGACAATTTTTTGGGTTAGCCTATGGAAGTCGTCATTGTCAATAGATATTAGTTGCCTCCCAGCTCTTTCGTACATTTACAAAATTGGTAATGTTTATAGCTTAGTTGAGTTATATAGGAAATATTTTATATCTATTCTTCAGTAGCACAATAAGCATCAGAAAGCAAGACCCTCTCTATGGCTGCCATGTAGTTTTATAATAAACTTGAATAACTTTTGTATCCCATCTCAGAAGATCATTTAGGTAGGAACCCAAGATGCATAAGATGAGCTGTCTTCCATGATTCTTATATGTCACAGAACAGCATATTATAGATTTATTTTACCTGAAGTTCTTAGGTCTTCTGAACTCATACATGCAGATGAAAGAGCATAGGTCCAAAGTCAACTCCACCTTTAGATGGGCAAACAGCACGACAACTAGTTCTCAAGTGGTATTTCAGACCACTTTAGCAAATAATTGAGCTTATCCCACTCAGGAACACGTGTAACTCTAGTGCATTTAGGACTAGCAAGCAGGAGACCCATGTCCTGGGGTTCCCAGAAAGTGTTTGAATTTGTATCTCCCACATCTCAGCAAAGTGCCCAACTACTAGGCCAGGGGTTGTCGACTGTGTGTACACATACCCCTATGGGTACTTAGACAAGTCATAGAGGGCATGTATGGGCAGGCTGGGGCAGAGCATGCCTGGTGCATGGCAGCAGCATCTTCCCTGGCGTATTCACCTCTTACTCAGGGGAGGGGGAAGGGGAGGAAAGCACCAGGAGCCGCTGACCCAACACAGCACATTGCAGTGCTTCCCCACCCACACCCGTTTGAATGGCAGGGGGTGGGGGTTGTGCCTGCCCCAAGTGGCACATGATTGGCTGGGCGCAAGGCCTGTCAGCCGCCTGCGGAGCCATGACCGGCTATAGGAAAGTGGGGCAGCACACAGCTTCCATTCGGCTCCCCCTCCCAGCGCTCCTGCTGCGCACACTCCTGGGAGGGCATGAGGGATGTGTGCCCTTGGATCAGCACGTGGGGAAGGATGGGCTATGGGCTACTGCCAGCTGAGGCCAGGACAGTGCTGGGCTGTTTCTGGTGAGGGTGTTGGGCCCGGCTGCACTGGGAGGAGTTTGGGGTGGATTAAGGCTAATTTTAGGGTGGCTGCAGCCACCGCCGTAGCACAGCCTGGCCCCCTATGCCACCAAGAAGAGCCCCCCCACAGTGCAGGAGGGAGTGGGGCAGAGACGAGTCATTTACCCCTGCCTCTGGACCTCTTCCCTCCTGCACTGTGGGCATTGTCGCATGACCTGGCCCAGCCGGGTCACAGGACAATCGGAGCCTAGCAGCTCCTCCAGGGCACAGTGTGGATGAGCACGTGCCCCCCCCCCTTGCTTCCCTTGTGGTGCATGCAGTGGCAGGAGCCAACCCCCCTTTCCATTCCCCTGAAGGAGCCACAGGGTTCTGATTGTCCCACGACCTGGCCTGGCTGGGGCCCCATTCACAGTAAATGAGGCCCAGGCCAGGCCAGGTCATGGGACAATCCCCACAGTGCAGGAGGGAGCAGGTCAAGGGCAGGGATGAATGACTTGTCCCTGCCCCACTCCCTCCTGCACTGTGGGGGGCTCAATCCACAGCCCTACTTCCTCCCTCACCACTGAGTGGGGGGGCAGATTGAGGGCCCTGCAATGAGGGAGAGAGCAGGGCAAGAGCAGGGACCAGGGTGAGTGGGGCCCCATCTCTGTCGGGTGGTGGGACAAATGGAGGCTTGGGGGTGCCCCACCAACCGGCCTGGCTGGGGCCCTACTCACCTCAGCCCTGTTCCTGCCTCTGCCCCACTCCCTCCCTCACCACAGGGGCCCTGATCTGTACCTCCCCCATGGCCCCTTTCTCCACAGACTTACCTTTTGAGGGGGTTCACACGCATACGCTCAGCCCCCCCCCCATATTTTTTTTCTCCCTCCACCTATGCAATGCCTGTCCCAGCCCCATTCCCTCCCTCATCATGGGGACTTCGATCTGCCCCCATTAAACAGAAAAAATTATGAAGGAGTACATGAATTGAAACTTTGAAACAAAAGGGGTACACTTGTTAAAAAAAGGTTGAAAACCCCTATTCTAAGGTATAGCTAGGCAGGGCAAAGAGGAGCCTCTACTTTTTCCATAGAAGCTGAACCATGGGGGCAGCCAAGAAAAGAAGATATATGGGTCCAGAAGAAGAGCAAGCCACAGGGAGTCTGGCTGTGTGCCTATGGGAGATGAGGATTACATAGCAAGAGAGGATGCCCTGGTTTCTGGCCCACCCTGCATCTGCCCTGTTGCTGTCCTCTCAGTTTATCTCATGACTATTAAATGCAAAACTTAGAAATGCCATTGGGTAACTGAAGTTACCATGTAATTAACTTTGGAGTACCTGGTAGAAGGTAGAGCAGAGTAGCACCTGTCCAACTGGTTCAGAGTTATGAGTTTTCATAGACAACAATCTACTTACCTACCAAAGCTCATGCCTCTCTGAACCAGTTAGTCTTCAAGGTGTCACCCTGCTCTACATTCTGCCTGACCTCACACTAACATAGATAACCACCGCTGTGCTCACTGGGGTAACTAAACGTAGCAGCCCAAGTGCTACTATCTGGCTTAACTGGGTCTTGCATTTGGAGCATAGTTTCATGCTCACCTGGCAACAGGCAGGAGAAGCTTGATCAGACTTGGCGTCTAGTCTTATTTACTGGGAGAGATCATTTGTATTTGGAATAGTCAACCCCAAAAAGGAAATTAAGACTTTTCATTGTCTCTCGGCCTTCCTGAAGGATGGCAGACAGTAGAGTTTAATAATTTAGGAATGTCATTTTTATAAAAATGATATTAGCTCTTTAACATTGCAATTCACAATTTCTCCATAGGATATGTTAATGTTCCGAGTATAAAAAGGATGAATGTAAGGCTTGGAAAATAACAAGGCATCGAGTATTTTGGTGAATAATGTAATTAGGCTAAAATATTTAGTTGCATTTAATTTATTCTCCTTTTATGTAATTCTTTGTAATTTTTTATTGCTCTTGAAGAACTTTTTGATTAAATACATGTCTTTTTTTGCATCTGAACTGAAATCAAAATGAGCCTTTACCAATTTAATTATGCCAGACTCGTGCAACATTCACCTTAAAGCTCCTAGGTATTTTTTTATTTTTTTTTAAAAAGGCACATAAAACACCATATAATCTATGTGAAGAACTAATGTACCATTAATTATGTTTGTTTCTGTCAGTAGTTTCTGACGATTTTGCTGTTAATTAGTTAGGAAACAAGAAAGCTATAGTTGTTGTGAAAACTTGACAAATGATTCTGTTTGTCATGTAGAAGTCTTTTGAATTGTGATTATTTTTTTTTATTGCCCTAACTAATTTTTAAAGTACTACAGATAGCATCAGGTTTTTAAGATGAAAAACACTGGTTTCCCATCATTCATTTATTTAATAAATTAACATTCTTGTATTATAGTTAATAGATTGAATTTCAAGTTTATTTTAAAATACTGTGCCACGGATAACTAGACTTTACTCTTTAACTCCCCTGTTTGTCTGATGGGATAATGCTTGCCTTTGCACAGAACCCTTTCATATGATAGCCTTAAAGCATTTCACAAATATTAATGAATGTAAGTATTGTTTCTGGTTTACAGATTGGATAACCAAACCACAAAGTTAAGCCCTGGGTTTTCAGAAGTATGCACTAATGGCAGGTGTTTCAATGTCCTTTAGCCCACCTTGAGCTTGGTTCCCAGAGGTGCTGAGTGTCTGCATTTCCAAATGGAGTTATTTAGGTTATTTAAGTTGAAAAATCAAATCCTGAAGGTGTTGTGAGCTTCCCCCCCCGCACTTCTAAGGCAACAAAAATGGGTTGATATGCCATTTCCTGAGCTATACAGTTTGGCTATCTACAATAAAGGTATATTTAAAATAACTGGAAATCTAAATAACAGGAAGTCCTATGGAAGAGCTGGAAATAGGACTTATATCTCCTTGTTCCTAACCTTGTCCTTTAACCACAAAATGACCCCCCCTTTCCCAAATCTTTCAGACAACCATCTTTCATTTCCTTGAGAGTGGGTTTTTTATCACTCTTAGAGCTGTTACTGTATATTTGATGTTAATGGTATAACAGAGTAAACTTTTTTCATTTTACAAGCTTGTTTGTAAAAACCTAGCAGTTTGACAAGAGGGAAAATTTGAAGTTTGCCCATAGTAAAAGCTTCCGTAATATTAAGTTTAAGCTATCTTGACCATACCGGGGGGGGGGGTTGTTTTGTGGTGTTTTGTTGTGTTTTTTGCTTTCTTTCTTTGTTTTAATCTGATTAAAAAAATAGGCAGCTATATACAAAGCTGTTCAGTGTGTTCTTTATTACTTCTCCAGCTTTTTCAGAATACAGACTCCTTCCTTAGATTTGCTACATTATAAATGCTTCCATGGATACATCAGGGATCCATCTGTGTGATGGACCCAAGGTAGTCTATGAGCTCCTCAGTACAAAACGTTCTTGTAGTTCTGTGTTTGTACATGGCCTCGATGTAAAACACCTGTTCAGAAACTAGTCCATCAAACCACTTCTTGTGTCTTCTCAAGATGTGCAGTTTGATTCGTCACTGTCAAGTTTCATAATAGCTACACTACACAAATAGTTGGGGGGGACTTTTTGGCAAGTTGCCACAAACTAGGATCCATGTTCTTTAGAGTGCCACTCCAGTCCCCTTTTCCTCCTTGATCTGCTGCTCTTATTTCTGCTCCCTGACTTGTGCTTCCTGTCCAATCTCCTGCTTTGCTTTCTGTTCCGTGCCGTATGTGCTGGCTGCCCCTCTGTTGCACACCACACACACAGGCTTTCCATTCCAGTTGTGGCACATATGCTGTAGGTTGGGTACCCCTGCTGTAAAGTGTCAGATTGGTCCACAGGTGAAGAGGGCCACTGAGTGAGTGATCTGGTGGTTCAACATATCCTTCATCATGTGCTTGTTTAGTGTTTTTGCTCCTGTGCTCAGGCTCGTACCTTTGGTCAGATCTGGCATCAGTAAGGATTTTCCACTTGGTCAGATTTACAGGCACCTTGGATTTTGTTCTGTTTTGTTTGTTTGTTTTATTTTTCTCTGAATCATCATAAGGTGCAATTAGTATCCAGGAAGCATCCGTTAACATCATGCTAAGCACCAATTAACAGCAGAAACCTTCTATGTAGAAAATCCACTTAGGTTTCTAAAGATGCATGTCCATGCTTTCTTCAAATGTCACCTGTGTCACCTCTCAAAATCACCTGATTTGTCTCTTGGCTAAAACAAACATCCCACTGCAATAACAGAAATCAGATATTGGCAGAAACTTTCATAATTGTAAAGAGTAAATGTGCAAAGCCTTGTAGTTAGTCCATGCATATTCCATTATCTGGTATCCTATAAGTTATGTTACCTTTGGCAGAGCAATCATTGAGGCTTTGACATGTATTCATATTACTAAGGAATCATAATTCTTAAGTGCAGCAAAAGGTTGACACATAGTCTAGCAATAGAATAGCTTTACTATGCTGATGAATTGCAGGGAATGTGCATTTGTATCTCTGGCTCCTGAGGCATCTTTGGCAAGCTGTCTAGCATCTTTAGTTCAACAATTATGAGCCCTAAGATAGACAGATCTATTGATATTCTAGGTCAGCCTAACCATCATTGTCCTTTTATGATTTGCATGAAAAGACCCTGAAGTCTTTATTAAAGTGCTAGTGTAATTCATTTTTCCTCTAAGAGTTCAGTTATTTGTCAGGCTTATTTCCCTAGACTTCATAGCAAAAGATTTGCACTTTCCTTCCATGAGACAAATGTGTAAACACTGAAACTTTCATCATTCCTGCTTTTAACAGCTTTTGAACACTAGAAAAATCTGTGTCCCAACTGTAACTTTCCTGATGAATTACATGATTTAGAATTACCATCTTGATTCCTGCATGATACTTGGAAGGAAAATGTGGTGACAATTTATGCAAAGCCTTCAGTCTATTTTGTCTGTGTTGGCATAATGCAGTATAACAACACGCTTCAGTAACAACTATTTTCTGAACACCTTGGTAGAAAGTGTTTTTTCATGGACCAGATTTTAAATGAACCCTCTGAGGAAAGACAAGTGGTCTGGTGCATTTTAACTCTCTGGCTTCTTTTTTGTTAGCTGCATTTGAGTTGTTTAGTTATTTTTCTCATGTGCTTTTTTCTCCCCTTTCTTCTGTTCATTACTTTATATTATGACACAAAGATAAGAGGAACAAATCAAATAGACAACTTGAAAATTACTCTGATCAACAAAAAGTTTACACATGGCCTGCAGTTGTGCTGTCTGGATTGAACATTAAGATTCAAGAAAGTTTTATTCTAAAGTAGTCATGTTTTGTATAAACTGATTTAATTCTTTTTGACAGTGAGGATAATGTTGCTTTGACTTCACTGAAAGATCCACTTCAGGTCCTAGAAGGCGTTGTTTCGGCTGTCCATGCAAATGTGGAAGATGGGTAAGAGCTTATATTATGTGATTGGCAGGAATCCCTTGGTTAGCAGTATACAAGATTATTTTTGTCATGATTCTATAGAACTACAATATTGATAATGTTATTTTCTTGCCCAGGTTTATGTAATGTCTGTGCAGGTAAATATGGATAATTTGTCTTTGTAAGTATGATTTGTCGTGCTGAATCAGGCACTCCTCAGTGTTATTAGTCTGGTACTAAATCAAAGAGTACTCTGTATTCTGCAATGCGCTGCAATGACCAAACCACATTTTCTCTAAAGATTAGAACAAATAATGTTATTACCAATGGCGATTCCAGCATTTGGTTGATAAAGCTCCTCAGTAAAAAGGTAAATTTGCATCAGGCTGTAAAAGTGGCAGAATTGCACTGAAAGCAGATTCCAAACCCCGAAGTCTACCGCCATAGTGGCCTGGGTTCCATGTCCTGTAAGTTCAGCGCTTCAAAATGTTGACAGTTGTATGCTTAAAAATATAGTGAAGGTGTTTTGCCTCTCCTCCCCCAACTGTACTTAATTGTTATCATTCTCTAATTGTGATGATCCTCATTCAGTGTGTGTAACATTCACACACATCCAGTGTACATCATCAAAGCTTTATCCTAGCAATGGAGTAAATAATTGGAATTAAGAAATTAATTGTTTTCCATTGTAATTCATAATGAGTTTCTTGCCTGTAGTTATTGTAACATAACATTGTAGATAAGCACCCAGTTCAGTGTCATCTTGAATTCTGTTATTTTCTCTGCCTTTGAAATGAGCTGCCTGGAGTCCTTTAATCTGAGTACACTGTTAACCTCATGGTGTTAAAATGATAATCGGGTATATAGATCAATATGGCTTCTGATACATTTACAGTTACAGTTTTGTTTTCTGTTTATGACTTAATCTGAAAAAGTGCTAAACTTCTTCATAGGAGTGCACAAAATTGAGACTTGACCTGTGTTAACTTCAGAAATGTTCTCACAATTCCTCTTAGCTCTGAAACTTCTAATTTACAGTTTGAATGCCACTCATTTGGTAGCATCGTTTCTAATTTCGCTCAAGTTCAGAGGTAAATAGTAGATTAAGAGAATAATAGACTAAATAAAATTGAAATTCTTACAATCTGAAAATGTAAACTGTCAGTGTTTATTATTTTAGAGCTGCAAGACGAGTTAAATTGGTGTTTTCTGACTGATATTACTTTCCCATCTGTCTTGTTAGAACAAATAAAAGAGTATTACTTATAAATCACACTCCACCTGGTGCCATTCTCCCCTTTTAAAAGAGACTGAAATATTTCAGAAGAATAACCTAATATTGTTTACAGATTTGTTATATCTTATATATTAGCACTACCACTAAGAAGTGGAACCAGTAAACAGTGGACTATTTGCCAACAACAATTAGTCAATTTTTACTTATCTATTTACTTTTATTGTGAAACTTTATTTAGCATGTGTTTATTCTAAAGCACCTTCTCTAACAGGAAATAATTGTCTAATTTTAATTATCCACAGTCCTGAAACAACAAGTTTTATGGAAAGCCTTTTCTTCCTTGCTAAGAATACTAAGATACTTTGTAACGATTAATTTAGCAAAATGAGTTCTTTTCAAAAAGAGGGAAAAGTCAATGGAAAGCTGTCCCCCTGGGTCCATGAATGCGTCTTTGTGAGTTGTTCTGAGTTGCTCTTTGATCAGGTAGAAATCCTCCCCTGAAAGAGTCAGATGGCAGGCGGAGAGGTACCAAATCTTTCCTGTTGTTCTGCAATGAAGTTTAGAATCCAAAATCAGCTAAAATTTGGCATCTTCCACATTTCAGGGATGTATTTGGTAGCCATGTTGGTCTGAGACAAACAGAAATACAAAAATCTAGAAGTTTTATTAGACCAACTGGGAAATCACAGAAAAATATCCTGCCTGCCATCTTACTCCTACAGGGAAGGATTTCTACCTGATCTACACATCAAAGAGCAACTCAGCACTACTCACAAAGACACACTCATGGACCCAGAGGGACAGCTTTCCAGCTCTCTCTATGCAAAAATTAAGTTTATTTCCTACCTATGGAGACTTTTTACCATCTCTACTTTTCCCAGCTCCTGATGAAGGGTCTTTGAGCCCAAAAGCTTGCAAAAAAAGGATATATTTTTGCGATTTCCCAGTTGGTCTAATAAAAAGTATGATTTTGAAACCAAGAGTTCTAGATTTTTTTATTTCTGTTTGTCTCAGACCAACATAGCTACCAAGTACATCCTAGAAAAAGTAACACATTTTAAATATGTTGGAGCATCCCACAAAAGATGCTACATCCTGAAAATAAGTAAAAACAAAAATAACCATTCTCGTTGGACAACTAACAAAACTGAAGAAAACCTGGACTAGCAGCAACATCACAGTGAAAACAAATCTTCACTTACTACAGTAAAAACTCTGTTATCCAGCATCCCCTGGGAATGGGGGTTTCCAGATAACAAAATATGCCAGTTAATTGAGTGGCCTGGGCCACTGCTTCTCCTGCCTTGTCTGCTTTGTCTGGGGCATCCCGCTGCCCCTCCCGCAGCATCACTGCGCCTTCTGTGGGACAGGAAGGCGGGCCCTGCACAGCCTGTTTGTGCCATGGAGGCTCAGCAGCACGGGCTGCTTTCCCCCGGGACATGGGGGCTCGGAGAAACTGGAAGTGCCACAGTGAGCACTTCCGATTTCACTTAATCTTACAAGCCAGTATGTTGGTTAATTGAGCATGCTGGCTTGTAAGATGCCAGTTAACAGGACTTTTACTGTATATCGGGGCAGGCAGTTATTTTGGGCGGAGGGCCACTTACTGAGTTTAGGCAAGCTATCAAGGGCCACATGACAGGAAGCCAGGGGCAGATAAATATTAATTTTCTAAATTTTTTTAGGGGCCCCACAGGTCGGATAGAATGGCCTGGCAGGCTACATTTGGCTCACGGGCTGCATTTTGCACACCCCTGTACTATATGCTATTGCCGTGTCAGCAACTTTATTACTGAGAAACCTGGGTATTCACCAGGGCACTGGAAAAGCATTTTGAGACCTTTGAAATGTGGTGCTTCAGAACACTTCTACATATATCCTACGCTGCACGTAGAACAAATGAATCCATGAAAGATCAAGTAATCCCTGACGCTAGTCTGAGTTCTAGAGTTGCCTTGCCCTTCCTGACTGACTCCCTGCAGGTGCAAACCAAAGAAGTATACTCCTCTTTGCTAGCTACCCCCTGCTTCCATTTCCTGTATGCCTCTTTTTTTGCCCTTAAGATATCTTGGATGCCCCTGGTTAGCCAAAGGGGCTTCCTGGCCCCCTTGCCCCCTTTCCTCTGCTATGGGATTGACTCACTCTGAGCCCAGAGTCTTGCATAGTCTTGCGCCTAAGGTTTGGATGAAGAGAAGCAACCTAATAAGATTAATTCCAATTCACAGTACTTTGTTAGAATTGTCTGAGCCAGTCCACGCATCTCTGATTCCACAGCATGACTGGTTGTGACACCACCAGCCAGTTCAGTGTTCACACTAAGAAAACTGCTTGCATGCTGCTCATTCAACATCCGCATCTATTGGCAGGTCTAAGAAGTAGGCCTGATGTTGATAAGGATTTGTACAGTTATGTAGGAAAGTTGGTTGTATTGCTGTAGCAGCCGTCAACATCTTTGGCAGCCCTTCTAGATGTTGGGGTGAAATTATTCCATCAAGGAAAAGCTCCAGATAAAATTCTGTCTACATATGACTCCCTTGTGTGCTATGTATGTAGAGCTAATTATCAAAGCTTGGTTGGCGAAGTGTGCTTGACTCTAATCCACCATTGCCATCACCTGACTAATGAGGTTGGTAAACTGAAAATGATGCTTACATTCCTATCATAAACATGCTTGAACCATTACCAGTAGAATACCTTTTAAATAACAAATTGCAAGTGCAAGACAAAATGCTGGGGACCAGCATGCTTGTATAAACAGTTTAATATGCCATGCACTCCTGGCTGCAAGTGCTACAGGACAGCTTATTGAATCTGTATAATAACTACAGGGATTCAGAAATGGATTCAAGTAATGAAGAGAGCTGAAAACCTCCCATTACCCATTGTATTAATGTTATATATACCATTGTATTGCCGTCACATTACCATTGGATTAGATTATTACATTTTCCTATTGCCTCAAGTTGAACAAATGTCTGTGTATTTCATTGACATTGAGTTATTTATTATTAATATCTGACATACGTTGAATAAGATGATAACTTTTTTTTACATTTCAGAATGCAGGTAACTCAAACAACTAGCCTGAGTTAAGTTTTCAGTACTGTAGGTCTGCTATGAAATTTATAGTGATAGAATTTGTGGGGTTTTAATATTAGATTGTTGTTTACTAGGATTTTAATTGCATCGAGTTGATATATACATGCTACTGTGCCAGCCATCTTGTAATCCAGTATGGCCACCACATTGGAAATGTTATGATTGATCTCTTTGGTGAACACAGTGTTTGTTTCATCTTTGGAATTAATTTTCTAACCCCAGTGGTAGCTGAAATATTGCTCAAAAGGTGAATTCATGGCAACCATCCTGGAGTCCAATAAGGCAGCTACACGTACTACTGGCCTAATTGGCAACATGACTTTTCTGACATGGGAAGACCACCTCTAGCTGAAAAACACTGTTGCTACTTAGGCAATGAGTTGCCTACAAGAAAATCTAGGGACCCGACTGGTCAATTTGTACCCTCCTGTAATAATTGTTCTCACTTAGCATAATAGATTTGAGCCCAAGCAGCAAAACTGGTTACTTAGAAATCTACAGTTGTCTCTAATCAAGAGTGGAAGACAGAGCCATCATTGTAAACCTTTAAAAATATGATTAGGACTCAAACAGGTTTCAAGGGCTAAGTTAAAGCTATTTGTATTTCTGAATAGTCTTACAATAAATTCTTTACAACATATTAAAGTAAGTAGTAAAATCCAGAAATCCACAGAGACTAATACTTTGTCTGGTGCCCTCTAATATGCTACAAATATATAATCTGACTATTGTAGCATGAATGCCAGTGGAAGATGGTTGCACACGTCCTTTATATCCCAGTAATTGTAAAAAAAAGAAAAGAAAAAAAAAACTGAAATAGCTTCATTCTTTTCACCAGAATTTGAGGACAATTTATGTGCTACAGCCATATGTTTCTCTTGGGCCTGTTCAGTGATCCAAATGTTCTGGCCACATATAATTTTAAAGAAAACATTTGTCCTACCATTAAGTAAAAACTCAGTCTATTGGGGGCATGCTGCATTTATAAAGGGAGTAAATAAAAAAAAGTGTGCATTCCAGTATATGATCCTTATTTTGTAATTACTGTACCGTGAAGAAGTTTGCGTGACCTGGTATTTGAAAAGAAATCTACAATTCTGTCCCACTTCACTGTGTTTTAGAGGGGATACCCTCATACCTTTACAGCAAAAAACAAATGTTATTCCAAGTGTTAATTGCTTCAAGAAAGCATTTCAGTGCTCTGTTGCCTTTAAAAAAATCTTGTAGTTGAGATGCAACTAAAATACCAAAGCTGTGTTTCAGCTTTGGTAATGAGGCCAAACCAAAGGCTTATGCATAGGCATTTGTGGATGTGTCCAGATGAGCAGGGTCATGTGCTTGCAGCAGCACAAATTTGTGCAGCTATTTTGTGCCTTAATGCATACCCATGCATATGTGCTTTGTTGCGGGACACATTGTCAAGCTTTGGACAAATTGCCCTTGGCCAGCTCTTTCCACCTCCCAGAGTACTGAAGCAGCCAAGGCACAGATGGAGCAGTAAAGATGCTCTGGCCAGCAGCCATAGCATCACATTGGAGGATGAAGCCTCCATTTGTTCCGGTCCATGCTATTTTCACATGTGTCATGCCTCTTTTTTCCCAGCACTTTTTTGCTACCCGGAAATCCTGTTAGCAAATTTTGTCCCTGCACTGTAAATTTGCAGCGTGGGACATGTTTTAACATTCCACACATGCAATTTGCAGCACCACAAATCTCAAATGCCTGCATCTGGGGACATGGCCTATCTCTATATTTTTTGACCCATGCACTTATCCATAGGAATCCTGTAAAATAGAAAATACTGTTAGAGAGGAGAAGGTTTTTGAAAGCTGGCTAATCATCTAGTAGGTAAGATTTACCTTTTAGAAATGATGCAAATTATATTAGTGTTTCTTTTCAGACATTAGAAAAACAATATGTATCTTCTTTGTTTACAATTCTGTTAGACCTGGCTTGTCCAACATATGGCCTGCGGGCTGCCATGCAGCCCTCCAAGCCATTTTCTGTGGCCCGCGGTGCTGCAACAGGAACCCCTTGTCCCCCCACAGCCACTCAGCAGCTTCCAAATGGCTGCTGAAGGGCTGAGGAAGAGACAAGTTTCCCACATACACTGCATCAGCTTGACGTTGACAACGCGATGCGGCTCCTCCCCTCTCCCCTCGTTTCTCCATGTCCCTTCCTCGCCCCACCCCCCTTGATTTTAATTTTTCAAATCTGTTACCTTCGATATGGCCATTGTCATGTGAACTAAACATTAACTGAAAGTGTAAATGGGTAAATATACAATGTGATTACTTAAGATTTTGGTTCAGTACTTGAGGTTGTGCTTGCTGTGTTTCTCCCACACATTCTCAGCATCCTCACTTTCCCTGCTAGAATAGTTACTGCAGCTGTTTGAGATCCGTAAGTTTGTTATCCTAAGAATTCTGTAAATACACATGGGGAATAAATTTTTCAAAAGTAATAGATTACAAAATGAAAAATATTCCATCTCTAATAACTTAGCATAGAAATGTATCAGAGGAATGTAGTAAAAAGCACAAGCATTAATATAAGCTATGTTCAAATTAATAAAAAACATTTACAATGGACTTTGGATGCGAATAAAAAAATAACTGAAGTCAGCCAAAATGGAGTATGTCAGAGTAGAAGTTTTAATGAAATCATTTTTAATAACAATGGAGCCAAAGAAAGTCAGAACATACATATCAAATAATTAAAATTCCTTCTAAATATTATTTTTCCCATTTTACAGGAGTCTTAAGTGCTTTTAATATATACTGAATTCCATCTTTTATCTTATCTTACCATTCAGTTGTGAAGTTTATTTTGGTGGCATATAGTCACAGTTATAGAAACTGTTGGCTTAGTAAATTACATAGCTGTCTCCTGTTTTAACTTCTAAAGTGCTAAATGTTTTGGGGAATGGCCTACTAGCTTTGTCTTTCCTTGTATGATGAAGCTGTTACCCTCCAAACCATTTGGGCTACCAGCCTTAGTGCTGACTGGAAGGTTCCTTCCTTTTAAGAAGCTTCCTACTCAGTTCACTGCTGCTAAGTTGTTAGAGGATAGGCTTCAAGATGCACCTTTTTCCACATCTTTTTGGAGTGAGATTTACTGAAGTGATGAGTGCCAGATGACTTCGATTAGTAGGTCAGGAGTAATTAATAATAAAAGTTCTGATGGAAGCCATGGTAATGACATTGAAGTTGTAGGTAAACTTGTGTTTTCCAAGTGTTTAGAAACTTGTTTTCAAAATTTGTTCAGTGTAATCTGATGATGATTCTTTTAAAACATATATTTGCAGTCGGAGGCAAAGAGAGAGACTTACCCCAGAATATCTAATAATAGCACAGTGGTTAAGACACTCAAATTGCATGCGATAAACAGCGGGAACTTATACCCAGGATGCAGGTGCTTTAACTGATGTTGCTTCTCTCTTCTCATTTCACTCTATGATTTTAATCAGACCAGGCCTGGAAAACTTTTCTGACAATTTTTCAGTCTTTTGATGAATCAGTGCTTCTCATAGAAAATCTTTAATTGAGAAGTTCCCAACCACCTCTACTTAAAATTTTATTTGAAAAAAAAAAGATACGGGCTTTAAACATTGTATATTTTCAAATAGTGGCAATACATATTTTTTTCTTATTTGGCATATTTTGTTATAAAATAGTAGTAGAAAGCTATTCAGTTAAGTCTTTAAATTTATAAAAATAAATTTTTAAAAAATCTGTTTCATCCAAAATTTGTCACAAGCTTCAGATATCTTGAATATTAAGTCCTCTTTATTATATAAGTATTTTAGTGCAAATGTTCTTGTTTACTATGTGACTTCATAAAAATAAATTATCTATATTTCTAGCTTAGCTGATAGCTAAACCATAAACAGAGTTGAGAGTAAACGTTGCACTGTAGAAAATAAAAAATTCTTAGTGTTGGTTGTATAGTTTACGTTCATTTGAATGCAACTATTTTAATAGAAGAAAATTCCCAAATTATCAAAATTACTGAAATTAATTCATGGA
Organism: Crocodylus siamensis; assembly: GCF_052110815.1. Classification (NCBI taxonomy): domain Eukaryota; kingdom Metazoa; phylum Chordata; order Crocodylia; family Crocodylidae; genus Crocodylus; species Crocodylus siamensis. Next base: position 20,620,217 of record NC_143395.1, read on the forward strand.
CTTTGACCATAAATGTTTCACAGTCTGTTAAATGACTCCTTTTATCTCTAACTTCTGCATTTTATAGCACAACTATTGGGATGACCTTATTTGGCCTGAAATCATGAAAAGCAATTATTTCATGAGATTGGTAAATGCTTGAGAAGTTTCATTTCTCACTCGACATGCGGTTTGCTTTATAAATGCCAGGAAAAAACCCCACAATATTCTCTGAGATTAAATCAAGTTGTGGTTAAAAAAAACAGTAATTTTATATGTAGTTGGTTATTCATGATTCTTCTGACTCCTAAAATTGATTAGCATAGAAAACATTGAAAAGAACTGGAAATGGAGCTTAGCAGAGGCATGTATCTGCTTAAATAATCATATAGATGATACAAATTTCATTTTATGGTTGCATGAATGATGCATTTGAATTTTCTTCCCAACCAGACTCAATTTTGAATGCAGTAATTTACTGTACTAATCCAAGATCATCTGTTTTGATCATTCACCCTTTACTGTAATAAGTATATTGTTATTCTTATGGTAGAGGGTATAAAATTACAGAGGATTGCTAATAGAGTTGGCATGTAATTAATTTAATTTGAGAATACATTTCCTAAAGAAAGGAATTCAGACTTACGTTCATGAAATGAAATGCAGGTTAACATTCTACAAGTTATCTATATCATAACATGTTATGTGACTGAGAAATATAACCAGAAGTATAGAAAACTGTTTCTAATACTTAACCTAGAAATTCTGAGCGAGGGTCAGGTTCAGTATCACAGTTTTATTTTAAAATAAGAATTTACAAATCTCCCATTGAAGTTGCTCACAACTAACATGACATTTGTTACACTTCATCAGAAATAGTCATGTATAGAATCTGGATTAAAATTGTTAAAAATCAAGTTAATCTGAAACCATTTGACTTGGGTTACAGGGAGAAACTAGTTTCTTCAGATGACCTTTTGGAGTGGTTGAGGCCTTTCTGTGGTGATGACACCGTGCCAGTGAAGCCTCGGATAAAGGTGCTGCAGATCATGGAACAAGCTTTTCATCTCCGTGATGAAGATAGCAAGCTGCTTGTGTTCTTCAGAACTCAAGCTGTTCTCAAAGCCTGTTGGCCTGAAACAAAGGTATCATTTTTATTTACTTTAAGGGATAGCATAATACTGTTGTTTCTTTAAAAATCACAAGATTATACTTGATCAGTTTGTAGTATGAACTGTATTAGTAGTTATACATGCAAATTAAGTGGATCTTTTCCTACCCTCTCATCAGTCGAGGGTCATAACAAATTGTGATCTTTTAAAACTCAAAGTTAGTTGGGTATTTTTGACCAATTTAAACCCTAATGCTTTCTCTTTTCCCTTTACCATCTGCCTGATACTTAGCTACTGTTTTTCTTTCCTTTCCATCAATAAAATACCTTCTCTCATGTTTTCACTTCCCCTCTGTAAACCTTTTGGGAGTTCTGTAGTGCTTAGTGTTGGGGATAGGGCTGCGTAACCTCTAGATTCTTATCAGGTCTCTATGACCTTAGGTACAAAGGCTGCTTTCAGATATTTAAAAAAATGCACTTTACCAGAAGAAGAAGCACATTACTTGAACCCAGCTCTGTAGGATCTATAAAGATCAAGCACTTCGGTGGGGCTTTTTTGGCACTTATAGCTAAAGCTGATTCAATCAGCTATTAGATAAAGATGCTAAAAAAGTCCCACTAAAACACCCAACATTTACAGACATTGGGTGAGCGGGGTTGAAGTAAGGTGCTGCCTATTCTGGGCATGTGCAGGGCTCAGCATGGGAATGCACCAAGTTTAAAGTAAAGTGCTGTTTGGGGAAAGGGTGATATCTGCAAGCACCCAAAATGTAATTAGTTTGTGCTTCATTTTTAGCTGCCTCAGGAAATGTATCTGCTGAGAGCACCCCAGCAGCTGTTACACCTCATTTTCTTACTTGCTGTGGATGAAATTATGCAGTTCTTTCATACTTTAGGCTATGCATTTGACATAACACCAGGTTTAAGGTGACCAGTGCTGTATAGTCACAGCCTTTCTAAAACAAATAGATGTATTTAGTAAATGTCACTAAGCGTTTGAGGGAATGGGTTAAAACAACAAATAGCCTACACGTTCGGACTTCTCTAATCATATGCTTTGCTAAAAGCTCAGTAAGATGGGCTTCCCTCTTGAGATTCAGGGCTAGAGATCTTTAGTATTCTCAGGAATTCCTGGGATTTGGCTCGTTTCCAGTCTTCCTTCAACAGAACATCACCCAGCATTCCACCCTTCTGAAAAGTACATTTTTCTCTAGCATCTGCTTTCTTTGGACTCCTTGGTGCTGCAGCAGCCTGCATTGGCATCAGGTATTTCCACTCAATATGCAAGCACTCTCCAAACCCAAAAGTATGTTGGTGAGGCCCTTTCTAGAGTCATGTCTGATGGCTGTTCACAACCACACCAGAGATCTGTGTTTCAAGAAGGACAGTCCAGAGTAGCCTCACTGGCTTTTCTTTCTCATATTTGGAGATTGTCTGTGGGAGCAGAAACATAGGGCACACTTTGAGGGAATCTCAACCAGAGTACACTGTCAACATGCCCTTTTACTGTGCTTTATTCAGCTAAACTAAACAAACCTTTCTGCTGGCCACATTGTCTGACACATTCAAGCTTTCTGGCGTGCATCCTTATGTTTGTGGCAGTATCTTATACCTGATTTTTTTCATCACACCACTTAGAAAGCCTTTCAATCACACCACTTAGAAGTATAGGTCCTTATTCACCACCAAGTTGTGTGTATGTGGTAAAATGGTGTCAATATAAAGCTTAATGCCAATTTATAGATTTCATAGACGTTAGGGCTGGAAGGGACCTTGCGAGATCATTGGGTATAGCCCTCGACCAAAGGGGTAAGAAGTCAGCTTGGGTTGGATCACCCCAGCAAGATAAGCATCCAAGTGTTTCTTAAGCTATCCAGAGTAGGTGCTTCTATCACTTCTGGGGGTGAATCTATTCCAGCCTCTGGACATTCAGACAGTAAAGAAATTTTCCCTACTGTCCAATCTAAAACAGTCTTCCAGCAGTTTGTGACTATTAGATCTTGTCTTCCCTTGCGATGCCCTGGTAAACAGATGTTCCCCAAGATTCTGATCCACACCCCTTATATACTTATAGGCTGCCACTAAGTTACTCCTGAGCCTTTCTTTCTCCAGGCTGAAAAGTCCCATGTCTCTCAACATCTCCTCATAAGCCATGCTCTCTTGACCTCTAATCATGTACATGGCTCTCCTCTGGACTCTCTCAAGCTTCTCCACATCTTTTCAAAAGTGTAGAGCCCAGAATTGTATGCAGTATGTAGCCGCTGAGCTTTGAACAGCCACTCCCGGGCGGCCTTTGCTCTGGTGGTTGATGTCAAGCTCCTTACAGGCTCATGTTGTCACCTGAGCAGATGTCTTCCTCCTGAGTCTTCAACCCTGCGCTCGCCTGCCACGACTTGGTGCTCCTCAGTGTGTTCGCTGAGTGCGCTCGATGGCCCATGGTTCACCTGGCGGTTACTCACGGGACTCCGCCACCCCTACACCCCAGCCTCATGCCTCCTTCAGTGCGATGTCTGTCTGACGGCCTCCTCCCTTCTGTGGGGCAGCACCTTTCGACTGCAGTCTCGGGCTCCCACCCCTTGGCCTGCCTAGTCTCCACCTCTCTGTCTTGAGGGAATACCCAAAGGAAAGGAAAACCTTCTGAGGCTTCTCCTCAACCTCACTCCTCGGGGAGCTGCCCTTCCCCCTATGCCCCTAGTCTGGGGCAACAACATAAAAAGCAACAACAAAAATATCACTGGGCCACAAGTCACTCCCTGCTTCCCCCTCTCTCCTTTCCTGGACTCTGTCAGGGATGGGCTATTTCCTTTCCTTCCGACGCCCTCAGCATTCACCCTCTTGCTTGCCCGACAACCTAACTGGGTCTGGCAGTGATACCCGCCCCGGCTGAAACCCCTTCAGGGCTCTTCCGTGGTTTTCTTCCCCCTGGCAGGACTTCCTCCATGCCCCGTCATCCCCACACTCCCACCTGGGGCTGGCTCCATTCCCTGGAGTCGCTCTGGTGATGCCTCCAGACAGCGTTCCTGCCGTCCCTTCACTGCCCCATGAGGGTTCCTATTGGGGTGCTCTGCCTTGTTCAGCCTGTGTTAGCCCCTGCTGGCCCAGGTTGACGGATCCAGTGGGAAGAGTCTCTCCTATTGCTGACGTCAGCAGCAATTCTCCTTCCTTACTATCCACTCCCTCCATGGCGTCTGCCACCATTTTTATCCTTGCTCGCCGGCATCTGACACTGACGCCACCAGCCGGCCATAATTGGACAAAAAGGCGGCTGATGAGCCGCGCACAATCTTCGTTCTACCCCTTGCGTGCCGTGCTCCAGGCTGCCAGTAAGTATCCTGCATTACGTTGTTTCCAGGGACTACTTCAGAACTTATCCTGGTAGAAGGTCCCTTTTAAAACCCAAAGTAAAAAAATGAACCAGTGGTGGTGCATTAAATGCATGGATACTCACATGAAGTGCAGAAGCTAAATATCTATTTGTTTCTGGTATTTTTAAATGTTTCTCATTATGAGGTGCTTAGTCGGCTTTGTCAGCAGATATAGATATCATTGCTCTGATGGAGTTTTTTAATGTAGCAATGAGTTTAGTTTGTTGTTTTGGTACTTTCACAGTTGTCTTTTAACTTTTTTTTTTTTTTAAGTAACACTTTTGAATTATGTCCTGTGAAAATAAATATTTGCCCCTTTTCTCATGCCTCATCCATGTGCAGCATATTTTAATTTGTGTGACAGGGTCAGAGGAGTTGCCGAGCTGCAGGACCTTGCTGGCAACGGCAGGAGCCCCATGCCACAGATTGCACTTGCGGTGCTGCACTGTGCCAAGCCGCAGGAGCATGGTGGCGATGATAGGATCGCCACACTGTGGATCCTGCCAGAGGCCCTGAGGCACCCTGAGCCATGGGAAGGGGGCAGCAATGGTGGGATCGCAGCACCGCAGGCCCTGCCAGCAGCACCACAGCATGCAAAGCTGCAGGAGCCTGGCAGTGGCGGCGAGTTCGCCACATTGCAGGACCTACCAACAGCACTGCATTGTCCTGAACCGCAGCCAATGGGCCCAGGCTTCAGAAGAAGAAAAAAAGCCGGCACTGGCATTGAGGTGCTTTATAAGCACGTGCCAATGCCGATTTGCCAGCAGCAGGGCAGAGCCAAAGGTCCCACACTCCAGTCCAACATGGGGACCGGAAGGAAGTCCCCAGTAGCTAAGGGAAGGCTGCAGTCAAAACAGAGATCCTAGGAGGGATGACTGGTGGCAGCCTCTGGACAAGAAGCTGCCCCCACAAACTGACTCAGGGTCAATTCAGTTACTTGGAAAGGTGGTGTGGAGGTCAGACATGGAGAGTGGAACAAAAGCAGCGCAGACTTACAGGACAAGATAAAAGTGATAACTGGTATAAAAACAAAAAAACAAAAACTGTGTCCATGCAACATTAGAGTAACAACATCGGCCAACAATGGGGTGGCGCTAGGCAGAGCGTAGGGGAGGCGGAGCCCCAGTATCCTTGCGCTATCAGGTAGACGCAGCAAGATACCACTGAGCTTGGATTAACAGCATTCCCCAAAATTAAAACTTTATCAAAGATGTGGCAGGCAAGAAGCAGCTGTGGCCTTGGTAACTGGTGCCAGGGGTCAAACTGTTAGGCCACAAGACCATGGTTAGCTTCAGGTAACAAAGAAAAACCTAAGTGGAGAGCTCAGGACAGGCACGGCAAATTACAATTTGTTTGGGACTTTCCTCCTTTTTTATATTGTAAGCTTCTGGTGGCAGTAAATATCTCCTTTGTGTGATAAAGGCCAGCACTTTTGCAGCTCAGCATCCATTTAAACAATAATTGGTTAGTACTTGCATTACACAGGCATGCATTTATTTGTATGTATATAGTATTCCCTCTGTCATATGAAAACCTGTTAAAATTGTCTTGTAACAAACCTTTACATCAGATAAAAAAATGTATTGTAGTCAAATCCCACTAATACTGAACCTCCTTACTTATTAATTACCAATGGAAAGTGTTCTGCTGCTATGGTGGCTTTCTTAGCATGTGAAAGTACTCTTTGCCATTCCATACTAGTGATGGGTGTTTCTTCTTCAGCTAAAAATAAGGAAGCATTTATTTCAGCTCAGTCTTAAAAGTGCCCTTTCTGTTCAGTTTTTGCCTATTTACATAATCATTTGTTCATGCCAAGCTGCCCCTTTCCCCTGGAAAATCCCAGCTTTCCATGGTGAATTGGTCATAATTACGTTATTGTTCCTAGAGCAAATTAGAAAGATTCATGGCACATCACAGCAAAATCATGTTATTACTACCCAAATTGACCTTGATAACAATACAGAAGGCAGTCCTAAGATCTTGGAGATGCAAATGTAATCTTCAGGTGTATCAACTAGGAAATATTCGGCAGAAGATTATATAGGAACAGACCAAAAACGAATAAAATTTCTGTTTCACAGAGAATTTTACAACATTCAAACTCTTCATCCCAATAAAGCGGGGGGGAGGGGAAGAGGAAGACCTTCACCATTTTTTTAAAAAAACTTCCGCTGAAAGTTTGAAATTTTTTGTTTCAAAATGTTGGTAGATTTGGTGAAAGTGCACGTATTTAGTCAGCACATAAGGGAACATGATACAGACACCAGGGAAACTTCAAACAATATGCTACACTCCGAATGAAATATAGGTCTTGAAATTAAATAGCATTCAATTTTATTTAGTTATTCCACAAAATTCTCACTGAACTCAACATTATCGTATACATTTTTTGGTGTCAAGAAAATCACTTTGTCAGGAAAAAAGATCTGCTAAATGCATCTAATTATGTTTCATCTATATTTAGCCCAGTTGTTAATACTACTGGAATACTATTTCCAGGACCCATGATACCACTTTCTCAACATCTTGTTTTAATTGTGGATAGTTTTAAAGAAGTTACATAAAAATAAAGTTAGGGAGTGACTTAGTCTTTAAGGCTCAGTGTGGGAAACAGAAATTTGAAGAACCCTTCATACTGACACACCAAGCTATAACAAAACGAATGGCTAGAAACTGATTCTTGACAAATTCAGATTGGAAATATGGTGCAAATTATTCATAGATTCATAGAAGCTAGGGGTGGAAGGGACCTCACAAGATCATCAGGTCCAGCCCCTCTGCTCTAAGGCAGGAAAGACTGTTGAGGTCAGATGACCCCAGCGAGGTATGCGTCCAGTCGTCTTTTGAAGATGTCCAGGGAAGGTGACTGGGGAGAGTCTGTTTGAGACTCTGGACACACAAACCATAAAGTTTTTCCTTATGTCTAATCTGAAGGAATCTTCTATTAGTTTATGACCATTGTTACTAGTCTTCCCATGGGAGTGCCTTGGTGAGCAGATATTATCCTAGTCCCTGATGTTAGCCCTTTTCCCGGCTGAACAGTCCCATGTCCTTCAGCCTCTCTTTGTGTGGTCTCTTCTCCAGACCTCGAATCATTTGTGTGGCTCTCTTTGGACTCTTTCCAGCTTTTCTACATCCCTCTTGAAGTGCAGTGCCCAGAACTAAACCCAGTACTCCAGCTGTGACCTCACCAGTGCTGAGTAGAGCAGGATGATGACATCGTTAGTCTTGCTTGAGATACATTGGTTGATGCATGCCGAACTGTTGTTTGCTTTGTTGACTATAGTATCGCATTAGTGGCTCGTGTTCATTTTATGGTTGATCATGACCCCAGGTCTCTTCCAGTTGTGGTGCTGGCTAGTGTAGCACCACCAAACCTGTAAGTATGTTGTGGATTATTTCTCCCCAGGTGGAGCACTTTACATTTCTTGGTGTTAATCTTCATCAGGTTTAGATCCGCCCACTTTACAAGCCTGTCCATATCAGCCTGAATCCTCAACCTGTCTTCCAGCTTGGCTGCACTCTTGATCTTAACAGTAAAAATAATGCACTGCTTGAATAAGTTGTGGAAAAGTCCCTGAAACATTTATTTCAATAGTGGTTACTTTTTAGAATAGTTCAAGCGGGAATTAACTCAAAGAAGCTTTATACTCTGTTACAGTCCCACCTTCTTACATAGAAGGTGGGACTGTATGATCACAGTGCTAACTTGTGCCATGTTTGGGATTCACCATAAACTCTGGATAACCTTTTTGCCATTATCAAGCCAGTTATTTCCAACTCTGTCTGTGATAATACTACTTGGTGGGTGCATCTACACATGTGCTTTACTTTGGAATTGACTAATTAGCTCTGCAGTAAAGTGTCACTGTCTACACATATGCCCATGGTAGGGTGCAATAAATTAACTCCGCTGAAGGATAGTATTCTGAGATGAGTAGTATCCTACAGCGGAGTAATTTATGCTGCCTCAGTGCACATGTAGACAGTGACCAGGGCTGGCTGGAGCACAAGGGTGCTCTACTGCAGGGGCTGCCTGCCAGCTAGCGCTGCACTGTAGCACCCTTGTACCCCAGCCAGCCATGATGCTGTGATCCAGAGCATGGGAAGTGACCCCCTGAGCCTGTTGCCAGCCTGGGGCTGCTCTGCCCCAGCTCAGACTACTGTAGTCCTGGACGCATGGGTATACACTGCTCCTGGGAGCCATTGACTGGCATGAACTGCACCAGAGTTTATTGCTCTGTGCTGCTTGCACATGTAGATGTACCCAATGTTGGTGAATCCAGGGCTGTCCAACTTCTGGGCAGGAGGGAGCCACAGACCCCCCACACAGGTTGCACACCCCACAGGTGCTCCACTCCTGAAGTTCCACTCCCAGCCCTGCAGTATCCTGTTTCCCTTCAGTTGCATGGGCAATGCAAGCAGCATAAGCAGCCTGGTTCTCCTCAGCTATGCAGGCAGCACAGCCTCTCTCTTGGCCACATGCACAGCATAGGCAAATCAGCTCCCCTCTGGGCATGTGCACACCTCAAGTAACTTGACCTTTCACTACCACATGGCCAACATGATAAGCCTGGCTACTCCTCACCATGCAATCAACGTGATCAACCTGGCTGCCCACAGCACCTGGCTTCAGCATGTACAGATGGCCTAGGGCCTGACCCTGACCAGCCCCAAAGCTGGTGAGCAGGATTTGACCCTCTGTGGGTTTGACACTCTGAATTGACCCTCTGTGCTGCAGGCGTTGTCCATAGCACTGAGTCCAGCCCATGTGCCAGAACAGCTCTGTGTGCTGCATGGGACATGCAAGGTCAATCCGATACCCTTCGGTCAGATCTTATAGCTTCATGGGCTGGATGTTTGACACGCCTCATATTGAGAAACTAGAGACAGTCCAGAGGAAAGTGATGAAGATGGTAAAAGGCTTAGCCAGCCAGCCATATTAGAAAAACCTGAAGAAAGTAGATGTACTTGATTGGGGCAAAGGAGAGTAAGACAGGAAATGATAACAGTTTTCATATATTTGAAAAGTTGCCATAAAGAAGATGGAGGAACATTGTTCTTCCTTGCTGCAGAGGAACAGGACAAATGACAGTGAGTTTAAACTACAGCAAAGCAGGTGTAGGTCAGCTCTCAAATATAACTTCCTAACTGTAAGATCAGCAAGACAATAGAACAAGCTCCCTAGGCCCCTTGTGGAATATCCTTGCCTGGGATTTTCAAGAAAAGGCTGGATTGGCACCTTGGAGATGGTTTAGGAACAGTGTACCCTGGATCTTTGTAGGAGGTTGGACCACATAGTTCTTCATACTCCTTTAGGTCCCTTCCAAACCTAAGATAATAAGAACAGGGTTATCCCTGGGAGTTTAGGTTCGATATTAGGAAACACTTCCTCACGAGGAGGGTGGTAAAGCATTGGAATAAGTTGCCTAGGGAGGTGGTGGAATCTCCATCCTTGGAGGTTTAAGGCCTAGCTTGACAAGGCTCTGACTGGGATAATCTAGTTGGGCTGGTCCTGCTTTGAGCAGGGGGTTGGACTGGATGAGCTCCTGAGGTCCCTTTCAACCCTCATTTTCTGTGATTCTGTGGTTCTATTTACAGTGTGATCTCCAAAATTATTCTTTTTCCTTCCAGTTCTTGTTTTGTCTTGAACCATGATGCTGTAGTATTTTGCAGGATCTCTCCCACGTGAATAGTGCATCTTCTGCGGACTGCATGCTGATTTGAAAGTTTAGACTCTTGACTACAATAATCTGAAGATTTCTTCCTCCTTTGCCTGAAGCATTACAATGCCTGCCATCCCTCTGTTCTGACTGTTAGCCTACAAATAAGATTTTGCTAGTTATTTATATTCAATGATTATCCATTTTCAAACTGTGTTATTTCATCAGTGACTCAGTACTAAAGTGCTTAGGAGCAAAGCATTTCTCTGAGGTATAGATTTTAATTTGCAGGATTTAAAAGGGGAAAATAATGTTCCTAACACTTTAATAAGAAAACTTTTTGTGCCTCACCTCTGTCTTAGAAATTCTTTGAAACCCAAGAAGATCATTTAAAGTAGATTTGAATTTTTCCAAAGCACTTTTCACCTGTGATCTGACTGTCATCTGACATGCCCTGAAATCCTTGTGAAAACACTACACAACTCTTTTCCCCAAACTACTACAAAAATTTAATTTATATAAAATCATTATTGATCCTATATAAATAGTATATCCACTTTCCATTTTGCTTGTTTGTTAAAGCAAACTACCTTCAACTCTCATTCTGGGCTTCAAATTTTACTTGTGTACAGCATTTGCTGTCCTGGTGGCTCTTAGCACTTCAGCCAGTCTATAAATGTTTGCCATACAATAAGATTCTTGACCTTCAGCTGTTTTTTCTTGTTAGTGCAACATGTCCCCTGACAGCACTCTTCTTGTTTCCTTTAACTCTTCTAGTGCACTTTTGAGCAGCAAAGATGTTACAGTTCTTAGTTGTACAACCAGCAGTCTTTAAATACACATGACAAATCACATATAGATAATACTTGGCAGCCTTGCCTGTAGAAGGAAAAACACAAAGGGAAGTATTTGACAGAGGCCTTCATAATTCTGATTTGTTGTCTTTGAGAATTTGTAAAAAGTAAGACCAATTTTATTCTCTTTCATCAACTCAGTAACCTTGACTCTATGGCTAAGTACAGACACTCAGGAAGCCCAAGGCTGATTCAGTCTTCACAGTGTTCTCTAAGATGCATAGATTGAACTGATAATTAAGTGAACTGATGTTCACTTCTGAATCTGAAAAGGTAGCCAAATACCTGCAGTGGCCCAGGCCAGAAGTTGTGGGCTGTTAGAGCATACCTCCCACTCCCAGCCTGCTGACCACTGCCAAGGGCACGCAAATACAACTGAGCAGGTCCATCCCTGATTGGCTTTCCAGCAACCCCCCCCATCCCCCTGCTGTTGTTCCCCCTCACTCCATGTTGGGGAATCCCTGCACTTCCAGGTTTCCTTGTCTTGCTGCAGGTGCAGAGGGGGGATTTCTACCTCCGCATGTGGTCCAGCACCAGCTCAGCCCTTGGCTAGAGGGATTGTGCATCTCCTCCTGCCCTTGTGGGTGTGAGGCTAAGTGGGTACCTGACCGTGCACTGGCAGCAGGGCTCAGGGGACCTTCCCTAGGATGGGGGAAACCCCTAGTTGGTGCAGGGATCCCGCTTTGTGGGCTGATGCCACATGCCAGGTCAGCCTTAGGCTGGAGGAACTGTTTCCCCCACTCCTGTGGAGGTGTGGCTAAGCTATCACCAGACCGCATGGAGGGGTGGAGGAGTGAATTCATAGATTTCATAGACATTAGGGCTGGAAGGGACCTCGGGAGATCATTGAGTCCAGCCCCCTGCCCAAAGGGCAGGAAGTCAGCTGGGGTCGTAGGATCCCAGCAAGATAAGCATCCAGTTTACTCTTGAAGGTCTTTAATGTAGGTGCTTGAACCACCTCCGATGGCAGGCTGTTCCAGACCTTGGGGGCTTGGACAGTAAAGAAATTCTTCCTTATGTCCAGCCAAAAATGGTCTTGCAGTAGTTTATAACCATTCAACCTGGGGTGCTCTGATGAACAAAAGTTCCCCCAGATAGTGGTGGTCATCCCTGATAAACTTATAGGTGGCCATCAGATCACCCCTGAGCCTGCACTTTTCCAGGCTAAAGAGCCCCCTGGCTCTCAGCCTGTTGTCATAAAATCTGTTTTCCTGACCTTTGATCATGTGCGTGGCTCTTCTCTGGACTCTCTCAAGCTTCTCCACATCCTTTTTGAATGGTGGAGCCCAAAATGGGATGCAGTACTCCAGCTGTGGCCTCACCAAGGCTGAGTACAAGAGGAGAATGACATCCCGGGATTTGCTTGAAAAGTATCTATGGATGCAAGCCAGAGTTTTGACCACTTTACTAGCTGCAGCATCACATTGCAGGCTCATGTTCATCTTGTGGTCAATGATGACCCCCAAGTCTCTTTCTTCCGTAGTGCTAGCCAACGTAGCACTGCCAAGCCTATAAGGATGCTGCAGGTTTTTCTTCCCAAGGTGGAGTACCTTGCATTTTTTGGTATTAATCACCATCAAGTTCTTGTCTGCCCATTTGCTGAGCCTGTCCAGGTCAGCCTGGATCACCAGTCTGTCTTCTGGCATGGATGCTTTGCCCCAAAGTTTGTTGTCATTGGCAAACTTGGCCAGTCCACTTCTGACTCCAGCGTCCACATCATTAATGAAGAAGTTGAACAATATGGGTCCAAGGACAGAGCCTTGAGGGATCCCACTAGTCACAGGGCACCATGATGAGTGACTGCCATCTATTACTACTGTCTGGGGCCAACCACAGAGCCAATTTCCAGCCAGCGGATCGTGATGAAGCCAAGGCCACAATTGGTCAGTTTCGCCAAGAGGTGATCATGGGATACTAGATCAAAGGCTTTTTTGAAGTCAAGATATACGACATCAATCTCTTCTCCATTGTCCAGGTGATAGGTCACCTGGTTGTAAACGGAAATGAGATTGACCTACCCGCAACAAACCCGTGCTGACTATCCCTCAGGATGTTGGCGTTGGCCAGTCCATTAAGGATGGCCTCTTTAATTAACTTTTCTAAGATCTTCCCCAGGATAGAAATCAAGGTGATGGGCCTATAGTTAGCCAGATCCACTTTCCTCCCTTTCTTGGAGATTGGCACCACGTTGGCCTTCTTCCAGTCTTCAGGCACTTCATCAGAGTGCCAGGAGTTTTCAAAGATCCGTGCCAGAGGCTGGGCTATGATGCTCGCTAGCTCCTTGAGTACCCTATGGTGTAGATTGTCAGGGCTGGCTGAGTTGAAGGTATCCAGCCTCTCAAGGTCTTCCTTCACGACGTCAGCATTTATGGAGGGCAGGGGATCTCCCTCACCCAGACCTCCCTGTCCCTTTCCTCCGAGATGGAATCGTCTTAGCTTGTGCATTGAGGATCGCTCCCTTGAGGAAGCAACCACTCTTCTTGAACTCCCCTCCCCCTGCAGTCATGGCTCCTTAGGGCCTCACTGACGAGCCTCCTGAGCTTGTCAGAATCGGCTTTCCTGAAGTCAAGGACTTCCATGTTGCTGACTGACTTGCCAGCTTTGTCAGATGGTGAAGGTGATCAGCTCGTGGTCGCGGTCCCATTGATCTCTAGGTCGCCGATTAGGTCATCCCCAGTAGCCAGTACCGAGTCGAGCAGCACTTTACCTCTCGTTGGCCCGTAGACTTCTTGAGTCAGGTAGAGGTCATCCACACATAATAGGAAGCTTTGCGACCACTCAGGTTTTGCTGAGTGATCCTCCCACGAGATGTCCGGGTAATTGAAGTCACCCATGACAACCATGGTCCTGGAGTGCCTCAGCCAGTTTCCAGGCAAACTCCTGGTCAAGCTCTTGATTTTGGGTGGGAGGTCTGTAGTAGACTCCCACCATTGTGTCCGCTGTCGTAAGTTCCCTATGGATTTTAACCCAGAGGGTCTCCAGTCGTTCACCCTGGTCACCAACATCAGCTTGCAGGGACGTGTAGCTTTCCTTAACGTGGAGAGCTACACCCTGGCCCCTTTTATCTACACGATCCCTCCTGTACAGGGTATGGCCATCTATACCCGTGGTCCAGTCATGGGTGGAGTCCCACCAGGTCTCCGTTATCCCTGTGTTGTCATTATTATTTGCATTAAGCAGGAGGACAAGCTCGTCCTACTTATTTCCCAAACTCCTGGCATTTGTGTACAGGCGGGCTAGTGTCCCCTTGGGGGCTCTTGCCTTGCCCACAGATTGTACCAGGGCTGGGGCAGGGGTGGGCTCCCTTAAATGCCTTGGCCTGCTGGCTTTGCAAGGGTTGCTCAGCAGGCCAGCAGTGGCGGTTGTCACCCCATCCCCCAGTGGGCTTAGTTTAAAGCCTGGTGGAGCATGTCAGCCAGTCTAGCTGTGAAGAGCCTCCTCCCCAGTGGAGAGAGGTGGAATTAGGGGAACTCAACCAGGGATAGGGCATCCCCACTTAGGCTCAGGGATCTGGGTCAACTCTGGGCAGGGGGGACTGCTTCCCTGCCTCCACCTGTGTGTCAGTGACACGCATGGTCCTGGGGGAAGCGGGGAACCCTGGCACCCCAGGACTTCAGGACAGGCTGGGGGAATGAGGCCACTGTTTTCCCACCTCCACCCTGTCCAGCTCTGCTATGTGCTGCCTCATCTCTTTGAGTGCCCAGGGCCAGTCCTGCTTGGCTGGAGCAGACAGTGCACGCGAAGGCTAGCCCACCCACTCTGTGATGTGGGGTTTGCAGGGGAGTTGCAAAGCATCCTGGAGTGCTGAGGGACTGTGAGTTAACTTGAATCTGGAAATGATCTCGGATAGAAGTTTAATAGAACAGTTTAACTTAAATCAGTTGACTTCAGGCATTTTTACATGTGCTCAAGGAGGCACTTTAATTAGCGACCGAGTGTCACGTGTATCAGCGTCCCCTGCGCTAAAAAATCAAACAAGCTTTCGTTCAAAGCACCCCACCACCATTTTTCAACACAGCTACACTGATACACATGGGCTAGGGACAGAAGTTACACATAAACTGGTTTAAGTGATCAGAAACTGGTTTAAACTTGTAACAGAACATAAGTTCAGTGCACATAAACCAGTTTCAAAATGGTCAAAACCAGTTTGACATAAACCTGGTTCAACGTAGTATCAGACTTAACTGATTGAGCTCAGACTGGTTTATGAAACTTCTGTCCCAGACCTCTTCCTGGTTTAAATTAAACTAGAGTCCCCCAGTATCCTGGCATGCTCTCCAGCCCTGGCTGGTCCTGCCCCTCTGCTCCCTGCCAGGCATTTCTCCACTCGCTGCTTCAGCAACAGAGGCTTGGCCAGCCCTCAGCAGTAGCCTCAAGAGAACTGGCCGGGTGGTTTAGTTCCCCCCTCCCTGTCCCACTGGCATGGACCTGAGCCAGGGTCCCCCTGGTGATCCCTCCTCACCGCTTCAGCAGCAAGGGAAGGGGGAGTGGCCAGATGCCAGCTGCCATGGCCCCCTGAGGCAGAGGGGGCAGGGAGGGGGTTTATTTCCCTCTCTGCCCCCAGAGGACTGCAGCTGGGGTCTGCCAGCCCCTACCACCACTACCACCAATCGCTCCCAGCTTGAGGTGAGTGGCAGAATAAGCTCCTTCCCTCCCCCCTCTGCCAGATGCCGGAGGGAGGGTGGAAAATTAACCCCCTTCCATGCCCTGGCACCTAAGGGGGCTGTGCTGGCTGGCCTCTGGCTCCGCCCCCTCCCCAACTGCTGGAGCAGTGAGGGGGCAGAGACCATGACAAGGGCAGCACCCTCTGTCATGGGTTCTCGAGAATACAAGCCTCTTCCCAGCAAGGGGCTGTGCTATGGGCAGGTGGAGGGTGAGGTGGGCCAGTCAGAGCTGCTACAGACTGTGTGGGGCAAGCAATGACAGTGCTAGCGGGGTCATGGCCTCTCCTCCCAGCCCCAGTGCCATTGCTCACCCACTCTTCAGACTACATATTTTCAGAGGCATGTGATACCGTAGGTTGGTGGTTTAAGTCAGTATACAATGCTAAGAGAACCAGCTTTAAAAAAGGAAAATGGTGACACTATTAAAGGGAATGAACCTGCTTTTCAGTTCCTCATTGTCCTGCATTAATATGAATCTTAACTTACAGAGTATTGCTTGTGAATTACTAAATGTTCATAGAATCATAGAAAGTTCAGGTCAGAAAGGACCTCAGGAGGTCATCTAGTCCACCCACCCCCCTCTTCAAAGCAGGACCATCTCCAATATGATCATCCCACCAACGGCTTTGTCAAGCTGGGCCTTAAAAACCTCCAAGGATGGAGATTCCATCCTCTCTGTAGGTAACCTGTTCCAGTGCTTCATGACCCTTCCTTCCAGTTAGAGAGTTTTTCCTAATATCCAACCCAAACCCCCTTACTGCAACTTGAGGCCATTGCTCCTCATTCTGTCACCACTGAGAACCATCTTGCTCCATCTTCTTTGGAATCCCCCTCCACATAGCTAAAGGCTGCTATTAAGTCCCCTCTGTGTCCTCTGTAGACTAAATAAGCCCAGTTCCCTTAGCCTCTCTTCAGAAGGCATGTGCTCCAGCCTCCTAACTACTTTTGTTGTCCTCTGCTGGAATCTCTCTAATTTGTGCTCATCTGTTTTATAGTGGGAGGCCCAACATAGGACACAGTACTCCAGATGTGGCCTCACTAGTGCAGAATAGAGGGGAATAAGTACTTCCCCTGATCTGCTGCCAACACTCCTACCAATGCATCCTAGTATACCATTAGCCTTCTTGGCAGCAGGGGCACACTGCCACCTCATATCCGTCTCAGCCCCTGGTCATTTTCTGCAGAGCTGCTACTTAGCCAGTCAGTCTCCAGGCCATAGCGGTGCATGGGATTCTTCTATCCTAAGTGCAGGACTTCACACTTGCTCTTGTTGAATCTCATGAGATTTCTTTTGGCCTAAGCCTCCAGTTTGTCTAGGTCACTCTGAATCCTACTTCCTGCCTTCAGGCGTACCTACTACACAGCTCCCGCCCCCCCCCCCCCACCACCACCCTTGCAAACTTGCTGAGGGTGCACTGCATCCCATCTTCCAGATTGCTAATGAAGATACTGAAATGTTGTGAATTAACAAGTCGGGGAGTCTATCTAATAACCTGATATAGTCTTTCACAGGCTGCAGCACATATACTTTTGAAGCAGACATCCTGTCAGTGTGCCATACAGTGCTGTGCACTAGCCTTACAAGCTTACCTACAGAGGTCAGCAGTGAAGCCTGTGTTTAGAAGTGAAGATCACAGAGAATGTATGTGAAGTATCAGCAAAGCATAAATTAGCAAATTTCTGTTGGGCTGTGATAATATTTCATACATAACCAAGGACTTCAAAGTACCTTATGAAATGAACTTCCCAGTTTAATAGTTGAGGAAACAGGTTTATATTTAAAGTTGTTTTTGTTTTCCCCAAGTGCATACAGTGAGCTGTCAATATATCTGGAAATTACACTTACTACAAAAGATTTTTAGAACTGAATTGCTAACCGGTGCTTTTTATTCTTAACTTTTCCTACCTGTTTTTTACATCACCACCCCTCTCTTCTGTTAAGTAACTCTTTTCACCAGGAGAATAAAGTGATCAAAGTTATGCTGAGCTTGTAAAGCTTCTTGAGACCCTAGTGAAAAATTGGTATCTCTATATTAGACAGAAAGGTACTTGAGACTTTTTATGATAGTTTTAGAATAGCCAAAGTTTAAATTGCACTAGAATCTGGATACCTGTCATCTCTGTAGTTAAAAGGGAAAATAGCTTTATTTTGGAGTGCTGCTAACCACACTAATTAGAAAACTCATATCCTTATATGACCTTTGTTGCTTATCTTTATAGCGGTCTATCTTTTCTGAAGCTCCTCCCCACACCTAAAGGGGCACTAGGTAATGCCAAGGATTGATGTGGATTCTTATTGAGTAAAGATAAGTTTAATGATATTGCAATGTTCAATTACCAGAAAATGTGTGAAAGCCACCCTCAGTATGCCTAGTAATCCTCTTAGTCAGGCTTTGCATATATCAAAGAAGGACTTAATATTTAATTATGCTCTAGGTGCTATAAGTAGTGGTCCCACAAATCAATGTACTGCTGGGAAACAGGCCAGCTCCTACAAAATTAAAAATGTGCTTTATGGAAGCAGCTACCTATCAAATAGTCAGAAATCTTGCAATTTCCAGTTCTCTAATGATTAGTTAACAAAATTAAAAATTCAGAGGTCCTCATTTTTCAAAGGCTTGAGAGTCCTTAATTCACATTCCAGTAGCATCCCACAGCTCCTGGCGGGAGTAGGCATGTGTTGTTTTAATCCCCCTGATACGTTTTATCTGAGCTCTTCAGGTTCTGTAATTTTCTAGTTAACTGGTGCATGAAAAATATGGGTCAAAATACTGACATTTTCTTTAAATAAAAAAAACAACCTTTTTTCCCTTTTTCGGATAAAAAAGAAATGTGACAGAGTTTTTATGTTCTAAATTTTAGTATTACCCTTCTAAGATTTAATGCTCATTCCTTTGTTGTCATAATTTACAAAAATAAAGTTCATAAGGACTTGCAGCAGTGACTAATGTACATAATTATGCCTACTTAGAGGACATGCACACACAGTAATTCAGCTCAGTGACCAATTCTGCATCATTTACAGTAATACTGAGAGCTGTGCCGTGGCAAGCAGAAGCCACAGTAGGCATATAAGGGTATTAGCAAAAGTTCCATATGTAAATTAATATTTAGCTTAAAACAAGTAGTTAGCATTTACTTTGTTGACATTCTCTTGTAAGAAATGTAAGGTATTTTCTTAATCATTATGGCTGCTTGCAGATATTAAAAAACAAAACAAAAAATGCACTTTACGGGAAGAAGCAGCACGTTACTTTGACCCAACTCTGCACCGCTTGTATGGATCAGGCACTTCAGCAGGGCTTTTTGGTGCTTTTATCTAAAAGCTGATTTAATCAACTATTAGATAAAAGCCCCAACTAAAGCACACAATCTATCCAGACATTGGGCAGCAAGTAGATGGAAAGTTTGTCATTATGCACTCAAGCAAAACAAAGAGAAAACCATACTGACGTGAATCCAAGACATCAAGTTTCAGACAACTCCTCACTAATTGGACTCTATAAAAGGAAACTTATATTAAATTTGTCCACAACCACAGGTGAAACAGTGTTACTTTCAATTGCCAATTGCTCAAATTAAGAGCGAGACCTTATAAAGCCGGATAAGGCAAAAAGCCGCATTTATTGATTACATGAAGTAGATACATAAGCTTGGACATACCAGTCACACAAATAGACACACACAAGCATACATACAAACAGACATACAGACAAAACCACTGTAGTAAAATATTATAGTTACCAGCAGAGGTTACTCAATATTATCACCGAGTAGCCATCCCAGGCTCATTGAGGGTCATGGGAGCAGGGATGAACAGATGCGCCTGTGCTCCAGGAGGTTGCAGAGAGTGGATTCTCCATTATGGCTTGTCTGCATCTCACTTTTATAGGGATTTCAAGTCTTTGTTCTGTACTGGGGGTTTTCTATGCTCAGTTTTTAATTAGAGGTTGTTTCTTGTCCATCTTCTGGTTATCTCAATTTGAGGTCCTTCCAGTAAAGTTGGTATCTTAGAGTTGGTATCTCAGCCTTGAGGCATTGTGTAGATCAAATGCCAAAATATGCAGAATTCCTTCTTCTCACTATCTCCCTTTGCACCTGATCATAGACGAGTTCTTCAGCCATCCGTTAATTAGTTTACTGTCTGGTAACTCAGACATTGGTGCCTTGTTACTTACACAAACAGTTAAATCTTCTTCTTTCACTTTCATGCAGAAAATCCCATTCTTTCGCCATTCACCCTGTCATACAGACTCTCAAGTGCACAGGGCATACAAAGTTCATTTATTCATGTCAAGCAAGGAACAAGCACAAAATGGAGTTTTGTCTGTTCATAAAAGAAAAAAAATCAACTAATATGCAGAAATTTATACTACAACAGGCAGCCTGACCCTTGCACCGTGCCTGCGACCCTGCTGCCTGTTCCCCATTCCCCTCCCCCCCGCCACTTGCCACCCTGCCTAAGCCCCGCTTTAGTCTGTCTCCCTACCCATTCCCCAACCTTCACTGCTGCCTGATCCCTCCTTCAGGCTTCTGCCTCATCCCCTCCCCTACCCCCAGTCCCTCATAAGCACTTTTGTCTTATATCCTGAGGTGTTGCTGCTACATCCCCTAACCTGTGTTTCTGCTAAGGTGGAAGTGTGGATCAGGGAATAGTGTAACAGTGCAGGTCAGAGGATAGGGCACTGTTTCCCCATTCCCTAACCCATGCTGCTACCCTATCCCCATGACCCATGCTTCTATCTGATCCCCCACCTGTGCTACTGATGCCACATCCTCTGACCTAGCTGCTGTTGATCAGCAGCACAGGTCAAGGGATGGGGACAACACATCCCCATCTCCTGGCCCACACTGCTACCCTAGCTTCCTGATTCCTCATTCAGGAGAAACCTTGGGGCAGCAGTGTGATCCCTGACTTGATCCATAACCCACATTGCCACCCCCTGCCTGATCTCCTACCTGATCCCTGGCTCTCACTGCTGTTCCATTCCCTGCCAGGTACCCAACTCTTTTCCCCACCTGCACTGCCATCCATCCCAGGCACTAGCCCTAGCCCCTAACCTACACTGATCAGATTGCTGCTGACTTCAAGCAGCAGAAACAGCATCAGTTCCAGCTGTGATCCCAAGCTGAGATCAGGGCCAGGGCAGAGTTGGAGCACTAGTAGTCTAATCCAAGATGAGGTTTGGTTTGCTTTGGTTCCCCCTGTTGATAGAAGGGGAAAAAAGTTTGTCTTGGATTTGAGTAAATATGGTAGATGTAATCAAGAGAAATACAATATAGTTTTAGTAAGTGGTATCTTTATTTTAGTTTGAGACATCTATGTAGTGGTAGATACAGATAATGTTACAGTTGCCTCTGGAAACTGGGAACCAGGAGCTCCTGTTACTTTATGGAGAGAAAGCAGCAGGCTAAAGTGTTTGGCAAGACGTAGCTGAATTGGGGCCAGTAGCATTTTGGATAAGCAGCCAGGAGAAAGCTGATAGCAGCAGGGACCCGGACCTTGAAGTCTGGGTCTGCTAGGTAGCTAGGAAGGTCCACAGGGCAGGGGAGACCGAACAGCTTGTTAGGCTGAACAGAAACCCTTGGTCCCATTTTCAAAGGCAGCAGCCAGGTGACCAAAAGGGGCAGGGTGTGACTGTATGTAACCTTGTCTTGCTGGGATTGGGGACCCCAGGGACCTGGCTCAAGATGAAGAGTATCCTTGTGGAGTCAGGGACCTGGGACTGGTATAGAGAGCAAAATGAGGCTGAGGCCCAAGCGGTGGCCCTGGGCTAAGAGGGTTCAGCCAGAGGAAAAGGGCCAAAACTAAGGATGCTGAAGCCCAGACAAAAGTTTTGGAGCCTGAGGGGTCCAATGTTGTTTTGGGGCCAGGAGACTCCCTCCAAATGACAACAGAAAAATACCTGCAAGGCATGGGCACAGCTATGAGGGAGGACAGATGCCACAATTAAAGCTCCTCAAGTACAACCAGAGGTGTCTTAAAGGGAAAACACATCCCATGGAGTTTGGGGCAGAGGAGCTCTGAGGGCTATACAAAGAAGAACAGCACCCTAGAAGAGGACCTGGTCTCTGGAGGCGCAGCCTCCCAGTTAGACACCTAAACATTAGGCATCGGCGATACCTAGGGAGTACACCCCCTGGAAGCACTGGCCACGAAACCGGAAGTGCACTTCCAGTTTTGCTGCTGGCTCGGTGATTGGCTGCTGGTGATCCCTACCCCACCCTCCCGTCGGCAATCTGGTGCCCCCCCCCCCAGACTCGGGAGGCACCAGGCACCCATGGCATCAAGTTCAAGTTATGGCAGGCAAGAGATAGGAGGGAAGGGAGGCTGGGAACCACAGACAGGTGAGTTTGACCACTGGGGGGCATCAGACACTGGCTTGAATCCCCAAGCCTGTTTACACCCCTATATGTCTTACCTTAAGGATGGGAAGGTATAGATTGGCCTAGATGGAGAATGAGCAGGGTAGAGATGTCAAATTTCACCTTCTTTACTGCATCATGAATATGAATAAGGGGTTTAAAGGGACCAGTTTTGAAGTAAGACACTGAATTTGTATCAGCAGGAGCAACAACCTTAAGATTCGTTGCAGTGGAATTTTAAAAAAGAAAAGCCACTGGTATTATAAATCTAGAGAGTTTTACTTTATCCACTTTGTCATGCTGGCCTATTTGCAGGCTGTCAGTTCGATAGAAAATTTTATTTTGACAACTGTTCATTTGCATGAAATCAATTTTTAAAATTATTTCCCATCTATTAGCAAAAACTGCAGACTTTGTATAATAATTACTATGCTAATGATCACAATGTTGAATACTAGAAGCATGCACTGCCTTCCAATGTTCGTGTTGTTCATGAAAGAAGCCTCAAGAGCATCAGTATGGGTTAGGCAAGGGAAGTGTATGCAGCACTGAATAACAAGATACAATTAAAAGGCATCTTTAAAGGTTGTATCTATATTTTTAGTCATATTTTAAATCATGGTTACATAGTGTTTGTTAGGTATGAGAAGTGTTGCACATGATTGTAAACACATCAGTAAAAGATTAAAAGCAGCCTATTTGCCTGTCCATTGATAATCAATTGGTATAACTTGTATGCTACTCGTGTGTGTTACTCATTTTTAAAATTCTTCATTGTTTTCTCTATATTTCTACCATACAAAAGGTATTCCAGCAAAAATACCTCCTTACGGAAGTTCCTTCTCTATAGAGATTTATTTATAGTCTGGAAAACATTGGTGTCTTCTACAGAATACATATTGATGTATTTTAGGTTCTGCATGCATCTAAGCATTTTTATGCATTAGACCATGCATGCACGTTTGCAGAATCTATACCCATTCCCCAGTTCATTTTGACACCATGGTGCATATCAAACAGGTAACACCCAATTAAATCACATACAAATGATTTCAGAAAAAAAATGTTCTTGGCTTAATTACATAAAGATAGACAACACAGCGTGTAACTTGAGGCTGTATTTAACCCTTCATTCTTAGGTTCCTTTTTTCCCCATGAACAGGGCCAAATCATGTCTGATCTAATCCACTGATATCAGTCTGAGCAGGATTTGGTCTGTAAAATTATGGAGATCTTTTTAATACCTTAATGTAGTAGGAGGGTCTGTTATTTCTGAAGTAGTGAGCATCACTTCATGTTCCTCTGAATGTTTCCCCATATTCCTGTAGCTAAAAGATGACTTATGTCATGGAAATGGAGTTAATGACTTTTCCAGTGCTTCTGTTGGCTTATTAATATTAATTTGTAGAACTGGCTTGTCATTTTTTATAGGAGAAACGTCCTTTATATGTATGTACTGCTTGCTTGTTTTCAGAAGTCTAAATTACGATAACAAGTAGCATAAGTGCTTTGACATCTACACATCTCTCCCTTTCTGAACATGTCTATTCAAGCTCTGTTGTTCCAATAGTTGATGGAGTAGCTTGCTTGCTGATTAGTAGATTATCCAGAAAATGTGGACATAGATTATTTTTTTTAAATAAGTACCACTCGCATGATTCAGTCATCACAGTTATCAGGTGTCTTATTTTCCAGAATTAATCTTTGTCACCAATTGCCAGGTTTCAAGTGTAGGATTCAGTCCCATGGGCATATTAAAAACTTGAGAGGTTACCCTTCTTTCCCCTTTAAGGGACCTAATACAAGTTTGGATCACGCTGGTGCAGATCACATCTTCCCACCAAATAAAAAGCTGATGATATTACCCTGTCACTTCTGGATTTAAAAAAACTGTTTAGAACAGACTCTCACCTATTTGGCTAGGGTACAAAGCACATTTTAACACAAGAATTCACTAATGAAGATGGGAAGATACATTTCTGAAAACAGGAAGGTAAATAACTTGATGCACAGAAAAGTTTTGATTTGAGGTCACAATGACCAGTTTAAGTTGACTTACGTCTCTAATTTAAGTGGTTAATAATAGTGCCTTATTTTTCAGTGATGGTAAAAGAGAGACATATTTATACTCTCATCTATAGTTTTCCATACCTTTTGAATACACAGTTCGAAACCAGTTGTGACTCCAGTCCTAGGAGTGATGCCTTTTGATGGAAATCAGTAACAGTGCACCTCTGTGCTGTTTTCATATGACAGGATTCCTTTTCATAAGGACTCTGTCAGTATGTGATATTTATAATTTTTTTAAAAATTTAGTATTCACGGAACTCTATAGTCTTGCGTTGCTTAGACCCTGAACATTGTATTATTGTACTAGTTTATGAAGAACCAACATGAAACTGCCTAGTTTCATTATCGGAGTTGAGTGCAACAAATAAATCGAGTAGCATAAACAACAAACCAAAAGCTATTAAACTGGAATTTTGAAATTCTTTGCATTAATTATTTGAAGTAAATTGAATAAGGTAGTGCATTTTTAAAAAGCAAATTTTAAATAAGTTCATTGTGGTCCTTTTATATTATTTATACATTTTCCATAAGCATTATCTTTGCATAATACATTGTAAACTTAGTTCACACAGCTTAAATCTTGTGTGCATTAACTGCGAATCTTTTCTTAGAAGCAAATTCTGACTTAATGAATATAATTTAGATTGATTTACCACTTCATTCTGTAAGGTGGAGTTCTCTCCAGGTGAAGGTAGACTTCCATGTTATACATTGTAAATACAATTACATTTAATCCTCTCTTACTGTGAGGCTTGTACGCTTCTGCAGTCTCCAGACTAGGTAGGTTAGCTGGCATATATTTAATTGTGCTGTTTGACTGGAAGCTTGAAACATTTTGCTGGTTCTACAGAGAATTAGAAACAGTTAAATAAATATAGAGGAAAGATTACATAACTTAATGTGGCAAATTATTTGCTGTCAACAATCACTTTTTAGTCGAAGGAAAGAGTGTTAAATCAATATGAAACTATCATTTAGCTCACTTGCCTAACATAGAAGCACTATAAATATGAATACATTTTTTTGCACTAATGTATCTAAAAGATTTTTTATCAGCATCAAAGCTGGTTATACAAGAGGCAGTTTTTAGAACCTGGACAAATGGAAAAGTATCAGGTCAGTTCTAGTTTCCTGTGAGTCTTTCATTTTCTAAAAAATGAATGTGTAAGATACAAGGGGAAAAAACAAGTATACTATTTAAACCAGTGCACTTGTATTTCATACGTGACATTGATAAGGATCAAAGATTAATAAGGAGTCTGTTTACGTCCTGCAGGAAATGGAGCTTTAGGCCCTCATTTCCAGGTCTTCACATCCTCTTGCTGAGTGCTTCTGTAGTATCCACTACAAAACAGCTGACCGTAACTCAGCTTTTCATTGTCTTGCAAATATAGTGCTCCAATACTGCGATATACAGCTCCGTGAATTTGGAAACAGTATAACCCTGGATTTCTTGGTGTCTGTCATGCAAACACCATTGCTTTCTTGTAGCTGTGGATCTTGCTGGGGTAGTGCTGTGCAAGCTTGCTACCTGGGGTAGCCAGTTTCTCAAGCAAAACTGGGGTACATAAATATGGCAAATTTTCTTTGCTATTATGGCAACATCCTTTCAAATAGTCACCATTTTTCTCGCTAATAGAGTGTCTTATGCCACAATACTGACAAACTGAGCATGTATCCCTGACACCAAATACAATAACTATTCAATGCAGGGCAAAGGGCAGCTCTCAGAGAAACTGTTGATCATTGGGCAGAATTTTGTTGTAACATCCTCTAAAGGCATGCACGCAGCATCCTCACATCTTACCTGATCTTCTTTTTGTCTTCTCCTGTTTGCACAATGTGATTCATCCGTTTTTTTTGTTTTTATAACATTTGGCAAGAGCTTGTCTGTTTTGCTGACTTTCATTGTGATCTGTTAATGTTTCTCTTCTGCATGGTGGTGGGCTCCTGCTGGAAGATGTTCTGGTTTTGATTTCAGTATTTTGTGTGCACACAGCAGAAAGACAGACTACATATTTCAAACATTAATATGTAACCTAAGCAATTGTTTATAGTTTAGAAATAAACTAGTCACTTAGGCAGTTACTTATAGCTTAAATTATTAAAAAGCAAAGCAAAACCCACAAAAAGCAAAGAAATTACAATTAAATGCATTAAAAAGTTTGTACACAAAGTTTTTCTAAGTAGGTGGCATTCGTGTGCGCACTGAAGCACGGCACTGCCTACCAGCATGCTTAAAAATTCATTGGTGGCACATGCATACAGCCACTCTTCATGGCCCCATTTTAACTCATTTCTCACTTCTTTTCAAACTTTTTCTCAATTTTTGAATTTTGTTCAGCTCTATATTATGTACACTTTAAAATTATATATAACGTGTGGGTATATTGTAAGTGCATATACCTTAAAATGTTCTGATACCATCAACTCCTTTGTGTATTAATATATAGATTCTGTGTGGAGCAAATGTGACACCTACTCCCCAGTAACCTTTTATCTAGACAGTTCAAACTGTCCATGCCCAGGTTTGCAGTTCCCCATCCCCTATCTTATTCTGTCTAGCTCATGTTCTGTTGCTCTCGACTGCTCCTTTTCATGCATTTGCTCTCCCCCTGCACGCTGGTTAAATACACCTCTGTTTAAAGCTTTCTGATAGAACTGACTTGATTCTACCCTGGGTAGAATCTTACACCTTAAATACAAGTACTTTAATAATGGTATAAAAATAAAGTTTTGGTATGGCTGCTTTCTTTGGAGAATCCTAACTTTGGAGCTAACCTTTTTCCCTTACTCTAACACAACACAAATGTGTCTGCCTTTAAAGGTTGCTTCAAGTCTCCTCTATTTTCTTTGGCCTTTGGCAAAGAAAAGGGTTGAGGCATGTTACTTGGTAAGAAGCAGGGATTGATAACACATTTGAGGTGACAATTATTTTAGCATCAGGTCACCAAATCATTAGACGCAGGGGTTGCTGTGGATGTAGTCTTTCTGGACTTCCGGAAGGCTTTCGACACTCTCTCACCCTGTCCTCATCAAAAAGCTGGGAGACTGTGGTGTCGATGCCCACATGGTCAAATGGGTCGCCAACTGGTTGGAGGGCCGCACCCAGAGGGTGGTAGTGGATGGGTTCTTCTCGACCTGGAAGGACGTGGGCAGTGGGGTTCCGCAGGGCTCGGTCCTCGGGCTCGCACTGTTCAACATCTTCATCAGTGACTTGGATGACGGGGTAGAAAGCACCCTGTTCAAGTTTGCTGATGACACTAAGATGTGGGGGGATGTGGGTGCACTAGAAGGGTGCAATAGGCTACAAGCTGACCTTGACAGGTTGCAACGGTGGGCGGATGAGAATAGGATGGGGTTTAACACTGATAAGTGCAAGGTGTTGCACATGGGGAGGAAGAACCGGCACCACACTTACAGGTTGGGGAACTCCCCTCTTGCCAGCACGGAGACGGAAAAGGATCTTGGAGTCGTCATTGACTCCACGATGAACATGGGCCGGCAGTGTGGGGAGGCAGTCAAGAAGGCCAACCGTACCCTGTCATGCATCCACAGATGCATCTCGAGCAGGTCCAGGGAGGTGATCCTCCCCCTCTACGCGGCACTGGTCAGGCCGCAGCTGGAGTACTGCGTCCAGTTCTGGGCGCCACACTTCAAGAGGGACGTGGACGATATGGAAAGAGTTCAGAGGAGGGCCACTCGTATGATCAGGGGTCAGCAGGGCAGGCCTTATGAGGAGAGGCTACGGGACCTGAACCTGTTTAGCCTCCACAAGAGAAGGTTAAGGGGGGACCTTGTGGCCTGCTACAAACTGGTCAGGGGGGATCAGCAGGTATTGGGGGAGTCCCTGTTCCCCCGTGCGCTGCCAGGAGTGACCAGGAATAACGGTCACAAGCTGGCGGAGGGTAGGTTTAGATTAGATATTAGGAGGCGCTACTTCACAGTCAGGGCGGCTAGGGCCTGGAACCGGCTTCCAGGGGAAGTGGTGCAGGCTCCTAGCCTGGGGATTTTTAAAAGGAAGTTAGATGAGCACCTTGCCGGGGTCATCTGACCCCGGTGCTCTTTCCTGCCAAGACAGGGCGTTGGACTAGATGATCTTCCTAGGTCCCTTCCGACTCTAGCTACTATGAAACTATGAAACTATAAGCATGCATCTGTATGGGGCATTTTTCTATCATTTCAGTTTTATCCTGAGTCTTTTTGGCAATGAGAAATGTTTGCAGAAACTTCTGTAGTCTAGGGGTATTTTAGAGAAAATTAACTAAAAACTGAAGAAAGTTGTCAGTCCTGACAAGTCCATTGCTAAGCATATTTCAATCGCAGCTGTACAGATTTCAGTTACAAAATCTTTAGTGTTGATTTTCATATAGCGTTTGCCTTATGGGCAGTCATTTTTTTAAAAAATGTGTTTGTCTTGCAGATGTAGTGTTTTTATATGGAAGCCATAGATGAAGAAATACAGTGAATTCCGCTTTATGGAATTGCTGGTTATAGAATCAATAATTTGAATCAATATGGGAAAACCCAAACCATTTATATATTATAACATGTAAAAATTGCTCATATTAGAATCACAGTTGTCAGTTTTTAGAATCATTTTACTGGAGAAGCCTGGGGATTTTGCAGTTTTGTGAGGAGCCCTCTCCAGGCTAGCAGAGTTCCAGCCTTAATGGGATTGGGAGGGAGCAGGAGGAGGGCGATCAGGCACGGGGCACTGCATGCATGTCCTGTACATGCACAAGGACCCATGCAGCCTGAAGAGCAGCTCCTGCAGGTAAGTGGGGTGGGGGCTGGGGGGAATTAGACACAGCTGGGGCCCCAGCAGAGCGTGGGCCATGGGTGGCTCGTCTGGGGAGCAGGGGCTGGGTTCTGGTGACGTACCCCCTGCGTGCACGATAACTTTGAGGAGCACAACCCTGCACCATTGCCCACACCCACTGCCAGCCCGCACACAGATCTGGGGGGTGCGTGTCCCCCTCTACCCCTCCGGGAGTGCACGCTGTGCAGAGGAACTGACCCCACCCCATGTTGCCCAAGCCTGAGCCTCAGCAGGTGTGGAGCCAGGCTCTACTCCTCTGCAGAATCTGCTGCCTCCTGCCAGGGGAGGGGGGCTGCAGACCTGGGTCCCCGGCTGGGGGCCCCCTCCAGCAGGGCTGGCAGGCCAGGGGGCTGTGGGTGGGGCGAGGGTCACCAACAGGGCTGGGAGGACAATTGAGGGGGAGTGAGAGGCACGAGCAGGTCCAGGGGCCTATTGGGGAGAAGTGAGTATCTGTGTTCTTAAAAAAAAATGGGTCTCCTTCTACTGGAATCAGCCAGTTAATAGAATCTAATCACCATTTCCCAAAGTGATTCCTACAAGAGCAATCCACTGTATGCAATAGATATTGTTAGGGCATTTACTTTAGTAATTACTATCATGTTTTTAAAATCTTCCTTTCCATCATGACTCACTTTTTTTGTATTTGTGCTCACATAGTTGTATTTAACTCATTTTAATAAATTTTAGCCGTGAAGCTTAATGCACGAAGCATAGTTCAGTAACTAATCATTGTCAGTACATTTAGGTATATCCCAAAGTTCATAATATTGGGAATAATGCGCTTGTTGGTGAAGCACAGAAACTAGAACATGCAAGAGGGGAGATGGGTTTATTTTCTGGCCTTGTTTCCACTTCTGAATCCATTTCTCAACTGTAAATTAAGAATATTACTTCCTTTGTCATCTTTTATCTATTTAGACTGTAAATGTCTCAAGGCAGATAGTGGTCTTAGTTTAGCACACCAAGACCCAGTCTCAGAAAGTGTCTTCAAAGTACTAAGATAATCCAGATAATAAGTAGTAGGTTTTTCATTTGCTTTTAAAATCCTGCCATTGTTAAGCACAGTGCTCCACATAATGATAGGAAGCTTTAGCTCTTAAATCCTTTGTTTCTGTTAGGT
Source organism: Crocodylus siamensis (assembly GCF_052110815.1). Taxonomy (NCBI): domain Eukaryota; kingdom Metazoa; phylum Chordata; order Crocodylia; family Crocodylidae; genus Crocodylus; species Crocodylus siamensis. The sequence continues at coordinate 20,650,234 of NC_143395.1, forward strand.
TCAAGCCCAGCCTTTCATGTTGTTTTAGCATAGTGTCTTAAAATGCAGCGTAAATAAAATCCATGCTGTTTCAGAAGATGGGCGGATGTGAATAAATATGAATTTAGTATACTTCAGTAGAGGTTCATTGTGATCGAGAATGTATTGTAGCAATAAGGTGCTACTCGAATTTCTGCTTAGCAATTCTGTTTTTAATGCCATATTAATTCAAATTTACACTGCAGTCAAGGACATGAAAATATTTTGAGATGTTTTACATTTACAATCTGGTGAATGTAATAAAGTGAATTTTACAAGGATGTAAATCAGTGGGTTGTTGGTAGAAGCTCCTAGACAGTAAGGACAGAGGCTTTTCTGTTTTGTATGGGGAACTGGTTTTAAAACAAAGATATAGCACATCACAAGATTCTGGCAATTGTAATAGAATAAATCATTTGTCTGACCTTCATTTCTCAGTTCTTCACAACTCAACACTTCCCATCAATTCTTCTCTTGGAATATTAGTAGTGACCAAAATATGTGCGCTAAAACCATTGCTTCCATCTTCCTTGTAGGGACTAAAAATGCATTGAACAGTACATATTTCCACTGGAAGTTTATTTTAGTTTATTGCTCACAGACAGTTTATAAATAGAGTGCAACCTGTGCTGCATTTTTGTTCCATCTTTGACTAAATAATCTCCCTTTCAGTGTAACTCTTCAGTCATTTGGTTTTTTCGTTTTTTGGTTGGGTTTTTTTTTGTTTGTTTGTTTTTTTTACAGAAAAGACATCTCCAAGTTATAAGGAAAGTTAGTCGGCTTCAGGTTCTCTCATTATAAAACATAAATAATAAAGCATTTACACCCTAGCAGGTGTTTCCATGTTTTAGAATTAGGGAAACTTTTTGTAGTGGATTTCTGTGCCTCAAGGGCACAAATTAGATCCATCAGTATACTTTTTTAAGTTATGCTTACTCAATTTCAAGAGTAAAAGTATGTAACAAACCAGAGGTATGCCTTTGAAACAGAGGCTTTTAAAGATTTGATATATAATGAATTTTCCCCTTTTGACGCATCTGCAAATGTATCTTAATGATGAATGTGCATAGAATAATAGCTAACGCTATCACAAAGAGTGAAGGAGAAAGAATTTATGATTTGTTGAAAAAGAACTGAAAATATCCAAGGATTTCAATGCTTGAGCCTTTTGGCATCTACTAACATGAACAGAACTGTCTAAACCTCTGTGAAAGTCTTTCTTCTTTTTCCAGTAAAATTCACCTTAAGATATGTCACTTATTGCATTAAGTTTTTTATTCCACTACGAAGAGAAAAGAACATTTGGAATTACATGCTGAATGGGACAGATTTAAATAAAGACTATATTTGTGTTCAGATACCGTAGTGTTGAATGGAATAAAAATACCTGAGGTACCTGCTAAATTGTTTTTGTTATTTATAACATTACAATAAAATACCTGAAACACAAGTATTTCATCTTTTTGCACAGAAAACCAATTATTGAAATTTCATATAAACTCAGTTAAAAGCCGATGCAATACAGCTCAGTATTAGTATAATGATGGAAAATTGTTTGACCAGGGATTGGACTCTAACGGTAGCTTTTTCTGTATTCCAGTAATTGTTTCGTTTTCAATAGATATACAAGTAACAGCAAGGTTAACACCGTACCTGTAAAGGAGTAGGTGAATGAACATTTAAGAATGCCCTATGAATCTGTTCCTGATAAACAGGCTGCAGCTAGACAAGAAATATAGCTATTATGATGCCTAAAGTCACCTAGGACAGGGACAGGCATTACACATAAACTGGTCTAAGTAATAAGAAACTGGTTTAAGCCTGTAACAGAACATAAGTTCATTTCACAGAAACCAGTTTCAAAATGGCTGAAACTGGTTTAAGATAAACCTGGTTGAATATAGTATCAGACTTAACTGATTTGGGTCAAACTGGTTTATGAAACTTCTGTCCTACCCTGCTTTATGGTTCAAGTTAAATCACAGTTCCATAGCATCCCAACATGCTTTGCAGTCCTGAGGTATGCTGTGCTGTCTGCTCCAGAGAGCAGAGCTGGCCCTGAACCTCTGCTCCCTACCGTGATTCCTATTGCTTTCTCTTCATAAACCATAGTTTCATAGTTTCATAGTAGCTAGAGTCGGAAGGGACCTAGGTAGATCATCTAGTCCGACCCCCTGCCTTAGCAGGAAAGAGCACCGGGGTCAGATGACCCCGGCAAGGTGCTCATCTAACTTCCTTTTAAAAATCCCCAGGCTAGGAGCCTGCACCACTTCCCCTGGAAGCTGGTTCCAGGCCCTAGCCACCCTGACTGTGAAGTAGCGCCTCCTAATATCTAATCTAAACTTACCCTCCGCCAGTTTGTGACCGTTATTCCTGGTCACTCCTGGCAGTGCACGGGGGAACAGGGACTCCCCCAATACCTGCTGATCCCCCCTGACCAGTTTGTAGCAGGCCACAAGGTCCCCCCTTAGCCTTCTCTTGTGGAGGCTAAACAGGTTCAGGTCCCGTAGCCTATCCTCATAAGGCCTGCCCTGCTGACCCCTGATCATACGAGTGGCCCTCCTCTGAACTCTTTCCATATTGTCCACGTCCCTCTTGAAGTGTGGCGCCCAGAACTGGACGCAGTACTCCAGCTGCGGCCTGACCAGTGCCGCATAGAGGGGGAGGATCACCTCCCTGGACCTGCTCGAGATGCATCTGTGGATGCATGATAGGGTACGATTGGCCTTCTTGACTGCCTCCCCACACTGCCGGCCCATGTTCATCGTGGAGTCAATGACGACTCCAAGATCCTTTTCCGTCTCCGTGCTGGCAAGAGGAGAGTTCCCCAACCTGTAAGTGTGGTGCCGGTTCTTCCTCCCCATGTGCAACACCTTGCACTTATCAGTGTTAAACCCCATCCTATTCTCATCCGCCCACCGTTGCAACCTGTCAAGGTCAGCTTGTAGCCTATTGCACCCTTCTAGTGCACCCACATCCCCCCACATCTTAGTGTCATCAGCAAACTTGAACAGGGTGCTTTCTACCCCCTCATCCAAGTCACTGATGAAGATGTTGAACAGTGCAGGCCCGAGGACCGAGCCCTGCGGAACCCCACTGCCCACATCCTTCCAGGTCGAGAAGAACCCATCCACTACCACCCTCTGGGTGCGGCCCTCCAACCAGTTGGCGACCCATTTGACCGTGTGGGCATCGACACCACAGTCTCCCAGCTTTTTGATGAGGACAGGGTGAGAGACAGTGTCGAAAGCCTTCCGGAAGTCCAAAAAGACTACATCCACAGCAACCCCTGCGTCTAATGAGTTGGTGACCTGATCGTAAAAGGCCACCAGGTTGGTCTGACAAGACCTGCCACTGATAAACCCATGTTGGTTGCCCCTGAGCATGCATTCCCCCGCAAGGCCCTCCTGGATGTGTGCCAGGATAATTTTTTCAAAGAGCTTACCCGGGATTGAGGTCAGACTAACTGGCCTGTAATTTCCCGGGTCCTCTTTTTTTCCCTTTTTGAAGATAGGGACCACATTGGCCCTCTTCCAGTCCTCCGGCACCTCGCCAGAGCACCACGAGTGCTCATAGAGCCGTGCCAGGGGTCCCGCAATGACCTCAGCCAGTTCCTGTAGAACCCTAGGGTGAAGATCGTCCGGACCAGCGGACTTGAACACGTCCAGCTTCTCCAGAAGTACCCTAACTAACTCCTCGCTAACCCTTGGCCCAGGCGTGTCTCTCTCGGGGCCCGAGGGGGGCCCAGCAGGGAGGTGGCTGAACTGGTCCCTACTTAGGAAGACAGAGGCAAAGAAATAGGTACCATTATGGATTTTTTTTTTTTTACCTGTGATAGTTGAGACGCATCTTCACCCTGCAAAGATTTAAACATTAGAGGTGTTCAGAATGTGCAGTTTTCATTCTAAGTGGTCTTGTTAAATTGAGTGGTACTATTATTAACATATAAAGTTAAGCAGAAATACAAGGGACAAGCTTAGCATTACACATCACAAGCATTTTCTGTATTGCTGTCATTGAGGATAATATATAAGGATGTACCTAGCCCAGTACATACAAGGGTATTTCACAAACTAATAGTAGTTTCAAAATAAAACCATTTTATGTGCTGTGAGTGGGAAACTACAGGGCAGCAGGGAACAATGACTGTGGCATTGTTAAACACACCCATAAGTTATTACTATGTAGACAAGTGATGTGGTCAAGTAAATGATCATCACTCACAGAAGGGTTTTATTTCAAAATTGCTGTTTCTTTCTGAAACACCCTTGTATATATGAGTCAATCTTTATAATGCGTTTATTGGACAAACACTAGACCCTGAACTCTTCAGTTCCTATAATTACATAGGAATCTCAGCTTCCATTTTTCAGAAATGTTAATTTACAGGCTATAATATTTCAGAAAAGTGCTGGCTAGCACTGTTTCAGAAAAGATTACTCATATGCATGAACAGTGCATGCTTCTGGCAGCTGGAGGGAGGGGGAGGCACAGCTGCACCGGTGGCGGCAGGAGCGTGGTGACGGTGAGAGGACCGGGGGTGGGTAGTGAGCACCAGCTACAGGTCAGCAACCACCCACAGGCACCTCTGACAGTGTCAGCAGTGCCTTTTTGCAGTGGGTGCACCACCATGCGCAAGGGGTGCACTTAAACACGCATGCACCCTGTACGCATCAGCCCTGCTCATATGCACTACATATAACTGATGCAGTGCATGTCTAGGGTCTCTCATTCAACACTGTAGAGATGGGAGAGGCTTATGTCGTGACTTCGTTGCACCAGTGAAGACTTGAAACCAAAAATTAAAAATGGTGAGGTCACCATAATAATGTCTATAACCATTATACTGAATTGTCCTTTTTCACCTAGCTAGAGATTGATCTTTATTCCATGCTACTGGTCTATGACAACGTGAGATTGGAACAGATGACCGAACATATACATTAGAAGAAAAAAACATAAAATTAATTTAAAAGATGGAAGGGGGTGTGTGTATGTGTGTGTGCATGCATACAAGTTCTATAAAACAGTCTTTACTCAGCAAAGGTGTTGTTCTACAAATGGCAGCCACTCCTGTCATCTGTTTCCAGTCATCACCCATCTTTCCTTCATTCCTCTTCGGTCATTTCTTTCATTTCCTTTGTTCTATGCTCTCATTCAACTCCTCTCTCTCCCTCTCTCTCTTACATGCACCTGTCATATCCTGCCTCGAAAAAATAAAGCTCAACTGTAAGCCTACATGTTTCTCTAATGCATGTAAATGTGCTTATGGTGCTATATAAAATGCATTTGGAGTCTTACAATTTTAAAAACTATTTGTAGTAAAGCATCCTAAACATGGTTGTACTTCTTTCTGTTACTCTTAAAAGGAGTCATTGCTGACCTGTAAAAGTTACAGCCTTATATTTATTGAAAATAGTGATGCCCTTTATATTTCTTTAGTCGTGAAAGTTTGAAATCATTCCATGTGTTAAAAATGTACGTGTCTAAGGTAACATATTTGTGACCCATTTACTTACTAAAAAGTAAATATGACCTATATGCTGCCCAGTAATGTTGAATTAAGTATGTCTGTGCTTTTGAAAATATAGTTTGGCATAGACTATTTGAAAACTATTGGGATTTTTTTTGCAATATTATCTCCCAAAGGTCAGTGCGAATCAATAAAATGTTGTGTCTTTCAGAATAGACTATAGCCACATGTACTCTTACAGTCTTTCTCCTAGCACAAAAAGGAGAACTATACACATGTTCAAGGGCTATCTTGTGAAATAAAAATGGCTTTTCCACAGGAAGGTAAATTTCTTACCTACAAGGAATTTAATCTTCCTGATCTAATTTGAATGCCTGCTTGTTTCTCTCTGGAAAACAAAAGGTACGCAGATTCCCACAGTCTTCTGCTCTTCCCTCCAAGAGAGAGGGAAGGAGGGAGCGCGCCGACTTCGCAGCCCATGCAGGTATATGGGTGGGTTGGGGGATATTCTTCCGAGGCAGGGTGGAACCCTGAGGTCCCAACCACAGGCGAAATCCCCCATCTGATGCACTCCTCAGGCACATCCAAATGACCATGCATGTGTCCATTGAGATGCTGCAAGAGACCTGTGCGGGAACAAAAAAATGTTCCCCACGCTGCAAATTTGCAACATGGGGGCAAAATTAAACCCCTGGATATCCAGGGGTCAAAAAATACCCCAGGCAAGAAAAGTGGGGCAGGGCACAGTCCAAGACCATTCTCTGAGGCAACCAGTGGCTCAGGTGCTCCACAGAGACACTCTGGCGTCTCTATGGCTGGCCCTCGCCCCGGTGCTGAAGCACGCTGTCTGCCCATGCGGGACAGGCAGCAGTACAAGCTGCAGGGACCTGGAGCCATCTTCGTGCCAGATAAATTAGGAGTGAGGGGGGGGCCTGGAGAAGGGAGGAAGGGGACCGTGGGAGTGGGCTGCGAGGCCCCAGTTCCCATTCATTCCCCCAACTCTTCGTTTGTTTTTGCCCCGCCACTCATTCTCTTGCCCGGCCGCAGCCCCCCACACTCAGCGCATGGACCAATAAGTAGGGTGTGAGGGGGCCGGAGAAGTGGGGAGGAGACCATGGGGGGACCCCCGCCGACCCCTTTCCCCACCCGTTCCCCGAGCGCCCCCATCACTGCCCAGCCTGGCCCCATCCCCTTCCAGAACCTGCAGCCACCCCGATCGCTGCCTCACCCAGCCCCAGCATCCTGGCAATTGAAAAGAAAAAAACCTGGCCACACCTGTGCAATGGGGCAGTGGCAGTGCGGGTGCCAGGCAGCTGGTGCCAGTCCCCGCTGCCCCATGCCGTGCGGTGGGGGGGCTCTGCCAGTGACCCAAATGGCTGCTGCAACTGCTGGTGCATGTGGGGCTTTCTTTTTTCTTTTTCTTAAGTGCTGGAGTTGGAGGAGCAAGTGGGAGTGGGGCACATGGGCCCTGCAACATGAGTGATTGGTGATTCCTGAATCCCGGGGTAGCACCCACAAAAGTTGCTGATGGCAGCGACCCTGTCAGGGGGGGCTCCAGGCCTACCAGCAACATCAGTGTTGACCGTCGGGGGGGCACTGGCTCCTTCAGGGGGGGCACATGCACCCCCTACCAGTTGCCTATGCCCTGCAAGGTAGGGGGGTTTAGCCCTGGCAGGGCCATGTGGCCCCTGTTGGGAGAGGCTGTGCCCCCTGTGGGGCACAGTCTGTGAGCTCTGCGGGAGAGCTGCACCCTGCGGGGGGCAGGGGACCCACTCCTCCTGAGCAGCCCCCCCACAGTCACACCCCACATCCCCCCAGCACACACCCATCATGTCCAGCTGCTAGACAGGATAAGACCTTAGGAGGAAAAACATGCAGCATCCTTATAGGCTTGGCTTATAGGCTGGCTAGCACTACGGAAGAAAGAGACTTGGGGGTTATCATTGACCACGAGATGAACACGAGCCTGCAATGCGATGCTGCAGCTAGTGAAGCGAGCAAAATGCTGGCTTGCATCCATAGATGTTTCTTAAGCAAATCCCGGGACGTCATTCTCCCCTTGTACTCGGCCTTGGTGAGGCCGCAGCTGGAGTACTATGTCCAGTTTTGGACTCCACAATTCAAACAGGATGTGGAGAAGCTCGAGAGAGTCCAGAGAAGAGCCACATGCATGATCAGGAAAACAGACCTTAGGACGACAGGCTGAGAGCCATGGGGCTCTTTAGCCTGGAAAAGTGCAGGCTCAGGGGTGATCTGATGGCCACCTATAAGGTTGTCAGGGGTGACCACCAGTATCTAGGGGAACATTTGAGTGCCCCAAGGGTTGACAAGGTCGAACAGTCATAAACTGCTACAAGACCGTTTCAGGCTGGACAGAAGGAAGAATTTCTTTACTGTCCGAGCCCCCAAGCTCTGAAACAGTCTGCCAGCGGAGGTGGTTCAAGCACCTACATTGAACACCTTCAAAAGTAAATTGGATGCTTATCTTGTTGGGATCCTATGACCCCAGCTGACTTCCTGCCCTTCGTAGAGGGGGCTGGACTCAGTGATCTTACAAGGTCCCTTCCAGCCCTAATGTCTATGAAATCTATGAAACCTGCTGGCAGGAGCTGTGGTTGCAGGGGCAGCCCACATCCTGGTTAGTGAAGGGGTCAGGGGGAGCTCTAACTGCTCTAATAGTAAGAAAACTAAAAGCAACCAGCAAAACAGATAGGTATTTAGAATTCATTTTATTATGATGAGAGAGAGAGAGCCTCTGGTAGGCTTCTGATTTGCTTTAACACTGGAGATGTATCAGTAGAACATTGCCCAACTGATTGCGTGCACTGTCTCTCTTTCTGTGTGTGTGTGTGTGTGTGTGTGTGTGTATATGTACGTATGTATAGTTGTCTTTTGTTTTAATTGAGGAAGAACATGGATTTCGGGGTATTTTACAGAGTGACTTTGGGTTTGTTTTTTTAATCAGGGATTTTTCAGTTTTCAAATAGGGAACACCAGAATTCCTGCTAGTGAGGCAAGTGGCGGGACCCTGGCAGAGGAGCCTGCTCAGAGGTGGCACCTTGGACCCAGCTGCAGGTGGCAGACATCCTGACCAGTTTGGGGCCAGGAGGACATGCTTTGACAGGTCATAGCAGGCCACCACACTGGGAACATCTTCCAGGCAATAGCTGCCCAGATTGCCAAGCAGGGGCACACGTGGCAGTAGTGGTGCACAAAGGCCAACTCTGCAGCTACAGCCTACTGATAGCTGGCCCAGATAGGCAGATGCCTCTACTGGCTGTGCAGTCCCCATCTGGGTCTGGCAGGTGGCAGCAGGTCACAGCCAGGCAGCCGCCTCCACTGCCAGACTGCTGCAGTGGGTAGAGGGTGCAGGAAACTCTCAGGGCTGCATCAGCAATCCAGCTGAAACAAGGGGTAGTGTCCCCAGGTACCAATTGGCCGGGCCCCAGAAGCTCCTGAGAGCAAGTAGCCCTGAGCTACTTGACAAGGTGGCTTTTTGTACTGATGGGGCAAGGACAGGACAGCTTTTTACGCTGCTGGGACAAGCACAGGTGGTGGCCCCAGGCTCTAACTCCCCCTGGCTGGAGATCTGGGAGAAGCCAGGCAGGGTTATTTTGCCCCAAGTGGCACAACCTGCCCCACACCAGAGTGCATGTCCAGGCACATGTGCTGAGGCAAAAAGCTCCGGCTCAAATTTCCACTGTTTCTATTTGAGCTGCTTCAAGCTCCCGTGCCTGCATGTGTGGATATGCCCCTCCAGTCAAACCTGAGTAATCAGCAGGGGAGGCAAGTGCACCAGAGCTGGATTATTCTCCTGTGGCAGGAACTCTCTTAAAGCCTCTTTTTTTCATGTTTTTGAGATAAGTAAGTTAATACTCTCTGCAAGAATTTGTGTGTTGAAGATCTTGATAAGACTCATGTATGTTTTATAAAGATGAGATTGATCAACCTTCCAGCGTTAGAGCAGTATGCGATGTGTACGTTCCAGTCTAGGTACAGTATGTATTTTTTTGTTGGCAGTGGGGCGGGAAGGTTAACAATTATGTCATAGACTAACATCATTTTTACACCTAGCAGTGATGCTCAATAGGCTAATTAACCGTGTGTTGCTAGTCTTTATAAAAGATGGGTTAGTAAAATAAGTTTACATCATCTCGAAGCCAGTCTATTGTAGCACTCATGGTTCAGCTTTCCATAACCACCCTTCATCTGTCACAATGAGCTTTTTGTTTCGTATTCTGTTTCATTTAATTTCATTTCATATGTTGATTTGTGTCTGACAGAGCTGCCCTGAAACTTTATTGGGAAGGGTGTGTAAGTCTAATAAATAAATATTAATGCTACAACATTTCTCACCTTTGTTGTTAACAGAGAATTAAAAGCATATTCAGGGTTTTACAGTAGTGAACAGTTTGTGCAACTGAAATGAAGTAAGCTCAGCTAACCATCCAAAGCAGCACTAATTTAGTCTAACAGTGGTTAAGACTTATTCATCTGGGAAAGAGTTCTGAGGCAAATGAAACAATAAGACACTACAGACTAGTTCGACAGGCAGTGATAGCTTTGCCTGATCAAAATTTGAGTCCTGGAGATATTAAGAAGTCTCCTGTGGCCTTTTCCAATCTTCATGCCATGCTTCATGTTCTTTCTCTTTTCCCACTCTTATTATTTCCAAGCTTTTAAATGCTGTTCCACTCCAGGCATATTTACATGCATAAGGGACAATAGGATATTGTGGGGTGATTTATGCAAGTAACTGAATCACTGTTAAGTAGTGTTTGCATTGTAGAAAATGTTCAGCTTCATGTGCTAAATATTTAAGTTGCCTGTATTTTTTTTTTTTTAAATCAAATAGCATGTTTTATTATGTGTCACTTTCAGGGACACCCTGGAGACAGTAGCAAGCAGTTTTTAACATTGAATATTTTAGAGCCACAAATTGTCTAGGCAATTCAACAAATCAGTGGCAATCTCTATTTTCCAAACTTACTTGAAAATTTTGCTTTTAATGTCTTAGAGTCACTCACTCTGAAATGTTGGGAATATGATCTTTAATGTTTTCATGGTATTAGAACTGAGAGAAACTTTTTCCTCCTCTTTTTTAAGAACTACTCTAGGACTGAAACAAAATAATTAACATTTAATGCTATGTATCTGCAGTTGCGCTGAATATAATATTTGATGGTTTGGAACATTTCCAGATTTGGGGAGAAAATATTATTCAATACTTGAATGCTCTAATGACAGACGGAACACATTTGTATTTACTATTTAAAGCTACTTTGTGTTGGAACAAATTATTTTAAGCTGAAGAAAACTGTACATGTCAAGACAGTGATTACCTATCTCATCTAAACCCCTGGCCCCCACCTCCTTCAGGTGCACTAGAAAAACTTTTAAACAGAAGGTGCTTCTCATTTAGTAGCAGCCTCCATTTAATAGCCAGACATTTTACCGTGTACATTTTTACCATGGAAGCTGCAGAGTAATTACGTTTAATAGAACCTGTCATCTATTGAAATCCACAAGGGATGTCAACTAAATTCTAGTAGAAGTCTTATCTTTTAAACAAAGATGAATGCTATTCCAGAGGTAAAGAGGAGGTGTTTTTATTTAAGCTCCCTCTGCAAAGAATTTTTACAATTCTAATCCGTTGCAGGTCTGTATGGAGAACATACATTTAAGATCACCTTTCGAAGTTTCTTCCTCTAGTGTGGACAAACTAGGCACTGCAAGAAATTGAGGGGCTTTTGTTGCATGCATGTCTACATCTGTGTATACATTTGTGTGCACGCACATATGAATGTGTTAATTTTGTAACCGAGTAACTTTCATACAAGGACTCTTTAAAAGTCTGAAGTATGTGTGATGGTTAAGATAAGAACTTGTAGGCAGATGGGTTATTTGAACTAATTCAGTATTCTACCTGTATGGGGTTTTAATGTTAGTTAAGTAATTTTGCATCTCTGCACTTTCCTACTTGAAATGTAGTTTAAGTTGAGGGGGGGAAAAAATTAAATGGTTCCCAGGAAAGTTGTTTGGGCTTTGTTTCTGCACTATTTTACAATAGAAGTGTTCCTCAAACACAATGCATAACACATTTTATTTATTGTTACCAAAGTAAGCCAAAGTTCATTTGTATCCTCTTTTCATATGGCTTTACTGTTCTTTTCTAGGTAGAGATAATTGACATTGAAAACGAAGAAAAGAGGTACAGTCTTTTCCTGGAGCTCCTGGAATCTAGTCATAGTCAATCTCAATTTCAACATTTGGTTTTACTCCTTCAAGCTTGGCCATCTATGAACAACACAAGCAGGTAAGTTTTCTTCAAGAAGTCACCTGATGGAAAAGCGTGATTACTTTTGAGTTTGAAATTTAACTGTGAACCTTTCAAACAATCTGCAGTCAGTGCATTCAAACAAAGTGGTACAAAAAGAAAGTGACAATCCTGAAAAGTGCTTTTTTGGGGAAATCTGAGCATATAAATGTGCTAATTTTGAACTGAATTCGTACAAGAAATTTTCTTCTGAAATGTACTTTGCAGAAGGCACACAGTACTTTTGCTTTTCTCCTTCTGGCTTGAAATAAAATTAACTGGACTAGTTTTAATAAAGACCTCTGATGTTTGATTTAGAAGTTACACAAAATGCCCTAGCTAGTGACACTAGGGAAGATGTACAGATAGGAAGAAAAGAGGAAGGTATGAAGTTTTTTTCCTATTGCAATTCTGGCTCCCAAAAATTGTCTTGAAGAAGCTGTTCTTTCTGTCGCAGACCACCAAAGGGCCTTTCCTGCTTTTATACATGTCCAATCAATAGTACATCTCCAGTCAACACAGCTATTCACACTTCTCACCTCAGAATGTAGTATGTGGAAAGAAGGGTTGTATGTTGTTGCAGCTCCTGTCTAGAAATAATCAAGTATTTTTTTTTTCAACTTAATGCCCATTCTAAAGCAATTTAATGGCAGTCCATACTTTAACATTTTTCATCGTATTATGTTTGTACCAATTCTCTGTCTTCCTTTCCCTTTCTTCACATAGTCAAAGGTGATTGCTTCTGGATGTTTCATTTTTTGCAGTGCTTGGATCGTGACTTCCGAGATTTTAAGAGTCTTTTGCTTCTACATTATGCTATCAATAGTCATCCAGCCTTCCATCTATCCTTCAAGGAAAGCAATAAAGTTAACTTTTTATGGGCTAGCCAGCAAAGAATATCATCTTTCATCTGTCAACAGTTAGGTGAAAGAGGCTGGTTATTAACTTCCACTTAACTCTGAGTACCTTGTGTCATTGATCACGTTCTGTTTGAACTTAAAGAATAGATCCGGCAAAGAGCATATATAAACGTATTTGTGTGAAAAGCTAGGGCATAGCCTCTTCTTGAAAAATATTTATTCTATATGCATAAGGTACCAGTATGTTAAAAACCAGTCTTCAGAAATCATTTACCTTGAAGCCTGCAGTAGAGTTGAGATTTCTGAATCCAGAATTAAGCTTCATTTATTTTATTTTATTTTTTTTTTTTACTGTCGTTTCCTGAGCAAAACACAGCATTTGTAAATGTATTAAACATTTATAGAGGGTTACTCTATAGCTTGTCATGAATTATTATACATATAAATTAAAGTGGGACTCACAAATCTTTAATGTGTTAGAAATGGACAGATTCATTCAAAGCACCCAGTCCTGGGCCACCCCCCACAAGCTTGAGTCTGCTGCCTGCCTCGGCCGGGCTGCCCAGACCCATTCACTGCAAGTTTGTGCCTCTGTTAAATGGGGGAGGGGAGGCCGGGAAGAGGAATGGAGCCCCCCCTGCCCAGGTCCCAGCCCACCTGAGCTGGGATCTGCCTAGCTGAAGGGAGCCTTGCACCATGGGGGCTTCTCCTCTGCTGGGCTGGGCTGCCCAATTCCACCCATCCCGAATCCGTGCCTCTGACCCGTGGGAAGGAACAGGGTGCCCCCCCACCTTCTGGCCTTCAGCCTGTACAGGCATCTACCTGCCTTCCTCAACCAAGGAGCGATCATGAATTCTGTTGACTAACAGTCCAATCTGCGCATCTTAGAGAAACCTCAGGCCTCAGACTTCATGGCTGTCTTTACTTAGCCTCTGATTAAACATAAGGATGTCTGCAATAAGATTCAAAGAATTCTGCTAACTTTTACTTATATTGCTTTAAACAGTAAACTTGCCAACCTGCCAAGACCACCTTTATTATTCTTTCTAGGTCATTTTTAGATATGACAACCTAAATGAAATTACAGTCTGATTGTAACTGGTATATTGTAGCTAATTAATTTACTTTAATCCAGGAAGAGCTTCTAACTCCCAGTCTTAGAATTTTCTATTGTGATGTTTTTGGGTTTTGTTTTTTTTGAGGAATACATCTCTGGAGGCTGGTGATTTTTATAGAAAAAAATGGTTCAAATACCCAGGGATTCCCCTGTCATGTCTCCTTTATCTGTACTAACCTGACCACCGACAGCTATCTGGGCTGCTGCATTAAAATTGTTACAGGCCTTCACCTGCTGTCTGCTCTACTCTTCCAAAGGGAAGAAGCAGAATTAAATACTTAATTATTACATGTAAGTTAGTGTTTGCCATACATGTACTATAAAGTAACTGTACATCACCTTCTCCAGTATCCATTTTGAGATGCTAAAATGGCTGCCTGAGGAGGAAAACATTCTCCATTCCTTCCAACATGTTTTTACCACTCTTTTGTTTCCTGGCTTGTTTGTAAGGTGTGTTCTGTTCATTTTATCCTCTATCCTTGATGGGCTCCATCCCAATATTCTCATTTCTCTCTGTTCATAGCTAGATTCAGTACAGTAACAAGATATACCCTTTTTGTTGTACCCAGTCCACTTTGATGCCAAATAGCACAGGAAAGATTTGTGGAGGAGGTGTTGGACAAATTAAATTGTATGTCCTCGGCAACTGAGGATGGACTAAACTGCGTGAGTGTAGAGGGTTGCTTTAGTTCCAGTAATGTTGGCATTTGCACAAATTATATATCTGTATTCATATATGAATATATAGAGAGAGCTATAAATGTATCTACACTCACTATAGGTAGGGTGACCATGTATCCCAGATTTTAGAGACTGTCTCAGACATTGTCCTTCCCAGCTCTGCTTCTGAGAGCCACAGGGTCGGGATTTAGTTTGTGTGTGTGAACATGCATGCTGGTGTCCCCCAGTGCTTCCACCGACCCGGATTTCCTTACCCAATCCTGGCTTTCCCCCCAATTATTTAGTCACCCTAACTGGAAGGCCTAAAAGTAACTGATACCTGGTATTTTGACATGAAGAAATTGCCATCGTTGTGGAGATGAGGAGAGTGGGAGGGGACTGAAATACCAGCCTGACATTTAATTTAAATAGTGAAAATGTGAGAATATTTGAAGTCAATGTAGTTGAACTAGTAATGAGCATGCACAGGGTTTGTAAAAGAAAACAGGAAACTGTATTTTCATGTACTTCAACTCCCATCAATGTCACTGGGAGTTTGTCAGTCATATTTGATCCTGATAGCTTTATTTTCAGAACTGCTGAGCTCCTCCAGCTCCAGTGACTTCAATGAGAGTTTCAAGTGTGTATGCATGTATTGTTAGAGGGGAATACAAGAGGAGAGAGCAAACATAGAAACTGCAGTTGTATTAATAACAAAACATGATGGCCTCTACAGCATAGCATAGACATGCTATTGATCTAAAACCACGTAAAATATCTATTCCTGGCAGCCTTCTCCAAAAGTATAAGTTACTGCCCACAAGCACTGTGCAGTCATACAGGACCTTTTCAAAATTACCAGTTGTTAATTATCAGGAGTTTTGTTCACATTGATGATTACTACTCAGTTGACCCTATATTCAAACCCCAGCTGCTGCATCCTATATCAATAACACTAGCAAGCTGCAGATTTAATATCTCATAATAATATTACCAAAGGTAATCCCAGAAAAGAGCTGCTCCAACATCTGTAAGTGAGTATTTTATTAAACAAGCTGTTTTAAGGGGAAAATGACATTTTATAATACTTGTTACACAGAACAGTTTTCATCTCCTAAAAAATAAAACTTAAGTATGTGATTATTATACCTCTATAAGTGTGAGGAATTTTACACCCTGTTGTGATAGGATGAATCTGTTGGATACACAAGAGTGTTATCAAACTAAGCCTATATTTTTCTTCTATTTTATGATCCATAAGACTATTGTATTATTGAATATTTTTAGCTAACTCAGTTTTTACTTTCTATTCTTAACTACTAACACTAATCATTTTTCCACACTGAAGCTCTGTTTCCTCTTTTCCCCTTTCACAAAATGAACAAAAGAGTTATCCTTTGAAAAATAATCGGCATTTGACTCTTTTTTTAAAAACTGCAGTGCAAAGCAGGATTCTTTTTGCAAACTTTTAATAATAAAGACTCTTAAATTTTTAACTCCTTTTTATTGCACCCTGCTGGAAAGACTTTAAATTTCAAAAAAGCATATGGATGTTGACTTTCTAGTTATTGTGCTTTGTAAATCCTCTGAAATTCTTCATGGTAATGAAGAATCATTTGGTAACTAGAGAGGCTGTGTTTTGGGTTAGGGATCCAAAATATCAGAAATGCTCCTTCCTTGTGGCCCTCCTACCTAAACCTTGGGTCTCAGTTTTCATTTCAGTGGTCACTGATCAGAGAGCTCAGATTCTTTCATAAAGCTTCTCTAGACTGACTGCATATATTCCGTGTTTTATTCTTCCCTCTTCTCTTTTGCTCGCTACCACTCTATCCTCATTTCTCTGTCTTTTCTTCCTACTTGTATGCCAGTAAATTGATTATGTACCACTAGCTTTGGATCACATTTGTTTCTGAAACTGCATTTCTGAAGAGCCTAAGCTACCCTGATAATTCCACAGGCAGCGAGGCTCCGTTTGACTGCAGTTAAGCAGTGTGGTTAGTTTTTTTCATCTTTTTACTACTTGAAACAAAATTTCGAAAGAAACTCTGAGATAGGGAAAACTATGATTACTGAAAATTATCAAGATTTTGCAGAACATTTTTTCTTTTGCAGTTTATCTCTTGATCTGATGCGAATAGCCTGCTGAGTTTTGAATCGACCCATTTGCTGAATTTGTTGTATGATCTAGCCACAACCAGTCCTAGTTTTCTTTAAAACACGTGGCAACATTTTCCACGGAGTTGCTTAGCAATCTCCAGCAGGATTGTCATTGCCTTTCTTTTCCTTGCTCAATTTTACTCCCTCCCTTTATTAAGATGACAGTTCACTGTGCCCAGCTCTCGTGGTTTTTTCACAAGTACATGTGGTTCTTTTTCTTTGAGCCACAGCTCCTACAGTCCTCTGAATACACAAGAATCATTAACAGTAAATTTCCAGCACTCATGACTGAGAAGAAAACCTTGGAAATGTGACCTGAGAGTACTAGATGAGTTCAGAAACTGCTAGTCAAAGAAAGGAAATACACTTCAACAACTAGCCTAGGGAAATTGTGAAATCTCTTTCACTGGAGATTTTCAGGAAGAGACTGAAGAGGCATCTGTCAGAGAGAGTTTAATAGCTCATCCTGTATCTGTTCAGGGGGTTGGAGTATGGCCCCTGGCAGATGCTACATGTATGGTGAAGTTGTGTTAATCATACTGTAAATTGCAACATACCACACATTAAACCAATTTATGGTGCCATAAAATGGCAAACCAGCCACAAACATGTTCCGTGTGTAATACAGAACATCTTTGTGACTGTTTATATGGTGCTCTAATTTCTACCTGTGGCGTGCATCAGGCTGCATAATGTGACTTTAAATGTCCGTGCACTGGAAGCCAGTGGACTCCTTCCCATACACCCACAGGGACATTTAATGCTGCAGTGTACAGCCAGAAGCCAATCTGACGTTGGCAGCTGGGAACAAGGAAACTTCCTTTTTCCCAACAGAAGCTTCTTCACCAGGGCACATTCAGCTGGGGTCTAGAGCTAGATTAATCTAGATGTCCCTTAAGATCCCTTCCACTCCTAATATTCTGTGAACTTTTTACTTTGGCTTAATATCAAAATAGTAAATAAAAAAAAACAAACCATGACTTTTGGAAGTTTGACAACGATAGTCTTGTTTTTTATTTTCACAAACAGCCAGTTTTAAAACCTTCCATTCTCTTTATTACTTTGTACAATTTATTAACAACTCAGTTTTAGTACATGTGACTGTGTGTACAG
Organism: Crocodylus siamensis; assembly: GCF_052110815.1. Classification (NCBI taxonomy): domain Eukaryota; kingdom Metazoa; phylum Chordata; order Crocodylia; family Crocodylidae; genus Crocodylus; species Crocodylus siamensis. The sequence goes on from NC_143395.1 coordinate 20,667,948, forward strand.
ATCGTTATCATGGCCAATACAGCAAAAAAATATATATATTTTCATGTATCTGAAGATTACATTTTAAGCATTTTAGGTCATGTAAATAGCAAGAGAGTGAATGTTTTTGTAGTATTTGGATTTTCAGTTTGAATCCAGAAATTCAGTATTTTTTTCATTAATATCAACATGAACGAAAACCTTTTTAGAACTTGCAGAAGGATCTTGTTTGAGGAGCCAGGAGAAGATTTTAACCCAATTGCAAACACCTAGGAAGGGATCCCCCCCACAAGAAAAGTTGGTGATGTTGTGCCAAAGAATCATATTCATGGTCAGACATATGAAATTTTTACTTTTCAGCTTCTGTTGATTTTTGAAATTAGTTAATATTTATATATCCTATAACAAAAAGGATGAAAGTCAAGCAGTATATTCTACCAAGTGGTTCTTGCTGATTGAATTGCATTGTTCAGGATCTTCCATGTCCCAGAAGACCTTTAACAGTAGATTAAGCACAGCGCTTAATATTCTTTAGGAAGGAATGGTTTAATTGTCCTCACTTCTGCTTATCCTGAGATCACTGCTGAGAAGCATACCCAGCTCAGTAACACCTGTTCAGCATGCACCAGAGCCTGGAAATTAGAAAATGCCTTTCACACCAATGCCACAATACCATTCTCAGACTATTTCTCAGGTGTGCTATTTCTTATACACTGAAGGCTTCCCAAAGCAGGTGAACTGGCTAATTTCCGGTATTTAGCATGTATAGAGTAAAAAATAAACAGCGTCAAATTTTTATTGGTAGCGGTCCCTAAAAGTTTAGTCATAAAATATTACATGACCATGTAGGTCTCTTATCTACAATTTATTGAAGTCTCTGATATTAGAAAGAGCTGAATGAGGAAGGTAACTAGGAATAAGCCTTAGGAGCAATGGTTTTTAAAAACACATGGAAAAAATGTAATGATCCCTTTCTCCCTGTGCCCCTGGTTTCTATTCACTCTTTTTTTAAAGTCTTTCAGACTTTATTTTTTCTTCCCAGTGGGGGGTAGGGGCATTTTTTTGGTTTGTTTTGTTTTTTTTTTACTGTAGAGACAGCAGCTATAAAAGTGAAAAAGAGGCAGAGGGAATCATCAGGTTGTTAGGGGCAGAGGGAATCATTAGATGCAAGAGACATCAATCAACAGGAACTATTAATTTAGGCAGTGGCAATGATGGAGCTGCATTCTTCTTCCTTCCTGTCTTTATTGGGGAATCACTCAGCAACTGTACACACATTCTAGTTTGCCATATGAAATTACATGCCTTGGTTCGACCTAGCAATTTGGAAGCAGAGAGAAAGGAAGTGTACCAACAAGTCTTGTAGCAAAACCACATACAGTGACTGATTGCCTGACTAAAATTTGTTAGGAATAAAGATGACCATTTTTAGGGTGCAGACAACTTTTTTTTACCGTGGAATACATTGATTTTGCTCCACAGTAAAAGTGGAGTGTACACATTTTACTCCAGGTTGAAACTGCTCTGTAGAAAGTGGGAAGTAACTGTATGCCACTTTAAGTAATACCAGTGTAAATGGTCTTGTGTATGTTTCTCTCGCTAGTTTCATCTAGGGAAGATTGTAGCTCAGTGCAAGACATCTTCACTATCACCTAGTGCCTAATGACCAGGTGTTGTAATAATATAGCTGTAAACAGTCAGCTTGGGAGATGTGTGAGTGTAACTTACTGTGTGATTACTGTATTTACTCAAATCTAAGATGAGGTTCTCCCCCCTGCCCACCCCTGTCCGTCATTACCATGCAGAGAAGCCCCTCGTCTTAGATTCGCAAAGAACGTGGGGCACAGGCTGCAGGCAGCTGCTGCAGCTCAGGCTGGTTCTGAGCCCAGGTCAGGGCCAGACTCAGATGCACAGCAGCTGCCTGCCCTCCACTCCCTCCCCCCCCCCCCCACCACTTCATTTGTCCTGTAAGCTCTTTTTCCACCGTACTATCAAGCGCAACTCAGCTCCAGCTCAGGCTGGGTTCCCTTCCAGGCACAGAGCACACGGGATCTCCATTCCCTGCCTGGGCAATTAGCAGTGTTGATGCTGTGTGTGGCCCAGGCTCTATTCTGAGAGGGAATAGAGCCTGAGCAGTGTCTGATGGCAAGGGGGCAAGTGGGAAAAGAAAGAGACTGTGGGGAGTGGTTAGGGGGAAGGGTACAACTGTGGAGAGTGAGAGGAAGGGGCAGAGGTAGAAGCTGGGGGTGGTGGTGTAGGTGTCAGGTACCAGAAATGCTGGAGGAGGAAGAGGCCGAGGGCCCCCAGCCACTGCTTTCCCTTCTGTAGCAGTGGAAGCTGGGGGGGGAGGGAGGACTTTAAGACAACCCTCTGATTTTTAGTTTCTATACCTGGAAAATTGTAACAAATTTCTAAATTTTCCATATATTGAATCCAGTTATTGGGAGGTCATCTTAAATTCGAGGTCATCCTGGATTCGCGTAAATGCAATAACAGGTCTGTCCAATCCCTTGATCAGTTCTCACTTAACTGCAGCAACTGTCTTTGTATCTACTGTGCACATCAAGATAGGCACATTATCCTTTGGGAATCATAACAGGCTGCCAAAATGATATTTTTGTTTTAAAAAGCGGGGGAGGGATTGGGTTTTTCTGTTTGTTGGTTTGTTTTGTTGTTTTATTTTCCACCTCTTTTCATCACATTGTACCTTTTGTTTTATTCAGTTGTAAATAGTTTTCTGAAATAATATTTGTCTTCTGTATTTCTGACTTTTTAGGGCATGCCCAGCTAATAATCCATGGGTGAAACTAGGTACAGTAATGCTGTTGAAGTGTCCAGCTGAGCAGAAGGAAATTATGGGGGATGAAATTTTGAAGATCTGCCGTTCTTTGTACGAGACAAAACACAGGCTTCCAGTAGAGGTGAGTTATGACTTCAAATGCCCTTGTACAGTGAGTAGAGGTGTTTGTGGGAAAATGGCTAATATAACATTACTTGCTGTGCTTAAGTAACATTTAGCAAGAACCACTGCCAAATAAGACCAATAACTTTCCAGCTATTAAACATGGAAAATTAGTTGTAAAGAAGCTCTGAAACAGTTTGGCTTTAATTGGCATACCAAAGTAGTTCTTCTTTACAAGTACTTTAATATTCTTGTTTCCTAAATTAATTATATATGCTCTCTTCCATATAGACTTCTTTGTGCCCTGAACTACCACAGCATACTGTACACATACATCATACCTTTAACCACGCCGCAGTTTAAAAAAATGCTTCCAATCTTAAAGCTTTGGACTCATGCCCAGGCATCTTCTGTTGTTACGATTTGTCCTGTATCTGAGATTCATATAATCACAGTCTGCATTACAGAAAATAACTAATTCTAAAATTATAAGTAGTAGAATGGAAACCAGTCATTTCTTTTTACCTTAAAATGGAATTAAGGAGCATCTTGTAGAAAGTAAAGGGTAATGCTGTTAAAAACAAATAGATTGTTTGTATTTACACATCTTAAAAACCACATATGGGACTTGATTCCAAATGTAGGTTGTGAGAAGAAACAGATTTCATTTTTAATTACAATCCATGGAGTAGATATACACATGACCCAATTATACCTGCTTACACATGGTGAGAAATATGTATGCTGGTTTGGAAAACAATTGTTACTGTTACTGTAATTTATGGAAAAAAAAAAAGAAAAAAAGAAAAACACAAAACAAAATAAAACGACAAACATAAGTAGTTGCTTTCTAAACCAATGTGACTACTCCCAGAGAGAGATATTGTCTTGGGTAAATAGAAACAATAGGATGGAACAAAAAGCAAAAATGCCATTGAAAGTCAGTGGACTATCACAGCAGGTTTTCTAAGGATAGGAGATTAGCACAAAAATAAAGCATAGAATAAATTTTTACTTAGTAAAGTTACTGTTGCATTCAGAACTACCAAGATCTGATCTACACAGGGCTTGTGCACCACTACAACTACTTTGTTTAGAAGGTTCAGTTTTTTGCAGATATATTTCTACCAGTGCAGCCTTTAGCATAGATACACATATGAAGTGCAGTTTAGCTTATTTTCCTTCCTATTCAGGAATAGTTATACAAATATAAAATAGCTGTATACTAATAATGCCCAGCTTGATTTCCTTCTGTGATAAAGTAATAAACTTTTTTGATGGGACAGCTGGCTTCTGACACTGTCTCCCACAAGGTTCTCATTAACAAGCTAAGTGCAGACTAGATAGAAGTATTGTAAGTTGGATACTTAACTGGTTGGATTTTCATGGTCAATGAGTAGTCATCAGTGGCTCAATGTCTAGTTGGGAGGAGGTGCCAAATAGGGCTCTCCAGGCATCTGTCCTGGGCTCAGTATTGTTTAACATCTTCGTAAATGAAGATGTGAGAAAAGTCAACAGCATACAGCGTTGTATTAACGGGAGTGTCTTTTACAAATCAAGAACAAATATTCTTCTGCTCAGTTCAGCACTGGTGAGATGTAACCTGGAGTATTTGTCCCGTTTGGGGCCCCACACTTCAAGACAAATATGAACAGATTGGAAAGAGTCCAGTAGGGAGCAGCAAAAATGTTTGGCAGCCTAAGAAGCATGACTTAGGAGAAAAGGCTGAAAGTGGTAATTTAGACAGTAGAAAGAGAGTGTGAGGGAATTTGATAAGTCTTCAAGTACCTGAAGAGAGATGATATCTAACCTAAACTTCCCTTGCTGCAACTTGAGACCATTGCTCTTTGTTCTGTCATCTGTCACCACTGAGAACAGTCTAGCTCCATCCTCTTTCGAACCCCACTTCAGGTAGTTGAAGGCTGCTGTCAAGTCCCCTGTCAGTCTCCTCTTTTCTAGACTAAATAAGCCCAGTTTCCTCAGTCTTTCCTCATAAGTAATGATCCCCAGCCCCCAAGCCATTTTTGTTGCCCTCTCCTGGACTCTTTCTAGTTTGTCCACATCCTTTCTGTAGTAGGGGGCCCAAAGCTGAACACAGTACTCCAGATGTGACCTCACCAGTGCTAAATAGCAGGGAATAATTACTTCCCTTAACCTGCTGGGATCCCAGTATGCCATTATCCCTCAATGACACAGCTAACGCTTGGCTCATATTCATCTTATTGTTCGCTGTAACCCCCAGATCCTTTTCTGCTGAACTGTTCCCCAGCCAGTCAGCACATCCTGTACTGCTGCATGGGATTGTTCTGTCCTAAGTACATGACTTTGAACTTGCCCTTGTTGAACCTCAAGAGATTCCTTTTGGTCCAGTCTTCCAATTCATTTAGGTCTAAATCCTAGCCCTACACACCAGCATAGCTACTACTCCCCACAGCTTGGCGTCATCTGCAAATTTGCTGAGGGTGTACTCTGTGCCATCTTCCAGGTCACTGGTGAAGACATTGAACAAAACCAGCTCCAGGACCAACCCCTGGGGCACTCCACTTGATACTGGATTCCAACTAGACACCAAGCCATTGATTACTACTCTTTGAGCCCGGTGCTCCAGCCAGTTTTCTGTGCACCTTACAGTCTCTTCATCCAGCCCATACTTCCTTAGCTTGCCAGGGAAAATGTTGTGGGAGACCATTTCAAAAGCCTTGCTAAAATCAAGGTAGACCACATCCACTGGTCTCGACACATCCACAGAGCCAGTCATCTCATCATAGAAGGCAATTATGCTGGTCAGGCATGACTTGCCCCTGGTGAATCCATGCTGACTGTTCCTACTTACTCTTTTCTCCTCCAAGTTCTTAGGAATGGATTCCTTGAGGATCTGCTCCATGATTTTTCCAGGAACTGAGGTGAGGCTGACTGGTCTGTAGTTCCCTGGATCCTCCTTTTTCCCTTTCTTAAATATGGGCACTATGTTTGCCTTTTTCCAGTCAAATGGGACCTCTCCTAATAGCCATGAGTTTTCAAAGATGACGGCCTATAGATCTACAATCAGATCATCCAACTAGTTCTTCTATTCGTTCCTCTTAAGTGTAATAATTTTTGTGGGTGGCTTCCATGGTGCCTTAAACTGAATGTGTGGCAGGACCTTGCTATGCAGCCTGAAACTAGCTGCATGGCAGGGCTCTGAGACTGACCCTAGGACCCACAGTCAACTGATTATTAGTCTCAGCTCTGGGACTACACTAGAATCGTGAACTCGGTCCCATGCAGTTGCAGGGCTCAGATAAACTATTTGTCAGTCCCTGCCTCAGGACTGTATCAGTTCACTTGGTACTGGCTTTCTACTGGCCCATTCAAGGGAAGCCTGGCATCATGACCCCAGGCTTCCCCTTCACCGGCAAGCTGTAATGGCATAATTAGGATCTGATCCATGATCCCAGAATCCTGCCATGTACTTGTGGCATGGCAGGAGGCACAATTGTTGGGATCTCAGAATAGATCCCATTGTGCCATTAAGTGAACATGTGGTGGAGGCTAAAGACAAAGACTGGCCAAATTAAAAACAAACCAAAATTAAAACTAGTAGATCATTTTGTAACTATCTGTAGCATTTATAATTTTGTCAGTGAAGGCTTATGAGGTCTGGTGTGAGGGGAAAGGAGGGGACCCTCTTTCTGTGGACATATCATCATTGCAGGCTTCTCACTTCTGAGTCTCTAGGAGTAAGACTCTTAAGAGTTACTATAGTTTCCTATATGGTTCTGAATACAGAAGACCCAGGAGTGATATCACAGCAGAAAAATGTTCAAGTAGTTTTTTCTTCCCTTGTCAGTACTATATGTGCAGGTCAGTCTGCCACTGATCAAATTGGCCAGATGGATTAAGAAATGTGCTGCCTTTGATAAATTAGTTATCGATTACTGCTTGAAACACATTACCAGGCTTACATGGCCTAGTAATAGCAGCTCAGGATTCTTATCAACCATGACACTAACACCATTTTCAGCAATCTAGCTAAGGTTGTGTTCATGTTTTCATTTTATTAACTCCTCTGTAAATATTGCTCTAGGCAAAACTTTCAAATGCGAGGTCAGTTGGAAACTAGAGCAAATCTTTTTATACAAATTGTTACAGCATATGTGGAAGCATTCCTGCGTGGTGTGTGTATGCATGTGTTAACCTAAATGTATGTTCAGTAGAAAGGAGTGAGGTCAGACATGCTGCGAGCTAAATAAAAACCATAAACAGAACATATTTAAGGATTAAGTAATAAAAGCCCTTCACTGTCCTAAAATGAATATAATTTAATATGAAAGTCTCTTCATGTTTCAGATCTTTATTTGATTAGTTCCTTCTTTATCAAAAATGATTTTTGTCAAAAAGAACCGAGATTTCTGATGAGTCTACACTATTCTGGTTCTTTTGCTCCATAGGCCAGTAGTGCTCAACCTTGTGACCTCATGGGCCAGGTGACTGGCATGGGCCCATCTCTGGGCCAGATCGGGCCCTGGGGCTCAGCACTGCCTCCTCCCTGCCCTGAATGCTGGGATTGGGTCCTGGGGGCTTGGCACCTCCCCTTCCTACCCCTAGGCACTGACTTTGGGTCCTGGGGGCCCAGTACTGCCACCTTTCAACCCACCCCACTCACTGTGCCCCGGGGCTCAGTGTCACCTGTATTTGACCCTGCTTACTGGGATTGGGTGCCAGATCCAGCACACAGGGCCCAGGACTCCCATGAGTCCAGAGATTTGGCTGCAGGGGATACATGGGGCTGCAGGCCAGAGATTGATCACCTTGCCATAGGCAGTCAACCAACAAAAGAAAAACAGAAATCAACTGTGCTTTGGCATGGACCAGCCAAATCTCTGAACCCATGGGAAGTCCTGGGCCCTGTATGCTGGATCTGGCACCCAATCCCAGTTTTGCCCCCAGTGATCCCTAAAGTATGATGATGTAGATTGTATAACTTGTTCTGTTGGTACAAATACAAGTGCAGCAAGCAGTTACTTTGGCTTCTGTTTCCCCACTGAATATGGGCCCCCTCTGCTTGGCTCCCCAACACCTGCCCTCTGCCTGTTTTCCCCACGGCATCGGTGGGGACTGGCTGAATTTAAAATGACCATCCAATAATTAAATTCTATACATGAAAAATTATAACAAATTTATAAATTTTACATGTATAAAATCTAATTATGGGGGGGGGGTCATGTTAAATTAAAAGTCTTGGATTTGGGTATATACAATAATTATAAACACCAGACAGTATTTGTAAAATAAGTATCATCTTATAGCAGTGCAGTGATTTGGGTAAAAATGATTTCTTAGTCTCATTCCAGTTCCAAGCAAACAGGTATATAGCTGTCCAATGAGCATGACTGTAATGTTTTTCATAGGTTCATAGATGTAAGGTCGGAAGGGAAGTCAGTAGATCATCAAGTCCGACCCCCTGCATAGGCAGGAAAGTGTGCTGGGTTCAGATGACCCTGGCCAGATGCCTATCTAACCTCCTCTTGAAGACCCCCCAGGTGGGAGAGCACCACCTCCCTTGGGAGCCCATTCCAGATTTTGGATTTCTAACTGTGAAGAAGTTCTTCCTAATGTCCAGTCTAAATCTGTTCTCTGTTAGCTTATGGCCATTATTTCTTGTGACCCCCAGGGGCGCCGTGAGTAGAGCCTCACCAATTCCCTTCTGTGCCCCCATGATGAATTTATAGGCAGCCACAAGGTTGCCTCTCAACCTTCTCTTGCAGAGGCTGAAGAGGTCCAGGTGCCCTAGTCTCTCCTCGTAGGGCTTATATAGGGAAGTTAATAGGTGTGTGTTAGTTTGTTTTTAAATAAAAGCCTTGGCCCTAATACATGAAAGCTCATAGGCATGTGCATAAGCCATAATGATTTCAAAATATACTGCCCAGTAGACCAGCATATGTAGTCCATCTTTATTCAGGAAAGCATTTAAGCACATGTCTAATTATGACTGAGCTAGCTGCTTTGTTAGCCTAATAATGTTGAGTCCTTTGGCTCTGGCTCTGAGCACAGGGCAGTCATCCAGAGCCCCAGAATAGATTGTTCTAACACTTATGAAAAAACTGTGTTACATGTAACTAATAGGAAAAAAAATGCTGAAATACTTGTGTGATCTGAGGTTTATTGCTGTAAAAGAAGCTATGTTAATAATATACATTAACAGCATTTCCAGACTTACATAGGCTAACTGAATTTTCATACAGTATTCTACAATAAGAAAGTAACTATGTTTGAAAAGCAGTTTTTGGCTTTCTTACTTATGGGTTTCAGAAATGCTTACAGCACCTAAGATAAATATCACCCAAAAAATCCATTCCTCTCATGTATTTCCCTATTACAATACTTAATTATGTTCAATGTAATTTTAGATATAATATTAGATTCTTAAATTATTTCCTTTTTCTTCTCTTCTCCTACAATATCAGAATACAAATATGTGACTCAACAACGTGGTTTGCTTTCTGAAAGCCTTTTTATATTTGTGTCCTGTGCTCATAACACTGCTTCTTCAGTTATGGTTTTGATGAGTTATCAGATACAAAGTGTTACCACCATAATAAAACTGGTTTTTCATTCAGGCTGTATATCCTGCAGCCCTCAAAAATGTATTTTTGTAACACAGAGGTGTATAGGTGGCACTAAATTGCGATTTGTAGAACCCGTAGGACTTCTGGAATCAGAAAGTGTAAGCTTTGCATTTTGTAGTCTTCTTTGTGTGATGGTGATTAGAAATAAAGTAGAAAATTGCAATGTCAGAGGCTTAATGAGGGTTTAATATTTTAAATTTTGATAAACCACATACAGCACCTTTACAGCCACTCATCACATACTTTTGCAATGTTAAGTGTCAGTAAAAGCTGTCATCAGCAAATTTGGGGTGCTTGGGTACCAGTAGCAGTCTAGTCACAACAGCACAGGTATTGATTTTGGCTAATTTACCCAGACCAACTGTAGGATAAATTAGTCTCCATTGGAACTTAGTACAGCTGTGGCCAAGTTCTTCCTGCTACCAACCTAACTTCAGGTACCATTACGGTATGTTACAGTCTAGACCAGGAATCAGAAACCTTTATGAACTGTAAGCCACCATTTTGTGCATTGGTTGCCTGCTGGATGTTGCAGAAGGGATGACAGCATGTAGGAGAGGAATGCAGGGCAGAGAAGGTGCCCCTGGCTGCCCCATACCATTAATCCCCATCAGTACCACAGGTTGTGGTGGGCCAGATTCAATCTCTTTTGTGGGCTAGATGCAGCCCTTGGTCCATATATTGCCAGCCCCTGGTCTAGACATACCCTTGGTCACTCCTCAATTGTACAGGTGAGTCCTGGCACACTGTCATATTTCATCAGTGAAAAACAAAAACTCAGCATAGTGCAGACCTTTTTTATTACCAGGTATCTTGAAACGTTATGTCATCTCCTATGTAGCAAAATGCGTTCTCAGCCCTGCCTGAACAGACAACAGTTGAATGCATTTGGAAGGGGTTGAGCTGCTGTTGATGTCTGCTAGTTTTTGTACATAAATTTTCCCAGCAGTGCAGTGTTCCTGCCTGTATCAAAGGAGAGTATGCCAGGTGATATGCAAGCATTTTTGCCCCCATGTCTTCCAGACCTAATCTAAGGAGTGAAAAATGTGTAAATTTTGGGGGGTTATCATAATTGCCTCCAAATAATGCATCACTCACTGTTATATTGTATTCCAGGATACGAACTCTAGTCAAATGTCCTGCTCTCAGAAATGCAGTTGGAAGAGAAGCTGAAAATAATTTGGTTAGAAAAAGGACCTCAGCAGATGCTGTACATTAAGCTCTCAATTAAGATCCCTAGTAGCAATCACATCTATATCATTGGTACATAATGCCCTGCTTTACCATGTTTCCAGTTGTGTAATGAAAGAGATGCATAACTAGTGAAAAATTATGTCTGTATCTTATCAAGGATTTTGGTTACCAGATTTATTTGTTGTTAGAGACTTAGGATGGCTTCCAATAAAAACAGATACATTCTAAAAATAGATATAAGTTCCTCATCGTAATGTATTCATTGCGTCCTTGACTAAAATGCATAAACCTCATTGAAGCTGTCATTCATTGGAAGGACTTCTTCTGGGGCAAATAATAGGTTTGGTTTTCTGTAGTTAATCTGTTTAGCTTTAAACCTGGATGGTAAAAAATAAAAAATAAAAAAAAAATACCCATTTAAGTAAATTTTTAATACTAGTTATCTGGTGAATTTTTGGGTCAAGGACTGTCTTTCAATAATCACCTGGGGATACTAAACATTAAAAGTATGTCTGCAATAATGTCTAGGTTATAAACTACTGAGTTCACACGAACAGAATGCTGTTTCATCGTGTTATTTCCATGGTGACTGTCAGTAGAAACAAACATCATTGGGAAGATTCAGAGTGACTGTATCTTAAAACTTAGTCACTGGACAAGACTCGTTTATATGTAAAAAGAATGGCTCATACTGTAGTAGATCAAGTTATCTCTTAATCCAGACTTCTTTAATTGTTCGGTAATCCATTTATACAGCACAGGACCTCCTTTAAGGACAAACAGGCATGAGGGTGTTTGCCTTTTTGGCTAACTGCAATAGGACTAGATATGTATTTGGAAATAAATCTGCTACACTGTAATTGTGATGCCAAATTTGTGCTGGATTGTAAAACATACAAATGCCAGTTTCCTGAGCTTTCTCCAGTGTGAGAAAGAAAGCTGTAGTCCCTACTGACAATGGTCTGAAGAAAGCTCTAGGCCCTACTGTCAACAATGTTACCCCTCTCAAATTGTGCACTGGTGAAACCATTACAGATAGAAGCAAGCAGATGTCTCGCTGGGCTGAACACTACTCAGAGCTATACTCGCGGGAAAGAAACATCACCAGTGAATCACTGGACTAAATACCAGCTCTACAGGTCATGCTAGAGTTAAACAAGAGTTAATCAAGAGTAAATTGGATGCTTATCTTGCTGGGATCCTATGACCCCAGCTGACTTCCTGCCCTTTGGGCAGGGGGCTGGACTCGATGATCTCCCGAGGTCCCTTCCAGCCCTAATGTCTATGAAATCTATGAAAATCATAAACATGGAGCCCACTGTAGAAGAGCTAAGCAAGGCCATTGATTCATTACCAAGTGGCAAAGCTCCTAGAAAAGATGGCATCCCAGCAGAAATTCTCCAGTGCGGGGAAAAAAACATACTATCATATCTTCATCAGTTGCTACTCAAATGCTGGAAAGAGGATAAGGTACCACAAGACATCCATGAACCAACTATCATCACCTTGTATAAAAATTAAGGAGATACGGGTGACTGCAGCAACTACAGAGGTATCTCGCTACTAAGTATAGCAGGAGAAGCTTTCTCAAGCATCATCTTGGTGCGCCTACAACAGCTGGCGAGTTGTGTCTACCCTAAATCTCTGTGCAGATTCAGAGCCAGAAGATGAACCATAGACATGATATTTTTCCTTGCATCAACTTGAAGTGCAGAGAGGAATACCGACCACTGTACATCACCTTCATGGATCTAACCAAAGCATTTGACACCATCAGCAGAGCAGCCCTATTTGCAGTCCTAGAAAAGAAAAGATGCCCACCAATCCTGTTAAGTCTTATTCCTTCCATGACAACATGAAAGAACATGCCTTCCACAACACCATGAAAGCAACTGTTCAGTTTGATGGGTTTGCTTTGGGCAGCTTCAAGATAAAAAGTGGAGTGAAGTGAGGTTGTGTTCTTGCCCCTACACTCTTTGGAAACTTCTCGGTACTCCTGAACTGCTTGTTTAAAGATATGGAAGGCAAACTATACCTTCACAAGATCAGATGGGAAACTCTTCAACCTGTTATGACTCCAGGCAAAGACTAAAGTTAGAAAGGCGCTTATCAGAGGGTAAAGCCATTCCCCTTCCTCTAAAGTTAGAAAGGTGCTTAGTTACCGATGATGCTGCCCTCACAGCCCACAACAAAGACCTACTACAAGAATTCATGGATCTCCTTTGAAGAGCTTGTCAGGCATTTGCTGTCATTATCAGCATAAAGAAAACAGTTGTACTAGGACAGGGAGTTCCACAAGATTCATCAATCACCCTTAGTAGGAACCAGCTAGAAGTAGTCCAAAAGTTCAGCTATCTGGGTTCTACAATAACCACCAACCTCTCACTGGATGAAGAACTTAATTTTCACATTAGAAAGACTGCCACTACCTTCAGCAGACTAACTGAAAGAATATGGAACAACTCAAAGCTTACCATCAAGACCAAAATGCTAGTTTACAAGGCTTGTATACTCAGCACTCTCATGTATGGTGGGGAAACACGGACAACTTATACACATCAAGAGAAAAAGTTAAACATCTTCCACCTGCACTGTTTAAGCTGCATCCTCAGTATCAAATGACAAGACAAAGTTAACAACGCAGAGGTTCTTCAAAGGGCAAATTTACCAAGTGTGATAACGCTACTCAGACAGAACCAGCTATGCTGGCTAGGCCATCTGAGCAGATTGCAAGATGGACGTATACCCAAGGACACACTATACGGGGAACTATCAGAGGGAACAAAAGCAACAGGACACCCCAAGCTTCGCTATAAAGACGCATGCAAGCAAGATATGAAGGTATCTGGAATTAATCCTGACCAATGGGAAACTTTGCCAAGTGATCGGAACAAGTGGCATCATCATCTCCACCAGGACATTAATGTCCATGACAGGAATTGGCTCCAACAGCTTGAAGAGAAAAGAGTCCGTAAGAAGCAAGCAGCTCCGAACCACGCAACCATGACACATACATTTGCTGCAACCACTGCTACAGAACATGCAGATCTCAAATTGGACTATTCAGTCACTTGAGGCACTGCAAACCATCTACGTCACAGGCTGCAATATCCACCATCTCTTGCAGACAAAAGGATGCCAATACTAATAATCTCCAGTGTGAAGCACTGGGTACAACTTGACAATACTGAACTCTGGTATGAGGAGCTACTCTGCTTCTTCATTTGTTTCTACCTGATAGAGGCATATTAAATTTCTTCCTGAACTTTGCAGTACTTCACTGAGCGCAGTAAAAATATTAATCCCACAGATAGCAGCAACTGCTCAGTTCTTTTTTTAGGAAAACCTGTGAAAGTTTGAATGGTGATACCTCGTCCACCTCGCCTATAATATAACAAATATTCCAATTATAACCCTACACTGCACACTTCTTTAATCTGTGCTTTTGAGTTTCCAAACAGACTTATTGCCATTGGGAAATTTGTTTTAAAGTTTGACTTTCATTTTACACTTGACACAAGACTTTCCTAAACTTTTTATGTGAGTAATGTTACGGAATGTCTCCTGAGATCTGACTGAGGGATTTTACCTGTGTTTTCAGTGTGTAAAGGAATTAAGTTTGCTGCTGCTTAACCAGTCCCTCCTGCTGCCATCCCTGAAATTGCTAGTAGAAAGCAGAGATCAAGATCTTCATGCTGTGGCACTGGAGCAGATAACAGCTGTTGCTAAGGTATGAACTGTTGAATTAAGCATCCTTCATAGTTTCAGGCAATAAATTAGCTCTTTTATCTTCATATAAGAAACTGAGTCTCTTGAGTGCATTATCATTATTAAGATTTTCTAAAGCTATTGTGTCTGCAGTGAGCAATACCATAAGGCTGGTGAGATCATTTATATTCTCCAGGTGGTAGTTGAAAACTAACAGTATATTCTATAAACTGTCTAGCTACCCATTGCAATTCACTGTGTTGGAGCAAGAAACTATTGTAGATTTTCATATCCATTTTCACGTTCTAGTTCTTTTTAAAAATTAGTCTCTAATAATTCTGTATAAAGTGGCAAATTGATTCTGATAAATTTTGTGTTGTCACTGCTGACATTCCCATAGGTACATTGTGGGATTGTATATTACTCTGACTTTTCCTGAATGGTCAAAAGTTTATCTGATTTTGGATTCTTCCACAATGTTACATCCATGAGATGTTGGACTAGAGAAACATTGTCTCTAAACATAAACAACTTCCATATTATCTTGCTCTGAGGGCTTTATTTACTGCAGTTACAGGGTCTAATTTATACAGGGAGATTTATTTTTAACTTTCCTGAAAATCAGGTCTTTTTTAATCTGATATACATTTCCCTACATAACAAGGGATTTAATTTCCAATCTAAGTGCAAATTTCAGTGTCAGCTAAATTACAACGTTATTACCAACTTCCAAAATATCTCTAAATCACAAAGTTCAGTTGATTTCTATTGAGAACATAATGAATTTTATTGTTCAATTTGCATTAGTCTATAGATAGTTGTGCATACTTTTTTTTGTACTTTGATGTTTTTGTGTGTCAACTTAATGTTTACTTATGAATGATTATGTACCTAAGTGCTTGATTCTTCTTGCCTCCCTAAAATAGCATGTGTCTACCATGTATAGAGATAGTAGAGAAGCAGTAGTCTCATACAAAGCAAGGATTTCATCAACAGATCCTGATAAACATAATCCTTGAGATTGATATAGTAAAAGAATCATTGTCATTGAGTACCAGACTTTTAATATGTTGCATATCACATTGCATATCAAATTGCTAGTTTTGTTCTAAATAAGATTTAAAACTAGAGTAGGATAAAATTCAGAACCATGAATTGTATTAATGAAGAGAGGGATTAATTGCACACCGTATCTTAAATCTAAACTTGGCTCAAAATCAAGTTGTGCTTTGAGAGCATCTCTTCAGTCTGTGAATCTGTCTTTCAACTTGTTTAACAGTAGCATTTGTGTACTGGTGAGAACAATATTTCAGCAGCAAAAACCTTGCAGGACCTTCTGCAAAAATTGTTCCAAAAACTTAATCTGCATCCAAACCAGGTTAAAGAGAGAGGAGGGGAGGGGGAAAAAGTAGTGATTTTTTTTTTTCCCCCCAAATCTATATCAAAGGAAGGGAAATGGCTTTACCCTCTGACCATATGACTGCATGGAAGAATTTTATCTCTATAATGCTTTCCTAACACTTACTGGAAAATCCTATCTATATAACCTCCAATTCTTTCATGGTATTCTGGGGAGATCACTTTGCTGTTTCTGAAAACTTTACAAAAGTATTAAGGGTATAATCCCACCATTTGAGATTATTATTACATTTTAAAGTGAAATCTGCTGAGAGCTAACATTCTCTATTGCATTCAGTAATGCTCCAGAAATCCACTTCACTCTGGGAAAGTATATTCTCTGCTTACATAACTTCAAAAGCAATTGAATTCAGTTTGTTTGGGTTTTTCCTTTTTTCTTCTTTTTGGCTGGGGGAGGGGAGCCATGCTTTGGCTTGTTTTTGTTTGCCCCTCCCCACCAAAGCACCAAAGAGCCTGATCCAAGTCATTCTTGTCTAGATGGAATTTAGGCAACTGACAGAAAACTATCCAAATTGTTTTGAAGCACCTAAATTAATTAGCTGTTTCCACTTTGGCCTTAAAAGGTCCCTGGGTTCTTAGACTTTTATTTATTTATGTATGTATGTATGTATTTATTACTAGGTGCTGAGTTCCATTGCAATCCAGCAGTTCAGTTCAAGGTGCAATGTTGCACCTAGGATCACTGTTACTAAAGAACATAGCAACAATAGTGGTGATGCTCTCTTCCTGCATAATGGCTGGAGCAATCAACAAGGAAGTGGAGACCTGGGTTTTTTCAGCCCTCCTTATCCTGACAGGATATAAGTCCATATCACTCATTCCCAAGAGTGTGCTACCATTGGTGGTAACAGTGATGGTTCTATATATGTGTGTGTGTGTGTGTGTGTGTGTGTGTGTGTGTATATATATATATATATATATATATATATATATATATATGAGTCATCTATCTCTTTCTCTCTCTCTCTGTATATCTATCGATCGATCAATTGATCGATATATATCTATATAAAAATGACACTGGAATTCATATAAAAGTAGATGGGTGCATCTACATGTGTGCTTTACTGTCGTTGACCAATTAGCTCCACAGTAAAATGTCACTTTCCATGCATGCACCGACCGGTATTAGGGTGCAGTAAATTAATTAACCCTGGCATAAGATAGTACTGGGGACAGTACTTTCTTACGGTGGAGTAATTAAGTGTGATGAAACACTTGTCAATGGTGACAGGGGTTGGCTGGGGCACGAGGGTGCTAAGTTCAGGGGCTGTCTGCTGCATGGCTCTACACTTTAGCACTCTCATGCCTGCCAGCCCCAACACCAACACGCAGAACCCAGGGCTGACCACCTGAGCCTGCTGCCAACCTGGGGCTTCTCCGCCCCGGCTCATACTGCTGCTGTCCCGGGCGCTTGTGTAGAGAGCTGAGAGCAGCTGATTCCAGCTCAAACTACTCCAGAGTTTATCGTGGCACACTGATTTCACATGTAGATGTATTGGATGTCTATATATCTCCTCCTGTGAGAATTTCTGAAATTTCTATTCATTTCTGAGTATCAGCATTTCTGAGATGCTTATCGGAGTAGGTGTACAAACATCTACTCTCATAAGAATCCCAGTGTCATCTTTAACACTCTGTACTAATGTGACTTCCTCCCAGGAGTTCCCCCCCCCCCCCCCCAAAAAAAAAAAAATAAAAGATTTTGGCATCTTTAAATGGACATGGTCCTGCTCTCTTTGTAGTTGGTATACACCAAGGTAAAAGTTTGACGTGCATTCTTCACTTGAATAAGTTGCAAATTGTTGACCTAGTATTATTTTGGATGCTCATTCTTTTCCATTATTTATGAACAACTAAACTGTGGATTTCTTTTTGTCCATTTGTTGTAGAGGGTCAGTTTGCCTTCTCATGAAATGGGAAATGAACAAATGACATCCAGCAAAGTGAAATCACAGTCTGTTGATTCCCTGACATAGTGTTAGCATAGCTCACAAACATGGCTGTGAGAAAAATAAAGCACTTGCTTGGTGATACAATATATTATTTAGCCATTTGTTGTATGTTTCTGACAGCTTTATGGATGTTTACAGTTAAAAGATGATGCTGAAGTGCTGATGCTCAGAAATGTATAGTCATTGCCTACAATAAAACAACCAGGCTTTTTGTATGCTTTTCTAAAATTGCACCTCTTGTTGCATAACCTTTTATAAGCTGCCAATTCAGTCTTTCACATATCAGAAATAAGTAGTCTTTCACCCATGAATATGGTGTATAAATAATTAAAAAAAGAAGCTTTCAGTGTAGCCAGTTAAAGTAGCTTATCAATGTCAGTAGGATTTAGAGCCTGCCTTTTAACAGTTGCTTGCGTCTGTGAAGGGCGGTCTCCAGTGTTGTCTGCTGTCTCGATTATGTCAGCTTTCAAGCTTAAGACTGATTGTAAGTTCCTAATAATGCAAGCAAATGTTATTGACTGTAGTAATATTATTAAAATAACCCAAATTAAAGGTGCATGTAATCAGCAAAAGTACTACTTGTGACCAAGAGACCCGAGTTGAACTTGAATATTTTTTTCTCTTTATCTAAAATATTATTTATTAAGCTTGACAACAGTGTTCATTGATGAAGTACTGAGATTCTGGTATTTCAGAACAGAATTTTCATTTTATAATATTAAAAATTGCAAAGAATGAGGCTTGGACAAATGAAATGGAATTTGTATGTATTTGTCTCCAGCTACCATATTTACCCAAATCCAAGAGGACTCAGCATTTAAGATACCCCACCATTGATAACTAGATTTAATACATGTAAAAAATATTTTAAATGTTGTAATTGTCCATGCATAGAATCTATTTATTGGAGGGTCATACAAAATTTGTTCCCCCTCCACTGCTGCAACAAGGGACAGGAAGTAGGGGAGGCAGTGGGGACATTGGTGGTGGGCAGGAGGTGGGAGAGTCAAACAGTCTGACCTCTGCCACCTGTCCCCTCACCACCACTTGTGCCCCCTGCTGCTTGTCCCCCATGTGCATTTGCCTTCCGATCAGTACCTGCCCCCTCTTCCCCACAGCTTACCCTCCAGCTCCAGCTTTGGAAGGGCTCCAGGCCTGGGGAACAGCACATGTGGTTACTCCAGCACCAGCCCAGCCATGCAGAAACTGTTGTGGTGATGGCAGCTTCAGCTGGGCCCTGGACAGAGTAAATAGAAAAGTAAGCCAGGGGGGCAGAGGCGATGCAAAAGGTAGGCAGGTAACAGAGGCGGTGGCAGAAGTGGGGGTGGGGGGAGTGGGGGGGGACAGTGGGAGGGAAAGACAGAGCAGAGGCAATAGGGTGGCATGCAGCAGCTGTGACCCTGGTCAGGGCCAGGGTCAGAGCTACAGGAGCCATGTACCTTCCCCCTCACCTCCTTGTACTCTAATCCAAGTTGGGGAAGAATTGGCTTCTTAAAAGGGTGGGGGGTCCTCATCTTGGATTCAAGTAAATATGATCATTCTGATTGGAGACACCAAAATTATTGCAGTCATTCCAGAGATCATTCTTCCCTTTGAGGCTAAGCTCTTGCTCCGTTAATGACTCTTCACAAGTGATACAATTTACCAACTTTTCTGTGTTAAAAATCATATTAGTGAGTTTGTGCATGGCCAGCCAGTGACTGTGTAAACGTACCACTTTTCAATGGATCCTGTTGAGTTCTTGATCCATATATGCTCGTTTGAGGGACAAAGCCAGTTTAGGGAGTACAAAACTCATAATTCTGTAGAGAGCAAGACAGTTTGGTTCTGCTGGTTCTCGAAAAGGAAGCAAGGTGAGTCTAATCATGATGAGGCCATTTACTAGGCAGCAAGAGTCCCAGATTCTGGTCCCAGCTCCCAGGATTGCTTATGAACTTTGCATTAAACCTTCCTTGGATAACATGCATAATCAGCATTGGGAGCAGAGCACTGTAGACCAGCTTCTGCAGGGCCTACTTTTCCCTAAACATCTAAGTTCCCACTACATAATAGGACTGTGAATTTCCCTTCAGAAGCCAGCACCTAAAAATTAAACGCAGCAAGACTGAGCACTGCCACGCCTAAATCTCTTTGGATCTGGGCTCAGATGCCTATAGTTCTAATAGCATTAGATACCCTTGCATTGATTTTACTGTATTTTCGTTTCCTATGCAAGGTCATGAAGTTAATATGCTTTGACTTTCTAATAAGATGTTGATGGCTTTTAATACCGTAGCATCTAGGAGCCCTAGCCATGGATGAGGATCCCATTGTGGTAGATGCTATGCAGTTCCCAGTATAGAGAAAAACAGTACAAAATGTACTAGTTTGAAAACTCAGCTGGTAATGGAAGCTGTTACCATGAGTCTGTTGGAAGCAGAATGAGAAGAGGAATTCAGATACTCAGCATGAGATGTGGGAGTTTAAACTTGAACCCCTTCCAGCTGAGGAGGGCTTATAACCTGTACAAAAATTGAGTATCATCACCATGGTGTTGCATTTGACTCAACATTGGTGTGTGTAGGAGTCCTCTGATGACACCTAATAGGTCAGACCCTTTTGGAGCCTGACACAGAGTTAACATGCTACATCAGCCACAATTTAGATGGCAATACACTGATGCAGATTTTAGGCACCTGGGGGATTAAAGTAAGTGGCACCTAGAGAGCTGTAGTCCAAAAGGAGAGCAACTATGAAATATAGGCATTAACCAAACCATTCTGGGTGTGGGCCTTCTCATCAGATACTGCTCTTCAGTTTCCACTATGTTTCTGAAATCCTAATTAAACTTATTAGCACTTTGCATAGAAAGAAAGGGAGGGCTCAGGAGCCTTGTGTAACATGTTGGCAGGCTGCGGAGTTCATTTGTATCTCTGAGACATTGGCTAGAGATAAAATTATTACAAAGACTTGATCCAGGTTTATGAACAGATCTTCTAACACCCCCAAAGAAATGTGAAAGTAAGCCTTCTCTTCAGGGACTATTTGAAGTTTAGCCTGTGAGAATTTGCAGATCTCCCTTCCCTACATCCCCTCTTGATTTGCGGGGGGAGGGGAAGGGGGGGTTGATTTAATGTATGGTTCTCAGTCATAACCAAGAGTCTTTTGAATATTTTTCTTTGTATGTACTGGGCCCCTGATTTTTGTTTGTGTAAATATTTAACTTGTGTGCCGTATGACATTTTTCCTTAATGTTTGCATATACGACACATACATACGTACAGTGTTGGCATGCATGTATGTCTGTTTTATGTTTTGTTAAAACCTTTTTTAGCACGAGATTATTTTATTTCCAGGCCTGTCTGTTTTCTAAATTCCTGAGATGGGAACTTGTGCAGTGTGTGAAATTGCGCCAACTTACAGTGTTTTTTACATAAAGGCCAATCCATTAACAATTGCACAATGGCCTAAAAACTAATTTAAATCTGGCCTTGCATTCACTGTACAATTGGATTTCTGGTCCACCCCATTACTGTAATTACTGTTTGCTTTGTGTAAATCTATAAAATCAAACACTGAAGTGCTGTGTAAGGTTACCTCCTGCCTTTAAACCAAGAACCGAACAGATAACAGCTCAGTAGTTGGACAACACAGGCCTTCAGTGTTAATAAAGGTCTGAGCTATTTGGTACTGCACAATAAACAGTAGTATAGGAGATTTATTTTAAACAGCTGCAGTGTCTTTGAAAAATGAAAAAGCAGTTGATTGCCAGTATCCTTAAACTTCTATTATTTCAGTCATTTCTGATTTGCAAAGTCAGTACAAAACTAAAATTCTGGCTGTAAGCCATGATGTTGGCTACGCCAAACATTTTAGTATCCTTAGAGCCCCTCCAGCTGTGCAGGTAAAGGTACATTGGATCTCATGCATGATCTGTTCAATCCACAGGTGCATGGTAGGAGGTGCGATAGTGGGATTGCACATCAGATCCTACCATAGCTTATTGCCTGGGCCGGGGGAGCCTGGGGTCATGATCCAAGGAGCAAGCTCCCACAGTTGATCGGGGCTTATACCTGTGGGGTGCACCACGTGCTCTGAAGCTGGGAGGCTCATCCACTGAATCTGAGCTCCCACTGTGGGGGTGTACCTGGCCATACATTCACTTAATGGGCACACAGGAACCAGCCACAGAGTTGTTATGCGTTTTTTGTGGAATAACTTTGTGGCTTATTCCTTTCTTTTTGACACCATTAATTGCTTTAGCATGTAGCCCAGGTACAACTTAAGATGTAATTAACTGGTTAATTGCGCCTGAAGTGTAACATGTGGTAGGGCCCTTACAGTTGTTTCTACAGAAACAGAGAATTACCATATGTTCAAAAAAATACTAGATTTGCACTAATAGATTTTTTTAATATAATGGATAATGTAATGGAAAGGAATCAGGGGAAAAAACCTCAAGGCTTTTATTTATTTATTTATTTTTAAGATTTCAGTGACTAGAAAATAAAAACAAATCTCTAAATGAAGTAAAAGGGAAATGATAAATAAGGGAATTGCATAGTTCCTTCTGTCTCCTGTTTTCTCCATCACGTTCTTTTAAAAAATATCTGAAGTTCCCAGGGAAGGAAGTTTTGTAAATAAGCGGAACATAGGAGGTGTAATCTTCCTAAAGGTAAAATAAGATGTTTAAAATAAGTTATCAGAGAGTGATTGAACCTGAAGCCTTATTTTATGTAGTTTAGGAAATTTACACTCTGGGCATGTGAACATATCTCATCTTTTATCTCTTTCTACGGGGGGGTGGTAAGAGGTATGAGGAATACTCTGTTTTAAACAGGAGCAATGTTTGCTCCTATCCCCTCATTCACAACAGAATCATTTGCTTTTGTTAGTGAAAAAAATATCTAAGGACAATGTTTTGAAATAATTTTATGGTTTCTCAAGTAAAGGTTCAATTGTGGTGTTCCTTTTTAAAGTCAGTGGTCAAATCTCCCATAGACTTCAATGATGGTAGAATCTCACGTAGGTTTCTGATGCTCTTTGTGCTTTTGTACCACTGGAGTGAGCCATGGTGGCAAGCCATATCCAATTCACCAAGTTCGGAAGCAGATTCAGGTGATTGTTGTTCTGGACCACTGAGGACAATGTGTATTTAATGTCCTTAATAAAGGAATATTTTGTATTTGCTGCCAATTATCTCTGTTGACTGAGAACTGGGGGCAAAATGTTTATGTAATAGAGAATTGGAATATAAACAAAGATACCTATTATGATACCTGAGACGCACAAAAAAGTCAGCTAACCTTCTAGTTTTATTGCAAGCACAAGGAAACTAAACCTTGCATTGCACTGGTTAACTAGAGATGTGAGCAAGGCAGACAGAAATGATAGGCAAGGAAATTCAGGTTGTTGTCCTGAAAATGTCAAGATAAAATGATTTATGATGTTGGTTAGGTCAAAAAATTGTCAAACACCTCCAAGTATGATAGTGACTTGCACTGTTGAGATAGCATATGTAGTTGAATCTGTCCACAATGAGCAGTGGCAGAGCTGTGCTGTACCAGATCACTTAAGGAATCAGCATGAATGTCATTACTGACACCTCTTGCTGTACCAGCTGTCAAAATGTGTTAGACAAATGTTCTGGAAAATGGGACAGAGGCTGAGAAGAAGGGAGATAGAGTTTTTAAAAAAAAGTTTGGTGAGAAAATCGGCTATCACTTAAACCAAACTATTACACTTAGTATTTTATCTGATGGACTGCATCCAAAAAAGGATGGTTTCTACATGCTTCTCAGAGGCTTCTTTATATAGTGCCAGTATATTAATTTGTTCTGGACATCGCAGACACTTTATCCTACTTAAAGGGCATTATATTTCAAGGACCCTGTTCCTGATTGCCCTGCAAAATTAAAATAATTAAAAGTTAAAACATGTATTTTTGTAACTTTGTACGTAGATATAAACCAGATTTTCACAAAAGCTCTGCTCTCATTCAGGCACAAAAAATAGGTTGCCAAAAACTACCAGGGCAGTTTTGGGGCAGTTTTCAAAAGCATCTATGGACCTCATTACTTCTGAAAATCCTGTGCTCCTTTTGGTATTCAAAGAGGAGCCTTCCTGAAAATCTCATTGTAACTGCAGATGTTGAGCACTTGAAAATCTGGATCTAAACTCATTTTCAAATTACATCTGTGTAGTGCAGATTCAATCTCACCAACGGATTTGCCTGAAAACCTGGTTTACTTTGCAATGTGCCTTTTCAGCTTGGTTGATTCTTATATTAGTAAGAAAGCTTATATTAAGACATAAGATATTGCTAATAAAATATATTCATAAGATATATTCTTATATTAATATCAAGTAGAGAGACTGAGAGAGAAGACTGTTGGTCTTTTTTTTAAATCTGTAATAGTTTCTTGTTACCTTAGACATGATATTTAGCCTCATTGTTTCTTAGTTTAAAATAGCTGTGCAAGAGTTTTTATTAATGAATGTTGTTTTGGAATTTACATTGAATGAAAAGTTCATAGTGTTAGGGATATTATTGACAAGTTTACACCATTGCTTTTCTAAGGAGTTTAGACTAGATGATTAAAATTTTGAGAATTCCTTCTAGCCCTAAAGATTAAGGCTGTGAGACGCTTTGATTTGATTTGAAGATTCAGTGGCTGAATCTCCGAATCTGAATCTAATCTGGAGACCCTTTAATCTCTCAAAATCGAATTGGAACCCTCTAAATCGATTTGGAGAGATTTGGTGATTTGGACATAGATGCAGATTTAAATGTTTTTTCTACATATCTCAAGGAGCAAGTGGCTCATGAATGCTGCGATGGTGAGGCAGATGGCGCATCCCACAGGAGCATGGGGGGGCTCAGCAGCAGACCCAGAAGTGGACCAAAAGCACTTCTGGGTCTGCCAGGGAGCAAGTGCCCCTCCCCCACGACATCCCGGCTCTGCAGCTGATGCCTCCTTTGTCTGGGGGGGCACCCAGGCTCCCCCAGTGGCTGATTGCTGAGCCGGGGGTGGGGGCGCGTTTGGCAGCAGACCAGGAAGTGGACCACAAGTACATCCGGTCCACTTCCAGGTCTGCTGCCGAGCATACGGGGAGGGCAGGGGGGGCACTCCTTTGGGACGCACCATCTGTCCCAGCATCGCAGCATTCATGACCTGTTCATGGTACCTCGAGGTATGTAGAAAAAACACTGAAAGCTGTGTCCATGGCTGAATCGCTGATTCTCTGAATCAGCATCGGATCTTCAGATTCAGATTCGGCTAAATCAAATCGGGGACAGTGATTTGAATTAACGAATCAAATCACTGTCGCCAATTCAGGCCGAATCTGAATTGAATACAGCCCTACTAAAGATCTCTGAATCTATGGATTTGCCTAATAACTTTTTTTTTTCTTTCTTTCTTTCTAGGTTGATGATTCCAATTGTGACTCTGAAATTCTTTCCTTGCTCTTGAATGAAAAGTTAGTGGTAAAGTGCATCTCCACTGTCTTCTACCCTCACCTTATCAACCATTTATTGGCAAAACAGGAGGAAGAAAGTTGGAGTGTGGAGGAAATAGCAAAACAATTACAGGAAGAAGGCTTCAGTGCAGAGGCAGGGTCTCTTTTGATGTCTTACAAAGGGACACATCCTGCACTCAGGACCTTTACAACTGCCCTCCATGCCATTCATCATTGGATTTAAGTGGCAAAACGGCTGCCTAAAGAAGATGTTTTTCCACGGGTCTGCTTCTCAGATGGAAATCTTCCATATAAGAGGCAAATTGTTGTTCTAATGAAGTGACATATTTTGGTGTTAATCGTCAGTACCTATAATTTATAAAAATGCTAAAAGTGCATCTACAGTGGGTTCACTTGATATATTTTCAGTTGTTTTGGAATTGATCAGTCCAAATCTCTTTCCCATTATCTATGTATCTTTCTCATTATACTTATAGGAAATCATTCAAGCTAATATAATTTCTAATTGACAAAAACTTTTAAGTGTAACGACTGTAACTTGTAAATGAGATATCCAGAAAACAACTTATAATGCTGTAGGGTTATAAGTTTGTGCCACACAGTTTGTGTAAGTAATTTATACCCTTGTCAAAATATAAAGCTATAAATATAAATAAAGATCCCTAACTCAAACAAACCATAAAAGGAAATAATTTATGAGATATTTTGGAGTCTTAAGATCAGGTATTGCACTGTATTGGTTTGCACTGGTTACACCAGATATTTTTTTAATATGTTCCGTTTTTTCTTCTTTTGTTTCAGCTGAGTATTATCTTTCTTGGGACCACTTCTTTCTTAACTCCTATTTTCTTCAGGTAATATAATTTTATGGAGAGAAGGGAAGGACAATTTGAGGACTTCTATCATGTTCTAGTATTGTCTGGTCATTGGAGTCTGTTCTTCACCGTTTGAAAAGATCTGGCTCAAATCATCATTTTGTGTGCAGTTGGGCATATGTTAGTCCCAAGGCATTAGAAGAACGTCTTTCTTTCCAAATATGTTTTCCTTTTTGCTATGGAAAAAAAAAAGAGACCCATTTCAAGGTTTGTCAGTAAGAAAAATGGTGAGAGAATGCATTTACCCATAGACCCAGTATTAACACATATGTTTGTTTTCATATCTATTTAAGTTGTATTCTAGAATTTACATGTGAATTTCTCTTGTCAAACTTTGTGCTTAATGCTTTTGAAATCCGATCTTTCTGTATCGGACCCCTGCTAAACCAGATGGGGCAACTGACAACTGACGCCCAGGAAAAAGCCAACCTATTAAATAGGTACTTTGCATCAGTCTTTCATCAGTCCCATGGGATGCCCATGCCTGCTATGGGACAGGGAAATCTGGGTGAGGGGGATCCCCTACCCTCCATAAATGCTGACCTCGTGAAGGAACACCTTCAGAAGCTGGATACCTTCAAGTCAGCTGGCCCTGACTTGAAGGTACCCCAGGGTACTCAAGGAGCTGGCGAGCATCATAGCCCAGCCCCTGGCACGGATCTTTGAAAACTCCTGGCGCTCTGGTGTAGTGCCCGAAGACTGGAAGAAGGCCAATGTGGTGCCGATCTTCAGGAAAGGGAGGAGAGTGGATCCGGCTAACTACAGGCCCATTAGCCTGACTTCTGTCCTGGGGAAGATCCTAGAAAAGTTTATTAAGGAGGCCATCCTTGAGGGACTGGCCCAGGCTAACATCCTAAGGGAGAGCCAGCATGGGTTTGTTGCGGGTAGGTCTTGTTTGACCAATCTCATTTCCTTCTATGACCAAGTAACCTATCACCTGGACAAGGGGGAAGAGGTTGATGTCATATATCTTGACTTCAAAAAAGCTTTTGATCTGGTATCCCATGATCACCTCTTGGCCAAACTGGCCAGTTGTGGCCTTGGCTCCACCACGATCCGCTGGCTGGGAAATTGGCTCCGTGGTCGGACCCAGAGGGTTGTTATTGATGGCAGTCACTCATCGTGGTGCCCTGTGACCAGTGGGGTCCCTCAAGGCTCTGTCCTTGGACCTATATTGTTCAACTTCTTCATTAATGATGTGGACGCTGGAGTCAGAAGTGGACTGGCCAAGTTTGCCGATGACACCAAACTTTGGGGCAAAGCATCCACACCAGAGGACAGGCGGATGATCCAGGCTGACCTGGACAAGCTCAGCAAATGGGCAGATGAGAACCTGATGGTGTTTAACACCGAAAAATGCAAGGTTCTCCACCTTGGGAGGAAAAACCTGCAGCACCCTTATAGGCTCAGCAATGCTACGTTGGTTAGCACTATGGAAGAAAGAGACTTGGGGGTCATCATTGACCACAAGATGAACATGAGCCTGCAATGCGATGCTGTGGCTAGTAAAGCGACCAAAACGCTGGCTTGCATCCATAGATGCTTCTCGAGCAAATCCCGGGACGTCGTTCTCCCCTTGTACTCGGCCTTGGTGAGGCCGCAGCTGGAGTACTGCATCCAGTTTTGGGCTCCACAATTCAAAAAGGCTGTGGAGAAGCTTAAGAGAGTCCAGAGGAGAGCCACGCGCATGATCAGAGGTCAGAAAAACAGATCTTACGATGACAGGCTGAGAGCCATGGGACTCTTTAGCCTGGAAAAGCGTAGGCTCAGGGGTGATCTGATGGCCACCTATAAATTTATCAAGGGTGACCACCAAGATCTGGGGGAATGTTTGTTCACCAGAGCGCCCCAAGGGATGACGAGGTCGAACGGTCACAAACTCCTGCAAGACCGTTTCAGGCTGGACATAAGGAAGAATTTCTTTACTGTCCAAGCCCCCAAGGTCTGGAACAGTCTGCCAGCGGAGGTGGTTCAAGCACCTACATTGAACACCTTCAAGAGTAAATTGGATGCTTATCTTGCTGGGATCCTATGACCCCCGCTGACTTCCTGCCCTTTGGGCAGGGGGCTGGACTCGATGATCTCCCGAGGTCCCTTCCAGCCCTAATGTCTATGAAATCTATGAAAGGACCCAAGGAAAAACTGAGGTGACTAAACAAACAATTTGCTCCCATCCCAGCAATGGATAGGGAGACAAGGGGTGTGAAAAATTAAACATTTAAATGTTTAAATGCCATGTATATTTATACTTGTAATACATTACCAGTTAACTTTTAGCGTAGGGTGCAGTCTGGCAGGGAAGGGAAGTGATATGGTGCCTCAGGAACAGAAAGACAGCAGGGCAAGCAGGAGGGGGGAGGAGGAGGGACAAGGTGGGGACTAGTACTCATAGCCTATAAGGTTAAAGAGAAGAACAGCAGGTGGCCTAATGACTTGTCAACTAAGCAGTTAACTGCTCTTTCACAGGTACCAGGGAGATTGCAGGCTACTTAAAGTGTAAACCCATCCCTAACCTGCGTTGCCTGCTTCTTCCCTCTGAGCGCGCTAGCTGGAATGGTCTGAGAAAGCCCCTTGCCTTCTGCTACCACCCACGGCTTCACATGGGCTGTGTTGTCTGGGAGGCTTTGCTCCTACCTTCCTGCCTCCCCCACCCCATCGAAGACCTCTGAAAGTGGCTCCAAGCAGCAGCTGTGTCTGAACGGGGCTGTGCACAGCCCCTGGTTTCCTGTGTTGCTCTGGGCAGGCAGCTGCAGCCCCTCTCCTGTGGCAGGGCAGAGCAGAGCAGGGCAGGCACCAGCCCGGGGCTCTCAGCCACCAGGCTAGAACTAGGTGTGTGTTATCAGTTGACCATTTAACTGATATAATTGAAGGAGGTTAAACAGATAACTTTTTAACAATGTTTATATCCCTAATTGATGCAATATTTCTTTGCCTTCCTCTGTCCTAAACTGACCTACCATATTTACTTGCATACCACATGCACCCTTTCTCCAAATATCAGCCCTCCAAAATTAGGTTACAGGTCTTAAGTGGGGAAGGTGGGTTTTCTTAGTTGGAGTCCAGTGGTAACCCTTTCACAGCTGCTGGTAATTCAGTAGGTATTGGCTGAAGAACCACTGAGCTCCCTGCAGGTAAGTGAGCTACTGCATGCACTCTATAGTGTCTTGATGAAACTTATGGTGTGAAGGCAACACTTTTATTATCTGCAGCAGGGCTATCCAACTTCTAAGCATCTAAGGGCTGCACTAAGATAAACCAGGGACCCCCCCCCCCCCGGCAACGCATCATGCAGACACTCCCATTCTCCTGTCTCCCCACTGTACTGTGCATCTGTGACTCCCTTCTTTGCTTCCCTGTGCAGTCATTCCCCTGGCTCTGCGTTTTCATGCCCCCCCACCACTGCATTGCATGTCCTTGTGGGCACTCCCCCCTTCACTGCACCTTGTGCATGGCCCCAGGCTAACCCTCAGCTCTCTGGGTTGCGCTGTACTGCAGTGCCCCCGCCCTTTGGGATGGGGGTACGTAGCAAAAGCCAGAGCAGGGAGAGGGGAGCCTGGAGACTGGCTGCTGTTGCAACTGGAGCAATGAAGGGAGAGGCAGCCCAGGACCCACGAACCACCAGTTGGACAGCCCTGAAACTTATATAAAGAATGATTTACAGTAAAGAAGTAACAGTCTTATTAATGTCCTTGCAAGGGTCTGCTTTGTTTATGTGTGACCACATGTTTATAAGAAAGAAGATACAAAAATTAAGGACCCGTATGTATGTGAATTTTTCTTATGTGGCTGGATAAATTAATGAAGATTAAAAGCTCTGGAAATGACTATTAAAGCATGTTAGCAAATGAGCCGAGCCTACAGTGTAGGTTTTTAGATTAAGACGCTCCCATCAACTGTTAGCAGAATTTAGACAAATTAACACTTGAGTCACTTAGATGTAGTCAATTTACTTGACTGACATTTGGTAGTTGTTTAAAACATTGCTGGTCACTAAATACTCTGAGCTGAATCTTTTATTTAGATATAACCAATATTACCATATTTCCCTGAATCCAAGGCACCTTCATATTTAAAATACCGCCCCCCCACCCAACTATTAGATTCTATACCTGGTAAATTCTGATTTTCCAGGTATAGAATCTAATTAGTGGAAGGTCATCATAAGTTCATCCCACTGCTACTGTGGCTGGGAAAGCAGCATCAGGGGGCAGGCCCCTGCCCCTTACTCCCCTGCCCCTTGTCCCCACTTGCCTATGCTTGCCCCACCACTTTCTGCTTTCTGCCTCCTTTGCCCCCTGTGGCCTGTCCTTTACCACCTACCCTATGTCCCATCATGCCTTTTCCCTCCATTTCCTGTCCCCCACACCTTAGTTTATGCTGCATCAGTGCTTCTCCAGGGCAGTCAGCACCAATACAGCCCCAACCCAGGAAGGAAGATGTGGTGGCAGCTCCAGGAAAGGTGAGGTTGGGGCTGTAGGGACCAGAGCCAGAGCAGGAAGTAAGGAGGAAGGAGATAGCAGACACAATCATGAGGGGGAAAGGAGGAGTGAGTCAGACTGCAGGTTCCTTCCTACCACTCCATGATCTCCCCCACACTCCTGTTGGCTGCATACCCCCTCCCTTGCCATATAAGTCATTCTGGCCTGGGCAAGGCAATGGCCCAACCCCAGAGCCAAAGCCCATGCTGAGCTGCCACCTGCCCCAAGCTAGTATTCAAATCAGAAACTAGGCTTTTTTTAATTCCATGCTGATAGGGCAAAAAAAACCCCTCTGTCTTGGATTTGAGTACAGTAATTTAGTTGTCATCTCCTACTAAAGGAGCTAACCAGAATTTAGATGTTAGCAGTACAGTCAGTTCCATGAATAGATAGGGCCTGATTTCCAATGCAGCCAAACACCCCAGGGTCTAATGATGTCAACAGCAATGGCAAATGCTTGAAAACATGTATAGTCAAGTGTCTACAGCATGTTTCTGGGGCCTAAGCAGGCATGGGTTTGAAGTATTAGTCTTAAAAAAAAAAGTTGGGGTGGGGGACGCGAGTAAATTAATTGGCAATTTATAGTAGTGGCATTTAGATGATTCAGCTGTCAAACTAACACACTTCTTTTGATTCACTTCATTTACATTTGTATGAAACAAGTAACTTAGCTAAAGTCAGCAGTTTTCCAAAGAACAACCTTTCTCCTGGACCTCCAAAAATTCACACTGTGCTGGAGGAGGTCCGCACTCTCCTGGAAGTCATCCAGCATCAGTGTACTGAAGAGAGAGAGAATTAGGAGAAGCAGACCTTCAGGAAACATGCCCTCTCTGTGACAGAAAGGCTTGTAGAAGGACAATTAACACTGCCAACATCTGTCAAGGACTTCTTTGTACCTCAAAGTGTTCAATGATATGGGAGACTGACAGGGCATTTGCCACATGCCTCTGACCTTGACTGGCTGCTGGAGAAGCAGACTGCACGTGGAGGGGGGCTGATTAGGGAGTCAGATGACAAAAAGGGAACCGGGATTGAGGCACGTATGCGCAAGGTCTGAGCTGGGCAGGCTGTCCAGTCTGTGCACCACTGCAAAAGGAGCTCTGGGCAGCAGGGCTCCTGATAACTACTGTGCTGGCGTAAGCAGCGCTGAGCCCAGGAATAGACCAGGCCTTGGAACAGAAAGACCTGGGAACAGGAGTGGATGAGCCCATACCCTGGAGAGGGGCAACAGAGAGTGGAAGTCCAAGGGCCCAGAGGCCACTAGCAAAGAGCAGCACCCAAGAGGGGCAGGGCAGGCCTTGGAACAGAGAGGCCTGGGGACTGAGGTAATGGCCTGGGAGAGCTGGTGCTGAACAACATCCTGTGGTTGTGGAAAAACATGGAATGGGGGTCCCAACTGGCCCAGTGAGAGGGGTCAGAAGAATAAGGTGTCTGGTGGCCCAGACAAAGTGGGAGCCATTGAGGTGCAGGGTGCAGAGCCATAGCAGACCTGGAAGAGATAGCTATGAAGCCCACAGAGAAAGGCCAGGAAGGACTAGGTGCTTAGGAGGAGGATCCGATGCCCAGTGGGGAATACACTTGATCTGAGCCTTCAAGAGGCCAAGAAGCGATCACTGAATGTAAGTTCTACTAAAAACTTGCAGAGCAGAAGTCTTCCCTACATGGTTGGTAGACTGAAAGCCATGCTTGGCTTTTCTTTTTATTCATTTTATCTGTGTAATTTTTCTGTGATTAGTAGCCAAAGTCATCAACTATACTATTTGAACAGAGTAGGGGAATATTATTCTTTACCAACTGAGTCATCACATCATTCTCAGTACTGTGCAAACAGGAGATATGTCTAGAGGATATTACAGGCCAGTTCACCCGTGGATAGCTCTGACATCCAGGCCAGAATTGTGTGGCTCAAAATAGGGTTTTCACTTTCTGAAGCTGCATGAGAGTGGATGAGTTTATCTGACAGAAGTTTTCTATGCCTATATAGCCCCTTCATTGCCAACACCCAATTCACTGCATTTTGAAACAGTATGTGATACCACTTTTTATTTGTTGGTTATTGTGAGGGAGTCCTGGAAAGTGAAGCCTCCTATTTATTTACTGGCCAAGACACTACAGCCTTTAGCCAAACAAATGAGATGTTGGGTTTTTTGGAGATATGAAATGCTAAACAGTTTCCTGATGGTATTTGCTAGATCCTCTTCTGGGTGGTTTTTATAAAAGCAGGTGCAATAGGAAGAAAATGCGCCAAGGCTAGTGCTCATAAGTACAATAAGAAGCCATTAGTGTGATTTCTGATGACTCAGAAAATAAGACCTGAGAGTGCTCAATAAAATGTTCATATTAAGCCTAAATAAACTGGATCATCCTATTGAACTTACACCCTTCCCTCTCTACATTAATTTCTTTCCCAGGTTTCATTCCCTGTCCACCCCAGCTTTATCAGTCTGATCCTACAGACATTTCTTGGTAGAAGATAAATTAAGCAGCAGTTAGTCTAATTCCATACTATACAGCTCTGAGTTATAGTCCAGAGCTTTTTGCAATATATCAATAGAAAAAAAAAATCATGAAAACATTTTCTGCAAACAATCTCTTTTATCTACATAATGTGCCTATAAAATATTTATGGTAATGAGGAAAGCAGATGTATCCTGTTTAAAAATAAAAAAGTAATACTGAACAAAAATCAGAAGTCATTTAGTCTAAATAGGAGAATAATATGGAACACAAACTGTGAATGAAACCTGGGGGGTGATTTTAATTAATCTCATAGTGCCAGCTGCACTGTTTGGCTATACAGGAAAAAAGGCATAGCAATGTCTCTGTTCATCTTTCATGGGTATATGTGAGATATATGTGCCATGTTATATTATGTACTAAGAGGGGAATGATAGTGTAATTTAAAGTCCCAGCCCCAAACATATATACATGAGCTCTTTAATTTTCTCACTGTGAATTTTTCCATTGTTTCAATAGGACTGATCACAGTGAGCAAACTTAAGCACTGAACACTGAATGTTTATAGAAGTGGTCCCACATATTATATATAATGGAAAGTGTAACAGAGTTGTACCCATTAAATGTACTTAATTATGGGGATCACCTATTACTTAACAGAAACTATGGTCTCACTGAAATACAAGGGATTATTAAATGGGTCAGCATGCTAAATGGCTGCTAGACACAGTAACTCGGTTAAATCTAAAGGTTATTGTGAATTTTGGCTTTTCACATGGAGTATCATTAAGATCCAAGAAGGAATACCTTCATTAATTAAGCAACAAGTTGGAAATAGCCAGTTGAAGGTGAACATTTAAATTTTAGTTACCAATTCATAATAAGAAAAAGACCAGTATGATCAAGCAAAACAAAAATGACATTAAGAGTAATACCAGCATCTTCTTTAAGACTTCGTAGGTTCAAAGCATGAGATGAACACTACAGGCATTTATACATGTGCTCTGGGAGTGAGGGGGGAGGGGCCACTTTAATTAGAGCCACTCTAGGAGCCACTTTAATTAAAGTGCCCAAAGCATCACGTGTATCAGCATCTGCACACTGAAAAATGGTGGCAGGGGTGCCTTAAGTAATGAGCTTCTGTTAAAGTGCCCTGACCACCATTTTTCAATGCAGGGGCACTATGTGTGACGCTGGAGTGTGGTAATTACCATGCTCCAGCGGTCTTGATTAATCAAGTAATTAGAGCGCATCAGAGCAGCCTCACTGCACATGTATAGGCCTCCTAACTGATCAGTCTTCACATATAAGATGCTAAATCAAGGTAAGACAGGTGAAGTGATTTTCCAGGAAGAGGACAGTGGATATTTGTGCCTTCATTCAAGACCTACTGCCCCCAAAATAGATTCTTTATTCTTACTAGTAGTAGCCCCTGGGGATCATAATAAGTGATTCTTATTGTGCCTTCCTAAACATAGTTAAAAAATCAATTCCTGCCCCACAGACTTGACAATATGGCAAAACATTCAGACGAATTAAACAGGAGAATGAGGTAATAATAATATAGTGTTCCTGATCCCATTTTTCCTCTTAGATGTTTAAGGCAGAGGTTGGCAAACTTTCATTAACAGCTGTCCAGATTAACACAGTTTGGCTCTATCGTGAGCTGGAGGCAGCTGTTGCTAGATGTTTCACCAGTAGATGGTGCATTGCAGCGCCAAGCTCATTAACACTGGGTTATATAAACTAGATGGGTCTGGCGAACTAGATAAAAACTCTTCCTGGGCCAGCTGGAAATCTGAATGCTTCCTCTGCCACCATCCTGGAGTCTGGAAAACCATGAATATATCCATCTTTGAAATATGTACCTCTAATACTTAAAACGCAAAAGGACATGGACTCACTGTATTGCTCAGTAGTCTGATGGTTTGGAACTTGCACAGAAAGTGGGAGATGCAAGTTCTAGGCCCTGCTCAGTTGGAGGAAGTTCAAAACCACATCTCTGACTTGCAGAGAAGATGCCATAATCAATCTGTCCTGTTAAAGCTGTCTCACAGGGTAGGAAGGAATGCAAAAAGTCATGGAGTCTGCATTGGTAGCTTGGTGAGGAAGGAAGGGGGGGGCCCTGTGTTCCTCTTTAGAGTCATAATGATGTTCACACATGTTGCATTATAGTCATTGGATAAAATATGTAAACAGTACTGGTAGCAGAGGCCCAGAATGCCAAAAAGGGTAGGAGTTTACATAAACTTCTGTGCCTAGCATTTCTAAGGGTACATATAAGCCTTTGCAGCATTAAGTTTAGGTTTAGGCAGCTTACCTAACACAGCTAACACGGAGCCGCTAAATGTCGATCAGTGTTGGTTTGAATTTAATGTAGTTACATATTCAGAGTAAAAACCTTATCTGACTGTCCCCAACCTACACAGATGTGACTTATCACTAGAGGGCTAGCAAGCAGGAGCCTAGCTAGGACCTACAGCTGTCAGTTGTCCACACAAAACAATAGAGTGATGGGAAGGGATGCTGGTGGACTGAAACCTGGGTGGTTTATCTCTGTGGAGGGGCCACACATTTATGGAGCTGGGAAACATAGATCAGAGATAAACCTGCCCTGGAGTGGTGTAACTTAATGCTTAAAACCGGTTGACACCTCTTAATGTCTAGAGAAATCAAAGCCAGCTGCTTTAATGGTGGGATTTGTAATAATAATTTCCATATTAGGTGGTGAGTTGAGCCACTCTTGTGTCCAGGCATTTTGGATGTCAAATAAGTCTTGCTCAAGTTGAATTGCTGTTCTCCAAAGAGGATGTCTAGATTTTAGTGGGTTTAAGAGATCTTTGTGTATAGACAGCCCTGGGTTATTTTTATTTTAGTCCATAGTTTAGCTAAGGCATTTTTCTTCTTAATGAGGGAGGATGTATGTTACTAAGAATAGGGAGCCCTTGAAGAGGGGTGGATCAGGTTGTTCCTGTGATGGTTCGCATTGCTTGGTTAAGTTGCATATCAGCCTTATCGGTGTGAGCACCGTTTTACCAGGTTGGGGCACAGTGCTGTGCCAAAGAGTAGACCAGTGCTAAGGCTGTTGTTCTCTACATTGGCATCACTCCCCAAAAAAGTCCCAGTGAGTTTCTGGAGAAAATAATCACAGATTTTTAACTTAGCTGCTGTCATAGTTAAGTGATTTTTATAGGACAGTGTTTCCTAAATATTTAGTGATTCCTAGATATTGAGGAGTACCCTTATAATGTAGGAGCTGAAAACAATAATGGGTTGATGATTAGCTTGTTTATTGTTCAAGTGAAATGTAGACACTCTCATTTTCCCAGGGTTTGGATGCAGACACCATTGTTTAAGGTAGACATCTAAAACATTCAGATTAGATGTAAGCATTATTTCAGCTCTGGAGAAACAAGATTGTTGTGTAACAAGGCCTCTGTCATCAGTGTGTATGAATTTTCTTGAAGAGGTGCCTGGGAGGTCATGAATGTAAAGATTAAACGACAGAGGCACAAGGACTGATCCCTGCAGGAATTCATGGTTCAATTTATGTGGTGTCCTCAATGTTATCAGAAAAACATTAACATCTTTAGTCTTCTCTAAACTGAATCAGGACAGGACATGGCAGATGTGGAGACGAACTGTGGCACCCTTTTTCAAACATTGAATCACATCATCTCTGAATTCCTTTTTCATCCATTTAATGGAACTCTACTGGATCTGCATAATACTACATCTGAGGCAATCAGCTGGCTGCAAAATTTGGACATAAACTGAATATATTTCTCTTTGCTCTGTGATCACTGTAGCATCTTATGTTAAATAAAATACAAACCTCTTAATGTGTGGACAGTCCACGGGTAAGGGGCTCCCTGAGCCACCTAAGATTAATATACAACAAAGCCCAAAGTGTGCTGACCCACACTCAGGTTTATTTCTGTCTCACATTTGGTTTCCTCTGCTTCTGAATCCTCTTCACTTATTCAGTGGTCATTATTTCAAATGGGCATAGGATCTGGAACAATCCCTCAATAATCAGCAGTGAAAGGTATTACAAGGCAGATAGGTTGAACTCAGATAGTTTAAACTTAAATGCTTCCAACTGGTAATGGAATGGGGTAGGCTTCTCAAAGGTGACCAAGTTGAGTGCAGTTTCTGTTTCTTCAGGGCTAATCAAAGAAAACCAAATGACAGCAGTCCCCCATCTCTTGGGAAAGGAATGGAGATTTCTTTTTAAGAGTTATTTCAAAGACTTTCTGGAGAAGATGAAGAAAACACTTTCTTAAAGAACATCCTTTTCTTAAAGATCTGCATATGTCAAGCAACATTTTGCCTTTGATACACATTTTTACCTTCGATATCTTAGTGTATTAGTTACTGCTCTTGAATAGTAATAACTCCTGACCTGGCTGAAGAAGGATAAAAAGGATCATGTTGGAACTCATGCAAATGTAGTTCATGGAAGCTATATTAAAACTGTTAGATGTCTGTCTGAGGCCACAGGCTATTCCTTTTTTTTATCACACTTCACATCTATTTTTATGCATGAACCTGGCAATAGTGAATAAAGAAATAAAAAAGACAAACATACCCTTGCCTTTGCACTTCGCCAACTGTGGAAGTTTTGAACACAGCATGGCTACACCTAATTCAATAAAGTCCCAATAAAATTCTTTTTAGTTTCTCATGCACAGCATCTAAAAATAATTTAATAGTATATTAGATAAATTATATTAACTACAGAGATCTTTCTAGGATGTTCTGTGCTGTAATTTACTTTGGAAGAGGAGAGGAAGTGAGGAAGCAAAGTTTTGTTTTCAAAATTTAAGTTGGGAAGCCACTAATTAAAGCCTCCCCCCCCCCAGCACATGTAAAAATGGCCAAGGACTAGAGGAGTGTATCTTGGACAGCAGTGACTGAAAAGGATCTAGAGATGACAGTGGACAAAATTCAGTCTATGTTCCCAGTGCAATGCCATGACAAAAAAGACTAAGGTGATCCTTTGATGTATGAAGAGGGGAATAGTGAGAAGGAATAGGGATGTGATTTTACTTCTCCGTATATGACAGGTACGACGATGCTGGAATGACACAGAGGCATGGTATCCACACTGTAAGAAGGAGGTTGAAGACTTTGACAGGGTGCAGAAAAGAATCGCAAAGATGCTACTATGGCTGAAGCAAATGTCACATGGTAGGAGACATGAGATGACTGAGAGGTGGTTACAGTGACTAAGAAACTTGCAAGGAGAAAACAGTTGGGGACTAAAGAGCTCTTTTATCTAACAGAAAAAGGCATAAAAACCCCAAGAGCTAGAAATTAAACCCTGACAGCTCTATCTTTTTACTTCAGTCTAAAACCGAATGCCTTTGAGAAACGCGTGCTTTGACCAAGTATAAATGACTAGGCTCCAGTAGTGCTAATTGTGAAATACAGGAGTTTTAAACTCTGACAACATCTGGTTCTTAGAAAAATCATTTCTTTTCAATGAACTAAACAATTTGCTTTTTAACCAAATAATGTGTGAGATTGCAGCCTATAGTAGTTTCACCCATGACTTTTAATTATGTTCTTCCACCAAAAATCAAAATCAAAACTTCTGTTAAAGGTCTATATTTAATATTCATATAAAATAAGTTGTATGGAGTATTATAGCATGATAAAATTATAGAACTATATTCCAAGGACTCCAGTTGGACCTGAAGAAGATTAATATACATTTAAAACCAAGGAAGAAAAACAGTCCTTGAAGCATCTTATGCCCTTTTAAGAGAAACAATTTCTAGGAGTTTATTTAACCTGAACACTTCATGAAAGAAGCCAAATAACCTTCCTGTATATAAAAATATGTATTTTTTTTTTTTAATTTAGCACAAGGACAGGAAGCTTGAAACAACCTGATAAATGCATAATTTTAAACTTACTAATGTCCAAGTTTTTTTTATCGCTATTGAGCTTTACATTCTACAACAGAAACACTGAACCATGAATGAAAATACTTTGCACCTTCAGGGTAACTTACATCAGACAACAGAAAATGTTTTAAAAAGAGTAAGCTTATTTAGGTGCCTACAGCTGTGAAGTGACCAGGTATTGGACTGATTGTCCTGAAGGGGAAACGGACGGAGGGGCGAGATATTTGCTTAATATCACGTGGTAAACTAGGTGCTAAACTAAGGAATAGATATGGGACTAGGATCTAGAGCAGGGGTGGGCAATTATTTCAGGCGGAGGCTGCTTACTGAGTTTGGGCAAGCTGTCAAAGGCCCTATGGATAGCCCCACCTCTTGATGGGTGCCCTGCCCCCTAGTCACCACCTTGTGACTGGAAGTCCTGCCCCCTAACCCCTGACCTTTGCCAACAGAAGTCCCTCCCCTTTCCCCCAGAAGTACTCCTTTCAGCAAGGGGTTTTGCCATCTGAGAACCAGAAAAATACTGAATTATACTCTAAAAAGCAAACATCTACAGCATTCATTAATTGATTTCAAAAAATATTTTTGTCCTGGTTTACATGTGTTTGTGTAGTATACATACAGGTAATTGTATCGAATAGCTTAAAAGGAAGTCTCACTCTTGTATATTGTGGAGGGTGGGTATAGGTTAGTGGGAGCCTGTGGGTGTGTGGGATGTGGGGGAGGGTGTGTCTGGGGGGTGGATAGGTGGGGTGTGGTGTGAGACAGCATGTGGGTATGGGTGTAGATATTTGGCGTGTGGGTGAGTATGGGGTTTGTGAGAGGTTGTGTGCAGAGGAGGGATGCCTGTGTAGGCATTGATGCCTACACAGTCAGATGGATTGCAGATTGGCTCAAGGGTTGTACTCAGAGGGGGGTGGTGGATGGGTCATATTCAACCTGGGGGGAAGTGGGTAGCAGAGTCCTTGGCCCTGCGCTGTTCAATTTCTTCATCAGCAATTTGGACAATGGGATGAAATGCAACCTGTTTAAATTTGCTGATAATACCAAAATGTAGGGTGAGGTGAACACACTAGTAGGGAGGGAAAGATTGCAGCAAGATCTGGATAGGTTACAGGAGTGGACTGACATGAACAGGATGCGTTTCAATACTGACAAGTGCAGGGGGCTGCACTTAGGCAGTAGAAACCAGCAACACACTTATAGAATGGGAAACTCCCTTCTTGAGAGCAGGGAGGCAGAAAGGGATCTTGGAGACATTATTGATTCCAAGATGAACATGGGCCGACAATGCGAGGTCATGGCTGGCAGGGCTAACCAGACCTTGTCGTGCATCCACAGGTGCAGCTCAAGTAGAGCCAGGGAGGTGATCCTCCCCCTCTGTGTGACACTGGTCAGGCCACAGCTGGAGTACTGCATCCAGTTCTGGGTGCCCCACTTCAGGAGGGATGTGGACAACATGGAAAGGGTCCAGAGGAGGACCACCCGCATGATCCGGGGATAACAGGGTAGACCCTACAGTGAAAGACTGCAGGACCTAAACCTGTTCAGCCTTCACAAGAGAAGGCTGAGGGGGGGACCTGTTGGCTGTCTATAAACTCACTAGGGGGGACCAGAAGGGTTTGGGGGAGACACTGTTTCCCCTAGTGCCCCCTGGCATGACAAGGAACAATGGACACAAATTATTGAAGAGTAGGTTTAGATTAGACATCCGCAAGAACTACATCACAGTTAGGGCAGCTAGGAGCTGGAACCAACTTCCTAGGGAAGTGGTGCTGGCTCCTACCCTGGGGATCTTTAAGAAGAGGCTGGATGCCTACCTGGCTGGACTCAGTTGAGTCCAGTTTTTCTCCCACTCAGGCGGGGGGGTCAGACTTGAAGATCCACAAGGTCCCTTCTGACCTGACTTCTATGATTCTATGGGATGGCAGGGTGTGTGAGGGAGTGTGGGTGTGGGGGTCTGCATGTAGGGTAGTGCAAGGGGGTATGGGTGCACAGGTATGGTGGGGTGTGCTTGTGGGACTCACCCTATGAAAACACACACACACACACACACACACACACACACACACACACACACACACACACACACACACACACACACACACACACACACACACACACACACACACACACACACACACACACACACACACACACACACCAGGGTTCCAGTTCGAGCCTCCCTGGTCCAGTGCTGCGGCCAAGAGCCACATGGTGCTGAAGCAGTGTTGGGGCAGGAAGGCAGGGAAATAGCTGTGGTGGGGTGGGGCTGGGCTTGTCAGTTCTGCCGGGTCACACTGAGTCCTAGTGCCCCTGGCTCCTGTCATCTTTGGAAGACGGTCAGGAGCAGATAAAGATTAATTTACTTTTTTTTTTTTAGGGGCACTGCAGGCTGGATAGCATGGCCTGGCAGACTGAATCCTGCCCGCAGACTGTTTTTTACCCACCCCTGATCTAAAGGTGTCTGAGCTGCTTTGATTGCATTAGTCATCATCTGCAAGTCATCACTGCTGTTTTTAATCACCCTTTAACTATCTACAATAAATGAATATAGGGGAACAGAAATCATGTACTATTCTGCTAAAATTTGATCCCAGGTCTCTCCCATCTCCCACAGGGAGCATCCTCTTCACTGACCTACAGCATCAGGACTTCTCTTTTGTTTGCTGTCTTTCTAGCTCCATGATTCCCATTCTTGTCTGCACAATGGCTCAGCTTCAACAGAAGGGCAATTGTCTTGGGGAATGGGAGAGACAGGTTCAGATCCCCTCAATGTAGAGGACCTTAGCCCAGTCACCAGCTTGCTGAGCAAGTGCTCTTGGGTTCTAGAATATCATGTTAAAAAATGGACAGCAGTGGCCATGTTTCTGGCTGAGAGTGATCATGGATGCTGTGCTTATATGGAATTGAATGCTGTTGGCATCAGTCACATATGCTCTGGAGGCCTAATGGGGAGGGTTAGGTTAATCTAAGTAACAATCTGATCAGGCACAAATTCACCTGAGGAGGTGGACTAATTTAAATTGAGAACAGGTTAGTCTGATTTACCAAATGCATGCCCATGACCAGAGTGCAGCACTGAGGTTGCGAAAGCCCAGCCACTTGCCCCAACTCCAGGGGCCCCACTCCCCCTGCAATTCCAACCCAGCTATTTTTAGCCCACAACCAGCCCCTGCAATCCTGCCAACCCCCAAAACCCATTTCCCTCCTCCGCCCCCACCCCCCATATCACCTGCTTCTTTCCTGACCTCAAGTTCCTTAGATTGGGTTCCCGGCATGGCTCCCAGCAGCAGCAAACGTGCACAGGCAATTCCTGATTTACAGTCATGCAGCTTAAAAAAAGCCACGTGATTATAGATCAGGTATGATGAACATCTGCATGTACCCATAGTAAAGCCTAAATCTGAGGCTTTATCTTCCCTTGGGGACTAATATTTAATGGTGTCATGGAAAAGAATTGTTTTTTATAGTCAGAGTGCTGGCACAGCATTCTTAGAGCTGTCGGTTTCTCTTACTATTATAGTTGCAAATCAGTTTCCATCATATAATACATTTGTAACTTTGGACTGAAATTTTCCATGCTTGTTCTCTGCAAAGTGGTAGTGGGTACAAAGTTTGTATTACCAAATATAAAAAGCTATCTACAGTACAGCTAAGGAAAGATATATATTTTTCTCCCTCTCTCTAAGCCTAATGGCTGTCAAGACTTATCCTTACTCGTCAGCTTGGAGAATTGTAATATTTTGAAAGAACGCAGAAGGGCTGGTTGTTTGCAAAGCAGGTAGGGTGCTTTTATTACACAAGCACTCAACTCAGACTTGGATTGCTTGGGCTTCAAAAGTGTATAGTATTGACCTAGTTCTCTGGCCTTTTAAGCTCTGATAAAATTTCTATTGATTTCAGTAGAAGCAGATTTAAGCCAAAACGTATTTGTATTTTTCAAAATCCATGCTGAGCTTAAAAACATGGTTCTCCCCATGTGAACTTTACATCATCTTAGTTGCTAAAGCTGGTATAGAGTTATAGGTATATAAATAGACATATCAGTAGAATAAATTTTATCCCTGAGTGAAACAATTATACTGGGATCCAATCTGTGTGTAGATCTTAGTCACTCCAAGACAATTAATACAATATCTAGCCTTACAGCCCGATTCTGAA
This sequence comes from Crocodylus siamensis, assembly GCF_052110815.1. NCBI lineage: Eukaryota > Metazoa > Chordata > Crocodylia > Crocodylidae > Crocodylus > Crocodylus siamensis. The sequence goes on from NC_143395.1 coordinate 20,711,060, forward strand.
ATCCAGTGTTCATTTCCAGGCAACAAGAGTGCAGCAGCTTTCCACTTTCTCTTTTCAAAGCATCAAGGAGTGCCATTGGTAGATGTGACTTTTTTCCTTAGGTCTGCATATAAAATTCAACACATCCTCTTTAAATCAAACACCATGTTGTGATGTTGTACAATTTTTTTTGCTATAACTTTCTATAACGCATGGGGGGGTGTTGTTTGCTTGCTTGGTTTCTTGCCTTTTATAATGTTTTGTGACTCTGAGGTAAAGCATTAAACTTGCTGCTCTAGCAGAGGAGTAGGGTGGCATAAGGTTGACTTTACAGCAGTGACTGCTTGTTAGGCCTGTGCAAAGTAGCCAGTATTCGATTTGGATTCAGATTCAGCTGATCTGGAGGACAGGGATTCAATCTGATGGTTTGGATCAGTGTCCCAAATCAAGTCGGCCAAATTGGGTTCAAAAGATTCGATGCTGATTCGGTGTGATTCTGTGATTTGGCCATAGACTCTAATGCGGAATCAGTAAAATACCTATAACTGTCATTTTCTGGCAGAATAAGGTGAAAACAGCAGGGATGGTAGCCCCTTCTGAGGGCATGAAGCCTGCCAAGTTTCAAGGATATAGGTGAAGGGGTTTCTGTGAAACTGCACCTCAAACTGTTGAAAGCAAAACTCGTGTCATGTGTATTAACTGGGTTTCTGGTTGTAACCTTGTTGGTCTAAGGAACAGGCAGTCAAGGTGCTTTGAGTAGATGTGATATCTTTTATTAAACCAACTGAATAGTTGGAGAAATATATCTTGGCAAGCTTTCAGGTTTAAAAACCCTTCATCAGGCTGAGGAAGCCTCTGCAGTTGGTGTGTGCTCTTCCTGGATGGAATGAATAGTAAAGAAGCCAGAGGCTCGGCTGCAGGCAAGAAAGCCAGTCAGTGAAAAAGTAAACTGAGGTGTCGGGGGGGAAGGGGAATATAGCAGGTAAAAGTGAAGAGGTAGCTGGGGAGTCTGATGCCAAGCAGGTTATAATTTGTCATAAATCCAGTGTCTATATTGAGTCCGTGGGTTTTTGTATCAAGGAGGTTGATGAAGTGAAGTTCATAGGCCTGTTTGTGAAAAATGTTTGGTAAATTCAAACGAGCACTGAACCTCACTAACGTCATCACCAGAAGCCAACTTGCTAAAGCCCAAAGCACACCGAATGGATCCAGACCATGCCATGACAAGAAATGCAAAACCTGCCAACATATCTTTAGTGCCCCCACAATTACTACAACCCACAACAGACCCATCACCATTCCTGGGTCTTACAGCTGCACCTCCAGAAATGTTATACATCTCATCCAGTGCACCAGATGCCCTGATGGACAATATGTAGGAGAGACCAAACAACAACTGCGCACCAGACTGAATGCACACCAAGACAAGAACACACAATTACCAGTGGGGGCACATTTCTCAAAAGAAGACCACTGTCTCTTCAATCTCTCAGTCCTGATCCTCAAAGGGGATTTACAAAATACCTTTTGTAAACAAGCCTACAAACTTAATTTCATAAATCTACTGGATAAAAAAAAATCATGGACTCAGTATAGATACTGGATTTCTGACAAATTATAACCTACTTGCCATTTGACTCCACTGGCAGGTACCTCTCCACTTTTACCTGCTACATTCCCCTGTTCCTCACCTCCTGAGGCCTCAATTTACATTTTCACTGACTGGCTTTCTTGTCTGCAGCCGAGCCTCTGGCTTCTTTACTATTCATTCCATCCAGGAAGAGCAAACACACCAACTGCAGAGGCTTCCTCAGCCTCAGGAAGGGTTTTTAAACCCGAAAACTATAATAAGATATATTTCTCCAACTATCTGGTTGATCTAATAAAAGATATCAGACTGACCCAAAGAACCTTGTCTGCCTTGTGTGTTTTAAGGCACAATGGGATGAATGCTGCAGGAGGCCTTCCTAGTTCCAATTGGATCTCGGCCTGCCCACCTGTTTCTGGGCCAACCATCCATCCCTCTTTCTCCTGCCATGCCTTGATGGAAAACTGATTCACAGGCTACCCATTTAGGCCCCTGATGTCTAGGAGGCACATCTATTCCACAGCTCCATACCTTCTCTACACTGCAGCCCACTCCTCGCAGATGGCTTTCCCCAGCCAGGACTGTGCATGCGTGCCATAGCTGGAGGTTGTCAGGTGACCCTTACCCACCTTCCACCAGGGAGGTTAGCAGTCCTGGCATTTCCTAGGGCTGCTGTGCCACCGGCAGTCCCACTGGCCTCCCTACCATGGCAGGGTGCAGTTTTAGGTCATGACCAGGACCTGGGGCTTTCTCCTTCCCCATAGCCCCATCCCATACTGCCAAATTCATCCTGACATAGAAGCTTAACAAGGAGATGTTCTTCCCCTGCTGGCTGGTGGAAAAACTGCTGCCTCCAGCTCTGAGAGTGGGGCATTAAATGGTTGTCAAAGAACATTAAAAAGTCAAATAGGTGCGGAATGAGGAGGGCGGCACTGACTCCATCTGCACATAGAGCTTGGGAAATCCCAGCAGTAGGAGGTTCACCTTCAGGAATACCAGCTGCTCCACCAAACTGGGATCCGAATAGGTGTGGTAGGGTGTCACAACATCCCCAGCAATGCTAGACACCCTCTCACTTGAAACACTGGTCGGTGGACAGGACACGTGTTCCTGGGCAACCGTGGCCAGACCCTGCCACATCTGGCTGCAAGTTGCCCAATAGGCCAACGGGTCACATTGCAGTGACTCCATGTCCTCGGCTAGATAAATATACATCAAGGCCTCTGTGCTACCTGCCAGATGGTGGGGTCTGATACCGCTGGACCCCAACATTGAAGCCATGCCCTTGGCCCAGATTGCAAGAGGCTGTGGTGAAGGAGATTGGTTGGTGTTTGGAGTGCTGGCATGGGACAGTGGATCCCCCTCTCCCATGACCCTGTTCACCAGCACCTCCATCCAGTGATTGAGGGTTTTGCTGCTGCAGATGCTCCCCTTCACCTTTAGGTCACACATGCCCACCAGCACATGGACTGGACTGGATCAGAGTGGATCCAGCTGTTTTTTGATGCCCAACTTCAGCCACTTCACCAGTGCCTGCACCTCTGGTGAAAATGGCTTGCCCCAGCCAGGAACATTGATCCCCCGGAACTTCTCCATTTGATTCTCAAGCTCCTTCACTCTGCGGATCACCTGGCTAAGGAGGGCATCACCAGCACTGAGGCTTTCAGTGGCCTCAAGGAACAGCTTGAGGACCACCAAGATCTGGGAGATGGTATCCCATTCAGTTTTCTTAAGGGGGCTGCTTATCCCAATCTCCTCTCCAAGGGCTGGCCATCCAGAGCAAACATATCCCCAATGCTCTAGGTGACCTTGTTTGCCTTTGCAGCACACCCCCCTTTGTCTGCAGCTTTCCCCCACTAGCCCAGGGTGGCCTGATCTGCTTTATGGGCACAGAGGCTTTGGAGCAAGAGGTGGACTTCTTTTTGGGCATGCTTCCTCTGGTGCCAGGCTGAGGAGGAACACGGGCAAGGGGGTGCTGCCTCCTAAAACACAGCAGCATTGCTGTGGTGGTAAAGTGTTTCATCTCCTTGCCCTGGCTGATCTGCCCTTGGCAGTGCTGGCAGGAAGCATACTTGGGATCATCTGCCAACTCAAAATGATCCCACACTACACTACCCTCCCCCAGCTTCAGGGTTGAGGGTGGGGATCCTGCCTTATCCCCCTCCTTAGCAGGCAGAGCCACAACAACAGGGGAAGCTGAACCACCTGCCCCCACAACCTCCTCTGACATGCCTTCCTGAGAAGGAGTCCTGCCTGTAGGGGAACTTTGAGAGGTGTGGATCACAAAGTCAGATTCCATCTCCTTCCCCAGAATTTCCCTGGCTATGGCACTCAGCTCCCCTGCTTCCAGATCCAGTTTGTCTGGCACTGGGAGGCTCATGCTGGGAGCTGAAATTGGGGTGGAGGAAATTGTCATGCTGGTGCTGGTGGAGGTGGTGCAGGTGCAGGGACAGGTACTGCTCCCACTTCCTTGCTCCCACTGGCAGCAGAAGACTCACTGCTGCCAGAAAAGAGGGTATATCTATGTTGGGTGGGGAGGACTTGCAGCTCTCTCCCTACCTGCTCTAGCCCCTCTCTTTCCCCTCCCAGAAGACCTGGCACCTGCCTTTCCAGCATGCTTCATAATGTTTACTGTGCTGTAAAATGTGTAATATATCTTCTATGTGTTTAATGTTGTGTAATATATGTGCTTTCCTGCCAAAGTGATGGAGGGCACACACTGCCAGGGAAAACAGTTTTCTTTTTAAAAAGTGTGTGTGTGGGGGGGGATAACAAGAACAAATAAGGATTTAGGGGGAAGAATAAGTTGAAAGGAATGTATTGGATAGAAATAAGAAGAGGGATTCTAGGCAAGGATAAATAGTAAGGTGTATCCAATCCTTTCCAAGAAGAGAGACTAGGAAGAATGGGAAGCCAGCCACTGCAGCCAGTACCTTTGATGCTTCTTAGCTTCCCACACCCCTACTGTTTGCATTGCTGTCTAAGTTAGAGCAGCCTGTGCCCGCCTGTTGAATTGCATTTACAGTCATGGTCCAAGTAGGTATTTAGAGTTTGTTTTAAGATAAGCAACTAGAGCAGTTGCCTGGATACTCAAGCCACTGGGGGCCCCAGTAGGTTAAGTTAGGTCAGATCTGCAGACCAGCAGTTCCACCCAATGCGTGGAAAACACCCATAGCCTGGTTCCTCCCTGGCCCCCAACAGATATAACACTGGTTCTGAAGGCAGGATCAGTTCCTTGCAAAAGGAAAATCCCATGCTCTGCTCGTTCTTGTAAGCTGCCATTGCAGCGTATAAACACTGTTGTAAAGGAAAAAAAATTCTTGGCATCCACTTTTTTTTTTTGCACACTGACACTTCTGTTTGTTACATAAAACATAATAGGCCAATCACCCCTCTTGCTCTCTGAGGCTGTCATGCTTTTCCTAAAAAGAATAAATTGTGTTAAATAACGCAGTTCTTTCATTTCCAGCTTTGTCCATGTAGTTTATCATCACTATTTTAAAATATATATTTAGAGATTATTTGATACAAGGAAAAAGCCACTGACTTTTGCTTTTTGTTTTCTACTATTGCAAGGTTATTCTGTTTGCAAAATTATTTTGCCCTATTTAGAGGTAAGCAAAATATATCTACTGGAGAACAAACAGATGGAAAAAAAAACCCCTGACAAATGTAGCTTCTTTTTACTGTGTGAGATACCTGCAAACATGCGTGGAGTTTTGTAAATGTCTGTCTGAAATATTTCAGTGAATGTTTCACGGAAACACATTTCATCCATCAGAAAGAACAAAAGAGTTTCTCACCATGGAAGAGGGAGGACTATTGTTCTATTTTTAATTCAAAATGCACTCCGTTGAACAAAACACACATTCACCCTTTCGCTGGAGGGGCAAATCTTAGATCTTAGAGGGGCATATTTTTAAACCAATTTGTGCCACACTTCTGTTATGGGCATAGACCAGCTTTGTGTGCCAAACCTCTGTTCTGTTATAGGTATACACCAATTTCCGATCACTTGTACTGGTGCAAGTGTTATGTCTGCACCTGGCCTGTAGGATGGGTTAGGTGACATTGCTTCTGATTGAAACTTTTAAAAGGGAGGGAGGTCCCTTTAATGCAGACATTTGTGCATATATATTTGCATATGTAATGTGAATAAAAAAAAAGCTTTTATACAAATGTTTTTAAAAAGCAGTTATATAAAGAGGTTGCAAGTCCCTCTGTTGTGAATGTTCAGCTCCTGTTCTAAGGCATGTTTGTGAATACTTTATGACCAGAGGTAGGAGAATACTGTGAAATAATCTATCTGCCAATAATTAGATGATGTTGCACAGATGCACAGCTCTGTGCCTTGATTTGCCAATGATCTTTTTTTGGCCTGGAACTAGTTCCATATGGTGCATTTTCTTAACCCTTGATTCCTTTAATCAGACTCCTTCCCTGTATATAGACTGCTATTGTTTGGAGGGCTCAGATGAATGCTAGTAGACAGCGGTTGGGGTATAGGCACAGCTTTGCTGCCCTCTTCCCTTTTGCTTAGTACTGTAACAATTGTTTCTCAGTAACCAGCCATATGAGAGAAGAATTAATCATTTATCTGTCCTATAAAAAGGAAATTTTGGGAGACTCGCTAAGGGTCTAGAATTATGCTTGAGGGTAGAGAATCAAGAAGCAAGGTTGTCCAGGAACGCTGAGGGAGCTTGCCTCTTCTTATATGCTAAGATATATTTCACGGAAGTGGATTTCATTTAGCATTAACCCCATCTGTCACCCTTTACTTTTTAATCCTTCCTGTACTTTGGTACTCCTGCTCTACAACCTCACAGAGAATTGTTCATATTTATCTTCAACAGTTTAAATGATGAAATATAGTGGCTTTGTGACCAAGTGCTGTCACCCACCAGTGGTTTCAGTTGCCCACGTACAAAGAAAGATGCATAGAGAGTATAGCACTGAACAATCACAGCCCAATCAACTGCATATTGTCACATAATGCATCATTAATCAAAAAGCAAAATATATACATCATGGAGTTGAATATGGGTATGGCTATCAGGAAACACATTTTTCTCACTGTTCATGCAATTTTGCTTAGCCTGTCCCAATATTGGACTGCACTTTAGTTCAGATTCATGTTCAGTATTAGTGAACACCCATTCCTGGGGAGATTACAATCACCCCCATGTTTTCAGAACCTCACAGGGTCTCTCCCAACTGGTGCAGCTGCTTGGCACCCTGTTGCTTTGCCTGTGCGAGTTACTTTGTTTTAACAAGTGGAAAGGGTTTATTTTTAGAGCTGAAAGCTCACAGTTAGTGTCTGGCTCTGCTTATGAGTATGTGAGATTTGTTATGGTATTTATCTCTGGCCTTTAGTACGTGTTCTTGTGAGGCTCTTGAGTACCATATCAAATTCCAGTAAGCCCCATCCAAAAAAGCTCTTCTCATTTGCGATGAAAGCCAGTATGTAAATAAGTTGCTCCACTATAAAGACAGATAGGGTAAATGGGATAACCTTGTCTGCCTATGTCCTTAGGCCAACATGGCTGCAATCTATCCCCCTACAATATAAATGTGTTTAGCTTCCATGTGTTGTATCACTTTATGAAGTATCAATAAACATACAAGCTTGTACAACACATATTGTGATATAAGAGCCTTCCCAGACATCTTCCCCCCCTCAATTTTAGTTTGAATTTAACGTAAATGGGTGACTAGAACTGTTGCAAGATTTTAGAAAAGGTCTTACTTGTGCCCTGTACAATAGCATTCTCTGTCCCTGAAATTTTCATAGATGTCAGATTTCATAGACATTAGGGCTGGAAGGGACCTCGGAAGATCATCGAGTCCAGCCCCCTGCCCAAAGGGCAGGAAGTCAACTGGGGTCAAATGCTTCACTGAATAAATCTACTCATACCTTGGGCATTTTACCTGCTTTCTATTATTCCTGTTCTTTGTGTTATCTGGTTTTGCATGATATTCTCATTCTCCTCAGCATTGATAATGCTTCCTAACTTTGTGTCATCAGCAAAATTCATTAGCACCTTCTTACTTTTTTTTTTGCTGAGGTCATTCATGAAATATTAAATAAGATTAATCCCAAAATCGATCCCTGCAAAACACCTCTAGTAATATTATAGTAGCCTGGTAGTTCCCCTTGCAATACAATCTCTTGTCATCTTTTCTAGCCTTTTACCGATCTATCAATTCTTGTGCTAATTCCTATTTTCTTTAGTAAATTAATGATTTTCCATGAGATACCCTATCAAATGCCTTCTTGATGTCCAGCTAAATTAGATCTGCTGCGTTTCTTTGGTTAGTAACTCAGCTAGCCTGTCAAAAAACACAGTGGGTTCTTCTGACATGATTTACCCAAGTTGTCTTTTATCTATTTTTTATTTGCTTGCATATCTTTAATTATTTCTTCCATCAAGACTTTAGGTCAACTTCTTCATATTATTGAGGTCATACTAATAGGTATGTGGTAGATGATGACTTCTCCTTGACCCACTTCTTAAATATACTTTTTTGCTTTTGTTGTTTTCCAGTCCTATCATAACATCCTGTCCTGACAGCTATATTAGAATTGTTTTCAGTCATGCTGTTTTTTCACTGTGGCTATGGTGTCATGTTCCACTTATTTAGTAGTTTGTATGGAGTCCTCCCCCAGCCTCCCATTGAGTACATTGAACTTTTTGAGTTTTATTTGCACTTTGGATGAGGTAATTTCGACACCTTTACTTCCATTAACCACCCCACCGTGACCCATCATGAAGCAAGGTACTTATTTTGTTTTTGGGTCATACCTAGATTATGTCTAACCATGACCCTATATTTCCTGCATAGCATCCACATTTTTGTCTCTTTTTATGTATTAAGCTGAAGAGCTTTTTGTTTTTTAACTAACCTTGACTTTAGCTCTTCTCATTTTGTCCCTATACGTTCTTTGCTGATCACCGATCACCTTGTTCTCCATTTCTTGTAACAGTCCTTTGTCTTTGAGAATATTGCCTCCTCTTGACCTAAATCCAGGCTTTCTCAGCAATTCCAATTTGGTTTTTTGGTGTAACAGTGCAACACATTCCTAGTGACCTATTGGAATTACCCAGCTAGATTGCAAACCAAGGAGAAATGAAGTTGTTTTCAACTCTGGAATAATGAAAGTGACACTGCAAGCATCAGTACCCTATTGTTGTGTTATTCTCAAAGCAAACCAAAACTTACTGCATTTAGCAAATGAACTCTGTCTAGTGGTTCAAGATAATTATTGTGAAGAACTCTGAGTTAAAAATGACTCCAGTAATACACAGATGAAGGGCAAATAAAATCTCCGCCTGACTTTACTTGAGAGAACCATCTGTCTTTTTGTTTTTTATCACAGTCATTACTCTGGAATGGTAAAGCTGTACAGTAGTACATCCTGTACATTGGAAAACCTCACCTGTTGCAACAGATACAATAAGCAGGCATCTGCATTGTCAAGTAAGAGTATTCACTATGCCAGTAGTTTTGAGCAGTCATCTGACAATAATAGTAATGACCAAATTAGCAACTACTCTGTGATGCAGCCTCCAGTAGTGGAATGCCAGAAACTGAACGATTTCTTCAGATTCTGACAGCTGCATCTGCCTTTAGAGAGCTCAGCTCTGGTCACTTTCGAAAGACATTGCCAATGAAAAACGTGAGTTGCATATGGGTAACAAAGGGATTCCCAAGAGAGCTGACCTGGGAGCAACAGAGAAAAGAGGGGGAGGAGGACAAATAAGAGTTTTGTTCTGAGGAATTTTTTGCTGAATGAGAATACATTGGAATTTCACTTTTTGGATATAGCTTTGCCATTTATTTAATAGACATGTTAATGTCTTGTCAAGGGTTTCCCCCTGCCCTGAGGTAGATCCAATATATTTACCCCATCCTTGACTAATGTTTTCTTAATCTGTGCTTAAAATTCTCCAAGGAAGGGAATTTCAGTGTCCTAGGTAACGTATTACATGCTTAATTATTCTTATAGTGCAAAATCTTTTCTTGACACCAAATCCAAACCTCCCTTGTCACCAATTTAGCTTGCTTTGTCCTACATTTACTGTATAAGCATCCACTGTATAACAACCTTTCACACATACCTTTTCCTTATAAAGCATCAAAAACAGAGCACTGGACACAATACTCTGGCATAGAGTGAAGCAAAATAAGTATAATCCATGATCTATATGCAGCACTGCAGAAAGACACTTCACCTTTTTACAACAGCATCATATTGTTGATACATTTTCTGTTTGTCGTCTTCTGTAACCCTCAAATCCTTTTGTGCTCTACTGCTGCCTAGCCAGTCATTCCCCATTTTGTTTCTATGCATTGGAATTTTTTCCCCAAAGGGTAGTACATTGCTTTTGGTTTTTTTAATTTCATCTGAATAATTCAAACCATTTCTCTAATCTATCAAAATAATTTTGATTTGTAATCTTGTCCTCAAATGGGCTTGAAAACCTTCCTAGTTTCGTGTGAACTGCAGATATGGCAAATATATTCTCTGTTGTAAAGTCATTAATCAAAATTTTCACTAGTACCAGACCTGGAGCAGACCCCTGAGGGACTGTTCTTCATGTCCTTCCAGTTTGACAGGGAACTGCTCTTATCTGCTTTCTAAGTACTTTTGCCTATTTTCAAGTAGTGGTGCACTCATTTTATAGCAGTTTAATCTAGTCCATATTTTCCTAGTTTGCTTATGAGAACACCAGGGTAAACTGTTGAAAACTATTGTAAATTGAAAAGATACCCCTTGCCTCTTATCCATTAGGCCAGTTACCCTGTCAAAGAAGAAAGTAAATTAGTTTGATACAATTCATTCTTGACAAATCCTTCTCAACCGTATCTTATCAACTTACTATTTTCTAGTAGTTTATAAAGTCATGTTTAATTGTTTGAGGTTCTTTCCAGATGTCAGATTTAAGTTGACTGGTATATAATTCCAGGGTACTTCTTTTCCCTGCTTGCAAAGTTTAGTACTAAGTTTGGCTTTTTAGAGTTCTTCGGGACGTGTTTACATGAGACACTTTACTGCGCAGTAAGTGTCACCGTCTACACTTACAGATGCTTACTGAACAGTAAATTGCTGTAATCATGTGTAATTTATTTAGAGTCCTTTGGGAGCAAACCTGTAATCTCTGGGTGTGGCACACTAGATGCTTTACTTGAGATTAGTGCAATTAATAATATAAATACAAGGACCTGTGAATACAAGTAGCAAATTTACTTGTAAATACTTACTGCATAGTACTGCACATGTAAATGCTGACCAGGAACAAATTTGCTCTGGGTCAGCCCTACCACCAGGGGACTACCTGCAGCACAGCCCCAGGGCCCTGGGGCTGGGAGTTTCTCCAACCCTAGGGCTGGTGCAGCTCTTTGCTTTTCCCAACCCCTGGCCCTTAAAAGCCTGTGGTGACACTGGGGTCCTGGGCCACCTGCAGTCAGCCTCTGACAAATGCATGTACCCACAGAGGCCCAAGGTCCCAGGCCAGCCACAGCAGCCTGCCTGTGCCCCACGGTGACTCTCTGGCAACACATCGCTGCACGGCTGCCAGGCCCATGCTGTACCACTGCAGTGGGTATGGCAGGCACCTGCCAGGCCCATTGGAATTGTAAGCCATGTGCAGCCAACCTCTGGCCACCCAGTCCTACTCCAGCTGGCCTCAGGCCACCCACAGCAATCTGCCTGGACCCCTTCACTGGTGCCTGGCACTGAACTGCCATGCAGCTGTCAGGCCTGTGTCATGCCCCTGCACTGGGTGCTGCAGGCACCTGCCCAGGCCTGCCAGCACTGGAGACTGTCATGTGGAGACCCAGTAAGCCGTCAACACCACATGCTACCTCCTGGGGTCCCAGTTGTTCCTAGGAGGAGAACATGGACCTTGTCACACTGTGGGGAGAGGCTGAGGTCCTCAGTTAGTTTGCATGGAGCAGGTGTTCCAATGCACACATCTACCCCAGGGCACTTCCAGGAGCCGCAAGTTCTCACCGCCAACAGGGACTGACCCAGACCATGAGGCACACCTGCCACACCCACCTGGTAAATCCCACACCGGGGGAGGGCCCTCCCTGCCCCTACAGCACATTCCTGCCTGGCCCATTCATGCTGCCTCTGGCCCCTGGAGACCCTCACAGTATGCAGGGAAGCAGGAGACAGTACAAAACTTTATTCAACAGCCTGTGCCCCTACACCTAGGTGAGCTGGGCCTTTCACATGCTGAGGAATGTGCTGATGTCGGCAGCAATTTTCTTCCCAGCTGCGGGGCACAGGGACATTTAGTGCAGTCATAGGTAGTCCTCTAGGCAGCAGCAGAGGTTGTGGGGCAGGGTGGGCTTGCCCTCCATGCAGTTGAAGCTCAGGATCCTATGCCATATTTGCAGGTCCACCCAGGGTACCATGGTGATTGTCAACATCAGGGCATAGTGGGTCTTGCAGCCTTTGCTGGGTCTGCACAAACAGCTCTTTGGATTGTGCCTGGGACATGTGCAACAGAGGTATCCTTGTGGGGGCTGGCCCCAAGGTGCCTCCCTGGTGAGGCCCCTGGGGGAAGGGTGGGGGGTGCCAGCATCTCCATGTTACAGTTGTCCAGGAGCCCCTCAGCCCTCATGTCCAGGCGATGTGGGATTGGCAGAAGCACAGGAAACAGGATGGCCTTCAGGAGGAGAAGTGCGGGGAATGGCTCTGGAACTGTGTGGTAGCAGATGCTACCAGGAGCCAGGCCTGTCCCAGCTTGGGAATGGGGTGGGGGAGGCAGGCTGCTTGAAGGCAACATGCAGTGGCCTACCAGCCCCTGCAGAGCAAGTGGGGATAGCGGGCTTGGCCTGTGACTGCCTGGGCCAAGGCCTGCCTGGCTGACTTACCATGGTCTGTGGGTATCCACGCACATATGACCCCTCAGTCTGAGGCCAGACAACATACAGCTCCCTGGTATGGAGCATCTTATTTCTTAAATTTTGCAAACTCTCACAAACAAGCTTTTTCTCCTGGCTCTGTAGGACCTGCAGCTGCATGTGGGAGAGAGGAACCAGCTGGCAGCTGGGATGCACTGTCAGGGTCACTGCCAACATCAGCCAAGCCCAAGGATGCACCAGCTCTGGCAGTGTAAAAAACAGTACCAGGCCTGACTGGTGGACTAGCTGACCATGGTGGCTGAGGGAGTGCCTGCCTGATAGATTCAAGGGCCTGGCACATGGAAGATATTGCCCATTAGGTGGCCAGGGACTGGTGTGAGGAGGAGAGGGACTGGCATGAGGAGGAGAGGGACCAGGTGGACCAGGAGTTCAGGGACAGGCTCCTGGTCCTGGAGAGACATGTGGAGACCCTGGAGCAGCAGGACGCCCTGGTGGCCAGGGCAGCGAAGATGATGGAGGAGGATTGCTGGGTGATGGATTCTGTTCTTGCCCTGGTGGTTGCCTTCATGCCACCTACTGCCCTGTTCCCAGCTGCAGCCCTGCCTCCCCCCTGGCAGCTGCCCACACCTCAGCAGTAGGCCCCCTAGTTGGCCTGAGCTAAGCTTCAGTGGTGCCTCCACCAGCCAGGAGCCTCTGTCCTGACACCTGCCCCTCCCTGGGTCCCCTGCTACCTAGCCCCACCACCTGGACCCAGTCCTACTGCTCATCCTGGCTCCATGTGGCCTCAGAGCTGGAGCTGCCTGCAGTGGGACTAGGACCATGTGTGGGCCCTGGTATCCTGGCCCACTGACTGCAGGAGGGAGGAGATAGGTGCATCAGCAGATCAGCACCTGCCGTTTCCCCCAGGTAAGCTTCCCACCCGCCAGCCTCACCGTAGTGTACACACCTGCCAGGGAGCAGCCAGAGGCTAAGGTGCTGGGAACCTGTTCCTGGCTCCACCCCACCCCACCCCACCCCAGGAGGGCACACATAGCACTGCATAGGGTCTGCACAGGGAAGAGGGTGTTTTAATGGTGGTGGGTGGGATGGGTGGTGGAGGGGCTCTTTGGGGAGTGAGGAATGGGATCTGGTGTGGGGGAGAGAGGTAGCAGGGCTGTGTTTTTGGAAGGGAATAAACTGCTTTTTGGAGAATTGTCCACACTGAATGTGGTGCTGGGGGTTGTTGTGGAATGCCAGGCTTGCGATTTCGGCACCGCTTGGGGAGCCGTGGGCTTTATGGAGTGAGTGAGTGTGCGGCTTGTGGGTGGGGTGGGATTGGAGGTAGCTTTATGACCGCCTTTGAGGTTCACCAAGTTGGCCCTAGTAGATGACTTAGAGTAAGTTGTTAGTTTTCTATAATAAGTTTGTAGGATGTCTGTTGGTTCACGGGGTTCCGGAGTAAGCCCTTGCATTCTAACCTGATGGGCTAGGTGCAGCTGCCAACTCCTTAAGTCCCAGAACTGGTCAACAGCTCATTGAGATAGGGTGTTAGTGGTAGAAGTTATTACGGAGTAAATATAAGGTAAAGTAAAAATTTGTTTTATTCACTCACCTGGCCTCACCCTCTTACAAATAAGAGAGGAGACCGGCTGGAACGAAGTTGCAGTAAATATAAGTATAGAAAGCGTAGATATGTTGTCTAAGCTACGAAGAGAGGCAGTCAAGAGGTGGAGTCTCCGATGTTTCTTCAGTTACAGTATGCCAGATACAAAGGGGGTCTGTTGGCCCACAGGGTTCACCAGTGAGCCCTTGCTTTCCACCCCTTGCGGGATAGGTGCGGCTATTCACTAGTTAGTCCTAGGGCTGGTCAACAACTCATGAACGGGATGGTGGATAACAGAACTGTAACATTGTGAATCGTTGTCGATTGTCGGATTTTCGAGGCCTTGGTTTTCGCTGGGATACGCCCAGGCGGGGAGGCTGAGGACTGGCTACAGGGTGATCAAGCCTGAAGGGTTGTTCAGTCATCATCTCTGCTACTTCCTGCCTCTATGCCTCTTTTATAGATGTTGGTTGGACTGCCTCTGTGACACTAACTATGATATAAGCTAAGCATACAGGGATCGGATAGTTTCTATTACATAATAGTTACTAGATAGATTTTCTACATAAGTTTTGTTTCTGCAGGAATGACACTTACAGATAAGAAATGAAACTTACAAAATACACATGTGCAGCTTAATACAAGCGTGGGAAAATATAAAGCTTTCATTTTGATTAGAAGCCAAAACTACAAGGTTACATAAATGTGAGAGTGCCACGCGGCAGTTATACAGAAATAAAATAAGACATTTACAGGGGTGTGTGGTGGGATGGGCGTCCATGGGTTGCTGTCCAGGTGGACTGCCGTGGGGAGTGCTGGAAGAGGTGGTTAGCCAATCCTCTCACACCCAGTGCCCTGGCCCCTGTTGGCAAGTGAGTGGTTCATCCAAGACCTTGGCATAGAGACCAACTGTCACTCCCAGTGCCTGACGTCCTCCACCCATTGTGTATCCTCTGCCCAGGCCTCACAGCAAAGCTTCCCCTGGGCCTCACAAATGTTACATAGCATGGAGGCTGTGATGATGACTCAAGGGATATTGGTCTCAGTGACATTGAGGCGTGCAGTGTGGGTGCATCAGCATCCCTTTAGGTACCTAAAGGTGCACTCCACCAGGGTGTGGGTCCAGCCAAGGCACCAGTTGAAGTGTGCCTGGCAGGGGTCCAGCTGGCCAGTGTGGGGCTGCATGAGCTGGGGGGGAACAGGGTCCCTGATGAGGAGGGATGGGACCACTACCATGCCCAACTGCAGGTCCAGCACCCCCACCACAAGGTATCAGCTCTCCACCAGGGTTGGCAGGGGCAGGGCAGGGTTGTGGAACATGTGAGTGCCATGGGCACTGCCTGCTCAACTGGCACTCACGTTGTTGAAGGCACCACAATAGTCAGCAATGCCCTGGAGTATGATAGAGTGGAAGCTCCACCATCTGTAGTAGGGGTGGACACTGCAGAGCAGGCAGGTGATGGGGATATGGGTCCTATCCAAGTCCAAAGCCCTGATGCACTGGAACCCCACCACCACCAGGAGGGTCATGCACATGGAGCACAGTGTGCCCCAAGACATCCTGGAGGGCACCATACACCTCCCCAGTAGATGGCCTCCCCAGTAGTTGCCTTACCCATGCTTAAGAAGTGGCTGACATAATGGCAGCTGGTAGGCGTAGCCAGCTTAAGCAGGACAATGGCCAGCCTGGTGTCCATGGGAAGGGAAAGCTGCATGGTGGTGCCCTGCCATTCCAGGTGTGGGTGGAACTGCTTGAGAAGGTCCTGGAAGGTGACCCAGGTCATGGAAAAAAGCCTCAAGCCACTGCTTGTTGTCCCAGGTGGTCTGAACAGCATGCAGCCATCAGTCCTGGCTGGCTGAGCAGGTCCACAAGTGGCAGGGCTTGAGGCCCAGGAGCACATAGTTGGCTCCAGTGGTGGCATCCAGGAGTACTTCACTGGTGTTCCTGCCAGGGTCCAGATGTCAGCATGGGGTCCAGACAACAGCACCATGGTGGAAGGGGGCCTGGTATAGTGTGATGAGCCAGGTCAGATGGCTATGTTTCATGGCAGGGCTGCCATGGCTGAGAATGTCCTGGGCCAGGCAGTTGGTCCCTGCAGTGGCCAGCAGAGTGAGCATGATGGCCAGCAGGAGCCTGGAGCCCTGGACACCACTGCTGAGGCTAGGGGTGTGAGCAGCCATGGTGCGGTGGGCAGAGGCTGTGGTGACAGATGCCGTGTGCTGCCATAACACTCTGTATCCTGCTCTGGGCCAGGAAAGCAAGTTTTATTAGGATATTACTTCTGTTCTTTTCCTCTTTTCTTACTCTGACACTTTCAATAGCTCTCTCTCCATTTTCTGAATGGTATATCATTTCTTGATATAGAATGAAATGGCTTGACACTTTTTTCTCTGCCTTTTATGAATAAGCTGTACCCTTTTATGCCAATATTTTTAGTCCTATGCTTTGTCCAGCCAAGACTCTATAATTAAGTTATTAGTCTCTTTGTGCATTAAGACTTCTACTTTTTCCTGTTTAGTCATCATAAAGACAGCAGGTTGCTCCATTTAACTATCCTATTATCCTTTAGCAATTTCTTGTCCATGCCCTCATTTCAACCCTTGACCAAGACACCATTTTTACTCATCAGCTTTTGAAAGCAGTATCCTGTGACCATAGTTTAACATTGTCTTCACTAGGCGGGAGTGTTGTGACCTGAGATTCTCTTACCTTTCATTGTCACGTTGACCTCTTCTTGGCCCAAGTCTTCCATCATGCAACTCCACCCCAAAGTCAAGGAAAGTAAAGACCTCTTGCTACACCTTTTTCTCAGTGGTCGGTTCAGCTCTGTGCCCATTCAGTCTTGGCTCTGTTCCCAGTTAGGCTGCCAGTTATGAGTTTGTAATGTAATAAACTACTATTTTTATCCTGAAGATTAACACAATAGAGTTAACTGTATTTCCAAAAATAGCAGTACTAAATCTTTTTGTTGATCATTACATTATTTTAGCTTTTAGTCCTTGATATAAAGTTTTAAAGGATTTAGTCAAGACAAGGAGGAGAAAAATCTGGCCTGTGCAAGGTGCAAAGGTGCCAAAAAATTATGAATTTTTGGTTTCTGTACCACAACATTCTTGGTCTATTTTTTCTTCTGTGAAGAGGTAACATAGCAAGGGAGTCTCCATGAGCACAGGTACCATGGAGGTGATCCTTGTACTATTCATTCATTTATTTTTATGTATTTATTTATTAGAGCTATATGCCACCCTTCCTGACAAAGCCCCACCTTGGCTTACAGAAGACAGTAAAATGACTTTTAAAGCAAATGGGCCTTCCTAGTGACAGTGCCTATAAGTGGAGGTGCATAAAGGGAAACTAGAGCTGAGGAGTTTTGGCTGATTCTGTAACCGATTTCCTGTACTAATGTCAGAGAACAGGGGCTGTCAACCTTTTTGGATCAGTGTCCCCCGGCGGCCGGACGCGGAACGGGGGGTGGAGATGGCGCACAGCCGAACGCGGAGCATGCAAGCTTGCTCCACGGGATGGTGCGTGGTGGCACCATCTATGACGGCCCTGTCACAGAACATACTTGGCCAGTTCTAGTTTTGTCAAATGCAGGAGTCTGCGGCCATACTTTCTTGTACATGATTTTGCTTTAAATACAGGGGACTGGATCTTCAGCTTTTATAAATTATCGGTTGTATGCTTAGTCATGTTAGCTGAGGATCTGGCTCTGAACTAAAAATCTTCAAACTAAAACACAGCTCTATGTGGCAGATGAAAACGTAAAGATCCCAATACTGCTGAGCATCATGGGAGACTGAGGATCCTTTCCGTTTAAGTGGTAACCTAAGAAGAATTTCACAGAAACATCTTTCTTTTTTCCCCAGCTATGCTCTTTATAGCCAGCCTGCTGCACATACACACATTTAATGTTATTTAAAACCAGACTGTAGAACATGGTAATGATGAGTATGTAGGTTTAGGGTTATCTTTGCCAAGGTATTGTGGTACCTAAAGACACAGTTAGGTACCTACTGAGATTGTTTCCAAATACCTCGGGGTATTTTCATGCATGCAAGTGCCGCAGCGCCTGGTGAAATGCGCATCAGCACTGAGAGATGGCGGTGGTGCACTTTTGAACTGAAATGCGTTGGAGGTGCTGTCGTTTGAAAGCGCACCTCCTCCATTTTCTGCAGGCTGACATGCATTTCGCCACTTATACAACTGCACGCAGCACAGCGCAGTTTGCCTCAGCTCACATGCAGAGCAGACTTGATTAATCGAGCCTGGTCTGAAGCAGCGGCTATCTGGCACGTCGTGAGACAAAAAAGTACTTGTAGAAATGTCCTCGGTGTCTGCCTCCTGCTGACACACAGCTTCTGATCTTCTTAAAAGCTTTTGCAAATCCACCAGGTCTTTAAGTGTATTTTGATGTGCCTAAAATACTGTTGGGGGTCTGGGCCTCAGTGCGGTCCAGAAAGGATTTAATCCTTGGCTTTGAAAAGTATGTTCTGTATTTTATAGGTGGTGACGTGAGTGTTTAAATGTTTTCCCAAGGTGGCAGGGGAGATGATACCGTATTAGAGAATCCAAGAGTTGCTGGTTTCCTGACCAGGTTTCTAAACCGCTCCACCTCTCTCTCAGCTCTTCTCAGCTCTGTGGCCAGTACCAGATTTTCCTTCTGTCCCAGTGCCCTCGGGTGTTGTCCCCGTGCCCCCTTGCATGCTTATATGCTGGGAGATGGCACCTAAATCCCTTTGTCCTCTGCAATGTGCATCCTGGCAGATGGCATTGAACACTATCATTCCATGCTCTTGTTGCAAGTGTTTTGGGTGCCCTCAGTTCATGCTATTTATTTCACTCTGTGTCCTCTCTTCCTTCCTTTTTATATACTCTAAAAATCTGGTTTTACTATTCCTTGGACCACACACCTGCAGTGGTTTCCATGGCAACGGAGTTCTGCAGCCCCCAGCTGTTTTGTTCCTGGGTCTTATTAGCAGTTTGCTAGCTGCTGCTAAAATATGCTGCTAGTTTTGAGGGGCGACCTTGCAGCCAAAATCGGAAGTTTTTAATTACCTTAAAACTACTTCCCATGTGACGTCAGGTCCCTTGAACTCTGATGAAAACAAAAGGATTGTTTAATAGCCTCATCGCATTAGCTGTGTTTTCCAAATACTTTTAGGTTTACGTGCTGGCGTGGATAAGACCCAGGTAAAGTGTGATATTTCTCATGACACTGGTACATCTTGCTTGTTTTTGCCCTCTCTTGAGTAATTGCCTGAGTAACTTCACTCATTTAAATGAAATGTTAACACTGCAGGCTAAGGCCAGGCAGAAAGTGGGGTATTAAAAGCTTTCTCAAATAGCTCATCCAAAATCCCAGCATCCTGTCCCTGAAAGTAAACTCCTTGTTACTCTGAGATGGGCTTTTGAGCACAGATTGTGCTAGAATAATGCAGTGATTTTTGCCAGCCTAAACTATCTATCATGCTTTTATGTCCCTCTCATCACCGTGGAATCTGAATGCCTGATGAAGAGAAATGACCAGTGGGGACTCAAGGAGACGATCAATCTTATCTCACGTAGGTCCTAATATGTGTCCTAGCTATTTGCTAGAGGTGAAAGTCGAGAGGATTAACTCCAACAATGTCACAGCCAAAATGGGGCACTATTTTTAACTGCTATTTTCAAATTTAGCTGCTATTACTTACCATCCTAATATTCACTCAGAATAAAGTGTGAAGCAAAGGGGATGCTATACAAGCCATCTGTTACAATTAGGTACAAATTATATATGTATATATAGACATTGTGAGCCATAGTACAGATTACCATTGTAGCTATCCTATCAGTCATAGGAAAAGTATTGTTAACAGTTTAATAAAAGGGCAAAAAATATGGTGCCAGGTTTTGAAGAGTCAATATATCTAAGAAATGGCTAAACGGATGAAACCCGTTTGGTAAAAGGAGGCTTCAGGATGATTTAATACAATGTTGAAAATCCTGCAAGGAATGAAACAAACCCAACAAACATAACAGAAGGTCTAAAATAGAATTAATTAGGAACTTTTCACCAGTCATTTTTAAAAATTCTTGGCAAATGTCAGTTTCCTAAAATGGAGAAGGGGGTTTTCACGAATTTCGTAACTAAAGCCACTGAAGGAAAAAAAAAATAATTTTGACATTTTCAAAATGTAAGCTTTTAGTTTCATGTTTCAGAATGACTTTTCAAGCAGCTGATTATAATACATTTTAAAAAATGAAGTTTATTTTAAAATGATCAAAATAACATTTCAATAGAGCTGAACTGATTTGAATACATTTTTATTCACAGAATTTTTTGAGATTTTGAGTTTTTTTGTCCCAAATTGAGAATATATATATTAAGTCTTGAAAACTTCAATGTGGCAGGAAAACTTATTTTGACTCAGGTCCACTCTTACCTTTTGAGCTTCTTATGTCTGCAATAAGCTTCCTAATTTTGGATAATTATCTGGACAGGATATTGAAAGTGTCCTCATTCCCCTGCTTGAGCTTGAGTACTTTGCTTGGAATAGGCTATGTTGACACTTTTGTACGGTGGTTTAGAGTGGGGTGATGCTGGCTTGAGCTAGGAGGTTGCAATAGATCAGTGGTTTCAATCAGGATAGTGATCCGAATCAGCAAATCGATTCACTGTCCACCAAATCGGGCTAAATCTGAATCAAATACTGCCCACTTGGCACACTCCTCATATTAGTGTGTTTCTTAATATGCTTCTTTGGGCAAAATCAATTGAAATCGGTTAAATAGTCCACCCTTTGACTTCAGTGAGAGAGGGACTAGGCTCTTCCTGAAAATGAACATAAAATATGTTGTCTTGTAGTGCTTATGGTTTCATCTGGAGTAAAGACAATATTGCAGTGGGAGGTTGGAAAAGCAAAGAAATCTCTTGCCACTACATTCTGCTTTGCACACTTGAATAGTAGGAAGCAAAAACTATATGAGGTGAGATAAAAGTGTTCAAAGCAAGATCAGCCAAACTATTTAAATACAAGTGCTTGTAGCTCTACTGAAGTCAATAGGGATATACCTAATGCAAAGGTTTTGGCATGGAAACTTTGGTAATCTCTAGGGTTTTTTTTCTGGAAAGAGAGGCTGCCCAGACCAGTGAAGAGCTCTCCCAGCCCCGCTGCACATGGGGACAAACCCTATTCTCAGTGGGGCTTCCCTGCTCAACCAGGGTCTAGCCAGGAACTGTCCCTTCTGGGGCAGCTCCCAGGCAGCTCTGGGCTGTGCGGGGATTGCTCCATGTAGCTCCAGACTGGGCAGAGAAATCCCTGCATAGCCTGGAGCTGCCCTAGAAGTGGGACAGCTCCAGGCCAGCCCCCAGCTGTACAGGGAAGCAGAGAGCTCTTGAGTCCTGGCGCCGGTTGGTTCCCAGCTCCTGGGGGGAGCTGGGAGCTGAGTAGCACCAGGACCAGGGGATTTCCCTGTCCCCTGTGGCCTCCTAGTGTTGGGGCTGACCAGAAGCAAATTTGCTTCTGGTCAGCATCTAAATATGAGCTACTGTGCAGTATCTACTGCTCAATTTTAGTTTACTGCCTGTATTTACAGGTAGTGGCTAACTGTGCAGTAGACTAATTTACTGTGCAGTAAGTGGTGCACATGTGTAGACAGTAATACTTTACTGCTCAGTAATTAGTCTACTGCACAGTAAAGCATCTCATCATTGAAGCCTAAAAATTACTACCCTTCTCAGCCTTTGTACGTGGGTACCAAAAATGGAGGTATGTAAAATCACTAGTGCTCTTTAAAACTCTAGTCCTGTGTCCAGGATTTGAGGATTTTGAATTTTTTGTTTTGATTTTAATTAAGCTGCTTAAATTTCCAGAAGGTGCCAAATCTGTAGAGCACCTGTATGTTTATCTATAATTTAAAATATTTGTGTAGATTATTTTAGAGGTGTCTGATCTTTCGTAAAATGGTTAAAATGCTGTGAAGTCTTTCCTCCCAGGGCCGGGGATGTCATATTGGTGATATCTATTCCCAAAGCAACAGTGTAGTACACTGTTTTTCATAAAGACCAAATGCATCGATTTTCTTTAGGTTGCCACAGGCAAGACAGAGGATGAAGTAATAGGAAGTACAAAGAGCCTAAGTCTAAAAATGGGCACAGCACTGCAGCTAATGGCAGGTAGCAGGGGCATGAGGTGAAATGATCAAAGACAGGAGGAAAGAGAGCATGATTTCTAAGGCAGAAGAGCCAGAACCTTGTTGTATTTGTGAACTCTGGTCTTTGATCCTCTTTAAATACAATTCGGTGAGGAAGGCTATTGCTGCGCATTATACTGGGAGGGTGGACGTATCTGACTTCTTTTCTCATCAATATTTAGTCACTGAAATCTATTTTGTTTTTGAAAGCTACAGGATGGGACAGGTTTCTGCACTGGAGATTTGGCTAAATGGTGTCAGTCTGAGTCAGTTACAGCTCTCACAGCTTCTAGCAACACAGTTATTTCCTGGAGGAAAATTGGAGAAGTGATATCGCCTAATAGATTAAGCACAGCACTGGGAGTCAGGACTCCTGTGTTCTCATCCCAGCTGTGTGGCTTTATGGCTTTTCCTTTCCCTATGTGTAAAATAGGACAGCGGGAGTGGATTAATACTGATTTAGTTAAAATTTGTGCAGCGCTTTTAAGCTAGTCTGTGAACCCCTTACTAACAGTGTTGAGCAGTTTCTGCAAAAGCAGTCCCATGGGGGCCATGGACCTGCTCACGTGAGTCTGTCAGCACAACGTAGCTCATATGGAAGTCACAATCTAGCTCTAAATGAGTAATGCTTAGTATTTACTCTTACTCTATGTCTTATTGTTTAGATCACAAAAAAGAAAATGCAGCTTCTTGAATATCCCAAGGTGAGGAATAATAACAGCAGCACTTAAATCCCATTAGGGAGGCTTCAGGGTTCATACTTGCTGTTAGAGATGGGATGAATAATTCTTTCCAATGCCGAACCAACTGTATTAGCTTTTATTATAGTCTCCCAGACTGCTGTAAACTTGAACTAACATATTTCTGGAGAACTCGTTAATTTGGATGCATGGAACATGAGAAAATGGGGCATGGAAGATTCTTACCTTACATTAATACAGGATCAGAATAGGAAAGGGGACCAACATGAAGAAAAAGAACAACATTGTCTCTAAATTAATTGACGAGACATTTATCTTTTACCCTGTAGTATTTATTCATATGCTCTACAAACTTTCCTGTCATTACTTTTTAGTATGCTGATATGGGTGCAGCCTGCTGTGTGTGCAAAGCATTTGGATTTGCCTGACACAGGATTATTGGACTCAGTATGCAATATACACACTGTGCAATATGAAAAGGTTGCGTGGCCAGCATTCTTTCAGCTGATGGGCCTATCATGAATGATATAAAAACAAGCTGTGACAGAATAGTCTAGGCCCCAGAGACTCGTTGGAGGCTCTTGAATAGTTGTGGAACCATATGTATGATGTGGGGAAAAAAGCAGTTAGGAGTTAATTGGTTTGGTAAAATAGAAAGGATATGCTGAGTAGCCTGGAAGGTTGTGCTGAGTGTCTCACACTAAAGAGATGGCTTGTAGAGACAGGACCAGGAGTGGGGAGAGGGGGCTTGGCCAAAGAGCCTCTCTCACTTTGGAGTGACCCAAGCCTACTTTTCCTTTGTATCAGCTGGAGGCTTCAGCAAAACTACCTTATAGTACAAGTGAATATGGTGTGAACCTTCCACTTGAGTTCATCAAAACTGCTATGTAAATATTAATGAATGAAGGAATATAAAAGCCCAGTGCTTTTATCCCCATTTTTGCATATGGGGAAACCAAGATAGAGAGCTGAATCTTCAAGAGGAGACAGGACAGTCATCTTGCCGGGATCACCTGACCCCAGCTGTCTTTCCTGCCTGGTGCAGGGGGCTGGACCTTAAAAAAGCCAGACCTTTGCCTCCTAGGTATATATTTTAGGATTGAACTGTTCACCTCCATAACACTAATAGTTATAGGGAATAAGATTTTTTTTTCAGGAGATGAGTGCTGGAGTGAGCAAGAGCGAGGTCCCTGAGATTTAGACATATTCATGTGCAGTCCCAAATGTGGGTACTTGTTCAAATCCAGTTCTTCTGACAATTCAGACTTTGGGGTTATACCTTAGTATGCAACATTGCCTTTTCTGGACATCGTTAGGACCCTGGTTTGTATGAGCTTGGCCCAGTTGCCAAATTATTATAAAAGTCAAGGATGGGCACATCCTGTGGTTGCACATGTTTCATTTAAACAAAGTACCAGAACTGCTAATGTTTCAGGAAAACAAGTGCCCTCTATATTGCCTGCCAACTGCTAGTGAGATTCTGGGTAGCAACTACCATTGTAAAAGAGAAAATGAAATAAAAGAAGATTGTATTACTTGAGATAGAGCCTTACTTCAAATCCTTACCTTTCCAGAGTGGCACATAAACCTTCTGTATGTTTTGGCACCAAAAGCTTATAACAGTGAGTTGTTGTTGTTGTGTTTTTGCATAGACCATCTGTGCAATGAAACTTAGATGTATAGGAATGCTTACATTGTAAAAATGGAGCTGGGAAACAGAACTAAAGTTTCCAAACAGTCGGTTTTAATCTGTATACAGCAATTACTTTGGCAGTCAGCAGGAGTTAAATTTACCACCATGGAAAAGTTTAAGACTCGAATATTTTCTTGCAAAGCACAGAGCAAGCTACATGTAAATGAGTTTGCACCTCCTGAAAGCTCGTTTTCTGTCCTATTAAAGAAGACTCATGCTTAATTATTAATTGTTATTTATTGTTCATATCGGGATTATATGCTGAGAAGTCCTGACTGAGACTGAGATGCTCAGGTGCTTATTATGTATGAATGTGCTGGGGAAGAGACTCTCTCTCCATCGGAGTCAAAATGGGCCAGGCAAAGAAAGGGCTAGGAGACAGGAAACAATTTTGAAGCATGCTGCTTTGCAGAATTGGGAAAATTCAAAGCATAAATGAGAGAAATGACTATATCATTTAGACCCTATTTATTTATCTTTAATTTTTGCCAGGACCCATCCAGTGTTGCCGGGCATTAAAAAGAAGGCAGATCTCTGCTCATAAAAGCTTCCAGGGTCTAAGACAATGATAAAGGCGGCTAAATAGGAAGACAAACTGTCTAGGAGTGCAGCCTTTGAGTGAAGTGGTTAATAGGTTAATTAGGCAAATTAATTTTTGAAAAGTGCAATAATTTTTCTTTTGTAATATATATAGAGTGAAGAGAATCTCATTAGGAAAATAGGAGATTTCTTTACCAAACAGGCAGGGTTGACCAAAAAGTCAGTATTCATTAACAATTATTGCAGGGCTCCCAGAGTGGCTACTGGCTTTGGAACGGGAATGTGATGCACACGAATACACCATCCAAACTTGACTGGCAAAGGATACTATTAGGCAACCATTCAAACCTTCAGATCAGCTAGGTTTGAGGGGAAAATTTTCATAATGTTTGTACAGGGGAGAGTAGTCACAACCACCCATAAGCATAAATCTACTTGAAAGACAGGAAGAGAAGGACAAGTCTCTTTTATAGGAAATGCAGTTGCAAATCTGTTGTTGTTGTTGTTGTTGTTGTTATAGGTCCCTTGTGGCATTGTCATATTTAGCTACAATAGCACCTTCCCTCAGACTCTTTTGTGCTGCTACATCCTTGCCATGAATAATTAAACAATCACTGGAGCAAGAGCTGGAACTATTGCATCCTATCTCTCCACCCCCAAGGTGAGTGCCATATTCACCAAGCAAAGCAGTTATTCTTTCTCTGTCTCTCTCTTTGAATGAATAATTTATTATTTTATACAAAAGGGAAGTGTATTATACCTGAGCATGGGCAGTCAGGGCTGGGAACCATTCAGTGATCAAGGCACCGACCTGAGTCAGGATGGGTGAGCAGCATCTGAGGCAAAGCCAGGTCAGGAAGCCAGGCAGTAAATCTGAGAATGGGGTCTAGGAGTGAGCCTAGTCAAGAAGCAAAGAGATCAAAAAGAGCAGAGGTGGAGGGCAAGCCAGAGGGACCAGTGAAGGAGTTTATATGGGGGAAGTGGAGAGTGGGTGGAGGGCTCAGGCCTGATGGAGGCTTCAGGCCATCCTCGCCCAATCTGCGTGGTCAACTATAGGACGCCATGCCAGGATGAACAGCCATGCTGGACAGGCTAAAGCTGCAGCCAGACAAAGTGCTGTGATAGGAGAGTTTGATGGAGCCCCACCCCAAGTCTCTATTTTGGTGATAAGGTATTTATCTGGGTAGTGGGATGTCTGTGTACAAGTCCACAGTCCCTATGTTTGCTGCTTCATTAGAAGGAACTGAGAGCACCTCCCTTAGGACAGCCTAAAACTTACATGGCCTAGGTGCTTGCTCAATGGAAAAAGTAATTTAACTCCAGTATCCCACATGCTAGGCAAATGCCCTAATCGGTGAGATACTTGATTAAAATGGGCATCTTCCTGTTATTATTAGCTACATATTTTAGCCAAAATTACTTGAAAAATTAGACATAATTTCATGAAAGGGTTTAATGTGATCATGATTAAAAAATTCTTTTTATATGAACTTATGTTTTGGTGAACTAATTTCACCCAGGAGTAGAATAACGTGAATAAAATTTGGGAGCTCCTTTACAGGGAGTTTATTTGACACCTAAAATACTGATATAAGAATACAACTATGTTTAAAAGCTTATCTTAGTTTAAAGACAAAAAAAGCAATTAGAAAGGAAAAATAATGAAACAAAAGGAAAAAAGGAAGAAATAGATATAAATCATTATATACTGGTCACTGAGAAACAAAGAGAATTGATAAGGAAAACTAAAGTCCATGGCTAATAAGTCTAAGGAACAATAGTCCTTAGACAAGTCCAAGTTTGCGGATGATACGAAACTGTGGGGAGAAGTGGACACACTGGAGGGCAGGGAACAGCTACAGGCAGACCTGGACAGGTTGGACAAATGGGCAGAAAACAATAGATTGCAATCTAACAAGAAGAAATGGGAAGTGCTGCCCCTAGGGAGGAAAAATGTTCAGCACACCAGCTGCCTAGGAAATGACGTGCTCGGTAGCATGGAAGCGGAAAGGGATCTTGGAGTCCTAGTGGATTCCAAGATGAACGTGAGTCATCAGTGTGACCAAGCCATCAGAAAAGCTAACAGCACTTTATTGTGCATCAGTAGATGCATGACAAACAGAACCAAGGAGGTGATACTTTTCCTCTATCGAGAGCTGGTCAGACCACAGTTGGAGTACTGCGTGCAGTTTTGCGCACCACACCTCAAGAGGGATATGAATAACCTGGAGAGGGTTCAGAGAAGGGCCACTTGCATGGTTAAGGGCTTGCAGGCCAGGCTCTATGAGGAGAGACTACAGGACCTGGACCTCTTCAGCCTCTGCAAGAGAAGGTTGAGAGGTGACTTTGTGGCTGCCTATATATTCATTATGGGGACACAGAAGGGAATTGGTGAGGCTCTACTCACCAAGGTGCCCCTCGGGGTCACAAGAAATAATGGCCATAAGTTAGCAGAGAGCAGATTTAGACTGGACATTAGGAGAACTTCTTCACAGTTAGAATGGCCAACGTCTGGACTGGGCTTCCAAGGGAGGTGGTGCTCTCCTCTGTCCTAGGGGTCTTCAAGAGGAGGTTGGATGGGCATCTGGCTGGGGTCATCTGAACCCAGCACTCTTTCCTGCCTATGCAAGTGGTCAGACTCGATGATCTATTGAGGTCCCTTCTGACCCTAACAACTATGAATCTATGAATAAGAAAGATGGGTTTTATTTTTTGAGTTATGAAGGAACAAAAGAAATCTAAGAAAAAGTACAGACCCACCACTAGATGGAGTTGGTAAAATTATGTATAACTGCTTAGCAGAAAAGGCAGAAAAGTTCAATGAATATTTTCATTTTGTATTTGTAAAGAAACAGAGTGATGTGCTTTGTATCGCATGAAGATAATAATGTACTTTCCAGTCATTAGCAGGCAAGGAGGATGTTAAACAACATCTACAAGAGAGAAACACTTAAATCAACAAACCTGGATAACTAAAAGGCATAAGAGTGCAAACAAAGAAGAGAGCTCTGGCCCACTGATGGACATGTTTCATACATCCTGGAATACCAGGAAAATCCCAGAACTCGGACAGAGTGTTAATTTGATGTCAGTGTTCAAAAAGAGCAAGTTGGATAATTGTAGGCCAGTTAACAATCCTCGGAAAAATGGTGGAAGCCTCGTTATGGGGTTGAACTGATAAAGAAGTCAATGTTAGGAATTAAATCAAAACTATATAACATATCTTCATTGAAAATAGGTCACGACAAACCTGATTTTTTTTTTTTTATCTGACGAGACTGTAAGCTTGGTTTGTAAAAGTAAGTGAAGAAATGTTAATATACCTTGGCCGAAATCTTGTTTTTCCTTTAAGGTGACTTAGATTTTTGCCCAAATCTTTTCAAACTTCTAAACTGTCTGACGCCTGACTTGCTGTTTGTCTCAAACTTAGGTGCTTCCCTTAAGAAGACTAATCCTATTAGAGCTTTAAAGCATCTAAATCTCTCATTGTCTCCATAAGAACTGCCTCACCAAGTCAATGGGGCAGAGATTGGAACCCTACCCTGTGCTCCCTTGTGTTATAAACCTTGTATCATTGAGGACTCAGTTGTCCCTGACAAAGATGTAGCTAAACCTGGCTCCGCCACCAGTATTTCCTTGAGCAATGCAGGTGAGGGAGGTGAGGATCAGCATGCTTATCCTGGTCCATGTAACAGGAGAGCAATATGTTCTTTTAGGTCTCATGAGGCTGATGTGCCTGTGGTTGTGGCCTGTAGCCTGGTAGGCCCATCGGAACCGGAGGAGTTGGATGCCTTGCTGCACTCCGTGTGCAGTGTTCCCTGGCCCAAGGCATCCAGGGTAAGCCAGATTCTCCCCATGCCTTCAAAATGACATCAGGCCTACACTCAGCTGCATCTGTTGTATCACAATGTATCTGTTGCGTCACAGCCACATCACAGTTATTTTAAAGTCATTTGACCAGGGAAATGGTGGGTTTTGGTAGTGGGTACAGGTAGATGCTTGAGCACATATGCTAGAAGGAGGAATGTGAGCCTGGAATCTAGGTGCATGGAATTAAAGCCTTCTTGAGAATACAAAAGGGGAAATTTATCCTGGAAAGCAGTGACTCTGAAAAGCATCTAGTGGTCATAGTGAACAAGCAGGTCAGTGTGAGCTCCCAGAGCAGTGGATAAAGTAAAAAGGTGGGTTTATCTCTCTGTATCTGGCACTATTGAAACTGATGCCAGAATACTTTACATTCCATTCTAGCGCTGGCATCCCCACTTTACAAACTGTATTGATGATAAATTTCAGAGGACAGAAAAAGAGAGTTTCACAAATGACTCAGAAAATGCCTGCCAGAGAGTCAAACAGGACCATCTGTTAAACGCATTAGAAAGAAGATCAGGAGCTGACTTGATTACACATGCAAATGCAATGTGTGCAATATAACGTGGTGCCTGTGACAGCTTCTGCGTGAACTTCCTCCCAGGATTGAGTTCTTCCCTTTACTACCAAAGGTCATACTAATGGGCTGTTTGTTCCAACAGAGAAAGACTTAACAAGATCAGTGGCTGATAGGAATAGTGACACAAATTGAGTTTAGTAATAGGGAATAATTTTTAACTGTGAAAGTCATTAACCATTGGAACAAACTGCTAGAGGAAGTGGTGGATTCTTTTTTTCTGATGTCTTTGGATCAAGACTGGTTCTTTTTCCTGAAGATATACTTTAGTCAAATGCAGAGTGTTGTCTTCCATAGAGGAGTAACTGGTGATCCTTAAGGGTCTATGATACAAAGAAGGTCAGACTAGATGATGCAGTGCTCTCTTCTGACCTTGTTTCCTATTGATCTATGTCTTAAATTTAATTTCATGCCTTTAGTCTACATCTGATCCTATATAATGTGTAAATCTATGGATAGACAGTGCATCCATATGTATACACATATTCCATTCTGCCTTGCCTTGTCTTGCCTGCTCTCTCTACTGGTGAGGATGATGGGAGGTGATCATTGTTCAACTACTGTATTGTCCCTATGTTATTTTATATGAATAGTTCACAAAGTTATTATTCTAGTCATTTTGTCTACTTGCTGTGAATTGATCAAGTGAAAATAAAATTCATTGTGCTCTTAAATTATATTACTTATATTCATGCAATTTATTGCATACTTTGCTCCTGTTTACAAGTTTCATTACTCACTAAAATCAAGGTTATATTATTACATTTTTATAATAGAGAAATGCAGAGAATTCAAGATTTACTATGCACCATGAGCTAAGGCACAAATGAATAGTCCTTGTTTAGTTCCTGAAGGTAATTTAAAGATAAGAAATACTCTACGGTAGGGCTGGGCAAATTGGTCCCTGATTCAATTTGGTGGAGATTTGGCCCAATCCAGTGTCTGAATCTCCAAATCTGAATCAAATCAGAGGACC
The DNA here is from genome assembly GCF_052110815.1 of Crocodylus siamensis. Taxonomy (NCBI): domain Eukaryota; kingdom Metazoa; phylum Chordata; order Crocodylia; family Crocodylidae; genus Crocodylus; species Crocodylus siamensis. The sequence goes on from NC_143395.1 coordinate 20,741,617, forward strand.
CTTTAATTTCTCTGAATTGAATCGGAACCCTCTGAATTGATTTGGAGAGATTCTGAAAGATTTGGTGATTCAGACATAGAGACAGCTTTAAATGTTTTTTCTACATACCTCTAGGTAGTGGGGGCTCATGAGTGCTGTGTGGCAGAAGGCCACCTCTGTCTCTCCCCAAAAACTCCACCCTGTGACAGTTTGGTTCATGTGGGCCCTGCAGAGGACAGACATCCCATCTCTTTGGGTAACCTGAGCTGGATACATTCCTGAGGGAGGGGGGGAAACCTGCTCCCTCTGCCTATGGGACTGGCCTCACATACCTGAATGGGAGGGGCCTAGAAACCCTGCCAATCTACCTGGCAACCAGTGATGCATTTCAAATTGGTTGGCTGGCAGCCAACATGTGCTGGCCTCCATTGGACCAGGTAAATGAGGTCATAAGGGCTATATAAGTTAAGGACTGCCCAGGAGGAGGAGGCAGCAGCCATGAGGAAGACTCAGAGAGAGAGAGAAGAGCTGGATCATCTTAAACTTGCTCTCTCTCTTGTTACCAGATTTGCCTATCACTTTGGGGTGTGTTGATTTATTAGGGATACATTTTTAGGGTCTTGGTAATTCTATCAATGTGCTGCTTGTGTTACTCGTGTTTTTATACGGAGCTGTATATCTCCCTTCTGCAAGTCCTCACCCCCCAAAGGAGCTATCTTGCAGGACTCAGTTTTAATGGGGCTGGGTTCCTTCAGTTGCCAAATTAGTCATATATACACACACACACACACACACACACACACACACACACACTAATGTGACACACCTGACCCGGCCGGGTTGATCCGCGTGGACAGGCTGACACCCTTATATGCTAAGAATCAGTTCATTAAAGCAACAATAAACTGCAGTCAGGCACAAGCACACAGTTAAACAGAATACCTCTGAATCCAGCTGGGTGTCCAGATGACACCCTCATGGGCCAGTATTCAGTTCATTAAGATACGTCTGAGCCAAACTGGGTTAATCAGCTTATACAAGCTGATCCCCATACGTGTTTCAAACTCAGCACATCCCAATCTTTAGCCTCTTGATGAGCAGACCCCACAGTATGTTTGGGCTTCACAGGGATCTTTAGCTTAGGTAAAAGAAGTGTTGCTGCAGAGCAAGTGGGGAAGAAGAAGTAGAGAAGGAAAAATATACTCAGTTACTACCAGTTTGACTATAAAAGTTATTTATTGCTAAGTATATGAAATATATAATGGTACTAGTAGTAATAGATATGCACAGGAAAAACAAACACAAACAATTACAGTATTACCCTGGTTTCACTAAGTATTTGGGGAAACTTAGCTCAAGCTTAACTAATACAGTTCAAGTTCAGAAATCTATGCCTAGAGGGAAAAGAGAAAGGAAAGAGAGCAAGAGCTGGGATCTCACTAGTCCAAGGCACTCAGGTTTCAATGCTGACAGGTAAAATTCTTAGCACAATCCTTGAAAAGAGATGATCTGTTTCTTCCAGCTTCTCAAGAACAACAGTGGATGGTGTCAGAGAGACTTCCTCTCCTGAAGCACACACACACTTGGCTGCTTTTTTTTTTTTTTTTTTTACAGATTTTTATACCCTCAGTTCAGCTTCTTCAATGCCTTTTCAATAGTGTAAATCATTGTCTTTTCTACTGACAAGGGGTTATCTGGTTTGGAACATCTAAAAAAAATGGATTGATAACCAGGAAAACATAAGGTTAGGGAGTAACCAGACACTTAGGAGCTAGCTTGAAATCCTTATGGATAGCAGATATACTGATGGGATATCTCATGGTTTCTTCAGAAACAATAGAGAGCTTGCAGCATCAGGGTTTTGGATTTTTACTTGTCATGAGCAAGCCTCAGCTTAGCATGACTCTTCCAGATCTTATGATAGTCTTTTAAGAGACTTAAGGCAATTATTGGAGTGTTCATAACCTTTGGGGGTTGTGGGGGAGGACTTCCACCAGTCATCTCAGGAAAAGTATGACAACACTTGTGGTCAGGGCTCCAATGGGCTGGACGCTGTGATGAACACTTTACCATTGTTCAAATGTTGCCCATACCCCCCCTGACTTGGTCTCTTGCCTCAGCTTTCCCTAACCTAGCAACCAAGTTTTAGCCAATCAAGTTTAAATAGGCCTCCCATAGTGGGACTGGGGACTGTATGGCCCGAGATGCCTATTAAACTTTACTTCTGCTTAGAGGTGTGTGTGTGTGGTGGGGAAGTCCTTTGTAAATCCAGATTAGAACTGGTCTGATAAATGCTGAGCTGGGTGTATGTAAATGTGGGTTGATTATCATTTGGAGTGCAGATTCCCCATCATGTAGTGCTCCCCTGCTTCTCTGATCCCAGAATTCACTGCAGTCTTTGGGCATTCTGTTCTCCATCTCCCATGTAAATGAATGGTCATCTGGTTCTATCTTGGATGCAAATGAGACCTAGGGAAGTTGCTCCCTTATCTGGAGGGCTTTAGGTATGTCTCGCACTGCATCTTAATCCATTTTGTTTAGGTAGAGGAGGGGTGGGGAGGAATTCTTTGTGAGTCAGACAGGCTGCGTCCTGTGCCACGGTTCCCCAAGAGCACGGAGTTGAGAGGTAACACTCTTGAAACTCATGATCAATGAACTTCCTGCCTCCAGAGGGAATCTCCACCTGCCTCTGGATGATACTTGTAAGTAAGCTACCTGAGATCTAACGAGATATATAGCTGGCAGTAACTCAAATGTGTGATCAAAAGTGATCACGAGCTGCACCTGCTACCTCAAGGTATGTAGAAAAACCTTTTAAAGCTGTGTCTACATCCAAATCGCTGGTTCTCTGAATCAGCATTGACTCTTCAGATTCGGATTTGGCTGAATCAAATCAGGGACAGTGATCTCAATTAACAAATCAAATCACTCTCCCTGAATTGGGCCAAATCTGAATCGAATAGGGCTTGCTTCGCACACCCCTACTCTACAGTACCCTTTTCTAGTTAGTATTTGGTAGAAATTTCCCATTTCTTTAATATTCCAGCCACTCAATAATTTGAAGCCATCTTCATTGTGGCTGGTCCTTGAGTCTTTTCTCTGAACCACTTTGTATGTTTGTTTGCTTATTTTTAACATAACTCTTCAAACTCCTGGAACTGCATTACACTTTTGTCCTTCACTGCTATATAAGAAAACCCAAATCTTGTTCTGTGGTCCTGTAGGACCCTCCTGGATTATGACACCAGGGTTCAGGGGAGAGAGCATAGATGTATACCTCATATGTCCTGACCATGAGACAGCGAGTAGATAAGTGTTAGGAAAGCAGGCAGAAATACATGTCTATATTTGCAATCAGGACTCCACTCATAGCAGAGATGATATCTTTTATTAGCCCAACAAGACTTTTGCAAAAAAAAGTCTTTTTTCTGTGTCTATATTAGTCACTACATTTGACATTATATTATAGTGTCTATATTTGCCACTTTTATGTACTTGATATCTGGCTTCATTTTCTTCAGTTCTATATATAGTAAGAAACAGTACCTGACCTATATATCCCTTTCTAAACAGACAGGAGAAAGTGAGACAAAAGGATAACAGTCCTTCCTATTTGACAGGTGGAGAAAGAGGCATGGAAGGATTAAGTTATTTACTTGACATCACACAGAAAGCTTCTGGTACAGCTGGGATTGGACCTGGACCTCCTGTATCTCAGCCCTTTGCTTTATCTACAATGCCAGTTGACAAATGCTGACCCTTGTCCTTTTGTGTGTATTTTTAATTCAGTTTTGAGGTAAGAAATGTAATCAGACTGTGCCTTTAAAGCTAACATTTTATTGTTTTAAAAGTTTGAAGTGTTTTAGAAAAAAACATTATGGAAGAAAAACCATGAAGTTTGTGTTCCTTGTAGTTTATTGCTTAGCTGTAGGGGAAACTTTATATGTGGTGTATGAGTCTAATTAAGAGAAAAAATCTGTGGGTACCTGCTGCAAAGGAAGGGAAAATGTCCATTTTATATATTAAAGATACATTAGTAAATCTAGCTAATGACAAATCATCAAGGTTTATACTTTCATTCAAGCTGTATTGCCAAAAACTTTTTTTATTTGAAACAATGTTTTAAAAATGACTATGGAAGTAATGTTTAAAATGCCATGCAAGAAAACAAGAATTTGGAGAAGTGATTTCTACTGGGTTATTCAATTCCTTTGTGTGATACATTTTACTCTTGTTCTAATATCTAATAATATTGGCTGGGTGCTGCATATTCTAATATTCAGTTTTAAAGCTCAATAACAAATAATATGTAATGTACTAAAGTATATGGCAGCATATAACTTTAAATATCATTTGGACTCAGCTTAGTTTAAAAAAAAAATCACTGAACTATAACTATGGGAAAGTTACTTTGGGCCAGAGCCTAATTCACATACTAGTCATCTGAGTGGACTTTCATGTCTAAGAGCAATTGTATTCTACCCTATTCAAGTTTCTGAAAATCTGTTAGTGCTTTGACTTGTAACATACCATAATCTTGTTCTTAAGACTGAGTCACAAAAAAGCAGTGAGGAGGAAAAAGATCAATGCACCTTTTACATTAACTGTTTTGCAGGGACTTTGTGCAGGGTGGGCTGGATTCAGAGACTCATAAAAAAATGAGGATTGGAAGGGAGGTCATCTAGTTCAACCCCTTGCTCAAAACAGGACCATCCCCAACTTCATCATCCCATCCAAGGTGCTGTCTGTCTGGGAGTGAAAAATCTCACACTGGGCACGTCTAGATGAGATGTTTACTGTGGAACAAACTAATTAACTCAGCAGTAAATGTCGCGTGTCTACCTGCGTGGTCCTATTAGGCTGTAGTAAACCAATTAACTTGACAGCAGGATAGTATGCATATACAGTAGTACTTGTATTTATTAGTAAAAAAACTCCACAGCAGGATAATACTAGTACATTTAACCACATGTAGATGCTGCCCTGGGTGACTGGGGCACAAGGGTGCTCCAGTGTGGGGGCTGCCTACTGCCTGGCCCCACACTGTAGTACCCTTGTGCCCCAGTCAGCTCCTATGTAGCACATTCAGCTGGCAAGGAGCAGCTCTGGGATGGCAGGCTGGATCCTGGGGACCCCTGCCAGCTGGGGCTGCTGTGGCCTGGCTCAACATGCTGCAGTACTCCCAGGCACACATTCAAATGGTGCATGTGGGAGCAATACAGTTTGGGACAATAACGTCCAGAGTTTATTGCTTTGCATTAATTGCACATGTAGATGTGCTAACTTAGTTGTACTTAACTGTACTTAAATTGTGCTTAGGTGCCTAAATCCATCTATGTGTATAATAGGTGGAATAAAATCTGACCTTTTATCGATCTGTGCCTCAGTTTCCCACAGACAAAATGCCTTTTCAAAGTGCTTTAAGAGCAGTGTATGAGAAGTACTATAGCATAGCTAAGGGTTATTATTTTAATGTCTATACTTTATTGGTTTTCTTTCAAGAGTAACACTGAGAAAATAACTAGTTATTAATGTATTTATCTCATTTTTTCAATTCATAACTAGCTATTAATGCATTTATCTCATTTCTTTCAGTTCATATATTGTCTGTAAACAGGTCAACATTCTCTTGAATTTATTTGGTATTCAGAGTTATATGCTGAATACTTTCTGTGAATAATCACCAGTCTTCAGCTTTGTGAGCAATCTGCTGTATGGATTCTATATGTCTTGGTTTATACCCAGGTCTTACATTTCTACTGTTCTAGTTAGATCTAATTGTTAGATGCTGTTGTTTCTGGTTATATACAAAATTTACTTTCTGGAATTAATCCTGTGTTTGAAATGTATTCTTTCTAGAAATTTGCCTGTTGGTACAATCATTAGTTAGATTATTCATGAAAAGCAAATGCCAAAGAGATGTAGATATAAATGAAGCCAGCTAATTTTGTTTTTAATTGGAGCAAATATTCACAGAAAATGTTATAATTGGAACCTGCCCTTGTCAGATAATTTGTTTCAGATTTTGGTCTGCTGTTCATACTCTTAAATGCAACACTGCTGTGCATTGTAGTATCGCAGTTGATTCCAAATGAAATGTCATCCGATACGAAATCCCAATTTCATTATTTTACTGACACGTCCTCTTCTGACTAAGAGGTAATACAGACTGAACTTTTATATTTAGTTTGTGGTGTTTGGAAAAGTAAAGTTAGAAGATTTAGAGAGACCTGTAACTATGCTCGACACCCCTGTAATAAAGAAAGCTTGCCAGCAAAAACAGAACGAATTGGCAAGTGCCTTCGCAAAATGGGAGTAGTAAATGAATCCACTAAGTTTTTCCATGCTGTGCCTTTCAGAATGACTTCAGTAGTATTTTTGTATTGTCAGTAATTGCATCGTTCTGTGACAGCAAGACTTCTGCCTACTAAAGCCTGCATTATACTGTACTTAACTTGTATACCAAGTAGAGCTTTTGATTAATCCACCCCCCCACACATGTATATAGAGAGTTTATGCAGAATAATTATATATTCATATTAACCTACACCTGTATCACTTAACCATTCTGACAGCTTACTGCTTAAGTAGCAGTCATTCAAAGAGTATGCTGGTTGCCTCATAGCTCTTTTCCATCAGCTGTGTCTTTCTCTCCTTAAAATAGGTTTTAGGCCCCATCTTGCTTCCTGAAAACTAACGTGAAAGAACTGAGTGTATTAAATCAGAACAAGATAAGGCACACTTTTAAGTTAAGTATGTTCAAGGAGCATGTTGAAAGGGCATGAACAGTGAAACCTGAGCTAGAAGCATTCCTACTTGAGAGTTAGGGTCGATACTGTTCACAAGGCATAGTCTCCGAGTTGACTGATTGCAAGCGGTTGCACTTATAGTAAATGGAATGGGATAGATAATTACCATCCATCCAGGAGAAAACTGAAACTAATTGTTGACAATAGCCTGAAAGTGCCAACTGTATTGAAGTGTCTTAACTCTGTCAGTAATCCTAATGCCAGTTCAGGGTTTGTCTAGTTTACAAAATGTTATGTTCAGCTATGGTTGCAATGAATCAAGTTAGCTGACTTGAAGCTGACGTGACTGATCAGGTAACTGAGACTGGAACAAACCATATTGAAATATTTACTTGTGATTGGCTTACATTATGCTGAATATTATTTTTACTGGTGCGCACAGACTGGTCAGTAATGGTCAGCATTGTGTCACCAAACCTGACTCTTCACATGTTTGTTTCAACGTTAGGTGGCTGTGGAATGCAGACATGTCTTGTAGCTGCAGTGACTCGCTGGCAATTCCAGTACCATGGACATTTATTTTTTTCTTTACATTTATACAAACACCTGGTGGACTCTGGGCAGCATGCTTTGTGGAGATTAACACAAGACCTCTCCACACACTAGAAGTATCTTTCTTCTCTTGTCTTAGCTTTGATACTTCCACCACCATTCAAATGTCCTTTGAAAACACTGAGAAGAAGAAAAGTCTAAAAGCTTTCTCAAAAAGTTAACTTTTTTTTGGTCAGGCTTGAAGAAGGGGCATGAATTAGAGTTTCTGTAATTTAGCACTCTTGTAATAACCTTGAACTGACCTGAAATGATGGGCTCCTTGCATTTCTCGGTAACAATGGGGAGCCTGCTGTATAATTTTTAATCTATCATACTTTGTCTGACTTTTCAAAATTTTCTTTCTTCTGTGGTACACAAAGATAATTAGAGTTGTTCCCAGTTTGCAGGACCATCATTTGCCTATAGCAATTATTTAGGAGCTCTGGCCCTTATTTTCCATTTTGTTGAACCCTCCTCATTTTATTGTCGCTACTTCTAAGTGATCAAGAAAGATTTGGACTTTGGGGAGTGAGTTGTTTCCTTGGTTGGAGGGAGGGACGGGTTCACCCAGACGAGCTATTCATTCTTGTTATTACTTCAAGCAGGAAACAATAGTAAACAGCAAAAAAGAGCAGCAAAATTGACAACTCACAAAATACAAGAGAACAACTCAGTTCTCCTCCCCTTTCTCACAGAAGTTTGCCTACTGAGTGCCATAACTACTCCCCAAATACTGATTAGGAGGAACAAACCGAGCCTCTGGTAAAATCAGGTCTAAGGGCAGCTTTCAATAAAGAGTTTCCCTACAGGCAGTAGAACATGACAGATTTTGCCTGTTTAATCCAGTGGCCCAATTCATCTCTCTCACAACTACAAATCAGGAGTAACCCAACTGAAGCTGATGTGTAAAACTGAAGACAGAAGGGGATCTATTATCTGCTGGAAATCCCAGCCCCCCGAACTCCGAATGTTATATGTGGAAAAAGGAGTGTCTAACCAGGACAACACAGCAGCACTGTAGCTGCATCCTGGCAGGGCTGTTTCTTATTTCTCTTGCAAAGACTGAGTTAGCAGATTTGTGCTGTGGGGCTAGGGGCCTGTGTCAGGAACTCAGCACAGCCTTCGACCTCTTCCAGCTGGACAGAGAATGGAGAGAAGCTGCATGGCCACTTGGGGAATATTTCTGTAGCTTCCCGGCTGTGGCGACAGTTTTGGCGTGCTAGGTGCCCTCTAGGAGGGCAGGTGGTAGGTGGATCTGCAAGTGTTACAGATCATTCCTTGCTCTGTTTTACCCTGGTAACATTTACTGGGGAACTCTGCAGTATAGGGGGGGAGGTATGACTTTCACTATACAACCTTCTTACATATAGAATTGCAGCAGTTCTAAGTGACCCTTGTAATAAGGAGATGGGGGGAAGAACAGACAAAAAAGCTTCCCTTTTGTGGGAGAAGGCTTATTAATGTGATGACTTGCCTTGATTTGAATCATTAAGAATTATTTATTTACACTGTATGCTCTGTGGGGAAGAGACTGTGTTTGGATACAGAATGAAGCATGATTTTATAATATAAATAAGAATGATTTAAATAATCTTCCCTTCTGTTCTGTAAAAGATTTCTACTTTTACAAGATGTTAACTTAAAAAGATATTGATCATTATTTGTGTTGGTGTCATTTAAAAAAAAAAGGACATTTCAATGAAACAATATATACAGAATATACAGCTTAAACCCTGGGGAGCTGTGAGATCCTTTTAAGATGCTGTGTAATATTAGCACTGTTAGATATGTAAACACCTACACATGATTCAGATAATAAATCTAGAGTTTTCAAAAAGGTATTCACAGTGTCAAAAACATGTTCGCCTTTTGTCCTCTTTCTGAGCTCTTTGCAACAGAAGAATTGTATGTATTATGTTTCTGTAGTCAAAAATGAGTAAAAGTTAAACAGTGGCATTTTTAAGTGGTGCCTTGAGTCTATTGAGGGCTGCCTTGAGTGTAAAAAGGTTGAAACCCACTGCTCTAGACAATTGCTGAGACAGGGCCCAATTCAGGACAGAGCCCCCAGAATCTGTGCTGGAAAATTTTGTTCCACACAGACAAATCCAAAGCTGATGGTTGAAGAGTTACAGAAATATCTCAAGACCACCCTGAGATAACAAACAATAAAGTGGCAGATTGAAATTAACATTAATAATTAACATTAAAATTAACATTAATAATTTTGCAATGGCAATTAATTAGTACTTTGCAATTGCAAAGTAATGCAGATGGGGAGGAGTGGAGAGGGAACCATAACTATACATAGTGACAGGCCCTGAAGTGGCCATTAGTACTCAGGACAGATATTAGAATTATTGTAGAAAACAGTCTAAAAGGCAAATAAAATGTTTGGAAGCCTTCCATAACAAACAGAACGGAAAACATCATTATACCCTTCTATAAATCTATGGTGTTTCCACAGTTTGAATACTGTGAGCAGTTCTGGTCACCATCTCCAAAAGGGTATACTAGATCTATAATTATACAGGGTGATAGCTATCAGGACCCACAGGCGTTAGTCTCTTTCTTTCCATGTCTATCATTTCATATCACAGACAAAATACTGAACTTTGAGCTGTTATAATGTGTTTTAACCTGTTTTTTTTTAATTTAATCTCTGACTGATTTTAATTTGCTTTCTTAGGGAAGTGTGTTGCGTCTCCTGGTCCAAAACTTCAAGGGACATTTGAGTTGGAGAATCCTAAGATCTCTGACAAGAGATGGATGTGTCCACTCCCTATGGTGAATTGAATAGCAAAACGCAAGTCAGCAAAACTCTGAGTGGCTTCAGAGAGGTTATGATTTCACCCTACACAAAACAGTGAGGCTGACAGAGGCAGCTTGTTCTTATTATGTAAATGCATGTTGTGAAGGGGACAAAAATCTATTTTATCAGTGAGGCAGTCTAAAAAGCAACCAGGGAAAATTTAAAAGTTTTTAAAAAAATATTTAACCACAAATATACTAAAGCAATGAAAATAATGCCAAGTAAAGGCCAATATCTATTAAATATATTTTAGCACTGGTTAAATCCATCCTGTCACAGGAAATACATAACATGATTCATGAAAAACTGAAAATTGCCTAATTTCTGTTAATGCTTTGGGAGCAAAATCTAAACAGTCCCAGATTCCCTACAGACTTCTGAAAACCGAAATAGTCCACTTCAGCTCTTGCGTGAGTTAGGATAACTGCCTTTCATCCCTGGCACACATTACATTTCTGATGCAATTAACATGTTAATTATGCCATAAATAGCAACAGTGCTACATCTGCAGCTGATTGACGGCACCACAAAGTGGCACACCAGTCATAAATATATTCTACAAAATAGGTGGAGAATCTTTGTGCCTTGTTTGTATGGTGTATGGCACTATACATTTAATGTGTAGCACCCCACACCCCTATGCTAACAATTAGCTCATTGCTGACAGGTGGGCAATGCTGGCTCCTTGCCAAAAATGCGTTGCCGAGGGAGAGCATTACGAGGTTCTCGGGGGTTGAGGGGGAGGAAGGAGGGGAAATTGAGAGGTTCCCCCCCTACTGGGAACCTGGCAACCTCCTGGCCAGCAGCCTTCCCTATCTTGCCTTGCAGCCCCCATGGGAAAGACAGTTTAAAATTTTAGATTGTGAAGAGCCCTGGGGCCCTCATGGCCTGGGCTGGGCTGGGCTTCATTGGCCATTTTTGGATATCTCAGAATGTCAGGACCTTTCAAATCTGTGTGTGTAGTACTCCTACAGACACGGTTTTTAGACAACGACTAGGGTGCTAGGTTCAGGGAGAAGCTTCCTGATCCTGCAGTCCTGATGGAGGAACCCACAGGTTTGCAGCTGCCAGATAGGGAGAATCAATTGACTCCCCCCCCCCCAACGCAGCACTTGAAAACCCATGCCTTGGGCTATCTGCTGGCAGGGGTGCAATTGGGGTCTGATCTATGTGGAATGAAGTGAATGCCTGCCAGTCCCCTTAGTGTGGTGCTGTAAGCAGCTAATTAGCCCTAAAGCAGTGTGAGGACAGGCCAGTCTGGGATCAAGTTTTCAAACGGGGAGGAAAGTTCCATTTCAGGCACTCTGGCAACTTTGGGATATAGCCCCAACGTTCTGGACTACCCCAAGAAATTCAGGAGTCCTGGTTACCTATACTTCTGTAACTGTATTAGCCCAGTATTAGCTTTGTATTTCATAGATTCCATAGACATTAGGGCTAGAAGGGATGTCAAAAGATTATCGAGCCCAGCCCCATGCCCCAGGGGCAGGAAGCCAGCTGGTGTCATAGGAAGCCAGCAAGATAAACCTCAAAATTTCTCTTGAAGGCATTCAAAGTAGGTTCTTGAACCACTTCTGATGGCAGGCTATTTCAGACCCTGGGGGCTTGGAAAGTAAAGAAATTCTTCCTTATGTCCAGCCTGAAATGGTTTGCAGGAATTTATGACCATTTGACCTTGTCATCCCTTGGGGCGCTCTGGTGAACAAACATTCCCCCACATCCTGGTAAACATCTCTGATGAACTTATAGGTGACCATCAGATCACCCCTGAGCCTGTGCTTTTCCAGGCTGAAGAGTCCCATAGCTCTCAGCCTGTAATCATAAGGTCTGTTTTCCTGACCTCTGATCATGTGTGTGGCTGTCCACTGCACCCTCTCCAGCTTCTCCACATCCTTTTTGAATTGTGGAGCCCAAAACTGGACGCAGTACTCCAGCTGTGGCCTCACCAAGGCCAAGTACAAGGGGAGAACGACATCCCGGGATCTGCTTGAGAAGCATCTATGGATGCAAGCCAGTGTTTTGCTCGCTTTACTAGCTGCAGTATCACCTTGAGGGCTCATGTTCATCTTGTGGTCAATCATGGTCCCCAAGTCCCTTACATCCATAGTGCTAGCCAGTGTAGCACTGCCGAGCCTATAAGGACGCTGCAGGTTTTTCTTCCCAAGGTAGAGAACCTTGCATTTTTTGGTGTTGAACACCATCAGGTTCTTGCCCACTCATTTCCTGAGCCTGTCAAGGTCAGCCTGGATTGCCCCCCTGTCCTCAGGTGTGGATGCTTTACTCCAAAGTTTGGTATCCTCAGCAAACTTGGCCAGTCCACTTCTGACTCCAATGTCCACATCATTAATGAAGATGTTGAACAATAATGGCCCAAGGACACAGCCTTGAGGGACTCCACTGGTCACAGGGCACCACGACGATTGACTTCTGTCAACCACCACCCTCTGGGTCCAACCGTGGAGCCAATTCCCCAGTCAGCGGATTGTGGTTGACCCGAGGCCGCAGTTGGCCAGTTTTGCCAAAAGGTGATCATGGGATACCACATCCAAGGCTTTTTTGAAGTCAAGATATACGAAATCAATCTCCTCTCTCTTGTCCAGGTGATAGGTGACCTGGTCATAAAGGGAAATAAGATTGGTCAAGCAAGACCTATCCACAACAAACCCATGCTTGCTATCCTTCAGGATGTTGGCATCGGCCAGTCCATTAAGGATGGCCTCTTTAATAAACTTTTTCTAAGATCTTTCCCAGCATAGAGGTCAGGCTGATGGGCCTGTAGTTTGCCAGATCCACTTTTTTCCCTTTCTTGGAGATAGGCACCACATTGGCCTTCTTCCAGTCTTTGGGCACTTCATCAGAGCACCAGAAGTTCTCAAAGATCCGTGCCAGAGGCTGGGCTATGATGCTCGCCAGCTCCTTGACTACCCTAAGGTGTAGATTGTCAGGGCCGGCTGACTTGAAGGTGTCCAGCCTCTCAAGGTGTTCCTTCATGAGGTCAGCACTAATGGAGGGTAAGGAATCTCCCTTGCCGGGGCCTCCCTATCCCGTAATGGGCAGGGGCATCCCATAGGACTGATGAGAGACCGACACAAAGTACCCATTTAGTAGGCTGGCTTTTTCCTGGGTGTCGGTTATCAGCTACTATCTTAGTTTCAGTCTTAAGCCTTGGAAAATGAACAGGATTTGGCAGAGTTTTCTTTTGAGACTTTATGACTGTCTGGTGTGTGTTCCCAAAGGAACTGAAATCAAGTGAAATATAAAAGCCTTACAAACTAAACCCAATTCATGTCTTACAGTCCTAAGCTCAAAACAGATAAAGTCTAGATTAACTACTGGTGTAAGCAATTGAAACTATCTTGACTTCAGTGGAAAACTGTATATAATCATTCAGTGATGAATTTGACCCATTGTGTAGTGTGTCATGAATTATTTCTTTCCTTACAAGTGAATGTGGGAAGGTACATCATTTGAGTGCTTTTCATGTAAAGACAATCTGATATTTATCTTATAAAGTGTAGCTTGTATTACTACACATTCACACATTTTTTTTTTAAAAAAAGAAACTTTGTTTCATTATCTTTTTTTCTAAACCTGAATGTCACCTTAAGAGTTAGATTGTTATCAGAACTGCTTACTGAGATATCTTTTATGATTATGCTTTATGCTGAAAATATTTTTAAATTAGAGGGTGTAGTTGATTGAAATGAGCTAATTCAATTTATAGGTGTAGATCACTGAAAAGAAATGGCTTATTTCAGGCCCAAAACACATTTGACCCTACCTTAATTAGAGGAATATGTAAAGTAAATGTGAGGAAAATAGCTTTCAATTTGCCATAAAAAGTAACATCAGTAGTTTCTTAGATCACTTGTAAAAACAAGATATGGCCCATTAAAAGATATCATTCCTTATTCACTATATATGTTGTTATAGGTATCATGCAAATTCTCTGAAATTAGATTTAGAAATAACTGTTTATTTTCAAGTTGTAGAACAGTAGAGGAAAGAATAAGTATGGACAAGAACATCTCTTCTAATATTGATCCTGTTAGCAAAGTTAGTTCAGTGCATGAAGAATTTAGTACAATCATCTTTTTGTTGTTCTGAGGGAGAAATGATAATAGTATTAAATAAAAAGACTAACAAAATTGTTAGCACTATTTACATGAGAAAAAATATTATATTTGTGGACTGGGCAAGCATCATTTTTGCTAACACCAGACTGAGCATGGGAGACTTTTAGAACAGAAATTTGAGCTGAGAAACCCTAAAATTTTATGCTGGGGCTACCATAGGTTCTTACTGTTTGTGGATTGGGCAAGGAGGGGATGTTTAACATGCTCTGATCAGAGTCTGTGAAAGTAATTTGGGGGTAGTGGGTGCATCCGAGTGGTGGGGAGGGAGGGAGAACACATCCCATTTTTTGAAACAAGAATCAGAGGAAATCTATTTGAATTCTAATAAGTTTATTTACACACATTACTTGCTATCATTATTTTACTAATATTTTAATATTGATTAAGAAATAATTTTCTCATAATTTTGCCCTTCCCCTGAGCTTGACAGCTAGAACAGCTATACCTATTTCCCTACTTGCATATGCCATGACTCTGACTAATTAATTACACATGGGACACATCACCCTCAGGCAAAGAACGGTGAGGATTGTGGTCTTTGCTGTAGCTATGTTAAAACTGATCTGATTTTTTTCAAAAAAAATTGTGCTTCTTGGAAAATAATTAGTGTGTCATAACTAAAATGCAATACAAATTTCACATGTAGCACAAGTGCTTATAATGCTGATCTTTGGCATTAATCTCAGTTCAAATACTTCATAATTCCTGCAGTGCTTAGACATTAGCATTGTTATTATGTCACTCCATGTAACCTTTATGTTGAAATTGCTCAGAGTCAGCTTTAACTTAAGTTCATCCATTTTATTTTCTTCTCAATACAAATTGATTAGCTGTGAAGGATCTCAGATTTGAAGCACAGAGCAGAGTAAAGGCAGAGAGCACTGAGTAGTGCAGAGGGGCTGGGGAGAGAACAGAGGGCAAAGGGACTGGAACATACCCTCTATAAGATGGAAAACTATTTAAGCTGGATCTTTTTACCTGTTCTTTGTGATTCTATCTTAAATGGGCTTCACTGAATCCAAAACGAGACTTCTACATTGGTTTCATTTCTGTTCATTAAACTCAAATGCTTTTCTTTTTGAGAGAAAAAAAGTTTTGAAACATTCATTTTCAGGCATCACACCTCTGTTTCCACATGTCCTTCATCCTATCGAAGAATAATCATTACCTGCCCATCATAGCGGCACATTTCTTTGTGATTGGTGTTCATCATGAATGCAACCTACTGGTTTCATGCCACCAGAGTGAGAAGTGTACAAT
The DNA here is from genome assembly GCF_052110815.1 of Crocodylus siamensis. Classification (NCBI taxonomy): domain Eukaryota; kingdom Metazoa; phylum Chordata; order Crocodylia; family Crocodylidae; genus Crocodylus; species Crocodylus siamensis. The sequence continues at coordinate 20,757,141 of NC_143395.1, forward strand.
ATCATTAACTACTTTAAACTGTACAAGCAATGAAAATACAAAATGGGGTGCAGAGTCCTTATATTGATCTTTTTTCCAGAAGTGCAAATCATTACTTGAGCTTTGAGACTTAAATTAAATACCCCATGTTCTGGTTCTGGTTGTTCTTTTCACAATAGCTTCATAGTTTCTAGGAGTAGAAGGGACCTGAACAGATCATCAAGTCTGACGCCCTGCCCTGGGCAGAAATGAGTGCTGGGATCATAATACCCCAGCCAAATATCTATCCAACCTCCTCTTGAAGGCCCCCAAGGTAGGGGAGAGCACCACCTCCCCTGGGAGCCCATTCCAGCACCTGGCAGCCTTAACCATAAAGTAACGCCTCCTGATATCAAGTCTGAACCTGCTCTCAATCAATTTGTGGACGTTATTCCTTGTTATCCTAGGTGACCTCCTTCCTTCCTCCTCTTGAACAATTGCCATTAGTAGAAATCGCTTAAGAGGAATGCAGCATTAAGAGGAATGCAGTAGTGATATTTTAGATAAACTAGAGACTCTAATATTGTATTACTAAGGCTTCAGCAGCACCTTTGCTCAAAGGGCCACGGTTTTTAGTAGGCTTCCCTGCCACTTCTACAGAATCATAGAGAAGTAGGGTTGGAAGGGGCCTCCAGAGGTCATCTAGTTCAACCCCCTGCCTGAGGGAGGATCATCCTATACAGTTATAATCTAAACGCTACATAAGACTACCATCAACCCTAACACAACTCATACCTAACATCCTAACTTGCCATGGGAAAAGCAGCGGAACCAGCAGCCAATGATCTACTTCTGTGAAATGTTGTCAATGTTTTGTCAGTGTATCCTGGGTACACCCAACCGTGTGCCTTATTCTCAATTGGATGGGATGGGTAGGCAGGAGCGTCTGCTGTGAGAAGGATGCCATAATTTTGAGCAGATTCCTCTTTCCTCTATAGAGTTAGCCCAAGACCAAGTTCTTAACTATATATGATTTATTGAGTTACCAACATATACATATATACATATACATATATAAAACTCTTTAAGATAGATATAATTACAGATATAGATACAAATATACATATAAAGGTCTGTTAACTGGAGGAAGTTGGCCCTAAGGAGGCCATTCGGGTAAGTACCCACGCCTCAGGCCCAGAAGAGGGGTGGATCCCAGGACAGTGAATCCAGCAAGTTTATACTACAAGTGGGTTAGCTAATAAAGACATCCTTATAGTTCCCATTATACAGAATGAATACATCCAACTACTTATAACACCAACAATAACAACAGATACTGAATAGGAAACATAACTATACCAGATATTAGATGCACCCTATCTAGATTCCAACCACTTGATCCCTCAAATGGGATAGGGTCTTCTCCCCTAGACCCACTTCCCCCAGGGTCCCTTGCCTGGGGACACCTCCCCTGTGGGACCTGGTTTCCTGGTAACTGATGGTCCTTCCTCTGGGGGCTGTCAATTTGGCCACCGTCTCAGGCCTCCTGGAGCTGTTGGCCTCAAGTTGAGGGTTCTTCCTTCTGGGCCCTGAGCCCTGTGTTGGGCACCCAGGGAGCTCCTATGGGAGCTGAGCCCTCACTGGCTCTGGTTCCCAAGCCTCACACCAGGGGTCTTTTGCCTTCCTGGGCCCTGCTCTGGGCACCGGGGCTTTTTCAGTTTAATGTTGAGCCACACTGTGGGGCTCTGATTATCCAGCCTAGAGCTGGGGCTAACTTGAGCGGCCTTGAATTGCTCCCAGGGCCGACTCTCCATTCGCTGACCTGTACACCATATGGGGCCCGAGCAACCTTGAGCTGTTCTCAGGGCTGGCTCTCCGTGAGCCAAGCCATGCACCATCGAGGCTCAGGTGTGGTCCAGATTTCACAGACATTAGGGCTGGAAGGGACCTTGGAAGATCATTGAGTAAAGCCCCCTTCCTCAGGGGCAGGAAGTCAGCTGGGGTCACAGGATCCCAGCAAGATAAATGTCCAATTGACTGTTAAAGGAGTCCAGAGTAGGTGGCTTGCACCACCTCTGGTGGCAGTCTGTTTCAGGCCTTGGGGGTCAGAAGTAAAGAAGTTCTTCCTTATCTCCAGCCTGAGGAATTTGTGACCATTTGACCTTGTCATCCCATGGAATGCTCTGGTGAACAGGCATTCCCCCAGATACTGGTGTACATCCCTTAGATACTTATAGGCTGCCACCAGATCCCCCCCTGAGCCTGTGCTTTTCCAGGCTGAAGATTCCCATAACTCTCAGCCACTCACCATAAGGCCTGCTTTCCTGCCTTCTAATCATCTGTGTGGCTCTCCTCTGGACTCTCTCAAGCTTCTCCACATCCTTTTTAAATTGTGGAGCCCAGAATTGGATGCAGTACTTCAGCTGTGGCTTCACTACAGCTGAGTACAGAGGGAGGATAACATCCTGGGATTTGCTAGAGAAGCATCTATGGATGCAAGTAGAATTTTGCTTGATTTACCAGCTGCAACATCACATTGGTGGCTCATATTCATTTTGTGGTCAGTCATGACTGCCAAGTCCCTTTCGGCCATGGTGCTAGCAAGCATAGCACTGCCGAGCCTATAAGCATGCTGTGGGTTTTTCTTCCCAAGGTGCAATACCTTGCATTTTTTGGTGTTGAATGCCATCAGGTTTTCATCCACCCATTTTATGACCCTGTCAATGTCAGCCTGGATCACCATCCTGTCCTTGGGTGTGGACACTTTGCCCCAGAGTTTGGTGTCATCAGCGAACTTGGCCAGTCCACTTCTGCCACCAATGTCCACATCATTAATGAAGATGTTGACAAAAATAGACCCAAGGATAGAGCCTTGGGGGACCCCACTGGTCACGGCATACCACAATGATTGACTTCCATCAACTACCATTCTCTGGGTCTGATCTCGAAGCCAATTCCTCAGCCAGCAGACTGTGATATATCCAAGGCTGCAGTTGGCCAATTTTTCTATGAGATGATCATGGGATACCAGACTGAAAGCTTTTTTAAAATCAAGATATATGATGTCAATCTCTTCTCCCTTGTCCAGGTAATATATCACCTGATCATAAAAGGAGATGAGATTGGTCAGGCAAGACCTACCTGAAACAAACCCATGCTGGCTCTCCCTCAGGATGTTGCCTTCAGCTAGTTTGTCAAGAATGGTCTCTTTGATAATTTTTTCCAAGATCTTCCCCAAGACAGATGTCAGGCTGATGGGCCTGTAGTTCCCCAGATCTACTTTCCTCCCTTTCCTGAAGATTGGCACCACTTTGTCCTTCTTCCAATCTTCAGGTACTTTGCCTGAGTGCCATGAGTTCTCAAAGATCCTTGCCAGTGGCAGAGCTCCTTAAGTAAAATTGTCTGGGCCAGCTGACTTGAAGGTGTCCAGCCTCTCAAGGTGTTCTTTTATATGGTCAACATTGATGAAGAGTAATAATTCTCCCTCACCCTGGCCATCCCATACTGCATGGAGCAGGGCCGTCCCCTGGGGCTGGTGATGTTCCCTGGAGAGCCTCTTTCCTTGCCATCCCTTCCTGCATCTGCCCAGTGTGCTGAGCATACTGGGCTTTTATTTATGCTGGAGGCCCTGCCTTTGAAGTCTGCTGGACCTGCAAAGCACAGTCTTCATTCAGGTCTAGGGGTGCCTTGCATCCACCCCACTCTGAGGAGCGATGGGGCAAGCCCCTTCCAGCTGTTACCTGATTGATGGAAATGTTCCACAAATCCAAAATGTCCTTCCCCAAGCCAGGTTTGACAGGAAAAGCAGTGAGCCCACCACATACACTCAAGAGATCCCGGGTAGAGGGCCAGGCCCCCAGCTACAGAGAAAGGCAAAAGCCTCACAGGCTATGTGGCGGGCCAGTAGGGGGGCACTCCTGGGTTGAGCCACCCACCTCACTGCACCCGACCACCTTCCAGGCTCCGGGTGCCTCGCGTCTGGCTGACCCCCTTCCTGTAGCACACTCCCTAGCCTGGGGATAACGTAAGCTGCCACCACCCTGAGAAGGGACTCTCTCAGCCCTATGTCCTCGGGGAAACACAGGCCTAATAGTCCTACGGGTACTCAACCTAGTACAGGCACTTAGGGCACTTCCCAAAATTGGGGGCCAAAAAGGAAAGTCTCCCTTAGTCCACAGACCTAAGGGGCATCTTAGGCATAATTTAGACCCACCCCTCAATAAGTCTCCTACACAGGTCACAAAGGAGAACTTTATTGATTACAAGGGGTAGAGTAAAAATAGGGTACAAGATAGAGCAATATCATAGAAATCCCATAAAGCAAAACAGTCTGGCTGAGGTAGCTTTTTGATCATGCATCTGAGTTACTGCCAGCTATATATCTAATCAGATCTCAAGTAGCTTACTCACAAGCATCATCTAGAGGCTGTTGGAGATTCCCTCTGGAGGCAGGCTGTTCCTAGCTCATGAGTTATAGGGGAGAGAGCCAGTTTCCGATGGTAAAGCTCCTGTCTAAGTCTGAGTCCCCCGCATGGCTGCTGCCCCCTCCTCCTGGGCAGTCTTAACTTATATAGCCCCTGTGACCTCGTTCACCTGGTCCAATGGAGGCCAGCACCTGTTGGCTGTCAGCCAGCCAATTTGAAATACATCACTAGTTGCCAGGCAGACTCTAGCCCACCAGGTAGATGCCCCTCACCAGGTAGCTAATACCAGTCACGTAGGCAGAGGGAGCAGGTTTCCCCCCTCCCTCAGGAATGTATCCAGCTCAGGTTACCTAAAGCGACAGGGTAAAGGTGTGTCTCCTCTGCTGGGCCCATCCTAATCACATTGCCACAGCACAGAGATTTTGGGGAGAAACAAAGATGGCTTCCTGCCACAGGCTGCACCAATCTGACTATAGGGTAAAATTCCTTCCTGCCCCCAAATATGGTGATCAGTCTGAGTCTGAGTGGAGGGGCAAGACCCTCTAGCCAGAAACTTCTAGCTTTACTCCCAGCAGAAGCATCAGCTGTAGCTAACACCCAATGCCTCTTAGGAAGGTTTAAAAACACCCTGATGCATGTAGCGGTGGAGGGGAGCAACCAGCAAAGCCCAGAAGTTATGGTTAAACATAGGTATGGCTACATCTAGATCATCCCTGACTAGTAGCTGTGTGACCTCATCTTGAACGTCCACAGTGATGGGGAGTCCACAACTTCCTCAGTCAGTTGATTCCACTGCCTCACAAGCCTGACAGTGAAGAAATTTCTCCGGACATCCAATTTAAACTTATTTTGCTGCAACTCCAAGCCATTGGGCAATATCTTCCTCTCTGCTGCACGAGAGAAAAGATGCTTTCCCTTTTCTTTATGGCAGTCCTTCAAGTATTTGAAGACTGCTGTCATGTCCCCTCTTAAGCACCTTTTCAATAAGCTGAACATGCTTAGATCCTTCAGCTTCTTCTCATATGATTAACTTGCAAGCCCTTGATCATCTTTGTTGTCCACCTCTGGGCCCTCTTGAACTTCTCCACATCCCTTTAAAAATATTGGTGCTCAGAACTGGACACAGTACTGCACATGAGGCCTAAGCAGTGCTGAGTGAAGAGGTGCTCTCACTTCCTGTGTCTTGTACCTAATGCTTCTATTGATACAACCCGAAACTGCATTTGCTTTTTGTGCAACTGCATCACACTGCAGACTCGCATTGAGTCTGTATTTTACCAAAGCTCCCAAGTCTTCTTCCATCCAGGCAGGTGTCACCCATTTTATCCTTGTGTTTTTGATTATTCCTCATGAGATGTAGCACCTTGACTTTGTCTACATTGAACTACATCCTGTTAACTCTAGCCCAACATTTCAATCTGTCAAGATCCTTCTGAGTTGTGCTCACATCCTCCAATATGACTGCAGTCGTTCCCAGTCTATTGTCATCTGCAAACTTGTTTAAAAAGCTTTCTATGCCAACATCCAAGTTGTTAATAAACATGTTGAAAAGCACAAGACCTAGGACAGACCCTGATGAGACTTCACTTGAAACCTCCTGCCTTTCTGACATGGACCTGTTAATAACTACCCTTTGCTTGTGGCTATTCAGTCAGTTATCCAACTACCTTGTAGTAGTTTTGTCTGGTCCACATTTCTCCGATTTGTATATGGGGACATCATGTGGGACCTTGTCAGAGGCCTTGCTGAATGGTCTTCCTTAGGATATGCTCCAGTAATTTCCCAGGTATTGAGGTGACTCTGGAGGCTGGGGTGGCGTAGGGACTAAGGCACACAGCTGATAGCCTAGAGGTTGCAAATTCAAGGCCACTTCAGAAATGTGCATGGCACGGTCCTGTCAAATTCCACTGAATCTGCAATTCTGCTAAATACCTTGTCACAAGGACACAAGGAAGGAGAGGCTAACTGGTCTGTAGTTCCCTGCATCCTCCTCTTTGACTTTTTAAAAGAGGGGCCTTATGCTGGAACCTGTCCTGTTTCCCATGACTCTGTGAAGATCATTGATAAGGACTCTGAAATCTCCTCTGCCAGTACCTTCAGGACCCTGGGATGAAGTTCATCCTGCCCTGCTGATCTGTATTAATTCAGACCCAACAAAAGCTCTCTGACTGTGTCTTTTGTTATCTCCTTTCTCAGCTTGTCCCCTTTCTTATCCAGATAATTCTTGTGTCTGGCTACACCAAATTGCCCCTTCTTCCCTCTCCCTTCATGGAAGATGGCACCAGGCCTGATTCGGCTGCCAAAAATATAATAAACAAGAAGTTTCATGGCTTTTGCAAATGGCACCTGGAAGTTGTTAAGTTAAATAACATATCTTCATGGAAAATAGAATGGTTTATAAAAGGTTCAACAGTAAGAGAACAACTAATTGGTACACATATCAAAGTATTAAAATAGGTATACCTGCATGGGGATATGGGTTATAACTGACAACTGGTTTTCATATGCATTCATTAAAATTTAATTGGTTTCTATAGTTATTCAATGTATAACACAGGTATACAAAATATAACTATTCTGTCACACTCCAAATGTGTAACCTCTGTTGCATATCCCTTCTGCCGGCCTGTCTAATCAGCTACTAAGAGTAATTAAGGGCTCTATAGTTATACACCCTGTCAGTTCTCTAAGCTTAATAAGAACTACATTCAATAAACCAGGAACAAAAACAAACTGTTCAGAGTTGGGGTCTGGCCAAGCCAGTTACTTGCAACAAGATAAGGCCCTGTTACCTTCATCATATTTAGCCCTTTTTTGGTACTATTTTCCCAAAAGAAGATGTCGCTTCATCCTCTCCATGAGTTTTATCTTTTACAGAGGTGGGTACATGGATAAATTCCTGGGAGGACAGACATAATATCCTTTATAACATGATGCAGTAACTTTCCTAAATATAAAATTTAAATTAAATATATTTTCTTGGCTATTTACAGAATAAGGAGCAAATATAAATACAAGCAAGGTTTTTTAAATAGTGTAGATATATCTCAGACACCAAGAAATGAAATGTTAGAAATAGTGTGATACAAAATAAATGGATAGTTGTTTTTGTTTGCATCTGACTTTCCTAGAAGGTCTCTCAACTTCTTAAGAAACAAGCATATGTTTGTTTTTTTTCCTCTCAGAGGAGGGATGAAAATGCCATCTTCTAACAAGAAAAAATGTGGTTAAGTCCAACCAACCGTTTCTTTTTCTAATTCTCCAAGCCTTGACGAAGTGTTACACTCAGTTCTGATTATTGTATCGTTCTATCAAGAGAGTATCATTCTCTGCTTTTTGAAGGTGTTACCACATATACAAAATAGTTTGATTTACTCTTAGTATAATTATCAATGCTGATGTAACTTTGGTTTTGGCATGGAGGAGGGAAAAACTGAAAAGTTTCCCATCCATCTTGCACCCAATGCCAATGCTATATGGCAGACAGATGCAGATGATCATCTTGATGACCACAAGAAAGATAGAAAACAGAATTGGTGCAATCATGCAGCCCTGCTTGACACCAGTTTAAATGGCAATGGGCTCCATAGCAAAGCCACTGCACTGGATGAAGGCAGTCATCTGGTCATGAAGGAGTCTTAGGATTGCAGAACTTCAGTACACTGATGATTGCACCATGGGCGACTGATGACACCTGCCAGGGTGGGCATGTGCCCCTCAGCAACCATTCAGTGACTGGGGGTGGTCCTCTGTGGCTGACCTTGCTGACTGGAGGGGGGGTGGTCCCCCTGTGGCCAATTGCACCAACTGGGAAGCTTCACTTGATGCCCCCACCCCCCACCTGGTGCTCCTGCCTGCCCCCCCTCCCCACTGCCTGTTGCCTAATGGGGAATGTGGCCTGTCAGGGGGCACACCAGTGCTCTCAGGCGGTGCATGTGCACCCCCGTGCATGCCTTATGCATCGCCACTGGATTGCTCTATCATTGCACATACTGAGAAAGAACTACAAACAGCTCTTAGCTGCTTCTCTCAAGCATACCAGTGCCTGGGACTGATTGTTAACATTAGAAAAACAAAGACACTTCACCAGCCTGCTCTGGGCTAATTATCTCCCCCCATCAAAGATCCTCATGGATGGACAGGAGCTGGAGAATATTGAACACTTTGCATACTTCAGCAGCCATCTCTTAAAGAAGGCCAACATTGATGAGGAGATCCAGTATAGGATCTGAAGCACCAGCTCTGCTTTTGGAACTGTGTGTTCAGTGATTTCACTGACATCAGGATTTGAACAAAGCTCCTTTTATATTAATCCCAATTCTTCTCTGTGGCAGTGAAGCTTGGGTGCCCTACAGGGACCACCTGAAAAGCCTGAAGCGCCTTCACCAGCCCTACCTCTGCAAGATCCTTGGCATAAAGTGGAAGGATTGTCATACAAATGCCAGTGTCCTCACTGACACTAATACCACTGGTATGGAAGCATTGACAATTCAACATCAGATGCCGTGGTCAGGGCATTGTGTGCACATGCCTGACGTATATTTATCAAAACCACTGCTATACTCCCAGCTCGGCTGAGGACAAAGGACATGCAGGGGCTACAGGAAATACGTCAAGGGCACTTACAAGGCAAACATTAAGAAGTGTGGTATTGACATTACAAATTGGGAAACAGTAGCCTGGGACAGGACTACATGGCAATGCCTTGTGAAAGGAAGTACATCTTACTTGAGGAAAACTGGTTCACTGTGGAGGCAGAAAAATGACAGAAATGGAAGGAAAGGAAACAAGACCAAGAAATCCACAGTCTGACCCTCCCTTCAACCACCACCTGTGGCACCTGCCAGAGAGTCTGCAGCTCTAGGATCGGCCTTCTTAGCCATCGGCGTGTCGAGAGCGGAGTCCTGGTGTGACTACACACGTGGGATGACTAGAATTTGGAACCTTCTGGTACTTGGAACCTTCTAACCTCAATGATGTCATCACCTCCTTTTAACAGCTGAGCATGCACAGTGAGGTATTTGGACCCAAGTTGTTTGCTTGGCAACCAGGGGAGCACAACAGGACTGTTACGTTAATGAGTTATTATGGGTTATTATGATAGTTTGATTTGTGTGGTCCTTACCGTGATTGACTTTGATTGACAGAAATTAAAGAGTAATCATTGGATCTCTATATGATGGACAAGTGGCATGATTTAGCCTCTATAAAGCCTGTCCAGTGCAGAGGTCGGCGTGGCTTTTTGGGGTCATTGTCAAACAGCAGTTTTCATGGTTGTTGAAGCTCGAGCTCGTTGGGGGTTGAAGGGTTTGTTGAGACTTGCTCTGTTTGCACTCTCTCCCTCTTTGTTTGGTGTGTGTGACTAAGCGTGAGTCCACTTAGTGTACAGCTGATGTAGCGCATAGTTGTGTTTCATTGTTTGGAACCCAGCGCTGACTAGTGATTTTTTGAGCAAGTGAGAACAGGGTGTTGTAACAGTGCTTGGGAAGCAACGATGGAAAGCTGCATCACCTGGGCACTTGCTGGCCACACACCTGCTTCTTCATGTTGCATCGGTTGGATAAAGTATCACGTACATGCTGAGGTGCTTAGTGCCCACCTGCATGTGAGGGAAAAGCATGGAAATCCTCAGGAGTGTGAGGCTGCACAGCAGCTCTCTTGGGTGATAGAGGTCTGTCACCGACAGTGACAGACGGGTGTTGGGTTCTTTAACTATATTGTCTGTATAGCGTGTATAGTACGGTAAGGCTTTGTGTTTGTTGTTCTAGTACTTTGTTGTTGTTGTTTCTTGTCATAATATACACTTTGTTAACTTTACATTTGTGTGTGTGAAATTTTTTCATTGGTAGTGTTTGCACCTCTGGTTGGGGCTAGGCAGTAGGCCAGTTTCCAGAGGGATGTAGCTCTTTGGTTGCCCTCAAATCCATAAAGGTAATAAGGCTTAACAACCCTCTGCGTGTGTTTGAGAACATGGGTGGGTGCCCGAAGTGGTCCACGGGGTTCTCTGTTTTGTTGCTGTGAGCCTGCCAACTCTCCCACTCGTCAAGCAGACTCATCTACAAGTGAGGGATTGCTGCCACTGCTACCTTCAAGTATAATTATCAAGTACACATAGGTATTATTGTTTTTTTTTAATTTTTAAAACTATAACTTCATTTCCTTGGAACTTTTAAACATCTAGTCATATTTTTCATCAGCTGTCTGAAGAATGAAAGCAACTTTAATTACTACTAATAATTTGGCATTTGTTCGATGTGAAGGTGACTTCCAATCTTACACATTTGCCCTCTTTAGCTCTGACTGAAAGGAGTAAATCTAGTTTTTGGTTTAGAGGTTGAAAAATACCAGCCTTGCAGCCAAACTGGATCCATTTATTAAAGTAAGATCTTGGTAAGGCAGATGGAGAGAATCTTCTATGACTGGAAAGCATGTGTCTGTCTTGTCTGTGAATGAGGAGTTGGGAGAATAATTTTCCTGAATGTAGTAAAAATATAAAATATTTATATTTATATATATTTTTTTCAGACAAGAATGTCTTACAAGCTCATGTGTTACTGTTTTATCTGAGGTACTTTTATTGAATTTGTACTCAAAGTTGATATCTGTATAGTATGAAACATATAGATATTGAATATATAGGTTATGTGTGCGTGTGTGTGTGCATAGAGAGAGAGACTGTGCGTGTTTGTGTATACACACACACACACCATAGATAGATAGATAGTAACCTAAGCAGTTTTGTCAGTAATAATACATATTCATAATCTCACTTTGGACACCCTCAGGATGCCAGGGTGTCTGTAAATTTAAAATGTCTTCATATACTCTCACCTTTATTTAGCAGTATGAAACATGAATGAAAAGGGAGAAAATAAGGAAAAACCTCTGTGGCTTGTACATGTCATTCTTATCTTGGTGTTTAAAGTATTATAATAAAGACACCTTATGTGTATAAATTATTGAAATCCTTCAGACCTAGTCACAGCAAAGATGTCCACCTTGGACATGAGGTTGAGACTTATTTGTCATTGTAACAGAGAGCCTGGACTCTCTGTCCCTTTAAGGAAAAGGAGCCTAGGGAGCCCTGCAAGGGAGATGGGGCACAGTTGCAGCTGGGCTGCCAAGGGGCCCAAGTAATGAGCCTAATTAGAGGGTACCTGCAGGCAATCCCGTGGAGTCATGTGACCTACAAGGGGGCAGGGTCTTGGAGAGATATAGGCCAGGGTAAGCAATCTGGCCCTGGAGGCTGAACAGGAAAGAGCTCAGCTGTCAAATGCCTGTTGCTCAGAGGCAGGCTGCAAGTGTGCTGTGTCTGGAGTAAAGGGCTGAGCGCTAGCAGTGGTCTAAAGCCTGTGGCTGGGTAGGAGTTATGGTATATAGCCAGGAGGCTAGAAGTTGGGTGGTTTGAGTTGGGAACTATTAGGGGTTGGAAGAGGTCCCAGTAGTGTCTGAGGGCACACCAGTAGCCGAGAGAGAGAGGGAGAGATAGAGAGCCAAAGTAGGTTCAGCACTTGGAGCAGGGCAGAGCTGGAGGCCAGAGGGCCCAGCAGCCTGAGAGAGGGTAGAGACAAAGGCCCCAGAGGGCAAGATAAAAAGCTGGGACCCAGAAGCTTGGTCTGGTATAGTAGATTGGATCTAAAAGGCTCAGCAAGAGTAAAAGGGGTGGAGGCCGTGAAGGCTAAAGCCCTGACATGAGGTGATTGCAAGGTCCCTCTAGGACCCTTAGGCAGCCTCGCTCCCAGTAAAACAATTCCATCACAGGTGGGTGGGCGAGTAAGGAGGGGATGGCACCCTAGAGCTGGAGCCAGGCAGGAATTGCATGGCCCCCAGGCGGAGTCATGTCTCACCCATGAACATGAACCTGTAACAGTCAGGTTACCAGCCTGGTTGTTGGCTTTTCTGCAAAATTTGTTTGATTAAACTCAACTTTTAAAGACTTGGATGTCTTCTGTCCAGGATGAGCATCATCTGGAATAAACTAGAATGTGAATTTATAGTGCACATAAGTGGATTCAGGATTGTGAAAAGGGAGCATGGGAGCAGTGACTGGCACTGCAAGGGGTGGCTGCACCCCATTCCCCCAGGCTTTGTCTCTCACTGGCGACCAGATCATGAGAGTAGCAACCTGGGCCTTTTTTTAAGTCCCCAGATGAGGTCAGAATCTCTTTCACCTTCTTGCTTTTCCTTTGTGCTCAGCAGCCTATCCCCTTCCCTGCCATTCCCGCCCTCACCATCTCCACTTATACTTCTGGGTTCAGGAAGGGGAGACCCGCCAGATACTGCTTCTGTTCCAGATGTTCCTGCCCCACTCCAGCTGGGCTGTGGGGAGCAGCTACGCAGGGAGCTGGGCTTAGCAAGGGACAGTGGCAGTGGTGGGTTGGTTTCCCCTCCCTGTACGTGTTCCCGGCCCAGCAGGAAATACCTAGGGGAAGGAAGGAAGAACCTGCCTGTGGCCTCTGCTGCTACTGTCCCCAGCTGAACCTGTCTTCCTGTGTAGCTGCTCCCTGCAGTAAAGAGAAGCAGCTCCAGGGCTCCTCCCCCCCTAGGTCAGCCAAAGACAGTGGCAGGAGTGGAAAGTTCCCCTTTTCTGTGATCAAAGGCATATTATGGGTAGCAGGAGAGTAGGAGGGAATGCGAGGTGCCACTGAGCACAGAGGATAAGGGAGGGAGAAGGGTGGGTTGTTATTACTTGCTTTGAGGACTAGTTGCTGTTCCTGCAGCATGGTCTAGACTCTTCAGGATACTCAGGTGTTTGAGGGTGCACAGAACAAGAGCTGCCAAACTACATTTGGAAACGGGAGTGAAAAGGGGGTGTGACCAGCCACTGCATCCCCCCTGGATCTGCCTTTGACAGTGCACTACTGAAATTCACACAAAAGTTACAATGCTTTTTGTTTTTTAATCAGCTCTGTTCACACTTTGAGGTATAGCTGTGAGACATTCTTTAGATGCAAACTTTCCTTTAGCCTCCATTGTTGTCATCATCATTATATGTATTGCCTTCTCTTGTGCATCTGAGGTAACATCAATTATATGTGTGCAGTAAATAACCTCCTCAGTCTCAGCAATTGACAATACAAAAGTGAGTAGTTAAACTGCCTTTTATGTACTTAATATAAAGAATAATACAGAGATTCCCTGCTTTTGCCATTAGAGGAGATTATTAGTAATGTGGCCAAGTTAAATTTAGTGGGGGAAGCATGCCATTTGCATTTATTGAGTTTATTGTACCGCATTCTGTATGGACTTTTCTTTACCTTTCCCTCCTGTGGCATAGAAATCCCATTTACAGCTAAAACGGTGTTGCTGATGAACATACATCTGTGTTTCTGATGTATGTTCCCTCAAGCCTTCTTCAGAGACATGTTATATGAATGAGCACTGAGCATTTGGGAACTAGAACATAACTAGGGCAGGGTGAGAGGGGCATCATCTCCAGGTGCTGTCTTAGAATGGACACCAGTATGACCCGTTCCCCCTGGCAGGGGCAGCACCATGCCTAGCAGTACATCTGGAGGGGAAAGGAGTGAAACAATGCCTCTCCTTCCAGAGGCTTTCCCATTCCTGATGATCAGGAGTGAATGGAGCGCCAGGATCCCATGCTGCTCCCTGCACCCCAGCACCAACAGCCCAAGCTCATGTTGCGTAGGGACGAGCAGCGGCAATAGAAGCTGCACTCAAGGGAGGTGAGCCCAGGCAGGTAACATTCCCCTCCCTCTTCCTCCTGCCTCTCCCCACCCCCACAGTCCTGTGGACAGCACAATCTCTTCCCCTTCCCCAACCCTGCTCTGGACACTGATAGACCTCATGCCTTTGCTTGGGAAAGAAACCCACTGAGTGAATATCTGATGGAAAGTCACTCATGTTTCCCTGCTTGCTGCAGGATATGTGATCAAAAACTTTGGACCAAATTCTTGCTTGGTCCAAACCAGTCACTTATATTAGCTTGAGCATTTAGCCCTGAGAGTTGTAAGTACTCAATTTTTAAAGAGAGCTTTATTGTATGCTCGTTACCAGGTAGCTGACTATTACTAGCCTTTGTATTCCTTTGCCATCCAGAGTCATTGCTTATCACTGTCTGTATTCAATAATAAAATAGGTTTCATCTCTTTACAGACTGGAAATAACCTATGGCTTAATATTGTCTGCAGAAAGAGCTTGAGAGAGAGTAAATGCTCCTGATACTTATAGTGCACATGAATTTATCAGAGATGCTTTTATTTCTTGACTTAAGACAGTTTTTATTGCTTCACTGGAGCAAGGACCGAATAAAATGAAGATATAAAAAATAAAGGATTGAAGGAATATAGCTTGAAATTAAGAAAATAAAGAGGACATAAAAGGGGTTAAATAGAATAAGATAGATCTGTTTATTCAAAGAATTACAACTTATTTGTAGATGTTCCAGTAGGGTTTTTACAGCTTATACACATACCCTTGTTAGCCTTTCACATTAAAACTATTATGGCTAAGTACATTGGTTCAAAAAGCCTGAGGCAAAATCAATTCAATCTTTGCAGGCTTTTCTAAACTGCGTAGATTGAACTGATAACAAACTGAACTGACATTCAGTGTTTGGGTGGCCAAGATGGGCAGAAGCCTGCCCTGGCTGAGGACAAGAGCTTGGGGGCACTCCTAAGCTTGCTGAGCATAGCCCAGGCCTGATTTTCTCTTGGCTCTACCTTCCACCACTGAGAAGCAGTCAATCTCTCCAAAGCCCCCACCTTTGTGGGAGGAAATGCACCCCCAGGATAGCACTGAACCCCCAGCTGGGATCTGTGCAGCATGGGGAAAGCCTCCACTGGGGACTTTTTGCCCTGCCACAGCTGGACCCTCAGCTGGAGGCCTCTGAGGAGGGGGGTGTGGGACTACACCCCCCTGGCCCAGCACCAGACCCCCACCTGGTCTTCCAGGTGCAGGGGCAAGGCCCACACCGGGCGGGCTTTTTGCCCTTCTACAGCTGGAACTGGACTGGGCTCTCCCCAGCCCCACTCTATCCTCAGCTGTAGGCCTCTGAGGTGGGGATGGGGGTGGGAGTGCACCCTGTGGCCCAGCACTGGACCCCCACCTGGGGTCTCCCCAGTGTGAGGGGGAAAGTCTGTTTTTCTTTGCAGCCCCTGTCCCATCAGGTTCATAGGCAGGAAGCAGGTTGGGGAGCAATTCTGATAGCTGGGTGGGGGGTGGGGGTAGCCATGTACTGCTGGAGCAGACAACCCAGCCCAGGGCTGAAAAGCAATCTGGGATGCTGGGGGGACTGTGAGTAAACTTGAATTAGGAGGGGATCTAAGACAGAAGTTCAAAAAACTGGTTTGACCTAAATCCATTAAGTTTGACACTACATCCAGGTTTGAACCAGCTTCGGCCATTTTGAAAACAGTTTACATGCACTGAACTTTTGTTCTGTTATAGGTTTAAACTGGTTTCTGATCACTTAAACTGGTTTCTGTGTATCTTCTGGTCCTAGCCTATGTGGCTAAGAGATGTACTTGAGAGCATGCAACAGTGTCTGTTCACAGCTAAAATCCAGTTTTGGGCACCGTACTTTAAGAAGGATGTGGATAGCCTTGAGAGGGTCCAGAGGAGGGCCACTCATATGGTTAGGGGCTTACAGGACAAGCCCTATGAGGAGAGATTGAGGGACCTGGACCTCTTCAGCCTCCACAAGAGAAGGCTGAGGAGGTGATCTTGTAGCCACCTACAAATTCATTAGGGGGACACAACAAGGTATCGGAGATGCTCTGTTCACCAGGGCGCCTCTTGGGGTAGCAAGGAACAATGGTCACAAACTGACAAAGAGCAGATTTAGGCTAGATATCAGGAAAAACTTCTTCATGGTGAGGGTGGCCAAAATTTGGAATGGGCTTCCAAGGGAGGTAGTGCTCTCCCTTACCTCAGGGTCTTTAAGAGAAGGCTAGATAGGCATCTGGCTGGGGTCCTCTGACCCCAGCACTCTTTCTTGAGGGGTTGGACTCGATGATCTGTTGCAGTCCCTTCTGACCCTTGCATCTATGAATCCAATTGGAGGAACCCATAACTAGTTTTCTCTTAACTCTAGATTAACCTCCTTTGAATACATGCCTTTATTAATTATTACAGCAAAACAAGGAACTCGGATTATAAGTGAGATCTTAACTGTCCTAGTGTTTCTTTTCTATATCTCATTAAGTGGAAAGACTCGAGGCTTGATTCTCACTTACATCATTTCCACTCACTTTTAAGCTCTGTTAAATGAGCATCAGGATCACCATTGAATTTGGCTGATTCTGTGAACTGACTGGGAGCTGGGGCTGTGCAGCACCCGGCAAGAGACCTCCCAGAGGATCAAGTTCTGCATGTAGCCACAAGACTGAAAAATGGCAATCTTGATTCAGAAATTGAACCAGCTCTCTGTTATTGAAAATTGATTTTGAAAATCTGATTTGAAGTCACTGGGTGCCTCAGAAATATGAGGCCTGGTTCTGAATGTTATATTGAGTTTACCTAGCCCTGCCTTCCTACTTTTGTGGACTTTTAGTTTTTATTAATTTTTTTTTAGCAAGTCTGAATACTTTAGATACTACATACAGGTGTTTAATTTTGGGAGGTGAGAGAGCCCTCAGGTTAGAGAGGTTTCTTTTCTTTGTCTTATCAAATTTCATCAACATTTGGTTGCATGCTATTAAAAATTCCTATTTCCACCCTCCCTTGCATTTCCCAGGAAAAGACTGGCAATTACATAAAGAAATATTTTGAGAAACAAAGAAATAAACACTTTGCCATAGATCCCTTACAATATTGATGGTATCAGAGGGGTTTTCATGCACTTTAACTCTCCCTTTTGTGTCTGTTTACACTAAATGTTTTTCTGAGCCAAATTCTACCATTATGTTCCGAAGAACTGCAAAGAACTATGAAATATGGAACAGGCCCTCATTACAAGTGTGGTTATCATGGATTGGTAGGTGGTTATCATGGTGTGGTGAGGGTAGATGACTTGAGAAACATCAAAATTATCTATAATTGGAGTCACTATAATAATTTTAGGGAAATCTGGGATTGGGTAAGGAAATCTGGGACCACACATATACACAAGTGAACACCCCCCGCATGCCTCTGCCCCCACCTCCCTGTGCAGACGCACACATGGGCACGCACACAGCCCCGACCCCACGGCTCCCAGGAGCCCTGATGGCAGAGCAGGACCAGGCAAGACAGGGTGGAAGCCTGTGGCTGGGCTCCATCCCCTACACACACAGACTGGATTTGGCTGGGAGCAGCTTCTGTGCAGCACCCCCAGGCCCTACCAGTCTGAACTGTGTGGCCACCCGGCGCCTTCCCCCCTGCTGCCGGCTGCCTCACGTTCTGCTGCTGTGGCTGCTGCTGAGGCCCAGGGTTGGAGCCCAATCACAGGCCTCCATGCTGCCCTGCCCCACCCTCCTCTGCCATCCCGGTTTGCCCCACACTGCTGTCTGAGCTCCAGCTCTGGCCCCCTCCACCAGCCCTGGGCTGGGCTGGGCTGGGCTGGGCTGGTGGGTAGGGTGGGACCCATTTGGGACTTTTGCTTCAATTCTCACCTGGTGCCTGGGATGCCAGGGCAGCCTATGAAATCCAGGACTGTCCTGGCCAAACCATGACATATGGCCAATCCTATCTATAATCAGATTGATAAGATGACATCCTCAAGGTAGGCCAGTGTTTGATGGGCAGTATAAGAAGAGACCTGGAGTTACTTAATGTAGGGCAAGATTGGGAGGCGATAGCTCATGATAAAGAGGAATGGAGACACATCAAGGAGGCCAAGGTGCCACAAGTGTTGATTGGCCATCATTAGTATGTTAAAGAAATAAACAAAGGAACATCTTGTATTTCAAATTAGTAGCAATAATAGATACTACAGGAGGAAAAGCTGGATGCTGCCCAGCAGCTGAATCAAGGGGGAGAGGGGAACAACTGGGTCAAGCAGATTTTCTTCCTTGACACTGCTTCCTAGATCTAGCTCATAATACAGGTTTGAAACTACATTAATGGTGCAGAATGGGAGAATTTCTAAAGTTATACACACTAGAGTTTGTATTTCTCTTAGATACTTTTCTTCTTCTTCTTTTTTTTTTTTTAACAGCCTTGTCCTTGAGGTTGCAGAACCAGAGTCAAAAGTAAGAAAATATTAAAATTCAGTTGTCTTTGCTATCTTAATTTGATGGTGCATGTAACATGCATTAGGGTACAATCGTTAGCTATATTGTCAAATACTATTTTTTCCCAAAGGACTCTGTCTCATTCATTTCAGGGGATGGACACATGTGGAAGAAATATTTATATTGCACAGGCCACTGCACTTCCCGTGTTCATTATCTTTCACCTGACTTTGCAACCTAAATTATTTTGCTTTTACTTGCATGTTCTGCATGTTTGCTGTGCGGCCCTAGCTTACATTGTTATTGTCCTTGACTTCATGAGATCTTTTTGGTGCAAGTGCATCCCAATGCTTTCCCTACTCTTTTGTTTCCTTCTCCTGACCTAACCCTCCCCCTCCAAAAGCAAACGCAACACATGCAATACAGAGGAACTCTGTTTACCTTTATTTCCCCCTCTTCCTTTATTTTTGTCTTTAGATTTTAAATGTTCTTGCCTTAACAGGTTTTCTCTCTCTGAAACACACAATGCAGTTCCTATTCCAATCCGTGCCTTTCCATGTCCTACCCTTCATATTACCCACTTATATGTGCATGTGTGTTCAGCTCGGCACATTTTCATCAATCTTTGATTAAAGTTAAACAGAAGTTTTTAAAAAACATTTTAAAAACCAGGATGTAAAAATAAACTGCTAAAGAACAAATTTAAAAAAATTAGGTTAAAAAATTAAATCTAAAAATCATAGAGTCCCATCAATCCAAACACAAGTACTCAGCACCTCTTTTTATTTGTATAGTATCATGTGACAATGGTGGGGATACACATATTGGACTGACACTCCTGAAGGTGCTCAGTTAGCCACCCAGCAATATGGTCATCAGAAGTACTGGGTTCACAGTGCTTTGTATATTTTGCTCTGCAAGGATTAAACTTAAAGGGACAGAGATGCATTAACAGTACATGGATACCTGTCCATTATGTACTCAGTTCACGTAAGTGGCTCATCATCTGTCAGCTAGTAAATACTTCCAGTCATTGCTGATATGGCCAGACTTTGAACTAGTAATACAGAAGTGAAAAGCTCAACTACTGAGTCATGTTAAGATTACATTAATTAGAAGTAGGGTCCTTTTGTCCTGAATAGCACAGCAGTATTGCCCTACACATTGAAAATATATTCCTTTGGCAAGATTTAAATAACATCAATTCCAACTATGCTTGAATATTTTACACTTTCATAACAAACAGTACTATTACTAGGGTCTGTAATTTTTGCTCAGTAATGTCTTTTATGATGTCATAAACAGGAGGTTATGGCTTTTCATTATGAGCCAGAAGGGAGAGAGGGAGGAGGAAATGGTTACAAGGAAGGATGCTGTGTAATCCCAAGCTGCTATCTAGCTGCTATGAAGTGTGTGCATTACCATTGTTGCTGCCCCCTTGAATTCACTGCCTTGAATTCACAGCCCCCTGACTGGTTACACTACACCCAGTTCAGTAAGATGGGGACTGTCCAGGAAGGGAAGTGACCCTGGGTTTTGGGGCTAAAAATTTCCTACTACTATCTATTTTATTCAATAACTACTAAATGCAGAAACACCATTAGGGTGCTTTTTACCCATGTAAAAGGGAGTCAAATTAGGACCTATATGCATATTTAAATGCTACCACTTGGTAGCTGAAATATTGCACATAAAGTTAGGGACACATGAATCATTCATAATGGCATTCAGATAAATCCATCAGGCTTTGTTTTAGTTGAAGGTTAATTAGTCCATGCAGCTGTAGTTGGAATATCAACTGTTGTGAATTCTAACTCCTGTCTCAGGCAAAAATCTCGGCATAACAGTACAGAGGCTCTTTATGGGCAGCTGGTAAGTAGAAGAAAATGAGAATGAAGGTAGTTCAAAGGATGGCTCTGTTTAAACAATTGCAGCCAAAGATTATGGGCTGAGGTTTGCAGCCATATTAAACCATCAACCCTCTGTTTTAAAAATGGTTTTGAGATTTGATGCAACTGTTTGAATGATCTTGAAGTACCTTTTACAGCTGTTTGATCCTAGTGGTTTGTCTATCAGCTATATAAGCTCAAATCCTACTTCAGCCACAATGAGGAAAATGTAATAACAGAAGAAGGATTTATAGGGCATGTCTACACAAAATGCTTACTGCTCAGTAGCTTGTTACTACTGAGTAGTAACATCTCCAGGCACAAGCCATGACGTGATGCTACTGCACAGTAGTAATGAGCTGCTGTGCAGTAAGCCTCACTAAGCAACCATGCTGGGATGCCACTGCGGAGTAATGCTGGCTACTGCACAGAAATGCCAGTTATGCAAGTACTAAATGACTGTGCAGTAACGACTGCAGTGGGAGGCTCATGTAGACGTGCCCACAGAGTAGGACATTTTTTTTTTGGGGGGGGGGGGGTGTTTTAGAGAAGGAAGTTCCAAAGCAAGAAGTCTGTCCATAATAATGATGAACAGACTCTATAAAATCTGTAAGGCCACCATGATTTAAATCACAATCACATTATTACATAGAACTACATTTAGAAGCAAAATATGTTTATGCGTTTCCACAAATGGTGAATACAATATTGAAGTTTAATACTAGCAGCTAGGCTCCAATTTGGAAATATTTCAGTGATATATCTACAATATTTAAATCAGTACAAAATAAGCAAATCTAGTTTTGATTAACATTCAAGCAAATGCATCATCCGGTATATTGATAAAATATCTAACATGTTCCACCTAAGAAGTAGCTATAAATATTTAGCATAAATATCTTGCATATATTGGGCTCCCAAGGCACTAGTGTTTTGTTTGTAAATATTAAAACAACTAAAAACAAAGATAAACATAATTGATATATTTTATATATTGGGAAAATTGAGGCACATAGTTATTAATCTTACAAACTCTCTAAAGCTGTCAATAATGGCACAAAATCTAGCTTTCCAATCGAGTTCCCTATACATTGGACTACAGTCCCTCTATTATATGATGGGGAGAATGATTCTTCAGTGATAGGATCCAAATTTACATATCTTATACATTCATAAGCATTACTGAAATAAATGGGGACTTGGCTAAACAAGAAATGCATTTTTGCATATAAACAAAATTGCAGGATTGTGGTTCATAATTTGTAAAGTCCCAGAGCCTTGGAATCTTTTAGTTGTAAAATGATTAAAAAGTTGAAAATATGAAGTGGTAGTGTTCAAAGAAACAAGATATAACTGCCACTATACCTTTGAATGTAGTGTTCACTGTCAAAAAGGCCAATATGTTTTCTACCATAAAATTACTTAAGTAAATTAATGATGGTGCAATGTAAGGACAAGAAGTGAAATGATACCTTGTGTTATGCTAAAGTGAAGATGTCTTTTTCCATTAACATGATTGTTGTCTCAAAGAACAATTTGCAAGATTTGAAAAAGGAATTATATAGATTTGTCTTCAGAAACTCACGTGCACTGTGGATGATAATGTGTCTGGCATTTTTCACAGAACAGCTGAATCCACATGTATAAGCAAATATCCTTGAGGCATAACATTGTATTATTCTTCTTTCTCTACATAATAAAGAGGCAATTACACATAGAAATTATATTTTCAGGAAGCAATAATTATCCATGAATTGAACTTTTTGGAAAGTTGTGATGCTGTCTGAAGTTGGAAAACAAAAGACTAGATTTGCAGAAAGCATAACTAATATTGTAAAAACATGGACATATAAGCTTTGGTACAACCAAGAGGAAAACAAGGACTTAATTGGTACAATAGAATAAAACCAGAACTAGCTAATTTGTTTCTTTTGACTGAATAATAAATTACAAATGTCTGCCTTGGACTATATTGGACTAATTCTTTTAGTTTTGGTCTACATACAGCATATCTAAACTTCTCCTACCTAAATAAATACCACCTCCATTTTCCATCTTAATAAAGGATGCATAATTAATTATCTTATGTTCATGAATCCACTTGAGTTGTGTTTTTTGAAATAAACATAATATACCTTGCTATATGAGGTATACCATGTTTACCCACATCCAAAATGATATTGAATTTAAGAAGACCCCCTAATAATTAGATTCTAGTCATGGAAAAATTATAAACTGCTTTCCCATACTTTACTTGTGCCACCTGTCACTTCCCCCCCACCGCTCTACTGTCTGGTGCTTACCTGCTTTGCCTGCAAACTGCCCCCCCCATGCCTATTGTTACATCCAATGATCCTATTAAGGGTCTTGTACCAGGTGTGCAGACTAACATATGATTATTCTTAACTATGAGCAAATTTATCAAACCCTAACAGTTACAATTCTAAATCAAAAAGCAAATAACCTCAGCCATTACAATTTGAATACTGTAGTTAGTCAAAAGTAATACAGCATGCTCACCACTCCCAAGATATAAGAAATGCAATGTCTCTTGTTGATCAGGCCATGAGGCCTTGTCTGGGTCTCCAGGTTTCTACATCTGAGTTCTGCACAGGGAAGAATCTTGGATTGATGACTGGATCTTTTAGGAGTGTATTCCAACGTCGGACTCTTCTTCTTCTTATATAACCTTATAGTTACTGGATTTGTTATCCTATAATTAGCCTAAGCCATTCCATATAATGCATATTAATAAGCTTGCTTCCCCTTGCCATATATGGCTAAACTTAACTGTAATTTTCCATTCATAGATTCATAGATTGTAAGGCTGCAAGGGACCTTGGAAGATCATTGGGTCGAGCTGCCTGCACCAAGCAGGAAAGGCAACTAGAAGTCAGGTGACCCCAGCAAGGTGACTATCTAGTCTCTTCTTGAAGATTTCCAGGGTAGGTGATTGCACCATCTCTGGAGGGAGCTTATTCCACAGTCTGGACACCCTGACTGTGAAGAAGTTTTTCCTAATGTTGAGCCTGAACTGATCTTCCCCAATATTGTGGCCATTACTCTTGATTTTCCACTCAGGTGCCCTGGTGAACAGTTGCTCACAAAGACCTTGATGTACTCCCCTAGGGTACCAGTACCAGGTCCCCTCTCAGCCTTCTTTTCTTCTGAAGAGTCCCTGATCCCTCAGTCTTTCCTCGTACGGCTTACCGTGTAAGGCTCTGGTCATATGGGTGGCTCTTTGGACTCTCTCCAGCTTGTCGATAACCTTGTTAAAATGTGGTGCCCAGAACTGGATGCAGTACTCCAGCTATGGTCTCACCAGTGCTAATTCTTAGGTAATCTTTCCATTCTTAAGTGGCAGTAAAGTTTGCAACTGATTGTTCCTCCTTTTCCAAGTCAAAAGTTCCTTATTTTAGTTAGCCAGCTTGTTGTTCTGATCACAGTCACCTGGACAGGGTATTTCCAAACTTCCTTCTTTTGCCTGGAACAGGTCATGGTCAAATGCACATCACATGCCAAGCCTTATTCTAAGTCTGCAGCTGTCTGAAGTTTATGGTAATCACCAAGCCTACAGCTGGGCGCACAACTTATGCTAAGCATCAAAGTTAAAACCCAGATCTGACAGCCTCTGGGCTTCTCTGAGGCCTTCTAGGGTCTCACTTGCACCTCCAATATTGCTACTTTGCAGTCTGTCCCACCTCCCCTGCTGCCACTTACCCTCAGTCATGGCCCTAGCTCCAGCCTGGAGCACAGAGGACCACATGGGGCCAGGCAGGAGTAGCTGTGGCAGTGGCAACTCCACCCACAGTCCTGGGACCAAGTCAGAGCTGTAGTCTGAGCTGGGGTCAGAGATGCTACCACTGCTGCTTGACCAGGCAGGTCTCAGAGCCACTATGTATTCTATGTCCCAGGCCATAGTAGGGTTAGAGCTGTAGCCATAGCTGAAGGAAAGTGAGGGGTGAGGGAGGCAAGGAGTGGGAGGTGGAAATGGCATAGGCTGTGTGGGAATCAACTGCAGCTCTGACCCCAAGCTGGGGTTGGGGTCTGGAGTGACTGCAGCTGCCAGATCCCCTGACTTGTATGTGAAGGCAAGGGGCTTTATTTTCCCAATGCTGAATGAGGGAAAAAACCTTGTTTTGGATTTGAGTAAATACAGTATTATCAGGTTTTTATGCTATACTTCCAGAAAGTCATGTGTTCCTCAATCCCTCTGGTCAAGGGAAAGGGCCCTGGCAGGAGCAGACTCATTCTGCAGATCATTGCATGACTATGTAGGTGGTGTTGCAAGCAGGGATTTGGCTTCTTTGACCACAGGATGTTGTTCCAAGGATGTTGCCTGCTAGGAAGAGATGGGATCCATCTGACAAAAAGAGGGAAGAGCATCTTCCCAGACAGGCTCACTAATCTGGTGAGGAGGGTTTTAAACTAGGTTAGCTGGGGGATGGAGACACCCTGAGGTAAGTGGGGAAGTGAGGGACCTGGAGGAAGCAGAAACAGGAGGGGGCAACAGGAAAACCTTCATTCTTCCTGAGAAAGTATGGCAATTGGCTAGACACCCGAGGTGTCTGTACACGAATGAATGGAAATGAGCAGGAAGAATGGGAAGTTCTTGCACAGTGAAGAACTACGATGTGATTAGAGTAACAGATATGGTGGGACAATTTGCATGACCGGAGCACTGTCATGGATGGGTATAAATTGTTCAGAAAGGACAGGCAGGGGAGAAGAGGAGGAGGAGTTGCAATGTATGTAAAAGAGCTGTATGATTACTGAGAGGTCCAGTTTGAAAATGGAGATAGGCCTCTTCAGGGGAGGCTAGAGGGAGGAGCAACAAGGGTGATGTTGTGGTGGGTGTGTGCTATAGATCACCAGGCCAGGAGGATGAGGTAGATGAGGATTTCTTCAGACGAGCAGAAGTTTCCAGATCACAGGCCCTGGTTCTCACAGGGGACTTCAGTCACCCTGACATCTGCTGGGAGGGCAATACAGGAGTGCACAGGCTATCCAAGAAGTTTCTGGAGAGCATGGGTGACAAGTTCCTGATGTGAGTATTGGAGAGACCACCTAGGTGCCATGCTCTTCTTGATTTACCGCTTGCAAGCAGGGAAGAATTGTTGGGGGATGTAGAAATAGATGGCAAGTTGGGCAACAGTCACCATGAGAAGATTGAGTTTAGGATCCTGACAAAAGGAAGAAAGAAGAGCAGAAGAGTAAGGACCCTGGACTTCAGAAAAGCAAACTTTGAGTCCCTCAGGGAATTCATGTGCAGGATCCCCTGGGAGGCCAGAACAGTCCAGGAGAGCTGGTTGTATTTTAAAGAACACTTACTGAGGGCACAGGAACAAACCATCCCGATGTGCAGGAAGCATAGCAAATGTGGAAAGCGATTAGGTTGGCTTAGCCAAGAACTCTTTGGTGAGCTCAAATGCAAAAAGGAATCTTACAAGAAGTGGATGCTTGAACAGATGATTAGAGAGGAGTATAAGAATACTGCTTGGGCATTCAAGGGTAAAGTCAGGAGGGCCAAAATGCAACTGGAGCTGCAGCTAGCAAGGGACGTGAAAGATAACAAGAAGGGTTTCTACAAGTATCTTAGCAACAAGAGTAAGGTCAGGAAAAGTGTGGGTCTTTTACTGAATCGGGGAGGCAACCTAGTGACAGATTATGAGGAAAAGGCTAAAGTACTCAATGCCTTTTTTACCTCAGTCTTCACAGGCAAGGTCAGCTTGCAGACTACTGCACCGGGCAGCACAGTTTGGGAAAGACATGAACAGCCCCCAGTGGTGAAAGAACAGGTTAGGGACTACTTAGAAAAGCTGGGCATGTACAAGTCCATGGGGCTGGATATAACACATCTGAGGGTGCTGTGGGAGTTGGCTGATATGATTGCAGAGTCACCGGCCATTCACGTTGAAAACTAGTGGCAACTGGGGGAGGTTCTGGATGATTGGAAAAGGGAAAACATAGGGCTCAGCTTTAAGAAAGAAAAGAAGAAGGATCCAGGGAATTACAAACTGGTTAGCCTCACTTCAGTCCCTGGAAAAATCATGGAGTAGGTTCTTAAAGAACCCTTTTCTAAACACTTGGAGGAGAAGAAGGTGATTAGGGACAGTCAGCATGGATTCACTGGGGAAAGTCATCCCTGACCAACCTGATTGCCTTCTCTGATGGGATAACTGGCTCTGTGGATATACCTTGACTTTAGCAAGGCTTTTGATACACTCCCACAGCATTCTTGCAAGCAAGTTGAGGAAGAATGGGTTGGATCAATGGACCATAAGGTAGATAAAAAGCTAGCTGGATTGTTGGGCTCAACAGGTAGTAATAAATGGCAGCCAGTAATAAGTGGAGTGCCCCAGGGGGTTGGTTCTGGGACTGGTTTTGTTCAATATCTTCATTAACAATCTGGAAGATGGGATAGATTGCACCCTCAGCAAGTTTGCAGATGACATCACGCTGGGGGGTGTAGTAGCTTCACTGGAGGGTAGGGCTAGGATTCAGAGTGATGTAGACAAATTGGAGGATTGGGCCCAAACAAATCTCATGAGGTTCAACAAGGACGAGTACAAAGTCCTGCACTTAGGACAGAACAATCTCATCCACAGTTCAGACTGGGGGCTGACTGGCTAGGCAGCAGTTCTGCAAAAAAGGACTTGGGGACACAATGGACAACAAGCTGGATATGAATCAACAGTGTGCCCTTGTTGCCAAGAAGGCTAATGGCATACTGGGCTGCATTAGCAGGAGTGTTGCCAGCAGACCAAGGAAAGTGACTATTCCCCTCTTTTCAGCACTGGTGAGGCCACATCTGGAGTACCGTGTCCAGTTTTGGGGCCCCTATAGAAAGGATGTGGACAAGTTGAAGACAGTCCAGCGGAGGGCAACAAAAATAGTTTGGGGGCTGGGGCAAATGACTTCTGAGGAGAGGCTGAGCAAACTAAATAAGCCCAATTCCAAGAAGAGAAGACTAAGGTGGGATTTAATAGCAGCCTTTAACTATGTGAAGGGGGGTTCTAAAGAGGATGGAGTTAGACTGGTCTCAGTGGTGGCAGATGACAGAACAAGGAGCAAGGGATGTTAAAATTGAATATTAGGAAAGGCTTTCTCATTAGGTGGGTGGTGAAGCACTGGAACAGGTTCCCTAGGGAGCTGGTGGATTCTCTATCCCTGAAGTTTTTTAAGGCCCAGCTCAACAAAGCCCCGGATGGAATGATCTAGCTGGGGATACTTCTACTTTGAGTAGGGGGTTGAACTAGGTGATTTCCTGAGGTCCCTTCCAACCCTAATTTTCTATGATTCTGTGACTTGCACGTACAATACCAACTGAATCTAAATCCAAATCCAAATAGGAAACCTGCATTGCTTTCTTGGTTGTATTTGGATCTCAAATACAAAACATAGAGAGAGAAGGTTTTTTTAAAAAAGAATTTTAAAGTGTGAAATTTGTGAAAAGAGCATCTTACACAACAAAATTGTTCCCTGTGTGAATCCATGGATATGGATTTTTAGATTTAGTGCCAAGAATATATATTTGTTCTACTTCTGTTAGTACTGGAGACTGGATTGGGTTTAGTTTTGATCTTTCTACCTAATCAACAATATTAACTAATTTGAGGGCCAAAATTGTCTTCGTTGGAGGTCTGTAGAAGGTGTTACTGGATAAACAATAATGCAGGAGTCATGGATCCAGAAGGACAGCAAGCCAGGGGAAAGCCTTGGGTTCTGGATGCATGGACTGTTTATTCATTTTATGAATCATTGGATAAAACAGAAATAATTCACAGACCCTAATTGTTAAGCCAAATGAGAGGATCTAAACAACAATTTTTATTGTGGAGCAGTAGGCAAGCCTCTGCAGACTATTTGGCTGGCTGCTCTCTAGCTGAGGGACTATCTCCCAGTTCCCAATCCTTCTAAACAATAGTGGGTATCTAAATGATAACTTTTGTCACTGTATCTTCCATCTTAACAATAACTACAACAATCTATTAACACAAAAATACATGAGTACTTCTCTACAGAAGTGAGGTTAATATCACACCACTCTGAAGACAGTCTTTGCCACTGACTTTCTTATTCCACCTTTTCTGAAGCTCTTTTAGCAAGTCTCCCTGGGAGAAAACATTGTCCTGCTTGAAGTGTCTGTGAAATACATGAGATAAAATGTGCTAACACTTTTTTCTGGGACAGTGCTGTATACATCTAAGCTAACCATGGCAAGTTATTGCTAATCATTCCAGGGGCATACTCTCACTAGCCACCTACGTTGCATTGCACTGCAGTTTGGAATGGCTGTGTATGTAAAAGGCTGTGCCATTCCTCATTTGTCCTGTGTTTTGACTCAGATTGATTTGGATCACTTTAAATGAGATATCTGTTTACAGCATATGCGTCTTTCAGGAGGTTTCACTTTCCTTCCCGACTGATGAGGAATCTGAGCTTTTGAGGCATCTGAGGAGCTTGCTTATTGATGATCTGGGTCTTTTTTCTATTTCTGTTGCTAAGATTGGAAAAGTCAGTTGAGAACAGTCCATGTCCAACTATTCTTTATGGACCTGAGAATTCTTTGGGAGTGCTCATCGATTCCAATAATTACATCTGAATATACTTCTCTATTCTATTTGGATCAGATGTAAACATGGATTCACTAGGCACTTCATAGTACCTTGTTGATCCTATCTATTTTAGGCGTAATTTCTCAGATTCGCTCTGTCACCAGACTTTAGTACTGGAAGCTTCCAGGCTCCTCTGTCAAAATACCATTTTTGTTACTGCTTCTGAGTTTCTTTCATCTCTCTGACAGCACCAGTAAGCTGTCACAGATTGGTAGGTTAGAACATATCTGTCAACACATTAATAGATGTGCTGGTGACTAGCCATTTGCTTTCAGAAAATCACCCCCACTGTCAAATGATTATTTTTCAGTAGATTTTTTTTTTTATGGTTTAAACAGACCATTTCATGAGACTATTCAAATGGGGATAATTAAGGTCTGCTGTCTTATATGAAAAGTCCCAATCCTGGGGAAATTGTTTTAACTCCAGGTCCATTAGCCTTACTTCTATCCTGGGGAAGATCCTAGAAAAGTTTGTTAAGGAGGCCATCCTTGAGGGACTGGCCCACGCTAACGTTCCAAGGGATAGCCAGCATGAGTTTGTTGTGGGTAGGTCTTGTTTGACCAATCTCATTTCCTTCTATGACCAGGTGACCTATCACCAGGACAAGGGAGAAGAGGTTGATGTCATATATCTTGACTTCAAAAAACTTTTGATCTGGTATCCCATGATCAGCTCTTGGCCAAACGGGCCAGTTGTGGCCTTGGCTCCACCACGATCCGCTGGCTGGGAAATTGGCTCCGTGGTCGGACCCAGAGGGTTGTTATTGATGGCAGTCACTCATCGTGGTGCCCTGTGACCAGTGGGGTGCCTCAAGGCTCTGTCCTGGGACCCATACTGTTCAACATCTTCATTAACGATGTGGACATTGGAGTCAGGAGTGGACTGGCCAAGTTCGCCGATGACACCAAACTTTGGGGCAAAGCCTCCACGCCAGAGGACAGGCGGGTGATCCAAGCTGACCTGGACAAGCTCAGCAAATGGGCAAACGAGAACCTCGTGGTGTTTAACACCGAAAAATGCAAGGTTCTCCACCTTGGGAGGAAAAACCTGCAGCGTCCTTATAGGCTCGGCAGTGCTACATTGGTTAGCACTACAGAAGAAAGAGACTTGAGGGTCATCATTGACCACAAGATGAACATGAGCCTGCAATGCGATGCTGCGGCTAGTAAAGCGACCAAAACGCTGGCTTGCATCCATAGATGCTTCTCGAGCAAATCCCGGGACGTCATTCTCCCCTTGTACTCGGCCTTGGTGAGGCCGCAGCTGGAGTACTGCGTCCAGTTTTGGGCTCCACAATTCAAAAAGGATGTGGAGAAGCTTGAGAGAGTCCAGAGGAGAGCCACGCGCATGATCAGAGGTCAGGAAAACAGACCTTACGATGACAGGCTGAGAGCCACGGGACTCTTTAGCCTGGAAAAGCGCAGGCTCAGGGGTGATCTGATGGCTACCTATAAGGTTGTCGGGGTGACCACCAGGATCTGGGGGAACGTTTGTTCACCAGAGCACCCCAAGGGATGACTAGGTCAAACGGTCACAAACTCCTGCAAGACCGTTTCAGGCTGGACAGAAGGAAGAATTTCTTTACTGTCCGAGCCCCCAAGGTCTGGAACAGTCTGCCAGCGGAGGTGGTTCAAGCACCTACATTGAACACCTTCAAGAGTAAATTGAATGCTTATCTTGCTGGGATCCTATGACCCCAGCTGACTTTCTGCCCTTTGGGCGGCGGGCTGGACTCGATGATCTCCCGAGGTCCCTTCCAGCCCTGATGTCTATGAAATCTATGAAACTCAGAATCAGAGAACTGAGACCCAATGTCATTAAAAACTTCCTCTAGAATCCCATGCCTTGCAAATATGACCTGCAGATTGGCTACCAGAAACTCCTGGCTAGAGGAGCTCCTGATAGTACTGGGCAAAGTGGATCCCTCTGGATACAAGGAATAGTAATCTGTACCTATTAAATAAGTATTTGAATTCTACATAAATAGATCAATGACAGCCTTTTCATATACCCTGGATGGAACTGGATGGGTTGGAGCAGCTCAACCTGCTGATGTGGTTGAAACTTAAACAGATTAACAATGCCTGCAATAGTATATTGATCCTGGGCCAGTACATCACTTCATGTACTTCCTTTTTACATTTCTTTCTTCCTAAATGGCCCTCATGGATCTTCTGCAGCATTTCGTTTCAGAGGCTCTTCAGTATTATTAACTTACTGCTTTATCATTAACTTACTGCAAAGAAAGAAAAAACGTTGCTACTATTTAGTTGGTCTAGTAAAGGATATCACCTCTGAACCAAGAGCTTTGTGTATCTGCGTTAAAAAACTGCCTTCTACCACCAAAATGTCATGCCCACAATTCTGGTAATCTGCTACTGCTACGTTGCAGATGTTTAAGTACTCTGGCCAACATATAACTATCATTTCTTTCATGACTTCTATTGAGTTGTCTTTCTCAAGTTTTAAAAATTATTATTTGCAGCAGTTTTCTATCTGCTATATTAAATTATATGATAAATAAATCTACATAGGCTTCCACCTCTATCTCATAGGTCTTTCCTGTTTCTATAGCAGGATATATAGCATTAGAGAGTGCATCCACAGGAAACATATATTTACCTGGCATGTTGGTCCAGACTAAATCATACTTTTGCATCTGGAACATGATTCTTTGAATCCTTATAGTACAAATTGTAATTGTTTGTTAAGTAGTGCTATTAGGAGCTTACTGCCTTTTCCCACACACAGTCCATACTTTTTTCATATACAATCTGGTCATAGATATACTGGTGAAATCTCACAGGCAAACATTACTTCCAGTACCTCCTAAATTTGTGCATATCTGGTTTCTGCCTTGGTCATTGATTTGGATGCATATTTGCCAATTGCTGTCATATTTTTTGTGAATTGCCAATCACTGTAATATTTTTGCAAAATTACTGCAGCAACTCCTCCAACTCTATTACAGCTGATTAAATGTTTATAAGTTTTTCACAAGTAGAATGTTAATAATGGCTCTTGAATCAGCTGTTGCTTCAAAGCAAGTCCTGATTCTTCTTCTTCTACATTCATTTGTATTTACAAATAATGTTGTC
Source organism: Crocodylus siamensis (assembly GCF_052110815.1). NCBI lineage: Eukaryota > Metazoa > Chordata > Crocodylia > Crocodylidae > Crocodylus > Crocodylus siamensis. The sequence goes on from NC_143395.1 coordinate 20,789,245, forward strand.
AATGGTGTTGTCTTCGCTAACAAATTAAACATACATTTTCCCAGGTATTTAGGATTCTCAAGAAATGTTGCGGCTATTTTTTGACTAGTGACATGGCACAAATTCAATTGCTTTAATTTTCATATAGTCAGATTTCACCTGTTTGGCAGAGACGATAACCCCGTGTAAGTCAGTTCAGTGACTCCCAGTACGCACTTTGCTCTACTCAATTTCAAATTTACAGCTCTTGTAGCCTCCAACTCTTCTCAAAGCCTGCAATAATATTTTTCTTTGATGTATTCCCAGATGAAACTATCATCCATTGAGATGGTCCATATCAGGAAAATGCTCATAAATCGTGTATATGGTTTTGTGATACTTTTCCGGAAATACCAAAAGGCACACAGAAATCCGTACATTCAAAGTGGACAATCCAATCTACATAATTCAGAGCTTTCCTCAGTGAGCTTCAGCTGCCAAAATCCTGAGGAGAGATCCAATTTACTGAAAAACTGGTAGGGGCAGGTGAGTATGACGCTTTGTTCTGGCAATTACCTTAGGGGACCACAAAGGACTGATGAGTTACTATGGATAGCTGAAATTATGTTTGAGGTACAAGGAGGAGGGTCATTTGGCAGTGGCCTGACCATAAGAGGTTTGCATGGAGTGAGGAGATAAGGGTCATGGGGTGTGAAAATGTAAGAAGGAATGGAAGTGTAATTTGTGCAGAGAATTGGATGATATGTTCTGCACCTGCTGATCTTTCACAAATACAGTCAAAAGAAGACAAGATGGAGAGAGTATGGCAAGATAAAGCAGGCAGGGAGAGGGGAGAGAGACTGCAGAGGTACAGATCAGGGAAGTGGAAGCAGATGTGGCAGGAGAAAATAATAATCTGGAGGGGAGGGAGGGATGGGATGCACAGAGAATGGGGAGCTGTGAGGGAGAGAGAAGGAAGAGATAAGGACAAAGGGAAGAAGGGCGGATAGGAGGTGGGAAAAGAGGCTATAGAGAGAGAATGGGGAGAGGGGAAGATGATTCAGGGATGTGTAGTAGAAAAGATGGAGGAAGGGAAAGGGTCAGAGGGAAGTTGGGAGGTCACAATAGGAGGAATAGGGGAAAGGAGAATGGCAATGAGAAGGAAAAGGGTGAGGGGGTGGGGGAAGAAGACCACAATATGGAGGGGTCTGGAGGATGCGTGAAGCAGAAATAGGAGTGGGAGGTGCTTGAAAGGAGGCAGAGATGCAGGAGGGAACAAAAGAAGATGGACAGACAACAGGAGTCTCCCTTCAGCCCTGCCCCACCCGACCCATTCCTAACTCTGTAGCGCTCAGATTCACTGGGGCCTGCAAAAAGAGGCCAAAGCACTGCTGGGATAGAGTTCTTAGAGGCAAGCAAAATATGAAGTTTTTTGTATGTAATGGACATAGTAAAAGGAGAAGGCAGAGGAGGAAGAACACAAGAAGAGAAGGAAAAATCGGTCTTGAGTTTGGAATCAGAAGTGGAGTCATGCCCAGACCTAGTCCTCCATGCAATGAACTTGATAGATTGAACTTGGAGGGTTGTTGTTGGTATGTGTTGTAGGGCTTGGGTCCTTGCTTGACCAGCACCCTACCCCCTAACAACATCAGGTGGGATTCTGAGTTAGCACAACCTGCATGTTCCTGCTTTCCTGCCACGACCTGATGTTCTTCTTCTTGGGAGACAGTTCCCAGCAGCTGGCTTGTGGAATCCCACACAATGGTTTCTTTGTGGGGCTCCAACTTCCCCTTTACCCCACCCTCACCATATCCAAGGCCAAGACAGACATCAGTACCTGAAGTCTCAATTACAGATGATTGATTTTCATCTGAAAGTCTTGCTGTTGAGGGGATGAGAGATCTCCTGACCATTAGCTCCTCGTAGGCTATCCTTTGTCTATGGATTGAGGCCCCTACAACTTAATTCACTTCAATCTTGAGGTACTAGTGCTCTCATAAAGGAAAATTCAGAAGTAAACATCAATGGAAATCAATCAGCATCCACTGGTGGGCACTTGGGTCCCTCCTATTCAGGCCCACAGACCTCTGGCTGGGTGCCTCTTGTCTCACCCTTAATGCGCTGTGCTGTGCAGGCTCAGGAGTTTCCTGCTGTGCCCTCACAGCTGTAATCTGGACCCTCCAGTGGTGACCACCCCTGCCCACCTCAGCCTCATTTGACCTGGGGCTGGATATGGCTGGGTTGCTCCTGTCATAGCTCCAGCTACCTGCCTCGGTGGCCCTGTTCTGTTTCCCACCGTGTACTGGCCCCATGCTGCTGCAGCCCTGTGATTCCATGCTGCCTGCCTCTCAGCCGCGTGGCTTGGTCCTGAGCTTCTGCCCTGCCTCAGGGGTTTTCTGGCAGCATGGCTCAGCATGACTCTTCTGCTCCTGCCAGCCTCAGTCCTGTGTGCTGCTTCCCTGCCATGCTCAGAGATGCCGTTGTCCCCCTCCCAGGATTCCTCCAGGGTGTGCCACTCCCTTGGCATGCAGCCCTGCCCTGCTGGCCTCAGTGCTGCATGTTGCTTACCCACCGTGCTTGGCGGTGCTCCACAGCCCTCTTCTGGGGTTCCTCTGGGGTGTTTCCCTGCCTTGGCATGCAGCCTGCTCCTGCTGGCAGTGTCCCATGGCATTTCCCTGTTACCTGGCTCTCTCTCCTCTGCTTCTCCACCAGCTACTCTCCCTGTCACCTTTTCACAGGCTTGCACTTCTCTTGGGCCTTGCCCTTTCTTCCCACTGATTCACAAGCTCAAGCTGCTTCAAAAATGGTGCATCTGAAACTCTTGTCCTGGTGTTTGCATGCAGCTGCTGCTCATCAGCCTGCCTACAGTGAGTGATGGGGAAAGTCAGGTTGGGCTGTCTCTTCCCTTTTCACAAGGGTGGTGAGTAATATCTTGAGATAAATATGATCATTGTGCTAAAATGGTTAATGTAAGGTGCATTCATAGCAATGCAAAATGGGTGTGGGTGGACCTGCATTTGGGTCAGATAGAGGCATATGGAATGTGGGATCCCAGGGCAGGGGAAATGTGAAGACCTTATAGGAATATGGAAGGATGGCCCATCCATGTGGTCAGGCAGTAAAGAAAACAGGACAGCAGGTGTGGTGGTGCTAATTAAAGATCTACAGCTGTGACTATAATAAGCTATCAGGAGATAATTGGGGGAAGTGTGTTACAGGTGATTAGGGAGAAGGGAGGGGAATGGTTAATGAATATTTATGTACCAGACTGAGGGGCGTGCTGTGCCTTCTTAGATGAACTAACAGTTCTACTGGGAACACTGCCCCAATATTGGTTTGAGATTCTAACTGTATATTGGAGGAAAGGGATATAATAGGGAGTGATGTGCCAGGATTAAATAGGTCTTCATAGATACTGGTGAGGAGGGTAGTGGAGAATAAACTATAGGACACCCAAAAGGCAGTACCTAGCGGATGTGGTGTGCCACTCATGGTCCTGCATAGATTTCATTTTTGGATTTGTAGACTGGAAAGTTGAGCAGCAGAGAGAATACTGGTCTTATTCTCAGACCACCTGCCCTGAGGATGGTGTTGGAAGTAGGAGAGCAGAGTAAAGAATCCCAGGTAGAGGGCAGTAGAAGTTAAATACAAGAATTTTGGAAGATGAACAAGTGTGCAGTTGGTATAGGAGCTACTATGAAGAATGGGGAGCAATGAAAGGAATATATACAAGTAGAGTGAGATGGTGGGAAGATGTTAAAAAGCACAAGCCTTTTTCAGAATGTGGGTAAAAGAAGGGCTTGGGAAAAGTGGAAGAGGTTTATAAGACTGCAATGGAGACTGCAGCATCTCCTATGACTGGTAGAGAAGGGATTCCCAGTAGTGCAAGAAATTAAAGGCATGAAGAACCCATTGAAGGAGTGATTTAAAAAGAAAAGACAAAGAAACATCTTCCTTGTGAAAGGAGGAAGAATGGTCTTCTTATTTTGCCTGAAGGGGAGGGGAAAAAAGTATTATGACAGTGCAGGATGAGGGGAGCGTGCCTAACAAAGACAGAAGAGATACTGAGTACAATGAGGGAGTTTTAGCAAAATTTATACTCCAGCAGAGTGTTGCATAAGGGAGCCCTTGACTCCAGGGTTAGAGGTGAACTTGTAGGAAAGTGAGAGGCATCAGCAAAGAAATGTGGACTTTGGAAAAATCATGGAAGGCAATCTGAGCCTGCGAGACCGGAAAGACCCCAGTGAACCATGCAGTTGCGGCAGAATTTTACAAGTCTTTTTGGGACATACTAAGTGCAGGCCTGTTAGCAGTGTTCCAGGAGTGTCTGGAAAGGGAGCAGCTAGAGGCAGATGTGGATACAGGAATAATAAAACTATTGTATAAGAAAGGAGATCAGGAAAAGTTGGGAGAACTGGAGGCAAGGTGCTGGTGAATAGATTAAAAAGTCATAGGAAAGGTGGTCTGCAGTGATCACATTTGTGTAGTCCCTGGCAGGAGTTTCTGTTTGGTGCACTGAACAACATGAGGGTCCCACCAAAGTTTCTAAATTGGATTAGGGTTTGTACAATGGAGCATGATATAAGGGAGGAGTGAATGGTCATCTAATGACGGAAGTCAGGGTCAGATCAGGTGTGAGACAGGGTGCCTTCTGTCAACACTCCTATTCATTTGCTCCATTGAGCTGCTAGTGCAGAGGATCAGGGCAGATCATGTGATTGAGGGTGTGCCAATCCCCAGAGGAAAAGGCATGCAAGCAATATGTATGTTGCATATGAACAATGTTAATATCTTAATATATTAATATGAACAATGTTAATCATGACCTCCAAGTCTCTAGCACCATGACTGAAAGAGACTTGGGAATCATGATCAGGGATCCTGGTTTTCTCTGATTAAATATTTCAAATTCTCTGATTAAAAACCCAAAATCCATGACAAAAATTAAAGGCCACCTACACCCCCTAGTCTCCACAGCCCTCCTGATGCCCCTCACAACAGCCCTCCAGACCCACAGACACAGACATACAGACACTGACACCCACCCCAACAGGTAAGTGTGTGTGGGGGGAAGGGGCAGGGCAGGGCAGGGGAAAGGGAAGGTGCTGGGGGGCATAGATCAAGAAGGGGGGGAGTGTGCCCCTATGCCCACTCCCAAGAGTAGGGCCAGGGGGTGAGGGCAGGGGTGCCACTCTGTGGGCCACACATGTGCCAGCTGGCCTGACAGGAGATTTGCACATGGAGGCCACCACCACAACTCTCCCACTGCACCCTGTGCTACTGTCCCACAGTCACCTGCATGGCTTTGTGGGCAAGTGGCATAGGGCGCAGCAGTGGCAGTGCGGTAGCAACTAGTATGGGCCACATACGTGCCTCCTGGCCAGGGGGTGAAACAGGGGGCTTGCATGCAGCGGCATGCCCTGCAACCAGCTGCACGGCTCTGCAGTGGTGTGGGGTGGTAGCAGCTGCATGCAGGCTGGGGGGGGCTTTGCGGGCAAGCACTGCCACTGTGGAGCCATGCCCTTCACCCCTGCATCCTATAAGTAAGTGGGGTTGTGGGGCAGGGCTGGGGAAGATGGTTGTAGGCTGAGGGAACGGGGGGTGCTGCCAGCCCCAGGCAGCACATTGTAGCTGGGAGCAGGGCCAGGGGGTGATGGCAGTGGTGCCCCTCTGCTGGGAGGCTTTGTGGACAAGTGATGTGGAGCACAGTGTGGTGGTGCCCGCCACGTGCGGGCTGCACATATGCCACCTGGACACCTGTCCAGGGGAGGGGGAGAGGAAAGCAGGCATGTGGCCAGAGCACAGCTCCGTGGCTGGCTCTGCAGCCATGGTGAGGGATGGGGACATGGGGGGTGGGTGGAGGCTTGCATGTGGCAGCTGCTGCCACTTTTCTGGAGGGCCATGATGACGGTGACAGCCGCTGCCTACAAAACCTCCTGCTGCCTCCATAGAGCCGTGCCTGCAGCTATGCGGCCGCTGCCACCAGCCACACAGCTCTGAGCACTGCTCCATGGTGGCAGCGGGGGGTTTTGTACGCAGTGGCCATCTGGATAATGTATAAATATTCTATGTTTTTGTGTTTCTATGTCTTATTTGTTGAAGTTTTGAAAGTTGATGGAAACATGGTTTAAGTTTTGACATCTCATTGTTTTTCTTCCATGGTGATACAGAATTTTGTAATGCGATGTAAGCTGATGGAAGCAGATTTTTTAGTTTTTGATAAATAATAATAATAATTATAGTTTCCCATCAGTATGTTTTCCTAATATGGGCCATATGTTTAAAAGAATTGTTCAGTGTTGGCTGCTTTTAATCAACTTCATAACTGGTTTCTATTACTGAGCACATGGTGCTTTTGGCAGCAGTTTAGAGTTGGACAATATATTTAATGAAGTTTACTTGTATGCATATATAAGATGAGGATCTTTTCCCCCCATGCTAACAGGTATCTCAGTGAATGGAATGGGATTGTAAATCCTCTATTGTTTATTGAATGGTAGCATAAAAATGGGTATATATATCATATAGCCGGGGGGGAAATTATTCCAATGGTAGAGACGCCAACAAGGGGGGATGTACTGCTCACAAACAGGGAGGAATTGGTTGAATGTGTGAAGGTGGGAGGTAACTTGGATGAAAGTGACCACAAAATGATAGAATTGAAGATCCTAAGCACAGGAAGGAGATCAGCAGAATAAGGACACTGGACTTCAGAAAAGCAAGCTTAATTCATTTAGAGGACTGATGGGCAGATCCCTTGGAAGGCAAATCTGAGGGGAAAAGGAGTCCAGAAAAGCTGGTTGTACCTCAAGGAAGCTCTCTTAACACAGGAGTGAGATATCCTAATAAGGTGCAAGCCTGGCTAGACACCAGTCTCTTCAAGGCGCTGAAATTCAAAAAGGAATCCTATAAAAAATTGAACCTTGGTCCTTGTTCCAGAGACAAATATAAGAATATCTGTGGGCATGCAGAGAGAAAATTAGGAAGGCCAAGGCACAATTTGAGATGAAGCAGGCAAGGGACATAAAAGGCAATAAAAAAGGATTCTGTAGCTATGTCAAAAATGAGAGAAGACCAGAGTTTCCCTTAAAGGATGTGGAAGGCAATCTTGTTACAGACAATGCCAAGAAGGCCAAAGCCTTTTTTTACTTCAGTTTTCACAAATAGGGGCACCTACTAGGTGATGAGTGGAGTTGGCACCAGAGATAGGGTAGGAGACAAACAGCCTAGATTATTGTAAAACAGGTTAGGGATTACTCAGAGAAGCTGGATGTTTTCAAGTTGGCAGGGCTGGATGGGACGTACCCAAGGTTATTAAAGGAACTGGCTGAGCTAATTTTGGAGCCACTAGCTATCCTTTTTGAAAATTTGTGGAAGAAAGATCTGGGGAACTGCACACCAGTCAGTCTGACCTTGTGTCCTTATTGTGAAGAAAGCTAACAGCATACTGGGCTGAAGTAGTAGGACCATTGCCAGCAGATTGAAAAAAAAAAGTGATAATTCCCATCTATTTGGCCTGGGTGAGGCCACATCTGGAGTCCTGGGTCTAGGCTTGGGCCCTCCACTACAGAAAGGATGTGGAAAAATGGGAGAGAGTACAGCAGAGGGCAACAAAATGTTTATAGGGCTGAGGTACATGATTTCTGAGGACAGACTGAGGGAACTGGGCTTTAGTCTTGAGAAGACTCGGTGGGGGGGTGTTAATTGCAGCCTTCAAGTACTTGGAGAGTGGTTCCAAAGAGATGGAGCTGGACTCTTCTGAGTGGTAACAGATGAGAGAACAAGGAACAATGGTCTCAAGTTGCAGCAAGGGAAGTTTAGGTTAGATATCAGGGAAAAAAAATCTTATGAGGCAGGTAGTAAAGCACTGGAACAGGCTACCCAGAGAGGTGGTGGAATCTATGTCTATGCAGGTTTTTAAGATCCAGCGAGACAAAGCCTCAGCTGGGTTGATAGAGTTGGGAATGGCTCTGCTTTTAGGAGGGGGTTGGACTAGGTGACCCCTTATGGTCTCTTCCAACCCTAATTTTTCTATGATTCTGTGATTTTTATGATACCTAGAAAGGTCATGGAGCAGGTCCTCAAGGAATCTATTGTGAAGCATCTGGAGGAGAACAAGATTATCAGGAACAGTCAGCAAGGATTCATCAAAAGCAAGTCATGCCTGGCCAATCTGATTTCCTTCTATGATAAAGTGACAGGCTCTGTAGATGAAGGGAGAACAGTGGATGTGGGTATACCCTTACTTTAAACAGCTCTTGACACTGTCTCCCGTGGCATTCTCATTAACAAGCTAAAGAAATATGGATTAGATTAAAGTACCGTAAGATGGATACATAACTGGTTGGGCCCTTCTAGTCAGGGAGTAGTTCTCAATGGCTCAATGTCTAGTTCGGAGGAGGTATCAAGTGGAGTTCCCCAGGGGTCTTTCCTGGATCTGGTACTGTCCAACATCTTCATTAATAGCTTGGATGTGCCAGTACTCTGGAGTGCATGTTAGCAAATTTACAAGTGACACCAAGTTGGGTGGAATTGCGGACACTCCAAAGGTGAGGATCCAGAATGACCTGAATAGATTGGAGAAATGGTCTGCGATCAAAGATTTAACAAGGACAAGTGCCAAGCCCTGCACTTGGGACAATATAAGTGCATGCACAAATACAGACTGGGGAATGACTGGCTAGGCTGCAAAACTGTAAAGAAGGACCTGGGGGTTACAGTGGACCATAAGCTGAATATGAGCCGACAGCATGCTCTTATTGCAAAAAAAGTCAATAGAATACTTAATTGTATTAACAGGAATGTCATTTGCAAATCTAGGGAAGTGATTCTTCTGCTCTATTCAGCAGCGGGCACCCCTCACTTGGAGTACTGTGCCCAGTTTTGGGCCTCACCTGTCAAGAAGGATGTGAACAGATTGGAAAGAGTCCAGTGCATGGCCACCAAAATGATCAGGGGGCTGGGAGACCAGACTTCTGAGGAAAGACTGAAAGAAATAGGGTTATTTATTCTGGAGAAGAGAAGGCTGGAGGGGGCAGGGGGAGAGGAATTTGATATCAGTCTTGATATCTGAAGGGTGATTATAGAGAAAATGAAGATGGACTTTTTCTGTGTCTGTAGCTAACATGACTAGGAGCAATGGCCTCAAGGTGCAGCAGGGGAAATTTAGGCTGGATATTAGGAAGAACTTCCTGACTATGAGTGTTGTCAGGCATTGAAACAAGTTACATAGAGAAGCTATAGAATCTACATCCTTGGAAACTTTCAAAAGCAGGTTAAACAGACACTTACCTGGGATGGTTTAGTTAGGAATAATCCTACCTTGAGCAGGAGGTTGTACTAGATGATCTTATGAGCTATCTTCCAGCCCTACTTTCCTATGATGCCATGATCCTAAAGCATCTCCCTTTCACTGATATATTTTTCCTGAATATCCAGTTATTTTGATGTTTGTTGGACTCATGTTTAGCCTCAGTTTTAATGTTTTATATTCATACTATATTCATGTCACACAGAATTTTTTTGGTAAAAATCTTGTTGGTCTAATAAAAGATATCATCTCTGCTATGAATCCTGATTACACTTATAACAAAGCTTTCCAAATAGAGCACAGCATTTAGAGCTATCTATGTTGTATTTTACATTTACTGAATGACTCTGTACCCTTTCGCTCCCCTCCCCCTATCTCAGAAGTCTCCTTGCCAATGGAAAATTTAACTGTATGAAGTGACCTCTTACCAGTAGTAAATTACAGAGGGGAAGTAGCTTTTTCTCTTCACTTTTGATCATGCCTAATGCATGGATGACCCCTTTTGGTGCGTTCAACTCTGCAGCCTAGGCTTTCACAGTTTCTGCTGCCTTGCAAATCTGAACACTCTTTTCTGCAGACCAGCCTTTTTTATAATGCAGTATCTGTAATGCCACAAATTATCCTATTTCTAATTAGATAGTCTGTCAAGTTCTCAAAAGCACAATTCTTGCCCAGTCTCTGTAGTTCAATAACATACTGATCTATACTTTTTCTTGTGGTTTGTTTGCACATAAAAAATCTGTGTTTTCCAAGGGTCTCATTCTTCCTTGGCATTCAGTAGTGCTCAAATATGGACAGTATTATATTTAACTGCATATTTTGGCCTTTTCTGAAGGTAAAGGTGCTATCAAAGCCAGGGCTTCCTTCCCTACAACACACAAGAAAATAGATGCTTTTATTTTATTATTTCTTCTCTTGAGCCCATTATGGTAGCTAGCTACCACTTAACCCTTGGTTTGAATGGCCTCTGCAAATAATTTGTTTCTCTCTAATTGCCCCCTGCTTAACTGAGGGATCATCTCTGAATTCCCAACTCTTCTAAATTAGGGACTTCTCTAGATTATAACTTTTACCACTACGGGTGGCATCACCAGTATCCACATTATAAAAAGAGTTAGCCCTGGTTCATAATGTGCATGTTATCAGAGGAAGACTCTGGTCTCTAGATCTTGAGTGGACAGAGGCACATAATGTTCAGAACTGATCTGTGGGCAGATACATTCTCTGTGCAATCTTAGTTGCAGCTTTAGCCAATTTCCTGTTCTGGCCATGGGGTTTTGTGGATCTCCCTTTCTAGGTGCTCAAATCTGTCCCTTGATTAGACAGTAAATATAAGCTCCGCCCGTTTGCCATGGAAGGCTGTCCTGGAGGTGTGTGGGCTGCTTTGGGTGCATGACCCCGCTGATAGTGGGCATGGCCAGCTGGGTGTCTGCAGGGATGGGATGCCACATGGTGGTGTGCTGCCACTCCAGGTACAGGCAGAGCTGATCCAGGAGGTCCAGGAAGGTGATCTGGGTCATCCTGAATGCCTCCAGCCACGGCTCGTCATTTTTCCAGGTGCACTGGATGACATGCAGCCCCCAGCCTTGGCTGGCCCATGGGAATTGGAGGCGGTGGGGCTGGAGGCCTAGGAGGGTAAGGGCAGCCCCAGTGGTGATGTCCAGGAGCTCATCGTTGGCATCCCTGCCAGGGTCTAGCCAGCAGGATGGGCTCCCAGTGGCAGCAGCCCTGGGATGGCACAGTGTGGCCAGGCAGGCTATTGCTGCATGTGGGAGAAATAGTAGGGTGTTGGTGATAAGAGTAGCAAGCCAGGAGGGTCAGCATGGTGGCCAGCAGGAGTCCAATGTGCTGGGCATTGCTGCCAGTGGCAGGGGCTAGAGAAGCTAGGGGCACAGGGTGGCAGAGGCAATGACGGCTTCTGAGTGTTGCCCCTGCACTATCCGTGTTGCTACTGGCCAGGGGGGTGGCTGGCCAGGAAGCAAGGAGTGGGGATGCCTTTTCAAGATGGCTCCCAGCTACTGGCAGCTGTGGCCGGAGTCTGACCTCCCCCTTGTGGTGGCAAGGTCCCATTGCAGGGCTGCAGAAAGTGGGAGCAGTTTGGTGCTGGGAGCAGCAAACCTGCTCCCATGTCAATGAATGTGCAGACATCTGCCTGGGAGCATTTACTCGTGAGTGGTTTACTTGCAAGTAAGCTAGTCTGGGATCAAATGGATGGATAGACACACCCACTGAGTGGAGATCTGATTAAAGCAGCCAAAACAGAATCCTGATGCCAAAGATCCTAGTTTTCTCTGATTAAAAAAAAATCCCCAATTTTTGTATTGAAAAAAGGAACCCAAATCCACATTTTTCCATGATTAAAATGAAACACCAAATATATAGATATATATATATAGTAGTGTTTCATTTTACTCATGGAAAAACATGGATTCTGGGTTACTTTTTTAAATTCAAGAGTTGGGGATATTTTTATCAGAGAAAATCAGGATCTCTGCTCATGACAAGCTTGCATTGTTCTGCATGGCAGATTACTTATTATGGTGACCAAACATAAATATTTAAGCAAATGAGTAGGCCCATTCACTGGCTCCCCCACATTTAAAACCTTGCCCCTATTTCTGTTTTCCATTTGACAGAATGTAAAATACATTTAGGCTTCAATTAAAAAAATTAAGCACATATTTAAGCACACATTTCTATTCAACCAGGCACTTAGGCACAGTCCCATTGAAATTAACATAACTTTATACACGTGCTTAAAGGGCTTGGCTATATATGGATGTACCCTTGAATACTGTCTCAGGCAGGGGCCTTATGCCATATGTAGAAAATAATGTTAAAAAAAAAAATCTGTTGCCCTGTAAGGAGCCTTGTTATTTCTCATCTAACTTAGCTGTTCAAATAAAACATTTCCCTAACCGTTTTGATGCTAATTTCAAGCTCTCCAGTTTTCATGTAGGGGTTTTTTTTAATAGAATAATTTTTCAGAATATTTTTTTCTTCTACACTCATAATTATTAAATGTGTTTTCAAATTCCTATAATTGTAAGCAGTCAGGCCATTAATAACACATTTCTTAACATCAGTATCCTAGGCTAAATTATTTCAAATACTGTTCCATTTTCCAACTCAAAAACTTTCTTCACTAGCTGCTTTTTCATTGACCTGACCTCCTATTTGAAATGAAGTCATCTGAAACTTAGTTTCTGGCAATGAACAAGCTAACTTTGCTCTTTAGAATTATGTCCTTTTCTCTCATAAAATATAGCCAACAATTATTTTATATATAGTTATATTATCTTCCTCAGAATACATTCTTTTTCTGGCTTCTCAAGCAAATTAATTTACTAATATAATCCCATAAATGCTAATTCAAAATTACTTTGCTTAAATCTCTGTTTATGATCAAACTTCTTCAGTGAATTTCCTTCTTCTTTTTTTTTTTATTGTTAAAAATGAGTACTTTTATTATAGATAGTCTAAAGGATGCTATCAATTTTTAGTTTCCAGGAATATTTGTGCTATTCCTAGTGAGTGGTGCATATTTTGCTTAGATCCAAGCTGCAGAAATGATTTTTCAATCTCTGGGTCTTGATTTGCCCTTTCCAGAATATGCAAGAGGCTTCAGAAGGGAGAACTGTCATGGACTCATAGTTTATCAACCGTCCCCCACCCAACCAAAAAACCCCCCAACAACAACAACAAAATTCACAAATCTAAAACTTTAAAAACATAAACCTTGACAACCTGTGAGCTTTTCTGTTTTTCACAAGGGAAAGTATTCACACAAGTTAAGCATGTCAAATGCTCTGCTTAATTCACCATAAGCTGCAACTGTCACCAAAGATTAATATATTATTTTCTCCTAGTTAATGATCTTTTTATTAGCCCCATATCTAATCACAACCTCATGTTTTTTTTCAAAGCAGATGTATGAATACAAAAGTGATGTTGTTAGCTGCACCTGTGTTGCCATAAAATTGCAGAGGCATTTTTTGCAACGATGGGGACTGCTAGATACAATGCAGTCATTTCTCATTCTCTTCACAACTAAATCTGTAGGCTTCTATTACACTGTAAACCAGATGTAATGATTCAGGTTTAGGTTGTCTACTTTGCTTCATGTTGGCCAAATATTCTCTCTAATCTAATCCCCATTGCCTGTTGGTAGTCAGGCTCCCTTCTATTCCCTGATGCTCTTTATTACACATCTAGGACTACTTATGTGGATATCCTGTGTTAAGAATGAAGTGATTCAGTTAGTAGCATTCTTGTCTATCTTCAGCTCTGGAGGTGGTCTAGGTGTTTTTTACAGGCTGCTTTTTCCTACCAAACTCTCTTGTAAATACAGGTATCACCCTCCGTTGAAAACCTAAACCAAGTTTTGCTTTCTTCTGCGGGAACAGATCTTTATTCCCTTTTATTTACAGTCTATTTCTCTCAGTTCTACAACTTCCCTTTCAAATAGTCCCAGAGTTGTCCAATGAAAACATTCTGGGTTATGCTTCCCGAGACCCAGTAATTTTCATTTTCCATCCAAAAGCTTTCTCTATGATTGTGGTAAGTACCTCTAATCTGTTCCATTAACATATTTTGTTTTATTCTTCAATTAAAATAAATAGGTCATTTCATTGGCCTCACAATTTATTTTGTGTGTTGATGTCCCACCCTTAATGTATCCTGATCTGAGCATAAGAGAATTTAAGTGAATATATCATGATCTAGTCTGAGAGTTCTTCCTGAATATAGTTACTAAATGACTCTCTAAAGCTTTAATTAGCATAATATAGTTTTCCTTTCTATTGCATTTCTCTCTTATTAGGGAATTGAAAAGCAGCTTTAAAATATAAGCAACAATCTTGTTAAGTCAGTGTATAGAAAGAATCATTGCATATATCACTGAAATGAGGATACTTCTGGGGTATAAAACCAATACAAGTAGTCAACCAAATCAAAATAGTAAAATATGGTGGTCCCTGGCCATATCTATTCATTAGATACTTTTAAAACTCAAATATTCTGAAGGAATACAAGAAAGATGATCCTGGCCAATGTATTCTTTTCTTTTTTCGGCAGCTGATAGTCATTTGCTTTATTAGGCTATCTGTTTATCCTTCCCAAAATACCTATCTGAGATAATGTGGCCTTCCACATGCCTATTCTTCTCTCTGCCCTTGCTTAGCTAATTCTGGGCATATTTTAGTGTGACATGAACAATTTTTGCAAAGGTGAAGTAGACTGCCTTTTTTGAATATGGTCCAACAAGAGATTCGGTCAATCTCTCTCAGTCTTGCTTCCTTTCTCATCCACTAGGTAGTTCTCATACCTATGGGCACCTGTACATGTGATGGACCTATGCTCCAGCACGTGCTAATTAGCTCCAATTAGCACGTGTTGGAGCAGACTCGATTAATTGGTTAATGGGGTCCAATTAGCACGTGTTGGAGCAGACTCGATTAATTGGTTAATGGGGTCCAATTAGCACGTGTTGGAGCAGACTCGATTAATTGGTTAATGGTGTCTGCTGCAAGTCTGCTGGAGCATGCTGATTAGTATACTTCTGCAGCCTTTGTGTCAAATGCATTCAGTGTCCCTGTGTTTCAAAATGGTGGTGGGGGTGCTTTACCTAAAGCTCATGAAATGGAGGCCTCTGTGAGCTGCAGCCATGGTGCTCCTGCAGCAGGAAGCCTGGCTGGGAGCCAGAGCATGGCTCTGGCCACCCAGGGTCTGGTTTTGTGTGACATGCACTGCCACCACATGTGTTGCCCACTTTTTTTTGCCATGGTTTTTCTTTGACCCTGGGATCTCCTGGGGTAAAAAAAACCCCTCTGCACTGCAAAGAAGCAGTGCGGGGAACACCTGTATGTGCAGTGTGCCTGTGCACCATAGAGTACACATCCACGCTCGTCTGGATGTGCCCATGAATTTCCTCCCAGGGTGATGAAGGAACTGGCAGAAGGGATTTTGGAATCCTTGCCAATAATGTTCATGAAGTTGTGGGAGATGGGGGGGTACCAGAGCTAATGTAGTGCCCCTCTTTAAAAAAGACAAAAAAAGGGCCAGTTAATCTCATCTCAATACTGGAGAAGTTACTGGAGCGTATGCTCCAGTAAGGGAGTCCATTTGCAAGCATCTGGAGGAGGAATAGGATCACAAGTAGTCAACAGGGATTTACAAAGAATAATGTGTCAAACAAACTTTCTTCTTAGACAAACTAACTGCTTGGATGGATGAAGTGAATGCTGTGGATATAATGTATCTGGACTTTGTTGGCACTGGATTTAGGACCCAGATGCCTTGTTTTAGGGGGACCCAAAACCATCAGGCAACCACGACCTTTCCATTTGATAATAGGTAAATTTATTGATACACAGTGATAACAGAAAAAAAAAATAATACAAGCAATTCTATAGATACCAATCCTAGGGCTGTCATCAGAGTCAAGATACATCTGGCCAGGATGCGAGTTTCATTCTGTGGTTCTCTCTTGAATGTGAGATGTCAGCAGCCTGGAGGTTGGAGGCTGAGCCCTCCCTCCCCCACCCCCTCAGTGGGGTGGATGAGATGGGCTGGTGGTATGCTTTGTGCCCATGGTGCCTTTGGGACCCTCTCAGGGACCCTTCTCAGGGACACTTTGTTGCGCTAAAGTCTCTGCTTCGTGTTATTTTCTCCTCCTGATGACTTTTCATCTATGGCTATCTCTGATTGGTCTCTCTGTGGTCATCATATTGTCCACATTCTTTGTTTCACAAATCCATCATATACATACATTCTAATTTTGGCTTTCTATGTCTTCTCCTAATTTGGTCTGTTCCACCAAAACTGGAACCTCAGGCTCTCACTTTGGGGCCTGGTGAGATGGTGCCACTTTATCTCATGTTATGGAACAGGGTGGTACAAGCCCACAACTTCCCAATCTATGTATCTGTCCATTGGCCTTGTTGTGTTAGATACCTTGCCTGCCTTAAAGGCTGTGAGAACTGTGTAACCAGGCCTTTAGAAATCAATTAACCTTTGCTCACACCCTAGACTATTGTTCTAATGCATCTATACATTACCTACAAGCCAATTCCCAAAAGCAAACCTGTAAATGTCACTTTCTAGCTGTCAGACTTCAGCAAGGCTGTGGACAAAGTCCTACATGACCTTCTCATAAAGAATTTGGAGAACTATAGGCAGCCTCCTGCATCTCATGTATCAGCATCCTGTGCTTAAAAATGGTGCTGGGGGACACTTGAACTAAAGCCCCTGCCTCCATTTTTAAGTGTCAGATGCAGTGATGCTTTAATTAGAGTGGCTCTCAGAGTTGTTCTAATGAAAACATGGTCTCTCACCCCTGGAGTATGTGTAAAAGTGTCCTATGAGACAAAAGAAGTGTCATAGAGTAGACGATCAAGTGAGTAGTAAAGCAAGACTATGCAAGAAAGGAGGGTGATCATTATTTGGTTAGCTAATCTTGTTTCTTGCTACACTTCCTATCCTTTCTTTCTATCAAAATACTTTGACATTGCATCCTTAATATGGTCTCTTTAAGGAAACCTCTTTAAGAAGTCCAGGTCTCCTGGACTCCTTTTCTCCCTAGACTTTTCTCCCACTTTGTTAAAGTCTGCTTGAATTCTTATAATTTCATGGCCATTGTCAGCCAAGTTGCCTCCCACCTTCAAATTCACAATAAATTCCTCCCTGTTCGTGAGCAGCAAATTGATAAGAGGTTTCCAAAACCTTGCTGCTCTGCTTCTACAGTGCTGTGTTCCCTCCCCAAAAAAGCCTCATCTACCTCTTGCCCCTGGTCGGAGGGACACCCACCATGATACCACTATGGCAGGCCAGTAGGGGGTGCTCCTGTGCTGAGCCACCCACTTCACTGCACTCTACAACCTTCCAGGCTCTGAGTGCCTCCCTGGGTGTGCCTCATGTCTGGCTGACCCTCTTCCTGGAACACACCCGCTAGCCTGGGGGTAGAACTGCCACGACCCAGGCACAGGTTTGATTCTGGCACTGCGCCCCCCCCGGGAAACACGGGCCTAGTAGCTCTTGAGGGTAATTAATTCACTTAAAGAACTTGGGGTGCTTCCCTCAGTAAGAAGCACAAGTAGTGGTCTCCCTTAGTCAGCCGAACCAAGGGAACCCCAAGGCATGATCTAGACCCACTCCCAATAAGTCTTCCATGCTAGGTACAAAGGAGAACTTTACTGATTACAAGGAATAGGGTTGGAATAGGGTCCAGAGTTGCATAGTATCAGAGAAATCCCATAGAGCAAACAGGGTGGCTGGAGTAGCTTTTGATCATGCATTTGAGTTCCTGCAAGCTATATATCTAGTTAGATCTCAGGTAGCTTACTCACAAGTATAATAGGCATAGTACTCAAGGAGCTGGCGAGCATCATAGCCCAGCCTCTGGCACAGATCTCTGAAAACTCCTGGCTCTCTGGTGTAGTGCCCAAAGTCTGGAGAAGGCCAATGTGGTGCCTATCTTCAAGAAAGGGAGGAAAGTGGATCCGGCTAACTATAGGCCCATCAGCCTGACGTGTATCCCAGGGAAGATCTTAGAAAAGTTTATTAAAGAGGCCATCCTTAATGGACTGGCTGACACCACCATCCTAAGGGATAGCCAGCACAGGTTTGTTGCGGGTTGGTCTTGCTTGACCAATCTCATTTCCTTCTATGACCAGGTGACCTATCACCTGGACAAGGGAGAAGAGATTGATGTCATATATCTTGACTTCAAAAAAGCTTTTGATCTGGTATCCCATGATCACCTCTTGGCGAAACTGGCCAATTGTGGCCTTGGGTCCATCACAATCCGCTGGCTGGGAAATTGGCTCCATGGTCAGACTTGATGGAAGTCAATTATCATGGTATCCTGTGACCAGTGGGGTCCCCCAAGACTCTATCCTTGGACCCATATTGTTCAACATCTTCATTAATGATGTGGACATTGGAGCCAGAAGCGGACTGGCCAAGTTTGCCAATGACAACAAACTTTGGGGCAAAGCATCCACGCCAGAGGACAGGCGGGTGATCCAGGCTGACCTGGACAAGCTCAGCAAATGGGCAGATGAGAACCTGATGGTGTTTAACACCGAAAAATGCAAGGTTCTCCACCTTGGGAAGAAAAACCTGCAGCATCCTTATAGGCTTGGCAGTGCTACGTTGGATAGCACTACAGAAGAAAGAGACTTGGGGGTCATCATTGACCACAAGATGAACATGAGCCTGCAATGTGATGCTGTGGCTAGTAAAGTGACCAAAACACTGGCTTGCATCCATAGATGTTTCTCAAGCAGATCCCGGGACGTCATTCTCCCCTTGTACTTGACCTTGGTGAGGCTGCAGCTGGAGTACTCCGTCCAGTTTTGGGCTCCACTATTCAAAACACTTAAGAGAAACTTAAGGGAGTCCAGAGAAGAGCCACACGCATGATCAGAAGTCAGGAAAGCAGACCTTACGATGACAGGCTGAGAGCCAAGGGGCTCTTTAGCCTGGAAAAGCGCAGGCTCAGGGGTGATCTGATGGCTACCTATAAGTTTATCAGGGGTGACGACCAGTATCTGGGGGAACATTTGTTCACCAGAGTGCCCCAAGGGATGATGAGTTCAAATGGTCATAAACTATTGCAAGACCGTTTCAGGCTGGACATAAGGAAGAATTTCTTTCCTGTCCGAGCCCCCAAGGTCTGGAACAGTCTGCCATCGGAGGTGGTTCAAGCATCTACATTGAACACCTTCATGAGTAGATTGAATGCTTATCTTGCTGGGATTCTATGACCCCAGCTGGGCTGGACTCGATGATCTTCTGAGGTCCCTTCCAGCCCTAATGTCTATGAAATCTATGAAATCATCCAGAGGTGGAGATTCCCTTTGGAGGCAGGTAGTTCCTTGATCATGAGTTTTGAGAGAGAGAGCAAGTTTCAGATGGTCCATCTCTTCTCTCTCTCTCAGTTTTCCTCATGGCTGCTGCCCCTTTCTCCTGGGCACTCCCTGACTTCTATAGCCCTTACAACCTCATTCACCTGGTCCAATGGAGGACATCACCTGTTGGCTGTCAGCCAACCAATTTGAAATACACAACTGGTAACTAGGCTGACTGCAAGTCTCTAGCCCACCAGGGAGCCCAACCCCTCACCCAGGTATGTGGTGCCAGTCACATAGGCAGACAGAGCAGGTTTCCCCCCTCCCTCAGGAATGTATCCAGCTCAGGTTACCTAAAGAGACAGGGTAAGGTGTGTACCCTCTGCAGGGCCCAAATTGTCACAAAGCAGAGTTTTTCAGGAGAAACAGAGGTAGCTTTCTGCCACAGCCACCTTTGCTGTTCTCTCCTTTTTACCTTGACACAGAGGCTGGTAACAGGACTGACTTCCACTTTGTACTACACCTCTGAACTTTTTGTTTTTGTCTGTTCTGTGTGTGTCTTTTTATATATCAAGATTTGGTAGAAAATTGACTGGTTTATCAAAGCCCAAGTCACATGACCCATCCAACTAACATGATTAAGGCATACCAGCTCCTATAACCAATGGAACACATGGAAGCTGTGCATTACATCCTGCTACTTTTGACTACCCAACCTGAATGAATTCGTGACCACTTACAGCTTGGTCAGTTGGTGAGACCCTATGTTCAGAACATGTTTTAAATTCATACCTCTAGTGCTCTAGCAAGGTACTTTCAACTGCTCTGCCACTACACCCTGGCAGTATACCATGGTAACTCAATTGTTTTATATGGCTATTCTACTATATAGCTGTCTGATTCTTCTGCACAGAATATTTGCCAAGAGGAAGAGCAGCTGGAAATATTAACTTTGCAAAACAGTTGCACTTTTTATTATATCAAACATTTTTTTTCTCTTAGATATGCTGTGATATTTCTTTATCCTATACCTTGCAGATCAGCTGCTCTGATATTAGCGGTGTACCCCATTACTTTAGACATTTATATAAATGGGAGTATAGACTGAGTAAACTTTCCTGGGACAAGTACAGAATCATTGAGGAACAGAAAAAAAATGATTGTCAGGTGAAACAGGAATTAAAGAACAGAAATTATTAGTAAGGCTTTGCTTTGAATCTGAAGGAAGATTGCCTTTGCCTGAACTCTTTTGAGAAAGAAGAAAATAAAATGTATAAAATCAATCTAACGTGTTTATTAATGACAAAAATACCCAGTATTCATGGGTTTTACTTTTTATGTTCTTATTCAATTCAAAAACAGTAAAAACTGATAGTTATTACATTAAACTTTGAAAAGGAAAAGATGGGGAAGAATATGCTGGAAGAAGACACAGACTAGTTTTTGTTAGGTAAAACATTGCGATAAGGATACAATTAACATTTTCATGTTAGCTGTATAGAATCATGTCTAGATAATGTGAGCAGTCCATCTACTTATTTAGGTACTTGTTTTTTACTGCTCTTGGCAACATTGTAGTACCTTTTAAGACCATTATATTAAATGGTGATATATTTTTAATCATCTTCTTGCACTCTTCTGTACTTTGTCTAATACCGGGATAGACATTATATACACAGAGTACATTATCCCATCCTTTCCAAGACTTTCTGCAATTATAGAATTCCTTCATTTTGAAAGAAAAGAATATATACTTGTACTGGATGCAGTCCAATTTCCTGTTTATAGCCACGAGGGAAAAAAGATTTTAATTGGTTGGGGATTTTATGCTTAAACATATCAAAGAAGATTTTTTTTCATGAAAAAAGGCAATTTGAAGAAAAACAGTATTAGAGGAAAATTATGCAATTTAGCCATCTAAAAAATTTAAAACCACTGCTAGATGGATGCTTTTCTGGGTAACTAAGTTGAGATGGGCAGCAATCAGTTTAGCTGAATTACTATAAAACCATGATGGCAAGTACTCAGGCAGCATTGTATTGGAAAGAAAAGAAATACCGGCATTTGGAAGCACGATGTATAACTTTTATCCTACTGTGAATGATTCCAAAGTTATTTTTCCTCTTATGACAATGTTATCTAAAAGTGAGACAAATTGATTTCTTGTGTTTAAACAAACAAACATGCTAAAACTATTATTTCACTGTAAGGGAAGATAATGAAAAACAATTGCATTGTGGCAGCATCTATCTTTTGATGTGTATAAGATGTCAAAAGAAGAGCTACTGAATTTGGATGAACTATGCCTTTTAAATAGCAGTCTTGGGCATCTCTCTTTAATACCTGGAAAAGCCTGTGATGAAGACCATTAATATCATTATCTAAACTCTTGGAATTTTAAGAACCCAAATCATTGTGCATATTCTAATCTATGTTTTCAGGGTCAGGAGGAATAAGATGAACTAAAAATATGGAGTTTTGTTCTAACCTTAGCATACATGATTCTAAATGTACACAGAAGAGGAGATTGAAAAAGGTTCTCCCACTTTCTTTAACCAGTAGACACTGAGGTATCAAAAAGAGCAAATATGGCAAGTATGGGGGCAATGATATTATGTGCACAAAGGTGCAGAAAAATGAAAATGGTGCAGTGGGGGTGAGTTGCCTACCCAGGCCATATGCTGACTACCTGTGATGTATTGTGCATTAGTCATTATCAGAGATCCTAGAATCCATTTTCATTTTTACAGAGAATCTTTAGAATTGCTGGTGAAAAATTTAAAAAAGCCAGTGGTTCTCGTGGCCACTGAAGCAGCCTGTGGTGCGCGGAGAAGCTGCTAGCACACAGGGAAACAGCCAAGGTGGTGGCCACCCCCTCCTTTCTCTGCTGCTGGTTGGCTGAGAGGCTGTTGTGCAGCCCTCTCCTTTTCCACCAATCAGCAGTGAGGGGCAGAGCCACACAAATAGCAGCCCTCTTGGCCAATCAGCAGTGGGGGTCTGGAATTCCTGAAGGGCAGCTCTCTTGGCCAATCAGTGACAAGGGGTAGGGCTGCTGCCAGGGTCCCTCAGCGAGTCAGCATTGTGGGGGGCTCGCTGCAGAAAAATAGGATTTTATGGGGTTTTTCATCTTGGAATTTTGGTTTTTTTTATCATGGAAAACTAGGATCCCTGGTCATTATATGGGACTGTTTCATAGATGTGGTTGTGCTGTGTGCCTACTTAGGCACCATGTTTGCTTTCATTTTTTGATTCTGTCAGAACAATAAAGTTACCAGCCATGCTAGCTGTGTGGTGCTTTCTGTGATAGCCTAGTCTCCTTACCACTGTGGAGCAACAAGGTACAGCACTGCCCAAGAAAGCATCCTGAAATGTAGCTGGCCTGCAACTTTTTTTGGCTGGTTGCCTGAAGTTTAACTTAAAAAAATGTGCAATTTTCATTGACACATGCAAGCATCATATTTATGACCCAAAAAGATTTTGAGAGCTGGTTTATTATGGTCTAATTACATTTGAAAGCACTTGTGTCACCTGCGTTTACAGTTGAAGAAAACAAGAGATCTAGGTAACCAAAGGAAAGAATAGCCTTTAGGTTGATCTGACATGTATGGTCATGTGCGTGGCAGGAAAACATTCCCTATGAAAACTGGATTATATGGTCATGTGAGAATGTGCAATCAAAATTAACGTGGAGAAGAAATTGTTGGTCGAAATCGTTGATGATTATGGACAACCACTAAATGAAAGGCTTGAGATACCACCTTGTTGGTCTTTTATCCTGCTACCTTTTGCAAGGTAGCCTGTTCCAATGCTTGACCCACTCTCATAGTCAGAAGCATCCTTCTAATCTCCAAACTAAATTTCTTTTGTTGAAGGTTGAGTTCATTGTTCTGTCTCCCATGGCCATGGATGAAAGACCATCTTCATCCATTCTATAATCTCTTGTCAGCTATCTGAAGACTGATATGAATTCTCCCCCTGCTCCCCTAGTCTTCTCTTCTCCAGAGTAAATAACCCTAATTCTTTCAGCCTTTCCTGAAGCCTTGCATCCCATGCCCCTAATCATTTTTGCTGTTCTGTGCTGGATTGTTTCCAATTTTTTCACATCCTTCTTAAAGTGTGGGGCCCAAAGCCAGGAATCATACTGCAGATGAGGGCTCACCATGATGAACAGAACATAAAAAATCACTTCTCTTTATTTACAACTGACACTCCAAGTATGCTGTTGGGTTTTTTTTTGCAATATGAACATACTGTTGGCTCATAGGATCATAAAAAATTAGAGTTGGAAGGGATCTCAGGAGGTCATGTAGTCCAACCCCGTGCTCAAAGCAGGACCATCTGCAATTAGATAATTCCATCTGGGGCTTTGTCAAGCCAGGACTTAAAAACCTCCAAGGATGGATATTCCACCACCTCTCTAGGTAACCTGTTCCAGTGCTTCACCACTGTCCTAGTGAGAAGTTTTCCTAGTATCCAACTTAAACCTCCCTTGCTGCAACTTTGAGCCTATGGCTCCTTGTTCTTTAATATGTCACTACTGAGAACAGACTAGCTCCATTCTCTTTGGAACTACCTTTTAGGTAGGTAAAGGCTGGTACCAAATCCCTCCTCAGTCTTCTCTTCTGCAGACTAAATAAAACCAGTTCCCTCAGCCTCTCCTCATAAAGCATGTGCCCAACCCTTGAACCATTTTTGTTGCTCTCTGCTGGATGCTCTTCAACTGGTCCAAATCCTTTCTATAGTGGGGGGCCCAAAATTGGACACAGTACTCCAGGTGTGGCCTCATAAGTGCAGAATAGAGCAAAATAATTACATTCCCTGATCTACTGTCAATGCTCCTAGTAATGGAGACCAGTATGCTGTTAGCTTTCTTGGCAACAAGAGCAAACTGCTGACTCGTATTCATCTTATTGTCCACTGTAACCCCCAGATCCTTTTCTGCAGAGCTGCTGCTTAGCCAGTCATTCCGTAAGCTGTAGCAGCACATGGGATTCGTCCATCCTAGGTGCAGGACTTTGCATTTGTCCTTGTTAAACCTCAGAGCTAGGGACAGACATTACATATAAACCAGTTTAAGTGATCAGAAACTGGTTTAAACCTGTAACAGAACAGACATTCAGTGCATATAAACCAGTTTCAGAGTGGCTGAAACCAGTTTGCAATAAACCTGGTTGAATGTAGTATCAGAGTTAACTGATTTGGCTAAAACTGGTTTATGCAATGTCTGTCCCAGACCCCTTCCTGGTTTAACTTAAACCAGAGTCCCCCAGCATCCCAGCATGCTCCCTGGGCTGGGCTTTGTGCTCCAGCTCAGCAGGACTGGCCCAGTCCCTCTGCTTCCCAGCTGGAGCAGGGATGGGCAGGGTTGGGGGGGTCTGGCCAGAGAGGGGTTTCATTCCCCCTTCCTATCCCACTGGCAGGGACCTGAGCTGGGTTTACTGGGCACCCCTCCACCCCACTTTGCTGCTGCAGCTGCTGGCCAGCATGTCCCCTGGGGGGGCAGGGAGGGGGGTTATTCTCTCCCCCCCACCCTCCAGGGGACTGCAGCTGGGTTTGCCCACTCTGACTGCCACCTAGTGGAAGAATAAGGCCCCTCCTGTTCCCTTCCCTGGATACCAGAAGGAGGGGGAATAATCCCAGCCCCTGTTCCCTGCCAGGAGCCCTGCTGGCCAGTGTCTAGCCCCACCAGGTGGAGGCTGGCTGTGCAGTGGGCTTCCCAGGCCAGCTTGGAGGTGGTGGCAGGTCCTGAGCCCAGCAGCCACCACTGCTGCACCCTCTATTTTTTTTTCTTTTTGTAAAGTTCCCCACATTTTCCAAACTTATTTTGCAAAACTCTCTTTTTTTGCTGTTTCAGTTTCTCATCCACTTCCTTTTCATCTTGACTGAAACTGCAGTGAACCATAGCTCCTGAACTCAGTGATCTGAAAGATGGAGATTTTTCAGAAAAGAAACTTATTAATATGAATCAAAAGTGTTGGGCAATATGATCTTTTTAAGATGAGACAGGTAAAAAAATCAAGTACTTTACACTGGACTGAAGAAGTCCTTTTTAAATCTGGGTGACTTGACAGATATAGATTAACTGTTACTGCCCAGCATTGTAACTGTAAAGCTATTTTAGGGATTGGTCTGGATTCTATTGTAAGTGCTTTGACAAAAAAAATGTATAATAACTCTACTGTGTTCCAAGACTCTGCCATCTATGGTAAATAAAGAACAGCTTTGCATAACAGTGACAGTGTTATACATTTAGCTGATACTGATCTAATACTGTATGATTAAACTTAACATTGGAAGAGAGAAAATATGGTATGAGGAGCAGAATTTCATAGATAGCTTTGTGAATTGCCAAATATTTTAGGAGGTAGCAGTTTCACAATAGCAGTGGTTCTAGCAACAAAACTGGTCATACATATTTCCAG
Organism: Crocodylus siamensis; assembly: GCF_052110815.1. NCBI lineage: Eukaryota > Metazoa > Chordata > Crocodylia > Crocodylidae > Crocodylus > Crocodylus siamensis. The sequence continues at coordinate 20,814,786 of NC_143395.1, forward strand.
ACTTGAAATATAAATTAAAAAAAAGAGAGAGAAATGCATGTTTCCCAGATTCAGTATGGTTTAGTATTTTATTATTGTCACAGGGCACTTGCACGCCCCGCTCCTGATGATGGTGAAAAACTTAAGGAGGAAGGTGTGTAGCAGAGCACTAGGGTGCTCACTACTAACAACAGTAATAAGGACAGCTGCCAATTAATAGGGCAGCACAGGTGAGGGTTGCCAGGGCAACTAATGTTGGTCAGCTGGCCAGGAGGGGGCAGGGCCAGGCCTTTATAAGCAGCCCAGGCCAGGGCCTAGGGAAGCAGTTCCCTCCAGACAGGAGCAGGAGCAGGAGCAGGAGCAGGAGCAGGAGCAGGAGCAGGAGCAGGAGCAGGAGCAGGAGCAGGAGCAGGAGCAGGAGCAGGAGCAGGAGCAGGAGCAGGAGCAGGAGCTTGGAGGGAGAGCTGAGCAGCTCGGGTTGATGGTTGCAGTCAGACCACTCTGACTGGCTGCAATGATGCAGGGGTAAAGAGAACCCTGACAGAGGTAGGAGAGAGAGCCAGCGTAGAGTGGAGTTGGTATTATAAGCTTGGGGGCTTATGATTGGTTATAGCTGGCTGGCATATAGTTTGTTGGGTTGAGTTACAAGCCTGGAGGCTTACTGTGTTTATGTTACAGCCGTTTGGCTTTGGGTTTGGTTACTGTTTAATACCGGAGGACCGGGTGAGGCTGTAGGGGTGTGAGGAGGCCTCACGGGAGCTCCCCAATAATCTGAGGGTCCTGGGTGCCTAGTAGTGGCACAGTGAGTGGTGCCAGTGGGGCACAGCTGTTTGGGCCGGAGAGGCGCGGTGTGCGGGGTTTCGGACCCCAGCCCATGAGGGCGGTATTTTGCCCAGTGGGGCAAGCGACCCAGGAAAGGTTCAAGGGGCTAGGCATGGCTACGGCCACCTGAGCCCCAAGCGTGGGAAATGCGTGAGCGAAACCCCAGAAGGGGCAACGAGCATGAGGGGCACGGTATAGGCCCCAGAGGGGGGCAACGAGCGCGAGAGGTGCGGCACAGGCTCCAGAGAGGGCGAGGGTGAGGGCCCAGCTCTGGAGCAAAAAAGGGGGCGGCAAAGCCCTGGAGCCAAAGGGGGCAGCGAAGAGCCCCGGAGCTAGTGGGGGATCTCGACCCCAGCCCAGCAGGGCAGTATTGGGAGTAAAGCCTGAGTAGGGTGTGAGACCCCAAAGGAGGGTCAGGGGGCCAGGCACGGTTATGGACACCTGAGCCCTGACTGCGGGAAGCGCGGCACAGGCCCCAGAGAGGGCAGGAGCCCTAGAGAGGGCAGGGAAGCATGAGCAGCGAGACACAGGCTCCAGTGAGGGCTGAACAGAACAGAGCTCAACAGAGCTGTACGGAAGCCCCGGTGGGGTGAGTAGGCCCGGGAGAGGGCGAGAGGGGAATAGAAACCGAGGAGGGGCGAATATATGACAGGAGAATGTCCAGTACAGCTGTGAGGCTTGGGGGGTGCTAAAGGGGAGGTTTGGAGGTACGCATTAGCCCTTAAGGTGGGGGGGGTGCACTGAGGCACCCCATACGGAGCAGGGGCAGTTCAACGTACGCTGTGTATTAGGAGATAAAGGCAGCCTCCCTAATTGAACCAATTACCATCAAAGACGTGGCGGGCAAGGATATGAGGGTGCTGGATCACCCAAGTTGACATGGCAGGGGGTGCTAGCGGGATCACGGCCGCCCCTGCACCCACTCCGTGACAATTATCATAAAATAATCAGAGAACACTGGTTTAGAATATCACTTATTAAAAGGGATCATTAACAGATTAACTGTAACTGTAATCATATGGCTTGGAACTCTTTGAAATGGTTGGTCAATTTTGTTGCATTAATTCATAATAACTACATATCAGATGTTCATGCTGTGTTGGATGTTGAACAAGAAACAATACAGATATTACAAATCTGTTTTGTCATAGTCAGTGTAAATACTCTCATACCCTTGCATATCTATTGTCAGTGCCTTTAATGCACCTCCCCTTTTTTGTTATCCTTCTTAACTGATGGCCTGGATTTCCCATCAGATGTCAGGGTATCATTATAGGTTGTTTAATCAAAGTAAGCAATAAGTCTGGAAGTCTGATTCTTATTTTGTTCTCAGACTAGTTATATCCACTTGTACATAAAAGTTTAGCAGGCTAGCAAAGGAATGTTGTTGTTCTACACTGAAAATAACCAGCTTGAAATCACACTTAGATCTTTTAGCAGATTTTGATTTTGATTTTACTATTGTTAGACCTCAACACTGGGCACATCTACACCACTAGTGAGGTAGCAATGCACTATGGTGATGGAATTCATCACTACGATGACATAGCATCCGCAGGCACAAGCCGTGATGCCGATGGTACATCGCTACAGCAATAAGCTATTGCACTATAGCACATTGCTATAGCAATATAGCTTCTAAAAATAACCATGCTTCACTGGGACGGTGCAGTAACAGCTGTTACTGTGCCATCATTTAGTACTTCCTAAAGCAAGTACTAAATGATGGCACAGTAACAACTGTGCTGGGGAGGGGCGAACAGGACATGTAGATGCGCCCATTGTGAACCTTTACATTCATGTTTTTTAAAGAACAAAGTCAGAACACTGGAGCCTTGGAGCCTAAGAGGAAAATGAATGGTAATTTTGAAGGTATATGGACCAACAAGATTCACTAAAAGCATTCAAAGTTCATTGGAAAATAAAAGGCTTTTCTTCATGTAGTTATTAAAAACAACATTTCAATTAATATCAGGCTGGTGGTGTTCGTAAAAATCTTATTTCATTTCTGTATAACTGCCGTGCGGCATTCTCACATTTGTGACCTTGTAGTCTTGGCTGTTAATCAAAATGAAAGCTTTGTAGTTTTCCACGCTTGTACCAAGCTACACGTGCACATTTTATAAGTTTCTTTTCTTATCCGTAAGTGTCATACCTGCAGAAAAGAAACTTATGTAGAAAATCTACCTAGTAACTATTGTGTAAAAGAAACTATCCTATCCCTGTATGCTTAGCTTATATCATAGTTAGTGTCATAGAGGCAGTCCAACCAACATCTATAAAGAAGCAGGAAACAGCAGAGACGACGACTGGACAACCCTTCAGGATTGATCACCCTGTAAGCCGGTCCTCAGCCTCCCCACCTGGGCGTATCCCAGCGAAAACCAAGGCCTTGAAAATCCGATAATTGACAGCGATTCACTGCGTTACAGTTTTACTATTTTTCATCCTGTTCATGAGCTGTTGACCAGCCCTAGGACTAACTAGTGGGCAGCCGCACCTATCATTGGACTAGTTCCAGTGGTGGAAAGCAAGGGCTTATTAGTGAACCCTGTAGGCCAACAGACCCCCTTTGTATCCGGCATACTGTAACTGAAGAAACATCGGAGACTTCACTTCTTGACTGCCTCTCTTCATAGCTAAGACAGCATATCTACACTTCTGTACTTATATTTACCGCAACTTCGTTCCAGCGGGTCTCCCCTCTTATTCATAAGAGGGTGAGGCCAGGTGAGTGAATAAAACAAATTTTTACTTCACTTTATATCTACTCCGTAATAACTTCTACTACTAACATCCCATCTCAATGAGCTGTTGACCAGTTCTGGGACTTAAGGAGTCGGCAGCCGCACCTATCATTGGACTAGTTCCAGTGGTGGAAAGCAAGAGCTTGCTCCGGAACCCCGTGAACCAACAGACATCCTATGGACTTATTACAGAAAACTAACAACTTACTCTAACTCGTCTACTTGTGCCAACTCGGTGAACCTCGAAGGCGATTTATAAAGCTACCTCCAATCCCGCCCCACAAGCCGCGCACTCGCATAGCTCCGTAAAGCCCGCGGCTGCCCAAGCGATGCCGGAACCACTAGCCCGGCATTCTGCCACAGTGTTAATTGAAGCTCCTCTAACACAAAAGGGCTTTGCTATACAGCAACTACTATAATTGGTAGGGAAGATTGGCCCAATGCAGCTATTATGTTTGTCTGATATTTGTTTGATTAAATATCTTTTTCTAGGGGATAAGAGGATGGTGGTCTTTACTGCTGGACCAAGTATAAGTTACTGTTGCAAACTAGTGCTAATATTTAACATGTCTTGAAGAGCATATCATTTAAGTAAGACAATATACAAATGAAAAAAAGAGTAAGCAACAACAGCATAAACCAGCAAAGAAAAGGAGAGAGATTAAAACATTAAAGAAATTAAAAACACCCAATTATATAAATGGCATAGTTCAAATCACTCAGATTTCTTCAGAGTTTTGGATATTTTAGTATAATCCCTCTAGTTTGAAGTTGGAGTATTTTAAAATTATTTGCATATTTTTGTGGAATTTTTTTCATTTGAATCAATGACAATGAAAACAACTGATTTCTTGAGGGAAGAAAAGGGAATGGAAGGGTAGGGAGAATTTTTATGTTATTCCTTATGTCCTGGAAAACTACAGAGAAAGAGTTCTGTTGCCCATTACACTTTAAACTTCTTGCATGTTGATCAGTGTCAGCGCTAGCTCGAATGTGGAGCAGTCACATGTTCAGGTGAGCAGGGACCTTGAGGACTGAAAGGTAAGAATCCCCTCCCCACCCCTCCCTTCTCATTCCAACCTGCCCCCTGCCCTTCAGGACTCGCCCTGTCCCATCCCCACACACTTTGGGATTCACTCTGCCCCTCCACCCGCCTGGGGCTCTCTTCTGCTCCTCCTTAGCTCCCCCCTTGGGGGTCCATGTGTTCCCCCCACCCCCAAGTGTTGCCTCTGGATTTAGGAGCCAGATACGTTGTTTGGGGCAGAGCTCACCCTCAGACTGACCATGACCTTTCCATTCTATAATAGGCAAATACATAGTGATAACAACAAAAACAAACAAACAAAAATACAAGCAATCAAACAATTCTATATATCTACCAAATCCTAGGGCTGTCATCAGAGTCAGTAGTATATAGGCTCACCGCCCTTCAATGCAAATGTGACAGATGGGTGGGACTGGAAGCTCTGCTCCCTAGCCCTGCCCCCTTTCCCTGAGTATGGTGTGTGACATCACCAGCCCTGCCCCTTGCCCCCAGTCATGTGGTATGTGACATCAATAACTCTGCCCCCACCTCCAGTCACGTGGTGTGTTACATCAGTAACTCAGCCCCCACCTACAGTCGCATGGTATGTGACACCAGCACCACATGGTCCATGACATCAGAAGGACGGCCCATGAAGACCCTTAAAGCCTAACCCTTGAGGCTGTAAGAATCACCCTAGACCATGTGGTGTACTTATGGCCTGTCAGTTCCCAGACTGATCTAGCCCCCTGATGGAGCACAGGTGTAGTCTATGGGATGGCAGGGTGGTGTGATGCCCCAAACAACCTGTCTCACCACCCCCAACCAATTTGCAGAGGTTTCAGAGGCCTCAGACCTCCCAAGAATGATGCTGAACCAATTGGAATGAGTAGAGGCGGTGGGATTTGGGTGGTAACCCCACCAAGTCTATCTGCTTTCCCAAATGACCTCTCTGTTTATCTGAGACTGTGCTAAGGCAAGCAGGGGCAGGTATGAATTCTTTCACAATGCCTGTAGGCCCACTAACTACAACCCCAAGATGGCTTTATAGAAAGTGTTACCGTAGAAATAGTTTTGAAGAGGAGACACGGCCCCTTGCCCAAAGACTCTGAGATGCCTGACCCTGTTTGGGAAGATCCAATGAACAGGGAAATGGAGGGGGCCCAGACCCTTGAAGCAGACACTGAGAATTTGGAAGAGGGTATCTTTGTGCCATGGTTTAAATTTGTCCTCAAGCATTTGAATGCACCAGAATGGTGTTAGCATGAGGGGGTGGGTGTTGGGGGAAACGGTTACCAGATATGTCTATACAGGAGGCTATGTCAAAGGAAGTTTCTTACTCTTCTGGTGAAGCTGCCAGTTTTGGTGGGGTGAATAAGCTTTTTGAAGCCACCAGAAGAGAATAAGGTTCTGAATGAAAGTGGGGTGGCCACTTGGCTTTCAGATTAGGATGCTTACACCCTATACAAACCAGCAAGAAGACATTTTAAAAGAAACAAGACAGTTGTTTCAGATATTGATGTGCAATGGCAGGCAGATTTGGTGGATATGCAGCAGTTTTCCAAGCACAATGGTGGGGTTAAATTCACCTTAACAGTGATAGACATATTATCAAGGTATGCCTGGGCTGTGGGTCTAAAAGACAAGTCAGGTGGTGAAATAGCTTGGGCCTTTAAAACCATTTTTACAGAGAGCCATGTACCTTGAAAATTACAGACTGATCAGGGAAAAGAATTTTTAAATAAGTCTTTAAGCAAGCTGTTAAAACAGTATAATAGTCACCATTTCATGATGAATAGTGAAGTGAAAGTGGCTGTGGTAGAGAGGTTTAACAGAACATTAAAATCAAAGATGTGGAAGTATTTTACAGCCTGCAACACCTTTCACTACATTGATGTGTTACCAGAGTTTATAAAGAGCTACAACCACAGTTTTCACAGAACTATCCGCACCAGACCTGTTAATGTGAACTTCTCAAACTCTCAAAGGTTGTGGAAAACTGTGTACAGGGACCATTTCAAAATAAAACTAGCAGCACCTGTGTTTAGAAAAGGAGAGTGTCTAAGACCAAAAGAAGGTTTGAAAAAGGTTATGAACAAGCATTCACCGATGAGATTTTCATAGTGGATGAAGTCCTTAGATGTGTGCAGATGCCTGTATACTGCCTAAAAGATTACAAAGACAAACCTATCGAGGGTTCTTTCTACCCTGAAGAACTACAAGAAGTGAACCTCAAACAGGACAGAGTTTACAGGATTGAAAAAGTTCTAGCAATGAAAGGAAAGGGAAGAAAGAAGTGGTTGTTGGTGGAATGGTTGGGATGGCCGTCTAAATTTAACAGCTGGGTGGAAGCCAACCAAGTTTGTAACATATAGGAGTACCTCAGACAGAAGACCGAGATGTATAATGGCGACTTTTACATTATTTTGCTCAGCAACGCATGCGCCAGCATTTTTCTACAGAACACCAGCTCAGGCTTTACCATACAACTGGATCTGCTGGGGAACTGGGAGATAGGGTTAGCAGAAATACAATACCTGCACAGCTGGAACAACATCAATGAAGACATGCCTTTCAAAATAATTTCTGGGACTAAAAAATGGGGGTACAGCCTGCCTTGGGGGTATTATAAAACCATCACAGAATTACTGGATATTATAAACAATACAATTACCACTGATCCTGCTCCACCTGAACTAGTTATGCACTATGACTTAGCATTCAGGAAAGTGAGACTTAAATACAAAGATAACTCGTATGGTTTTTATACGCATGGTGAACTAGCCTATATTTTGGGAATATTACCAATGGGTGCAATTCGATGTATGTCTACACAGGCATTGTGGAACATCAGCTTGTTGGGGAGTTTTCGGTACCTTTGCTATGTTGTGTCCCTATCCGTGGGAGCAACAAAGAGTTTGTCACCATCACATATGACAACCTGCATTATGTCCCCATCAGCCAGCACCACATCGACACAATCAGTATTGAAATAAAGATGGATCAGAACAAACGCATCTCATTTCGCTTTGGTAAGGTGATCGTTAAGCTTCACCCACACCCCCAGAAGACTTTGAGATTTTAAAATAAGTAAAAGCACAATGGTGATGGTAAAAAACTATGGGGACCCTAATTTGTACAGAAATTATTATAAAGCCTAGGCTGGGTATGGTCTTCCTGGATATCAGGGGGTGCCCGTGATGTCCGGGGCTGGTGTGGGAGGCATATTTCACAGCCTCTTTAGAAAAGTTATTCCGCTTTTGAGAAGGGGTCTGGAGATTATTAAGCCCCATGCTAAAAATGCAGCACAAAACATAGCCAAAGATGTCATGTCTCCCGAGCTGTCTTAGATAAGGTGGTCAGGCCGGCAAAGCAGGAAGGGTCTGGTCTCATGTATATTCAAAGAAAGAGCCTTAAAAGAAAGAGAGATGCAACAGACACCGGACATGCAGGACCTCCTCAACCCCTTAAAAAGAAAAGGGTAAAGAAGACAGGGCAGCCAGACATGAAAACCCAAGAAGCAGCCTGGGAGAAATAAGGGACGCTCTCCTGGAGGAAACAAATATATTTTAACCACCATGGCCTTTGTTTACTGTCTCTGGCTCTGGGGGTTCTGGTGAAAGGTCAAGACTGGAAGGAGGAGGAGTGTTTGAGGGATCCTTAGGGGATCTCTTTTTTTTCCCCTGCTCAACCAGTGTTCCCCACTGGAGCCTTCCCCACATTCCTCTTTAACCAGGCACTTACTTTTCACCCCACAAGCCACTTGCTGGTTTGCCACCCATTCTTATGCCTGTGTTTACCATGACTCTCCCTCTTATGATATAGACCACGCCTGCTGTCCGAGTTAAACAGACTACCTCCTTTCTGAGTAAAATTTAGCCTTTTGCTCTGGTAGTAATCATGATCTTACAAGGCTCTCTGCACACTCTTTCTGAGATGTATACGCCTACCAGTACCACCCCAAACCCCCCTCTTTTTTTCACAATAATCATGATCTTTCAAAAATGGAGAAAGACACTCCTCTTTCTCTAAATTGTGTGAGTAATCAGTCTTGGGTTTCTTATTCAAGGGGACCAGATCACCTGTTTTGGGGGGGGGTATGAATCCTTGTCTTTTTACATACGGTTTTCTCAGAGGTATGTGGCTTGTTTTCCTCTGAGGAATCATACCCTTCTGTTCTGTCCTGGTGGCCTTCTGATCCTTAGGTATTATGATCTGCAGGCTGAGCATTTCTGGGGTTTTTTGCTTGTGCTTTTAGAGGTCTCTTCCCAGACCCCCGCTCTTCTTTGGGAGTGGTGCGTGTGATCACTTAGGAAGTATAAAATTTACATCTCAGCATTGAGAATTCACTTTCCTCACACACTACAAATTTAAAATTTAACCCCCTACACACTGCTTCTCCTCCCACAAGAAACACAAAGTTTCAGAAGCTGATTTCAGAAAAATTACCTTTTACTACTGGATAAAAACATGACTGCATGTGATTGTTCTGCTTTTTTGTTTTAGAAGAAGAGATTCTGTTTGAAAACAAACAGCTGTTATAACTTAGTGTGTTTATAGTAACATAGCCACAAATAACCTACCATTTTAAGATAATTCTTACCTTGCTGTGGTAAAATTGCATGGGGCTTCCCCACCTGATAAGCTCTCTGTAATATAAATGAAATGATACAATAAGTAAGTCCTCTGTATTAAAAAATTAAATAATAGATTAAGGAAAATAGTGTATGTATAAAGTAAAATATAACTCTATTAAAATAGTCACCACTAAAAGACAACTTCACCCCTTTAGTCTTAAAATATGTGGAGATCTGGACACACCGATCAGCTTTTATTTATTTATTTATTTTGATCTGGTTTATCTTTATGATTCACACCTGCCACTCCATACCATACACAATCTGTGAGAATATATATTTTTAAATTCAGTCTTTATTTCCATCAAAAAATTTTATAATATTTAGTGATTTCTTTTGTTAAACCTTCTTCTAAGAAGTGTTTTTTTTCATTTCCTGTGACCATTAAGCCTTGTCGGCCTTATCTTTACAGCTGGCTTTTTGGTAAAAGATAACTCCTTAGTCTTAAAACAAGAAGAGCTCTGAAGATGATAGTAATTTTTTTTTTTTTGTGGTCTGGTTTATCTTTATAACACACACCCTGACCACCCCTGCTACCATACAAAAGCTGTGAGAATATATATATTTAAATTCAGTTTTTATTTCCATCAAAACTTTTGCAATATTTACTAGTTTATTTTGTTACCCCTTCTCCAAAGAAGTTTTTTTTTAATCATTTCTAGTGGTCATTAAGTCTCATTGGTTTTATCTTTTCAAAAAACCCTATCTGTATGTGATTAGAGATCCAAGACACTAAAGCAAATGCTAATGTACATTAGCTGTAGAAAACTGTTGATGTGCTTTACAACCTCGTGCCCCCCCAACCTCCCACCAAGATCAGCAAAGGATATAACCCCCCACCCCATTTTAAACAGTTTTTGCTAAGCCCTTCTCTTAAGCAGGGTTTTATAATCTCTAGTATCAATTAAGTGTTCAATATGGGGTATGAGTGTTTTATCTTCTTCAGTGATCGAATCATGAAGGGTAGCATTAGGATCTTCTGCAGAATACACAGTGTTTAGAAGCTCTCTAACCTGAATTAAATGTTTCACAGTAATTCTGAGACTGTTCCTGGCAAACCCAATGGTTATAACAGCATTGAAAATGCTATCAAGACATATTTCCTGGCAAAGTTCCTGAATTCTTTGGTTTATGTCTTCATCTAACCAAGTAAGACATTCATGGGCTTCTTGACCCCCTAGGTCAAATGTGCACCCCCAGCATAGGTCAAAAAGTCTCTTCCTCAAGCAGTATTTCATTATGCCATAAAATGAAATGCGAACAACAGACTTTACGTTTGCGTGATATAATAGCTTGTGTTGATTCAATGGCTAGATGTCTTCTTAACTCTTCAGGCTCATCCGGTCTTTGTTCTCTGCAAAGCATACACCTCCTTCTTGTGTATTGGTGAGTAGGTTTTCTGGAGTCATTAAAAAGGCTTCATCTAACTGCAAAGGAGTTCAAATAAAGGACTTAGTTAGCTGCTGCTTAATCAGTCCTTAGCTACTTCCAAACACACACGTGCCATGGAGTGAACCCACACTGAAAACCCGAGTGCCCCCACAAACATGTTCCAAATCTCTTACGGGTCTGTCCTCTGTGATGACCTCTACTTCACATGCAGGCTCTGGCACAAAGATACCCTCTTCCAAATTCTCAGTGTCTGCTTCGAGGGTCTGGGTCCCCTCCACTTGCCTGTTCACTGGATCTTCCCGAACAGGGTCAGGCATCTCAAAGAGTCTTTGGGCAAGGGGCTGTGTCTCCCCCTCAAAACTATTTCTATGGTAATGCTTTCTACAAGGCCATCTTGGGGTTGTAGTGAGTGGGCCTACAGGCACTGTGAAAGAATCCATATCCACCCCTGCTTGCCTTAGCACAGTCTCATAGTTTCATAGTTTCTAGGGTTGGAAGGGACCTGAGTAGATCATCTAGTCTGACCCCCTGCCATGGCAGGAAAGAGTACTGGGGTCAAACAACCCCAGCAAGGTGTATATCTAGCCTCCTTTTAAAGACCCCCAGGGTAGGAGCCAGCACCACTTCCCTTGGAAGTTGGTTCCAGATCCTACCCACCCTGATAAACAGAGTGGTCATTTGGGAAAGCAGATAGACTTGGTGGGGTTGCCACCCAAATCCCACCCCCTCTACTCCATTCCAGTTGGTTCAGCATCATTCTTGGGAGGTCTGAGGCTTCTGAAACCTCTGCCAAGTAGTTGGAGGTGGTGGGGCAAGTTGTTAGAGGGGTCAAACCAGCACCCTGCCACTCCATAGACCACGCCTGTGCTCTGGCGGGGGGCTAGATCAGTCTGGGACCTGATAGGCCATAACTACACTATGTGGTCTAGGGTGGTTTTTGCAGCCTGAGGTGTTGGGCTTTGGGGGTCTGCATGGGCTGTTCTTTTGATGTCATGGACCATTTGGTGCTGGTGTCACACACCATGTGCCTGGGGGTGGGGGCAGAGTTGCTGATGTCACACACCACATGACTGGGGGTTGGGGCAGGGTTGCTGATGTTACACACCATGTGACTGGATTTGGCGGTGGAGTTAATGTCACATACCAAATGACTGGGGTGGGGGTGGAGTTGATGATGCCACATACCATGTGACTGAGGTCAAGGGGCGGGGTTGGTGATGTCACACACCATACAAGGTGTGGAAAGGGGGGCAGGGCTTATGGTCCAGCCCACCTGTCACTTTTGCATTGAAGGGCAATGAACCTATATACTACTAGAGTCAAAGTACATCTGGTCAAGATATGGTATTTACTCTGAGGCTCTTTCTCTTAGGTGTCAGATGTCAGGATGGCATGTCAGCAGTCTGGATGTGGGATGCTGAGGCCCACTCCCCTCCTTCAGTGTGTATGACTGATTTGGTGACTGGAGGAACCCAGCCCCATTGAAACTGAGTCCTGCAAGATAGCTCCATTGGGGGTGAGGACTTTCATAGTTTCATAGTTTCTAGAGTCAGAAGGGACCTGAGCAGATCATCTAGTCCAACCCCCTGCCATGGCAAGAAAGAATACTGGGGTCAAATGACCCCAGCAAGATGTTCATCTAACTTCCTCTTAAACACCCCCAGGGTAGGAGCCTGCACCACTTCTCTTGGAAGCTGGTTCCAGACCCTAGCCGCCCTGACCGTGAAATAGCGTCTCCTGATATCTAACTTAAACCAACCCTCTGCCAGCTTGTGACCGTTATTCCTGGTCACTCCTGGCAGTGCTCGGGGGAACAGTGACTCCCCCAATGCCTGCTGATCCCCCCCTGACTAGTTTATAACAGGCCACAAGATCCCCCCTCAGCCTTCTCTTGTGGAGGCTGAACAGGTTCAGGTCCCGTAGCCTCTCCTCATAGGGCCCGCCCTGTTGTCCCCTGATCATATGAGTGGCCTTCCTCTGGACCCTCTCCATGCTGTCGACATCCCTCTTGAAGTGTGACGCCCAGAGGCGGAAGGGAGATATACAGCTCCATATAGAAACACAAGTAACACAAGCAGCACATTGATAGAATTACCAAGACCCTAGAAATGTATCCCTAATACATGAGCACACCTGAAAGTGATGGGCAAATCTGGTAACAAGTGCTCAACTACCACCAAGGTGTTTTCATCAGTGGTAATATGGGTAGGGGAGTCAGCATGCTGATAGAGCACTTTAGTCTTCTGGATGTAGTTAGGCCCAAAGTTTGGTAAGTTCTGTGAAGAGGTCCAGCCTTTGAATGGAGGTTTTCCTTGGTGCAAGTAAAGAAGATGCAGTCATCAGCATACTGATGGGTCAAGGACGGTTGTATTGAATACTTGGGTCTTCAATCAAAAATGTCCCCGATTAAAGAACCCTCCATCTATTGTGTATTCAATTTCAATTCCAGAAAGAAGGCAGTTCTTAATGATTACCAGGATGATGGTCAAAGACATGGAGGACAGAGTTGGGGTGATGATGCCTCCTTGCTTGACCCCAGTTTGGATGACAAATGACTTTGATTTGCTTTAAGAATGGTCACAGTCATCTGGCTTTAGAGAAGCCTCAGGACCTTGATTTTTTTTCAGAGCTTCCAAATCTGGTTTGTACTTTCCATAAAGCTTTGTGATTGATGGAGTTAAAGGCCTTAGTGAGGTCAATGAAAGTCCTGATGCTGGTCCCAAAACTTCTTTGTACACAGTGGGCAAGAAACATCACGTCAATTGCGCTAAGGGTTCTGGAGTAAGGAAAGATGTGAAGTACAACTCTGTGTTCTACAGATGATTTCCTTGGATTTTGCTTAATAGTTCTAAATGCTAGTGGCAAAGGGTGCTTTAGTCCTAGCACACTTCAGAACTTCTATCTTCAGGTTAAATGCCCCCAGCAGTTCTTTATTTTCCATCTGGAGTTTCTGTAGCTCAGCTTGAGCATGACAGTTTTGTTTAATTTATTTAACTTTAACAAACCAACCTATTTCAGCTTTAGAAAGTGCTCATGTTTCCTTTATCAGGGCTTCTAATCCATTTTGACCTTGGCATTTTGCAATTTGGTATGCTTTCAAATAGAATACAATTGAAACACATTAATTAATAATAGGATGGGGTACTGAGGAACACTACAAGTGGATTAAACTTTTTAATGGTGGCACTAGTACTACTTAAATACATGGGATGCTGGGCATGGAGATAGCCCACTGGCATTTAATATTGTCCCAGGATGATGAGCTTTGATAGCCATGGGGTAACATGCATGAATCCCATGCAAGTAGTGATGCCAGTGCTTAAATGGTCTATTTTTCAGGTCCACAACGAAATAATTGGGCAGTACCTTTCAGGATTCTCAACACTGCTTTTTTTTTTTATCTTATATGTTTCTTTTCTCTAAGTTTCCTTAACATTTAGTACATTTCCACAACTAACCCTTACCTTGAGTCTATCAAGTTAGATTCTCAAGGATTTTTATAGCTATGGAACTGTGAGGAATTTTTCTCTGTGCTGAGTAATATTCCCTATTTTTCTTTTGTGAATCTTAAAAATGCAGAGTGCTCCACTCAGTCGACTTAGCATTAGGAGGCACATATCTCTTTAGCATTCTAGTCCTCTGTTACTTTCACTGGACTACCTCCTATCCCCAAATCCAATCCCAAATTATTCCCCTATCTTTATATTTAGCCTGATCTTTCTTTCTTTTAATCTTGTGCTGCTTCTCTGTGAGAGAAGAGAACAGTGACAGTAGTATATGGTAGGGCTTGCCTCACTACTGTGCCAGAAGACTTGGCAAGGGAGGCCAGGAGAAATTCTGTACCCTAGCCAAAATCTTCTACTTGCCTGTGACAGCATCCTCAAGAGGCTCCAAGTAATAGAGAGGTTAGATAGTCCTGATGGGTTAGAACAGGGGTGGACAAAATATGGCCCATAAGGCCATTCTATCTGGCTTGGTGTGCCCCTAAAAATTTAGAAAAATTATATTCATCTGCCCTTGGTTCCTGTAAAAAATGACAGGAACCAAGGGGAGTAGGACCCAGGGGAAGCCTGGCAGGCTTCCACAACAGGAGGGCCCACCTGGCTCCACTCCCCTATCCAGAAGCCCCAGCAGGGGCTTCTGGCCAGGGACCACATGGCTGCCTGCCCCATGCAGGGAAGAAGCCCGGGGAAAAGCTGAGCATGGGGGTGGGGGAAGCAGTCCCTCACCTGCCAGCCACTCGCAGCCCATGTGGGGCTGCCTGTGCCTGATCCAGATAACCCAGCCATCCTTTCAACTTTTCTCTGGGTTCCTTCCCTGTTCCTTCCCAGTGCAGGGAAAAGAGGCCCCCCCCTCGCCCCATGGCCGGCACTCCCTGGTGCAACCACTTGCAGCCCACGGGACTGTCGCAGCCCCAGGCAGGCTGCAAGTGCTTGCATCATGGGATGCCAGCCACAGGGCAGAGAGGGGGTGCTTTCCCCCACCCCATGCTCAGCACCACCTTGTAACCTGTCCCCACTGCTAGCCTGGGCCCTGCACCAGCTCTGGCCTTGCCCATTGGGGCTGTGTACAGTGGCAGCAGCTGTGCCCACCCCAGTTGCCATGCCGAGCAGTGTTTGCCACCACTGCCTCTGGGTTGCCCAACACGTGAGCTCCAGGTGGGCAGCAGCAGCCAACACTGCCTGGTGTGGCAAGTGGGGGGGGCCGCAGCTGCTTCTGCCATTCGCAGCCCCAGTGGGCGAGCCTGGAACTGGCAGGGCCCAGGCTGGCAGTGGGGCTGAGCTACAAGCTGGTGCTAAGCACGGGGAAAAGTGGCCACTCACTCACCCCGTGGCTGGTGCCCTGCACTGCAGCCATTTGCAGCCCGCAATGGGTTGCCTGTACCTGCTCCAGACAACCCTGCCATGGGGCAGGCGAGGAGCCGTTTTTCCCCATGCTCAGCACCAGCTTCTTCCCTGCTGGTGAGCAGACAGTTGGGGCTGTGTGCTGCCACCCACCTGTACCACAGCACTGGGGACCACTGGGAGTGAGTAGGCGGGGAGCCAGTGGGAGCACGGGGCCCACACCGGTGTCTCTGGGCCAGTGCTGGTGGGGCCCAGAAGAGGGTGGCAGAAGTGTGGGGTTCCATCTGGCAGGGGCTCTATGGAGCTGGGCCAGCTCCCCACTCTCCCTGTTGGTGCAGCCCAGCCTGGCTTCACAGATCCCTGCCAGCCTGCGCCTGGCTCTGGGCCCTATCAGTTCTGGCCCTGGGACACTGGTCCCAAGACATTGAGACTTTGGTCCCAAGATGGTGACCAGGGGGCAGCCACCTGTCAAGGGGCAGGGCTACCCATGCAGCCCTCAACAGCCTGCCAAAACTGAGTAAGCAGCCTTCCACCTGAAATAATTGCCCACCCCTGGGTGAGAAGGTATACGGATCAGTTGTGGCCTTAAACCAGAATACACACTTTCATACCTGACCTTAAAAGAAAACAAACAAAATGACACTTACCATCTCTGCAATTTGGTATTTTACACTAAAAACTGTCTTATAAATATGTATATGCATATCAGTCATGGCCTACCTGTATCTACAAGACTCATCAAGCTAATGTGGTTAAGGTACATGAGCTTCTGTAGCCAATGGCAGACAAAATAATGAAATTTCCATCCATCTCTGATGTCATAGCCCAAACAGCCAGGCATTCATTTAGAGCAGGGGAAAAACTTCAATCTAGGCCCAGAGAAAGACTCAAACTCCCTCCTTGGAACCATAATGAGACATTTTACCTACTCTCACCACATACCACTGGAGTTTGTCATTGAAATGGTTTCTTAATTCAAGGATGAGTGTAAGGAACACATTACAGGCCTTGGCATAAGTGCCTCCATCTTGTATACATCCTTCATTATATAAATGTTGGAATGAACTTTGGATAACCTTGTAGAGAAATGGATTTGCAAGGCCAGATTTCATGTTTTTGCTGGTATAAACAGGAAAGCACTGATTTAGGGGTTTGACTATAGTCACAGTGACAAAGCAACTGAAAACCATTACTGTAAGGAATAGCACTCATTGTTAAGAGTGGTAACCTATCTGATAACCTCTGAGGCCATCCTAGTTACACAGTTGTTAAGTATTGTCATACATTCTTCACTCTGCTGGGGGAGTGGTCTTCATGATCAACTGCTTTTATTAGCAAATACCCAATCAGGTTGTAAATAGACATATGTCATTAATTACTGTATATAGATAATTGTAAATCTGGGGGAAGCAGGGAATCATTTAGGTTTAGCTTTACAATAAAATGATTCTCTTGAAGACAGGAATGCCCTCTTTTTATTCCAGGGCCCATCCAACAGAATAAGCTCCCATTGCCCCAATTTGGTGATAGAGGGCTTTCCTTCAGTGAGGAGCTGACTGTCCTAGTTTCCAGATGCTATTTGCATTCTGAAGTCACAACACATTTTACTTAAGAAAAATTACTGTGTTCACAGTAGCTGTTGTCTAAATAATTAGTCATAACCATTTTCCTCTTGCATTAGCTAATGTATATTTTTGAATTCAAAGTGGCAACTCATAAGTAGTTATAATTATTATAATCATGTTTTGTTTTATAAGTAAAATTGTGCATAGTGTTCACTTATAACAACCCTGTATTTAGCAACTATAAAGTAAAGTATGTTTTATGATTTGAAGCAGCCACATTCTGCTGTCATGCAAAGAGAGAGTAGTAGTTATTCGGTGGCAATTGCTTGGAGTGTAGAAGAGCCAGGTATTGAGAACGGGCTGCAGCATTGAACTAGGGGAAGAAGCCTAAGATAAATGTTGGTATTATAGGTCTTTGCAAAAAGTATGAGAAAACATGTAGCTAAGTTGTTTTTCAGGTATAGTATATTTTTAAAGGGAAGCAGCACAATAAACCTTATAAGATCAAGCTGGCCTGGGAGAAAATTAGATTAGAGTAGAACATGTTTGTTTATTCCAAGAATTTCTCTGCCCCTGGAGCTGCTAAAAGCAAAACACTATTTCTTAGTTGAATTCTACTGATTACTGAGAGAAGATTTTAAAACACTTCCCGATACAAAGAAAAAGAAAAGATACTTTCAACAACTTTCCACTTCACTTTCAGAAATATCTTTGCCATTGAAAAGTGAACATTTACTAACCACCTGAGATGGCATGGTTATTTTGTATTTTAATAGGTGAATAATCCTGTCATTTCATTTACTGAAGTCTACTAGTGACTTAATAAATGAATAAGTTAATAGGGTCATATTAGCAACCAAAATCTTTTTTACTCTTCAGCCTACAGTATACTATTTCTGTCTAGATTATTTATTTTTCTCAGTGCTGTCACAAGATGACTCATGCGCAATGACACTGCATGGATGGCTAGAAAAATGTAACCTTTTGCTTTTTAAAAATGAAAAATAGGGATATTATAGAATCTAATTTTAGCATTTATAAATAAAAAGGGGGAGGAGGGAGACAGTGACTCATCAGCCAGTGAAACTAATGAATACAATGATTAGGTAAAAGAAGAGAGAAGTTGAGGGGATGAAATTCAAAAGACATTTTGTTGATTAACTAAATAAGAAATTTTTCAAAGCTAAAATGTTTGTATATGATTCCCAATTCCTATTGAAGCCAATCAATATTGGATAACAAACTCTGAAAATGACATTACAAGAATAATAACATGAACTTTTGAACATAAAGGTTTAGGTCGGGTGTGGACACACTCTCAAGTTCAATTTTACATGTGAATTATCTGAACCTCTAGGGTCATCTGTGTATGAAGGAATAATTCATTCTCCACATCCATTCAGCCATTGCCCTTACTGATCAAACAGATGACAAAATATCACTTGCAGTGATATATTTTCCACTGGTTCACTTCTCTTTGGGTATAGACTTGAGGGTGTGAACAGACAGCATTTGAAGTGCTTCAAAAAGCAAACCAGACTGACTATAATGCCCCTTTAAGTGCTCCAGAACTCTGAAAAAAACAGGCATTATTTACAATTCATAGATTCATAGATTCATAGATGCTAGGGTCGGAAGGGACCTCAATAGATCATTGAGTCCGACCCCCTGCATAAGCAGGAAAGAGTGCTGGGCCTACAATACCCCAGCTAGATACACATCTAGCCTTCGCTTGAAGACCCCCAGGGTAGGGGAGAGCACCACCTCCCTTGGGAGCCCGTTCCAGAGCTTGGCCACTCGAACTGTGAAGAAGTTCCTCCTAATATCCAATCTAAATCTGCTCTCTTCTAGCTTGTGGCCATTATTTCTTGTAACCCCCGGGGGGGCCTTGGTGAATAAATACTCACCAATTCCCTTCTGTGCTCCCTGATGAACTTATAGGCAGCCACCAGGTCGCCTCTCAACCTTCTCTTGCGGAGGCTGAAAAGGTCCAGTTTCTCTAGTCTCTCCTCGTAGGGCTTGGCCTGCAGGCCCTTAACCATACGAGTGGCCCTTCTCTGGACCCTCTCCAGATTATCCGCATCCTTCATGAAGTGCGGCGCCCAGAATTGCACGCAGTACTCCAGCTGCGGTCTGACCAGCGCCCGATAGAGGGGAAGTATCACCTCCTTGGACCTATTTGTCATGCATCTGCTGATGCACGATAAAGTGCCATTGGCTTTTCTGATGGTTTCGTCACACTGCCGACTCATGTTCATCTTGGAGTCCACTAGGACTCCAAGATCCCTTTCCACTTCCGTGCCACCCAGCAGGTCATTTCCTATGCTGTAGGTGTGCTGGACATTTTTCCTCCCTAGATGCAGCACTTTGCATTTCTCCTTGTTGAACTGCATTCTGTTGTTTTCTGCCCACTTGTCTAGCCTGTCCAGGTCTGCTTGCAGCTGCTCCCTGCCCTCCGGCGTGTCCACTTCGCCCCATAGCTTAGTGTCATCTGCAAACTTGGACAGAGTACATTTCACTCCCTCATCCAAGTCGCTGATGAAGACATTAAAGAGTATCGGTCCAAGGACCGAGCCCTGCGGGACCCCACTGCCCACACCCCTCCAGGTCGAAACCGACCCATCCACCACGACTCTCTGGGTGCGACCCTCCAGCCAATTCTCCACCCACCGGACTGTGCAGTCATCCAAGTCACAGCCCCTTAACTGGTTCACCAGTATGGGGTGGGATACCGTATCAAAGGCCTTCCTGAAGTCCAAGTATACGACATCCACCCCTCCTCCTGCGTCGAGGCGTTTTGTAACCTGGTCATAAAAAGAGACTAGATTGGTCAGGCACGATCTGCCTGCCACGAACCCATGCTGGTTTCCCCTCAGCATAACTTGCCCTGCCGGGCTCTCACAAATGTGAGCCTTGATAATTTTTTCAAAGACTTTGCCAAGGATGGAGGTGAGACTAACTGGCCTATAGTTGCCCGGGTCCTCCTTCCTCCCCTTCTTGAAAATGGGAACCACATTGGCCCTTTTCCAGTCCTCCGGGACTTGACCCGTGCACCACGAGCGTTCAAATATTCCCGCCAGTGGCTCTGCAATGATGTCAGCCAGTGCCTTCAGTACCCTCGGATGGAGCTCATCCGGGCCTGCCGACTTAAAGGCATCCAGTTCTTCCAAGTGACCCTGCACCGCCTCAGGGTCCACGCATGGAAGTCTGGTGCCTTGCTGCTGCCTCCCTACACTCCCAGTGAGAGACTTGTCATGCCTCTTGCTTAGGAACACTGAGGCGAAGAACTCGTTGAGGAGTTCAGCCTTGTCCCCTCTGTCCGTCACCAATTGTTTCTGCCCATTTAGCAGGGGTCCTAATCCTCCCTGGGCCTTCCTTTTACTCCCTATATATCTAAAAAACAATTTCTTATTGTCTTTTACTTGGGTTGCCATCCTCAGCTCCATGATAGCTTTGGCCTGTCTAACTGCCTCCCTACAAGCACGAGCAGAAGAGGTATATTCCTCTTTGGTGATCTCTCCCTGTTTCCACTTTTTATGTGCTCCCCTTTTGGCCCTTAGTCTGCCCTGGATTTCTCTGGTCAGCCAGGGAAGCCTCCTGGCCCCTTTCCCTCTTTTACCTCTCACGGGGTTCATCTCGCTTTGTGCTCGAAGGATAGTTTCCTTAAGGCACAGCCACCCTTCTTGGGCTCCCATCATTTCAAAACTACTACTCTGCAGCGCGTCCTTCACTAATCGCCTGAGTTCACTGAAATCAGCTTTCCTAAAGTCCAGCACGTTCACCCTACTAGTTACCTTACCCACTCGACGCCTTATGTTGAATTGTATTTTTAGGTGATCACTGTCCCCCAGATGGCTACCGATCTGTAGGTCCCCTACTATGTCATCCCCTGTTGCCAATACCAGATCCAGTAAGGCATTCCCCCTAGTGGGACCATGTACCTCCTGCGTCAGGTGGAGGTCCTGTACACAGGTTAGAAACCTGCGTGAGCGGTGGGACTTTGTTGTCTGTGTCTCCCAACAGATGTCCGGGTAGTTTAGGTCCCCCATGACCACCACCTCTTTAGCTTTTATGGTCTCCGAGAGTTGCCTCAGGAGCCCCAAATCTATTTCTTCCCCTTGATGTGGGGGTCTGTAGCAGAGCCCTACCACCAAATCCTTTTCTCCTTGCCCCCCATGTAGCCTAACCCACAGTCCTTCTACTTCCTCATCCTTTGATTCTGTCTTGATGAAGGTTGATGTATATTGCTCCTTAACATAGAGCGCAACCCCTCCCCCCTTTTTCCCCACCCTGTCCTTTCTGTACAATCTATAGCCCTCGATATGTACCGCCCAGTCATGGGATGAATCCCACCAGGTTTCCGTCAGCCCCACTAAGTCATAGGCGTTTAGTGCAACCAGGAGTGCTAGTTCATCCTGCTTGTTCCCCATGCTCCTAGCATTAGTATATAGGCACTTGAGCCCTGCGACTGATGCCTTTGCTGCCCCCCAGCTCCAAGTCCCAAAGGGCTCTTTGTCTCTTACCTTCTCGTTCCTTACCTGTGCCGTATTGCTGTCCACCCCCTGTCTTTCATGTTCCCAAAGCTCTCTTTCTTCAGTCTGGGCTGTCCTTGTTGGTGCCACCTGGTTTGGTGGGCCACAGCTTCCCCCGCCCTCATCTTCCCCTCCCCCCGACGAGCCTAGTTTAAAGCCCGCTGGAGGAGATCCGCCAACCTGTAAGAATGTACCTCCTTCAAAATGAAGCATTTCCTTTTATTTTTACATGATATATGGAGCATAAGAGGCAATCACCTGGGTCCCCCAACATCCCACAGTGCTCCAGTCTTTCCCCCACCCATGGGAAGAAGAGGAGGGAAAGTGGGGGTCCATGTCAGTGAGCACTCTCTTGTTTGATCTGCCTCTGCTCTCCTGGAATAGCTCTCTCTGGATCCCAGAATCAGGAGACAGATCTGTGCTCCCCTGTCCCCCAAAAGGGGTCCTTTGTCTCCTACTGGAACTAGGATTCCTGCTTTCCAGACTGCAATCGACATGTACGTCTCTGTAAATGTTTGATTTTATTTCTGTATAACTGCCGCGCGGCACTCTCACACTTATGTGACCTTGTAGTTTTGGTTGTTAATCAAAATGAAAACCTTGTACTTTTCCATGCTTGTATTAAGCTGCAAATGCGTATTCTGTAAGTTTCATTTCTTATCTGTAAGTGTCATTTCTGCAGAAATGAAACTTATGTAGAAAATCTGCCTAGTAACTATTATGTAAAAGAAACTATCCTATCCCTGTATGCTTAGCTTTTATCATAGTTAGTGTCACAGAGGCAGTCCAACCAACATCTATAAAAGAGGTAAAAAAGCAGGAAGTAGCAGAGACAATGACTGGACGACCCTTGAGGCCTGATCACCCTGTAGCCGGTCTTCAGCTCTCCGTCTGGGCGTATCCCAGCGAAAACCAAGGCCTCGAAAATCCGACAATCGACTACTATTCACTGTGTTACAGTTTCATAGATTTCATAGACATCAGGGCTGGAAGGGACCTCGGGAGATCATCGAGTCTAGCCCCTGGCCCAAAGGGCAGGAAGTCAGCTGGGGTCATAGGATCCCAGCAAGATAAGCATCCAATTTACTCTTGAAGGTGTTCAATGTATGCGCTTGAACCACCTCCGCTGGCAGACTGTTCCAGACCTTGGGGGCTCAGACAGTAAAGAAATTCTTCCTTAAATCCAGCCTGAAACGGTCTTGCAGGAGTTTGTGGCCGTTCGACCTCGTCATCCCTTGGGGCGCTCTGGTGAACAAACGTTCCCCCAGTTCCTGGTGGTCACCCCTGATACACTTATAGGTGGCCATCAGATCACCCCTGAGCCTACACTTTTCCAGGCTAAAGAGTCCCATGTCTCTCAGCCTATCATCATAAGATTTGTTTTCCTGACCTCTGATCATGCGCGTGGCTCTCCTCTGGACTCTCTCAAGCTTCTCCACAGCCTTTTTGAATTGTGGAGCCCAAAACTGGATGCAGTACTCCAGCTGCGGCCTCACCAAGGCCGAGTACAAGGGAGAATGACGTCCCAGGATTTGCTTGAGAAGCATCTATGGATGCAAGCCAGCATTTTGGTCGCTTTATTAGCCGCAGCATCGCATTGCAGGCTCATGTTCATCTTGTGGTCAATGATGACCCCCAAGTCTCTTTCTTCTGTAGTGCTATCCAGTTTAGCACTGCGGAGACTATAAGGATGCTGCAGGTTTTTCTTCCCAAGGTGGAGAACCTTGCATTTTTTGGTGTTAAAACACCATCAGGTTCTCATCTGCCCATTTGCTGAGCTTGTCCAGGTCAGCCTGGATCACCCGCCTATCTTCTGGCATGGATGCTTTGCCCCAAAGTTTGGTGTCATCGGCGAACTTGGCCAGTCCACTACTGACTCCAATGTCCACATCATTAATGAAGATGTTGAACAGTATGGGTCCAAGGACAGAGCCTTGAGGGACCCCACTGGTCACAGGGCACCACGATGAGTGACTGCCATCAATAACAACCCTCTGGGTCCGACCACGGAGCCAATTTCCCAGCCAGCGGATTGTGGTGGAGCCAAGGCCACAACTGGCCAGTTTGGCCAAGAGGTGATCATGGGATACCAGATCAAAAGCTTTTTTGAAGTCAAGATATATGACATCAATCTCTTCTCCCTTGTCCTGGTGATAGGTCACCTGGTCATAGAAGGAAATGAGATTGGTCAAACAAGACCTACCCGCAACAAACCCGTGCTGGCTATCCCTTAGAATGTTAGCGTGGGCCAGTCCCTCAAGGATGGCCTCCTTAATAAACTTTTCTAAGATCTTCCCCAGGATAGAAGTCAGGCTAATGGGCCTGTAGTTAGCCGGATCCACTCTCCTCCCTTTCTTGAAGATCGGCACCACATTGGGCTTCTTCCAGTCTTTGACCACTACACCAGAGCCCAGGAATTTTCAAAGATCCGTACCAGGGGCTGGGCTATGACGCTCGCCAGCTCCTTGAGTACTCTGGGGTGCAGATTGTCAGGGCTGGCTGTCTTGAAGGTATCCAGCTTCTCAAGGTGTTCCTTCATGAGGTCAGCATTTATGGAGGGTAGGGGATCCCCATCACCCGGATCTCCCTGTCCCATAGCAGGCATGGGCATCCCATGGGACTGATGAAAGACTGACGCAAAGTACCTATTTAATAGGTTGGCTTTTTCCTGGGCGTCAGTTGTCAGTTGCCCCATCTGGTTTAGCAGGGGTCCAACATTGCCCTTGCTTTTCCTCCGGCTCCCCACATATCTGAAAAAGGACTTTTTGTTGTCCTTGATGCTTGAAGCTAGTTGGAGTTCAGTTGAAGCCTTGGCTTTCCTGGTTTGCTCCCTGCAGGACCGGACCAGCGCAGAATAATTCTCCTTGGAGGTGAATCCTGTCCTCCATCCTTTGTAGGCTTTCCTTTTTAGCCGCAGGAGGTCCGCTAGGTCCCTGGAGAGCCAGGAGGGCTGCTGTGCCTTCTTGCTGCCTTTCCTCCATGTTGGAATAGATTTAGCTTGTGCACTGAGGATCGCTTGTGCACTGAGGATCCTTGAGAAGCAACCACTCTTCTTGAACTCCCATCTCCCTGGGGTCACGGTCCCTAAGGGCCTGACCGACAAGCCTCTTGAGCTTGTGAAAGTCGGCTTTTCTGAAGTCAAGGACTTCTGTGTTGCTGACTGACTTGCCAGCTTTACAGCAGATGGTGAAGGTGATCAGCTCATGGTCGCTGTCACGCAGCTTCCCATCGATGACTAGGCTGCCGATTAGGTCGTCCCCTGTAGCCAGTACCAGGTCGAGCAGTGCTTTGCCTCTTGTTGTATCCACCGTCCCGTTCATGAGCTGTTGACCAGCCCTAGGACTAACTAGTGGGCAGCGGCACCCATCCTGCAAGGGGTAGAGAGCAAGGGCTTACTAGTGAACCCTGGGGGCCAACAGACCCCCTTTGTATCCGGCATACTGTAACTGAAGAAACCTCAGAGACTCCATCTCTCGACTGCCTCTCTTTGCAGCTTAGACAGCATATCTACACTTTTTATACTTGTATTTACTGCAACTTTGTTCCAGCCGGCCTCCCCTCTTATTCGTAAGAAGGTGAGGCCAGGTGAGTGAATAAAACAAATTTTTACTTTACCTTATATTTACTCTGTAATAACTTCTATTACTAACATCCCATTTCAATGAGCTGTTGACCAGTTCTGGGACTTAAGGAATCGGCAGCTGCACCCATCATTGAATTAGTTCCAGTGGTGGAAAGCAAGAGCTTGCTCCGAAACCCCGTGAACCAACAGACATCCTACAAACTTATTATAGAAAACTAACAACTTACTCTAAGTCGTCTACTTGCGCCAGCTTGGCGAACCTCGAAGGCGGTCATAAAGCTACCTCCAATCCTGCCCCACAAGCCACACGCTTGCCCGCTCCTTAAAGCCCGCGGCTCCCCAAGCGGTGCTGGAGTCGCTAGCCCGGCATTCCACCACAGTCTCCATGTCCAGTCTCCCAGTTCCAGCATGGGGATGAGGTGTCTGGTCTCCTGTTTTTGGCAGTGATGCTCCAGGAAGCCAGAGGTGGAGTGAATGGGAAGGTGCTCATTGACATTGGCTCTACTCCACTGCCCTTTTTGTGGGGCAGGGGAAGACAGTGGAGATGTAGCTCCCAGGAGATAGGAGCTGCAGAGCTGCTCCAACATTTGTCTGTTGTCTAAGTTCTCCATTTTTGGAGTGCTTCAGGAGATAAACATAGGCTGGAGTGGCATAATTTTAAGCCACCTAGAGAGTGCTTAAAACTAGCCTAAGGTGTTAATGTGTGGACAATTTAGGGATTAAGAGCTCCAGGAGCTACCTAAAATTAATGTGCACCATTAGTCTTCACCCTCTCAGGCTCTTCATTATAGTCCTAATCTCTTCCTGTAGACGAAGTGCAAATCTTCTTCCCCAGTGTGGATTTATCTCTGTCTTCTTTCCTGAGTTCCTTGCAACTATTTCCATCTTGGTCCAAATCCTTTCTCTATCCCCACATCCTCTCCTGGGTTTCAGTACTAGTTTCCTTCCCCAGTCAGTCAAAAACTAACTCTGAAGAAAATCAATATTATTTAGAAGTGTTTCAAAATTAAGCATTTCTTTTATGCATCATCAGTGGAGCATAATAAAGGACCTCTGGGTCCTCCAGCATCCTGCTGTGCTCTGCGCTTTCCCTTGTCCATGGGAGAAGAGGAGGTTCTTTTTTTCCTATATACTCTTTCAGTTATCTCTCTTCCTTCCAAGGTCAGGCTCGTGTTTCTGTAAATATCAAACCATTTCTGCTGAAACTAATTTTTCTGATTTTTTTTTTAAAATCAACACAAGGCAGATATCCAGCGTGGCTGGTTTTAACCTGGATGGTAGAAGTTTGAATGTTTTCAACTTCACCAATTAAAAACATGGAATTATAAAAGGAAAGTATGCAGTAACCAGGTAGCCTATAACAACTTTGACATGTAATGTCTTCAGAAGGTCATCATGAACTTCTGAAGGATATAAACACAAAGAAGGGAAATGAATTCTTTTATCTGATGCATATGGTTTGACTAATGAGATGAATATGAGAAATGGAATGTTTAGATTTATCAGCAGGAAAATATTTTATGATAAAGAGATTTATTTAGCTATGGCGTTATCTCAAGGCAACAGTTGAAGCCTAATTGCTTTAGTCATTTCAAGCAGAATAGATCAACACAAGAAAATGCAGAGTTTGCAGACATCCTGAAAAGCTGGAATACAGATAGATGACCTAGGGATTATTTTCATCCATAAATGCTGTGCTTCTATAATCAAATATATTTATCCTATAGTAACTTCAGTGCTTCATGCAGCAGAAGATTCAGCATTATTGAGACTGCTCTTCTCCCTTTTATTTCCTTTTTCTTGGGCTCCTGCATCCAATGTGAAGAAAAATATTCACATACTACTTGCTAATGAATCCTGGAGTGTCCTGTTCTCTATTAGAGTCTTCTTTCCAACAACTGACATATGGTGCACATACAACAAATTGATTTGTCATGTCACATCTACACACTTGCATGTCAGGCAGGTGTTTTATTTTTGTTAGCCAGCTGCCAGAATTATGCGAGGTGATGGCTGAGGTGACCCTCAGCTTCTGCACAGATTTAGGGGCGAGGGAATAGTTCACTTATCCTCCCTGCTCATCTTCAGTCTGTTATTTGAAAGTTTCAGGGGCAGATGTACAATCTGGGAAGTTTTCCAGATTCATTTTTTAGAACATTAGGTGTTCTCAACATAAGCTGCACTAAACAGAGCCCTTTTTGTAACAATTTTGCCACCAGCATTGAAGATGAGCTGCTCTGAGTATGAATGTGGATAGCTGACAGTTTGAGCCAAGCCAAGCAGTTTTGGGATAACAATAGTCTTAGCCAAATTTTGGTTGTTTTTTATACAACCACTCCCTACCCTATCTTATTTACACACTTCTTATCACCACAGCATTTAAACATCTACATAATAAGCCTTTTTTATGGGTCTTTTCTTACAAAACTGTTTGCATGTAAATGGCAGGGTAGAAATGAACCTTAAAGACTAACTCAATCAGAGGTGCAAAAGCTTTCGTGAGCTCAGTAGATTCCATTTCATAGCATCTGATGAAGTGAGCTCTTGCTCACCAAAGCTTATGCATCTCTGATTCATTTAATCTATAAGGAATATCTCTACCCTGCCTTCTGCCTGACCTCAGACAAGCATGGCTAAATACCTCTCTCTGCTCATATTTGTACATAGCTATGGACCAGTAATTCAAAATCATCCATTTGATTAACAGGACTCAGGCTGCAGGACCAAAATTTGTTACTGGGATTTCTGGGTAGGAAAAACAAACAAACAAAAAGTGGCACAGTGAATACACAACAAGCATGCACCAGCATACATGGAGGCTAGGCTGTCCAGAGCAATGCTCTGGTTGCCAGCAAGGCCTCCACATTGCCTGACATATGCTTATAGGTAGAGAGAGAAAAAATTATTTGGAGGGGGCTGAGCACACGCACACGTGCACGCACACATGTTCAAGCCTCCCAAATGGGGCATGGGATGGAACTGTGAGTGACTTGTCAGGTGGCACCCGGTGCAGGGACAGGGTGGCAGCTCCTGCTGCTGCACTTACTGTGGGAGGGAATGGGGGGAGGAGCGTGTGCTCCTGGATCTGCATGGGGGGAGGTGGGCTGCCATTGTAGGCTGCTACTGGGGCTGCGCCGGGCTGTTCGCAGCAGGGTGGAGGGTTGGGCTGTGCTTCGCTTGGGGCGGGTGATGGCAGCACTGGGAGGTGGGGAAGGGGGGCTACAGTGAATTTTGGGGTGGCTGTAGCTGCCCTCCCATTGCTGCTGCCACCCACCCTGAGCACAATCTGGCCCAACCTCCCAACCCCCTGCCACTTGGAAGAGTCTGGTGCAGCCCTGGCCCCAGCCTCAGTAGTAGTCCATCTCCCCCTTTCCAGATCTGGGGGCACATGCCCCCCATGCCCTCCTGGGGTGCATGTAGCAGCAGGAGCCATGCCCCCTGCCACACCCACTGGACGAGCCACTCACAGTTCCATCCTGTGCCCCGTCCTGGCTGTGTAGTGCCTGCCTTAGCCCTACTCCCACTCCCTCCCTACCCCTGCTGCAGCCACCGGAAGCCCATGGCTGGGCTGCCTTGCAGCCCTACTGCTGCTCTGCATTTCGGGGAGCTAAGCCCTGTTAGTACCCCCCTTCTACTGCCTATGCCTATGCCCCTGCTGCTCTAGGCCACCAGGTAAGACTACTGGGGCCAGCACTGGCCCTAGCCTTCAGCTTTCCCTGGCTGAAGAACCAGGAAGAGCTGGACAAGGGCAGTTTGCCCATTGTGGGACAATTTGTCCCTCAACAAAACACACATGCAGGTGCATGCACTGGCAATTTTTGCTGCTGCAAGTGCACAACCCTGCATGTCTGGATGCAGCCAGAGTGGGCAAGAGTAGTATTTCCCCTACCTGTCAACTTGTTTCTGTTATGATAAATGGTTATTATTTCCTATTCCCTGTGGTCTAGGAAGAGGTTTTCCTCATGGATTGCACCTAACCTGAGGGACAGGTGTCGAGAAGGGTAAAAATGAAGTACAGAAATGGTCTTTTCTCTTTATTTAGTTTTAACAGGACCTGACACAAACCCTAATGGCGTTTACAAAAGTTTTTGCAAAAAGTCCCTGACTTCGGGAAAGACTCCCTTCTGTCAGACTTGACCTTCAGAATGTACCACAAAGTTGATTTCTTATGGTTATACCAGAGGAATGGAGAGACAGATGTCTTTGGTAGCAGGTTAAGTCCCACCTTCATGCTGTTTTTTCCTGTTGGTTTGATGTGTTTGGAGGAGATGATCTGGGTTGGGTTGGCTTGCTTAATTATTATTTTTTATTAGTTAACTTTTGTTAAACTTTTGTTGTGCATGCACTGTTCCACTTTTTGTTTAGTTTTTTTTTTCTTTCCCTGCCTGGAAATTCCTGTAGCAAATTTTGGCCCCACAGCCTCTGAGTCATGTTAATAAATGGATGATTTTGAATTACCGATTCATAGATACCTACAAATATGAGCAGAGAGAGGTATTTATCCAGGTTAGTCTGAAGTCAGGAATTGGAATAAAATCTTCCTCAGAAAACATTCATGGGCATGAATAGTCACTGCTTAACAGTCTATTGAAAGGTACCATAAGCAAGGGGAAAAGATAGCATTCCTGGAGAGATAATTCAGGTTATATGTCAAAATCTCAAAAGCATGTGTTCCTTTTCCAAAAAGTTTTGCAGTTAGGGTTGATCCATGCTGCTATGAACTATGACCCAGGCTTTGTCTGCAGAAGTGGTGATGAACAATATTGTACCATTTTTCCTTAGATACTCAGAAGACCAGTGGCCTATCCCCAGCAAAGTGCATAAACCCTCAAGGAGTCATGAGCTTTTTGTTTCTGCTGAACAGTCTCTTCTAGCCCACCTCATTGTCAAGAATGAGAGAAGTACTGTCTCTTAAAGATTATGAATTCCTTTGTGTTTGAAGAGGCACAAACAGAGTATAAGCCATCTTCATTCCTATTGAGTATAGGGAGAAAAAAAGTCTCTCAGCTTCCATTACTATTTTTTGAAATTGTTCCCTTCAGACTAAAGAAAATTACCAACAAGAATACTAAGTTTCAGTATGTATCACACAACATCCAAGACACAAAATAAATTTAAGACATCTCTCTTCTCAGATTCTGCCCTTTGCTTTTTCCTTTTCTCTTTATTGAAAGGTTACAACATAGTTTGTGCCATGTGAAATTGCATCCTTTATGGTATAGTAATGGTGCATCCTTAACACATATCATCCTGACAGATTCAATTCCATTACTTGGATAGCACAGCCCTTCCAAGACAGTGAGTGGTAGCTACTTCTTCATTTTGTTCCTTGTTGCCTTCATTCTATAATAAGGAACCAATAAGTTGGTATCAATCAATTCAATTGAAGAAGCAATATTGGTCTGTTTTCTGTTGTGCTTGGGGAAGTATGAATTTTCTTCTTGGCTCAGTTTTCAGCTTTTAGTTTTTCCTTTTGCTTATGGTACCTCTCAATATAGAGTTAAACAGGGACTATTCATGCCCATGAATGTTATCTAAATTTGTTGCAGTGAACCAAGTAATCATTTAATTCAATTCTTTCCCCGCAAACATATAGATGGATTATTTTGAATATATATATTACAGTCTGGGTGTTTACTGTCCCATATACTGTCCAGCTGTCCCATATGGCTTCCTCATAAAAAAAACCCCAAACCTATTTGCTGTGATACTTGCTTCAAAGTTTTGTAGCCCAGGTATACCTGAGGGTGTGCCCCATCCTCAAATGGAAAGGATAGGTGGTTAGGCAGTTGTGGTGTGAGAGGGATCTGGTTGCCTCTGGATCATTTCCCTCTATTTCTCCACAGAGCCAGGCCAGGACATGTAACTTAACTATGTACAAGTTTATTAATATATACACATAAATATAGACCCTTAAAAGTATAGTAAATATTTACAATATTATTTTACATATACAACCACATTTGACAAACAATGGCCAAGAAAGAGTACCACCACCATTGGCTATCAAGTCTCCACAGGTAAGTGACCAGTCCTAGAACAGGAAAGTGAAGGTAGAGACAAACAATCAACACCCAGCACAGGTGAGTAATTGGGTCCCGGAACAGGTAAGCACAGGTAAGTACAACAGTATTCAAACACAGGCTAACAGTGGGTAACTATTGACTATTTATGAAGGACATTGACCAGGAATCAACAGGCAAAGGTTAGACTCCTATGCATCATGGAGAGTTTGAGCATAACCTGAAATATAACAAAATATAAGGTGGTTTCACCCCCTTAGAGGTGCCAGTGGTGCTCGGTATACCTGGTCTTCCCCTTTCAACTTTGAGGAGCCCTGATGTGACTTGCTAGGGAGAGGAACAATGCCTGGGCCTTCCTACCTCTTGTGGACTGTCAGACACCTCTTACCCTGCAGGAATCTTTGTTGGTTCCCTCCCAAGGATTCCCTTCCCTGTAGGAGACCCCCTTTTCCCAACAACTTGTGACTCCTGGTGAGGTTGGGGCTATCTCCAGCTGTCCCAATTCGGGTTCCTTTTCCAGGCAGGGGTGGCCCTCTGCTGTCCAGGCTCTCTTCCACTCCATAGCTGGCTTGTGGCCCAGTGCACCATCACATGCACTGCGGGGCTTGCTCTTCTGCTGAAGGTTGGCCCAGGCCACCTCATGCGGCACCGAGGCTCAGTCAGCTCTTGGGCCTTTGGAGCTGATGCTGCCTGCATCAATTGCCTGGTGGCATGCCAGGGAATGGGGACTTGAGCTGCTCGAAAACAGCTCCCTGAGTCATGATCCACTTCCAAATCCTCCATGCAGCGATCTCTGCACCTTGCCCTGGTTGCTTGCCAGGGGTTGCAGACCTGACATGACTTGAGTGGCTCCCAGGGTCTGAGTGCCATGCACTGATATGTGCACCATGCCCTGGCCACTTGCCAGGGGTTGCAGACCCAAGCTGCCTCGAGCAGCTCCCAGGTTCTGAGCCCTGTGCACTGTGCTGTGCACCAAATGGGTCTGAGGCATCAGTCCTGGTGAGGGAGTCTTTGGGGCTCTTCGAGGAGCTGGCTCCATCTGCCAGGCAGCTCTTCCAGCTTTCCTCTGCCCCTTCTTATATTCCATCCCCCAACGTGTCTCCCTGTGTGCTGGACATGCAGGTCCTTGTATTCACTTCAGAAGCTCTGACCCCAAAGTCTTCCTGGACCTGCAGAACGCAGACTTCAATTAGGTCCAGGAGGCTCTTCACCCCTGCCCTCCCCTCCATGCAAGGGGCAGGGATGCCCCCCCCCCACCCAGACATTACCTGATTGGTGGATGGGCTCCACCAATTAAAATGAAGATTTTCTGAGCCCATTTGAGCTGTGCAGAATTGATAAGTCCACCACATATTCATTAATTATGATTTGACTGGTCATCCAAGGCACATAGTATTAGTTATTCTTGATGACTGGATAAAACCTAGGACTGTAGGAAACTCTTAAAATTGTTTACAAGGGTTTCCAGCTTGTTAGTTTCTGCAGAAATGTGTGTCAACTGTTTGGGGAGCGTAAAAAAATATTTGTACCCAGAGAATTTTTTTGGTAGGAAGTGAGTAAAAATTGCACATGAAAAGTTGTACATTTGATATGAATTCATAGTAATTTATTTTAATAAGTCATAAATACTTTTTCATTATTTGCTTAGCTCTACTTATGACGTTTTAATTAACCTTATTAAAGATAAACTAGCCTGCATGAAGAACATACCAATGCCAAAGGTACTGTAGCAGCTATCACCGTAGCTCCTATTTTGGAGAGACAAAAATTGCTGTCCACGGACTACTGATAATCTGCACAGAATTGCTGGCAGTCTGGGGATAGCTGGCACAATGCATGCTGCTGGCTGCTGCTTCTTGTTTTCAGCTGTTTCTCAAGTTGTCCTGTGCTGAAAGCCTGTAATGATAATTGCAAATACAAAGGATTAGCCTGGATAGCTACCTGAGTGTCTATGGCCTTAAAAAAGAGAGAAACCATCTGGATGTAACATCTATTTACCAAGAGGAGACCTGCGCATCCAGCCATGAAACCTATCACAAACCTCCACTCTTAGAAGATGATGAAGGAAACAAAACTTTCCAAACTTACATGCTCCAGCAACAGCCCTACAACCCACAGCAATAACATCAGTCTATCCAGCCACACTTTCAGTCATGCTCAGGGCCTGTACTATCCCATGGTTTTTCTCCTGCCCCACTACACAACTCAATAAAGAACAGCTGATGGAGACCTGGAGGCTTTTTTTTCTGCTGCTTTGGACTACAGAAATATTTCCAGAACAGGGAGTGGTGCAGTAATTAATGCAACCCCACACAGCACAGGATGAAGGATACCTCCTGGACTCCACAGCTCCACACTGGGAGCGTACATTAATGATTTCTACCTCTTCCTACTTTGAGATTGCCAAACACCCAGCAACATTTACATGACCATCTCAGCATTGCAGAATGGAGAGACATAAAACAACTTTGATATTGTGCTATAACAAGCATCTCTAATAAAGGAGTGCCACTGTTGTCAAGAACAAAACAGCATTTGTGCAGGAAGCCAGGAGACAACTTTCCTACATGGAATTTTACAATCCCCTAGCCAAAACCCCAAAAAACAATACCAGAGGGAACTCTGCAAGCTCTTAGAGACTCTACCTCTGGAAACATAGGAGAGGGTTTATGTGTCCACCCTCTCAGGAACCTAGGCTAAGTAACTTGTACTTATCCAAGATCCGCAAACCTGGCAACCCAGAACACCCCATTGTCTTTGGCACTGACAACACTGGAGGATGTTTTTCACTGTATCGATGCTCCTATTCCCATATGCCACTGAAGCTGCCCACTCTTTGAAGGATACCATACATTTCCTGAAGAAACTAGGCTTTACTGACAAGCTTCCAGCAAACACCATATTAGCTACCATGGAAGTCACATCTCTGTACACCAACTACCCCTATAAGGATGGATTACAAGCCTTATGGAACATTATTCTTGTTTCTATTTCCACTGCATTCTCTTGCTTTGCTTTCACACACAACTGTTTGATATTTGAAGACTCCCTTTGCCTACAAATGAATGATGCTGTCATGGGTGCTGTCATGGGTGCATGCATGCCCCACAGTATGCCAATATATTTGTGACAGAGCTTGAAATCTGCTTCCTTCACAGCTGCCCTCTCATTCCTCTGGTTTAACTAAGGTCCATCAATGACATTTTTGTCATATAGACACATAGGAAAGAATCTTTAGGGAAATTCCACAAGGACATTAATGACTTCCATTCTTCCATCAGTCGGACTGTGGAATACTCCACCCAGCAAATTCATTTCTTGTACCCCACTTAAACTTTGGAATGGTCATGTTGCCACCATATTGTATCAGAAACCATCCGACCACTACAATTGCCTCCATGCCACAAGCTTTCATCCTAAGCACACAACTAAATTCATCATCTACAGGCAAATTCTCCATTACAACTGTATCTTCTCAGATTTCCCCTACTTGGGTGCATACTTTAGTGATCTGAAACAATACCAGAATACCAACACCAAGACAAGAATAACAGAATCCCTCTGGTAATCACCTACAGCCACCAGTTTGAACAGTTTGGACATATCATTAATTACTTCAAACTTCTGGAAAATGAACAACCATTTTAAAGTAGATTTGGGGGACAAGCTTGTCCTGGCTTTAAAAAGCTCCCACCCCAACCTCAAATGGGGTCTCTCAAGCAGCAGGTTACCTAGCTCCAATTTTCACCAATTCTTCAGGCCTTGCTACAGATGCCTGCTGTGCCACCTTATCAATACAGATCGTATTATCACTAGACCAAACAACACATATTATAACATTCATTCGCTTTCTCTTCTACCAGTGTCAAATATACCATCAGATCTTCTTTTCTTCAGTAGTTTTTCTCAGTCGAGGATGATTGTCTTCCGTGATTGTCTTATCTGTGTGTCTGAAGATGGCTGATGAGGCCTATCTGGGATCAACAGACTCTACTACAGTTTGGACAAGTGTTTCCTTGTGGGGTTGGTGGAGTTGGATTCTTGATTTGGTCCACAAAACACTGTTTCTGCCATTCCCACTTTTCCATCTCCTGTTGTTGTCATAAGGTTTCAAAGTACTGAGATCCCTGCAGCAGACTCTTCCTTCGTTTGGGGCTATCCTGGGTGATAGTCTCCAATGAGTTGCATTTTTTAAGCTAGCCTTGAGGACAACCCTGAGATGCTTTCTCTGTCTTCCTCTTGAGTGTATGCCTTGACTGAGCTGGGAGAATAAAACTTGCTTCAGGAGTCTGGAGTCAGAGATCCAGATGACATGGCTGGTCCAACAAAGCTGATGTTGGATGATCATTGCCTTATTCCTGGTGTTTGCTTGCAGAAGGATGCTAATGATGCATCTGTCCTCCCAAATGAATTCAGAAGATTTGCAGGCAGAGCTGCTGGTACTTCTCCAACAACTTTAGATGTCTCCTGTGCATCGTCCATGTCTCAGTTCCATACAGCACAGTGGGAATCATGACTGCTTGATAAACCATGATCTTGGCTTTGGATCTGATGTCACAATCTTCAAAAACCCATTTCTTCAGGCATCCAAAGGCTACACTTTCACATTTGAGGCAATTCATAGATTCATAGTGTCCCGGGGGATGAACCAAGCCCGAGAGTCATGGTGGGCCAGGGTGGCAATTAGACATGGAAACAGGCCAGGTTCTATTGGCTATGGAGAACTGAGGCACGGGAAGCGTAGCGATTTCTTAAAAAAGGTGGAATTTATTTGACTTACGCTTAGGTGCGTAGGAAAACGATGTCTTCAGTTATAGTTAGCAAACTTACGAATGACAAGAACAACAAAGGGGTCTGTTGGCCCACGAGGTTCAGTCTGGAGACTTAGTCCCAGGGCTGGTCAACAGCTCATTGAATGGATAACACAAACAACAAAATGAAACTGTAACGCGGTGAATGATGAAATAAGATGTGACGTCAGTCCCAATTGGTGGACGATCGGGTAGCCGGAGAGTAATGCTGAGGTCAGGATGCCAGAATGCTGAGGTGAAGTCGCAGTGGGATGGTCCAAATCGTAGTCAGTAATCGGTGAAACTTAATAGGGAACCAGGAGATCAAAACCGCAATCGCTCTTATAGCACGAAGTGCCAATCGGGGAAGGAGATCAGTAGGCCCGAGAGCCTGACTGCCAGACAGTCCCTGGAAACACCAGCTTCTGTCTCCAGTGACGCGATCTTCTCTCCCCCAGAGGGAGGGGCCCCCAGACTTTTTATAGCAGCCCTATAGCCAATCAGGCTGCTTGGCTGAGAGAAATTTCTAGAGGTATTACCTCATTCCAGTTGTACACTGGGCATGCTCTGCAATAAGATCTGTGTAGCAACTGAGTCTGCACAGGGCTGAAAGTGGGTCAGGGCTGATTGGCAGCTCCTGAGGTCATAGAAAGGGTAGCTCAGGCCCTGTATGGAATTTTCCACTCTCAGTCAAACTGAGTTCATGCATTGGCAGCACCTATACTTAAAATTTTGCTCCAACACATAGATTTTAGGGTTGGAAGAGACCTCAATAGATCATCGAGTCCAACCCCCTGCATAGGCAGGAAAGAGTGCTGGGTTCAGGTGACCCCAGTCAGATGCCCATCCAACCTCCTCTTGAAGACCCCCAGGGTAGGGTGTCCCCCCCTTGGGAACCCAGTTCAGACCTTGGCCATTCTAACTGTAAAGAAGTTCCTCCTAATGTCCAGTCTAAATCTGCTCTCTGCAAGCTTATGGCCATTATTTCTTGTGACCCCGAGGGGCGCCTTGGTGAGTAGAGCCTCACCAATTCCCTTCTGTGCCCCCATGATGAATTTATAGGCAGCCACAAGGTCACCTCTCAACCTTCTCTTGCGGAGGCTGAAGAGGTCCAGGTACCCTAGTCTTTCCTTGTAGGGCTTGGCCTGCAAGCCCTTAACCATACGAGTGGCCCTTCTTTGAACCCTCTCCAGGTTATTCATATCCCTCTTGAAGTGTAGCACCCAAAACTGCACTCTGTA
Organism: Crocodylus siamensis; assembly: GCF_052110815.1. Taxonomy (NCBI): domain Eukaryota; kingdom Metazoa; phylum Chordata; order Crocodylia; family Crocodylidae; genus Crocodylus; species Crocodylus siamensis. The sequence goes on from NC_143395.1 coordinate 20,851,965, forward strand.
TTCCAACTGCAGTCTGACCAGCACCCCATAGAGGGGAAGTATAACCTCCTTGGTTCTATTTGTCATTCATCTGCTGATGCATGATAAAGTGCAGTTAGCTCTTCTGATGACTTCGTCATACTGATAATTCATGTTCATCTTGGAGTCCACTAGGACTCCAAGATCCCTTTCTCCTTCCGTGCTACCGAGCAGGTCATTTCCTAGGCAGTAGGTGTGCTGGACATTTTTCCTCCCTAGGTGCAGCACTTTGCAATTCTCCTTGTTAAATTGCATCTATTGTTTTCTGCCCATTTGTCCAACCTGTCCAGGTCTGCCTGTAGTTGTTCCCTGCCCTCCGGTGTGTCCACTTCTCCCCATAGTTTTGTATCATCCACAAACTTGGACAGAGTACACTTCACTCCCTCATCCAAGTCACTGACAAAGACATTAAAAAGTATCGGTCCAAGGACGAAGCCCTGCAGGACCCTGCTGCCCATGCCCTTCCAGGTCAATATTGGCCCATCCAATACTACTGTCTGGGTATGACTCTCTAGCCAATTTGCCACTCACCAGACTGTGTAATCATCCAAGTCAAAGCCTCTTAACTTGGTCACCAGTATGGGGTGGGATACCATATTGAAGGCCTTCCTGCAGTCTAAGTAAATGATGTCAACCCCTACTCTTGTGTCCAGGTGTTTTGTAACCTGGTCATAAAAAGACACTAGATGAGTCAGGCATGATCTACCTGCTACGAACCCGTGCTGTTTTCCCCCAGCATATTTTTTCCTGCTGGGCTCTCACAAATATGAGCCTTAATAATCTTTTCAAAGACTTTGCCAAGGATGGAGGTGAGACTGACTAGCCTATAGTTGCCTGGATCCTCCTCCCTCCCCTTCTTAAAAATAGGGACCGCATTGGCCCTTTTCCAGTCCTCCAGGAACTGGCCTGTGCACCATGAGAGCTCAAATATTCTTGCTAGTGGCTGTGCAATGACACCAGCCAATGTCTTCAGTACCCTCGGATGGAGCTCATTTAGGCCTGCCGACTTAAACACATCCAGTCCTTCCAAGTGACTCTGCAACATCTCAGGGTCAATGTTTGGTAGTCTGGCACCCAGCTGTTGCCTTTCTAAAATCCCATTGTGAGACTTGTCTTGTCCCTTGTTTAGGAACATTGAGGCAAAGAACTCATTGAGGAGTTCAGCCTTGTCCCCCCTGTTTGTCACCAATTGCTTTTGCCCATTCAGCAGTGGTCCTATTCCACCCTGGGCCTTCCTTTTACCCTCTATATATCTGAAAAATAATTTTTTGTTATCCTTAACTTGGGATGCCATCCTCAGCTCCATGATAGCTTTGGCCTTTCTCCCTACAATTGCAAGCTGAGGAGATATACTCCTTTTTAGTAGTCCCTGTTTCCACTGCTTATATGCCCCCCTTTTTGCCCTTAGGTTGCTCTGGATTTCTCTGGTCATCCAAGGAAGCCCCTTGGCCCCTTTCCCCCTTTTCTTCTGCATCGGGATCATCTCCTACTGTGCCTGAAGGATCGTTTCCTTAAGGCACAGACACACTTCCTGGACTCCCATCTCGCCAAATCTCTTACTCTGCAGTGCGTCATTGACTAAAAGCCTGAGTTTGCTGAAGTCAGCCTTCCTGAAACACTTCCACCCTACTAGTTACCTTACCCACTCTACACCTTATGATGAATTCTATTCTTCGGTGGTCACTGTCCCCCAGGTGACCACTCATCAATGTTGGATTTCCTCATCAATATCAGCCATCTGCAGAAGATGGCTTCTGAGACATGACAAATACTCAATGTTCTCCAGAGTCTCACAGTGGATCTGGATTACTGGAGCTGGGCACTGTTCATTAGGAGATGGTGGAGGACCATAGTCTTCTGAATGCTAAACGTGGGTCCCATTTTCTTGGATGGCTTGGTAAAGATGTAGGCAATTGTCTGAAAGTCTGCTTTTGAGTGAGCGCACACTACAGTATCATCAGTATATTGGAGCTCAATGATTGAAGTCAGGGTGCTCTTGGTTTTGGCTTGGAGTTGGCTGAAGTTAAGCAACTCACCATTGATTTGGTAGTTTAGCTCCACTCCAACTGGAAGCTTGTTGGTGGTCAGATGTAGCATCATGATATCTCACAGTAATGCCCCCTCCCTCTTTCCTTTGCATTTAAAATCCCTTCTGTTTATTCCTCTGAATCAGGTGCCACCCCGCTCTGTATTCTGTTTAAAAAAAGAAAGGAGAGATGTCTAGAAAAAGTAAAAAGTAATGCTAACTTCCTTTAAAAATGTCTAAACAATGATCTAATTAAATACACCATTTTCTCACAATTTATTAAATATTTTTTCCAAGTACACGATTGCTGTAGTGGTCAAAGGGATGTTATCAAGTCAAAGATACATTTGCAGTTTGCAGTTCTATGAGACAATTGATTAAAATGTGGTCCATCTTGTGAAAAGATTTTGAGGAAAAGATATTAGAGAATTTAGCGAAGCAGTTAAGCATATTCTTAAGTCTATACTTTAGTCTGATGTAGGCATGTGCTTTCAAGCTAAGCACACAATTAAATTCTATGTTGAATCAGAGCTATATTCATTGTAAATAAAATTGTGGTAAGTTCCAGTACTATTGTATTTCTTAGTCAATAATGATTTTCCATTGGTGAACACTGTACAGCAGTAAAAGCAATGAAGAGGCGATTCACCAGAGGTCCCAACTCTAATGAAAAAAGTTCACTGAGCTGGATGTTATAAATGGATCATATTAATAATGAGTGAACACAACATCTGTAGTAACCCTAAAAGTAGAGAAGAGGCATGGCAGCTCTAATGACCGTAGAGGGGAGGCTATATTTAGACCACTGGACACAAAAGACAATGCAGTTCTCCTAGGCTCAGTAGCTCCCAAACTAATTAAACACGGCCTTTGCTGATAGTATCAGGACACATGCTTCCCTTGCATGGATTAAGCAACCACAGAAGGAACTGCTGGCTATACAGTAGCATCATATGTTGATTGCATAAAGCTAAAAGATGAGGACTATGGTTACCGATTATGTTCCTCAGACACAGCAGACCTGTCCACTTCATGAGCAAAGCGCATTTATGCAGCAGACAAATCTTTCTCAGGGGCTATCCAAGATTTCAGAATTAACTCCCCTAGGAACTAAGAATTGCCTCATCCTCATCACCTTCTGCTCTAAGTTCATGGCCCATTTCCTTGACCTTGTCTTTCCTGATATAACTACATAGCATTGTGTAGAAGTACTTTATAAACACGCCAAAAAAAAAAAAATCCAAAACACCAGTTTGTATATCATGATTGTTCCTTGGGGAGAGGATATGAGAAGGAATGACCTATACATGCCTGTTGTTAGGCACACTGCCTTAATATATGAGCTTCTAAAAGGAGCTCCTTTACTTTGTATAAATAAATATCACAATGATGGGGAACAGAGTAAGGTGGGATAGGTTATCGGTCATCTGTCCAAGGTAGAACAGTGTATCTTTGGCCACTGTTGCAATAGAATCTGGGCACATTAGGCTGTTAAGTATGTATCCATACAACACCTCTGCGGGATAGGGACATCTAGACCAGGGGTGATACATGGTGGGTACATCAGCAGTCTCACCCACTTATTTGAGTGATGCATGTGCAGCGAGCTCTCTGAGCTCATCAGCATGTCAGGCAATTCCTGCCTGAACTTCACAAGTGCTGTGAGCTCTTGTTCACCAGCTGGTTGGCATAGACTGTGGCCGGAGGCCCTGCATTCATGCAGCTTTGGAGCCCAGGGGTCTGCCATTCACCCCGCAAGGTGGCAGTCAGTAGTCAGGTAGACATATATACTTGTGCCTACCATCACATACTTAGACATCTGTGGTGTCAGGCAGCAGCTGACCAGCAGTTTTTTACAGTGTTAATGGTATCTGAACAAAAGAGATGTAGAGGTGTTTAAATTACTTCTGAGATCACACAGGAAGTCTGTTGTAGACAGCAAAATGCACACAAGATGCCTGAGTCTGAAGCTACCTGGAGCATACTTTTGCAGGATAATGAACTCTTGTTAGGCTTTGATTTAGGAATCTAACATGAAAACATTATATATAATTAGGGGAGGGGGACAAAATGTAAGCATTTGTACAATGTCATGGGACAAATAACACACAAAATGGCTTTGACTTTATAATACTGAAGCAATAATCCTGTTCTTATGATCGTGACAGATTTAGAGCACTAAAAAGCATTTTATTTTCTTTGTTCCTCAGTATTAAAATAAGATTTATTAAACAGGATGCTTTTTTCTTTCAATAGGGATTCTTACTCCTTTCATCCACTGGAAAATTAAGTTAAATATAAATCAGAATAAAATAATAATAATAATGTTGGTATTAAAAGAAAAAAGAAAAAATGCTAGTCTTATATTAGCTCTGATTTTTTTTTTTATTGCTTTTAGTCTAACCAGCCTTTTTTCAAATGATTCAAAATGTAGTTCCCTTTGGAGGCTTCAGCAAAATTGAAATGTTAGCATTGGTATGTTTATACTTCTAAGAGGGACAGAGAAATATATTTAATACTTCCCATATGATTATCCTTAAAAAGGATTTCTTTTTTTAATTGGGTACAAGCACATCATTTTTTTAAAAGTAGCAACCTTGCCTTTTTCATTAAATTATGTGAGGTATAAATGGGAAGTACAGTTTAATCACACTGTGGTTTATGGCAATTATAGGGAAAGACTTAGAAGAATCAAAAGAAACTTGAATTATAATAGTGTATTGCTTCCTCTGAGCCATGAAAGAGAATAGCATGAATCTTTTGAGAACAGACAGGATGAACAGGCAGATAGTCATACTTGGGCATTTAAGTAACTGAAAAATAAGGTTGGATTTTAGACTTTGCTTCATTATTTTAAGTTTTTGTTCAAACTTACTGTAAGGGAACCTTTATTCTACTCCTTTGTGAAGACTGCAAGAGATATGTAAAGAAAGAAGCTCAGTCAATAAATCAATGAGTTTCAGCTTTTCTTTGTTCTTATTTAACCACATTAACTAACAAAGGTGGCAGGTTGCCTAATTACTACATCTTTTTTATTTTTAAAGGTATGAATACAACTATGCTTATAGTCTCACTTTCTGAAGGGCTGACAATCCTTCAGTCCTACTGAAATCTGTAAGTAATATAGGTGTTTAGCTTCTTTGAAAAAAAATCATGCCATCTGATCTGACTTTTCTTTAGTTTCCTTCTATCAATTTGAGAAAGCAACTGGCACTTGGAGTCATGGCTCCTTAGTTATATTCTTGACTGTGCCTTTTGCTGAGTGACCTGGGACAATTTCTTTGCCTTCTCTATATCATAGAAACATTAAGATTTTGTTACCTGATCTCAGAGAAGTTTTATTTAGCTTCATTAATTAAAATGATTTGAGGTAAAGGCTCTATGAGATTGAAAGGTTCTCTTATTGTAAAAATACAATAGGCAAATATTGTGTTACAGAGTTTGTCTCACTAGGAAATAGTGCAAACAAACACCATTTCTAATTGTTTGCTGTTGAATACTTGGTTACTCATTCTTGCCTCTTCAGTAGCTGTGTTCAATATCTTTGTCTATCTTTGATCTTTGTCTATTAGTGTATCTCTTTTACAATGTTCAACACTACAGTAGGTTTATCTTGATATATAGTAGGTTATCTTGTAATCTTTTATTCTTCATTTAAGCAATACTTAGTTTGGCTTGGTTTTGAAACCTACAGGATTAATGTTTTGTTGTCTGTTACCAATCCCAGCATTCTTAGGACTCTGGGCAGTCACAATACATGGATTCATTGTAAAAACAATCATTAAAACTAAAAGTCTCTGTGCTGCCATTTTTGGGAAACCATTCCATAAACCTGGCAAATGAACTCATTATGATCTAGTGTTCCATTTGGAGGACAGAAATGTTATCCTTGTAGGCATCTGCAGTGTCTTCTACTATATACAGGCAGCAAATATGAGAATACTTCAGAGGTTGTCATGCCAATCTTGAAGTATCTCATTACTTCCGTTTTTTCGCTTTCTGGCAGGTCATATTGCCCATAGACATCATGCACTGAGGAAACTTCTTGCAAGTTTAAAGTCATACTGTGTAACCTGAAGTGGATCCCAACTTCACATACATATCTGCAAAACATCTCAATCCAGACACTCATGGGAAAAGCATATGTTCTTCTGGCTATTCAGCATATGTTCTTCTGGCTATTCACCTCAATCCCCGCTCTTAGTGATGACATCATTATGTTGTAAGAGTCTTTGTTTTTGAAGTGATTGGTGCTTTGCATTACTAGCAACACTAACACATGCAAAAAAAAAAGGAAAAGGAAAGTGGGTTTGGTCATGAAGAGTGAAATATATTTTGAGGTGCATCAACAAATGGTGCAACTGACATTTCATTTTACCTAGAGACATCTGACACTCACTTTGGGATTAGGGACACATTTTTAGGGACCTACCAAAATTGAAAAGGTGGGTGGCTGATTTCACAGGCCAAACATGGGGCTGGCTGCCATTTTAGTGGATTTATCACAGTGGGCCCCACTCCCACTATGCCTCTGATTGGTGGAGAGGCTGTGATTGATTGAGAGGACTGTCTGTTGTGCAACCCCATCCCTCACTGCTGGCTGGAGATGGGTGGGGCTGTGTGATGGGCAGCCCTCTCAGCCAATCAGCGGCAAGGGGCAGTGGTGGCTGCCATCTTGACTGGGCTCCTTCACACTGGCAGCTCCCCGCTGCTGGGTTGTGTGACTGGGCTTTATCTGCCATGATGACTGCTGGCTCCCACTGGGGAGTCAGCATTTTATTTTTGCTAAGTTTTTTTTCACAGACGTTGTGGGCATTTTCTGATTTCATGCACGATGCCTGATTTTATGATTTCCATGTAATGCAAAGTTGTGAATTGAGTAGGTCCCTACACATTGGGGCCAACTGGACAAAGGGCCCACATACAGTGCTCTTCACTGAATTAAACCATCATTACAGGATGTTACCAGCCCATGTACATTAAACCAGTGCAATATTCACTCTAGATGGCACATGGGACTTAATCTATACTTCTGGGCTGTGCCCCTGCAGGCATGCGGCTGCATTTCCTGAATCAAAAGTAAATGTCTGTTCACATATGTTTCAATTTAATTTGTGCATCTTAGGCTAACTTGCAAAGACTGAATTGATTCAGCCTTGGACTTTTTGACTGTCTGTACCTTGCCTTACAGATAATTTACTCATGTTTTGTGTTTCCATCCTACATTGCATTGGGATAGAAATTGTAATTGGATTAGAAAATTAGTATGATCAATCTGATTTTTAATTATTTAAGCACAATTAATTTAAATGTGGTGAATAAAAATGGAGGTTGATTTAAACAACTGTTGCAATTAAAGTTGATCTGTTAAACAAAAACATGTAGCTAGTGACCTGAACTGATTGGTTCTGCTCAGTATGTGTGGCAAGATTTTAAAACTAGTAGATCTCATCCTTTTATGCTAAATTTTTGTTTATAGAGTAGACAAAAAATCAGACTTCCTTGATTTTTTTTCCACCTCCTAATCTCAACTTTGAATGAAACATTTTTAGTCTCTAGCTTTGAACTGAGCTAGGTAAATAACATATAAAGAAGAAAATATTGTCTCTGAGGACCAGGCTGCTGATCCCAAAAGCTGATTAAGTCCTGCTGATTAGCTCTAAAATATCTGTGGTTCTATGGTTTAGTAAGTGATTCCACCAGTTCAGTTTGTAACATCCTTTAAATTTCAAGCATATGTTTTCTGCTTTATTATGATATTTTTATTTGATTCAAACTTTCTTAATAGATTCTATAAGGTTGGGTCTTAATATAGATGTCATAATTTCCATTTTAATTTTGATTATATTTGTTTTCTTAATTAAGAAATTGTATTGCATCTAAATACAAATGTATTTATCCTAGTGATGAGGGGAGCCTTGTGCTGTTTATTGAATGACTCCCAAATTGAAAAGAACAAGCAGTCCCTGAAGCAGAGACTAGAACACAGTCATGTTCTCTTTTTACATGTTTTCCTAGCAACAAGAATCTGACGCTTCATTTTTTTTTGTCAATGACCCAGGTCTACTGGTGAGTGCTATAGCTGAAACTATTCTAGAACTGATAGCGAGGGCACCTTCCTGGGAAGTCAAAGCTGTGGATTTGAACTCCTTCATGCAGAAGAAGGAGCTGAACCCAAGTCTCTCATTTCCTTAGTAGGTGCTACAACAGACCCAGGCAATTATTTTGGCTGGAGGGCCACTTACCAAGTTTTGGTAAGCTGCTGAGGGCTGCATGGGTAGCCCCTTAACAGGTTCCCTGCCTCTGGCCACCATCTTGGAACTGGAAGTCCTTCCCCATAAGCCCTGACCTTTGCCACCAGAAGTCGCTCTTTATGCCCCCAGAAGGGGTTTTGCCATTCTAGAACCAGAAAAATACCAAATTATATTCTAAAAATAGAACATCTACAACATTCATTAATTTGATTTAAAAAAAATATTTTGTCCTGATTTGTATGTGTTTGTGTAGTGTACATAGAGGTGATTGCACAATATCTTAAAATTAAGTCTTACTCTTATATACAGGGTGTTTGGTTTGCTAACTGGGTGTTTGGTTCCTGAAAGTTCCCATGGCTGGCAAAACTGTGGTTGGTAAGACAAAAGGCTTATGGGAAAAATGGGGTTAGGGACTTGAATATGAATAATAAAGGCACATACAGTGTAGAAAAAACATTTTTATTTACCTTTAATAGGTTAAGGAAGGTTCACTGTTGAGCAGTGGGTCTTTTAAAGAAGCTTTATCACTTCCTGGTGTACTACTTGCAACACTAGCTTTAATAGTAGCCTCACTTTTCTTAATAGTTCTCACAGTGAATTTGTTCATAACAAAGGCCTCCCTACATTCACCACACTTTCTCCATGTGCTAGACAATCCAGCAACTCCAATTTTGTTTCTAAGGACATCACTTTCCTTGCCCTCTTCATGAATTGCTCATCTTCACCACTCACTCACTTACAGGCCATGATTAAGAGCAAAATGCAAAAATCACAAATCAGGAGAAAAATGCAGAGCACTTGCGACTGGATGTTAATGGCATGAAGCACAATGTGAGACTGAGTGTGCATGAGGAGATGGGAGCACCACGAGGGGCTAGCAAGAGTGCGGGTGATTTGAAATGGCAGGTGGCGGGCTGATGCACAGCCACAGAAAACTGTGGTTACACAAAACTGTATACCGTGGTAGCCAAAATGGTATATAGAATATTAAATGTGGATACTTAAAACCATGGTTGTCAAAACCGAGGTTGGCAAGGGAAATGTGTATTGTCGGGGGTGGGAGGCATGGCGTGTGGGTACAGGGTTTGTGCAGGGCTGTGGATATGTGGGGTGTGGATGTGTGTGGGGGATAGATGTGGGGTGAGGGAGCATGTGGGGTGTGTGGATATGTGAGGTGTAGGTGGGTATGGGGTTTGTTGGGGGATATGTGTGGGTGGGAAGGTAGCTGAGCTTTGTGAGGGGGTGTGGGTGTGGGGGGCTGTGTGTGTGGCAGTGAGGGGGGTGTGGTGTGGGTGGATGTGTATGGTGGGGTGCGTGTGGGACTTGCCTTTGAACACATACGCACACTCTGTCTCTCCTTCACTGTGTGCATGCGTACGCGCACCCCCCCCCCCCACACACACACTGTCCCTCCCTCACTGGCCTACTTAGGAAGTTACTGTATAACGAACTCCCATAATTTCCTAAGAAGCATGTCCTTAGTCCTGGATACAGGTGGCTGTTTTACTGTTTAGTGTTCAGAAATTAGCTATTTTGATAGAAGATTTTTGAAGGAGTTTTTGGAGTAAAAATATAAAGAAAAAATTAGGGGCCTTCATTCAAAATTATGTGGTAGGTCCTGTGACCTGAATGGGTCAGTGCCTGAAACAGACCATTGGATCTCCCTGGCAAATGCTGAAGGAAGATAAATAAATCATATTATAGTTCAGAAAGACACTACTGATCCAAAATAAGATGAATCACTGTAGTGAATAAAATCACTGATATCACTACATGTATACCTCCCCTCACACAGAATTTAAACTATCTTTTAATTTGTTCTCCATTAAAATTCACATACTTTCTCAGACATAGTGAAAGGCCTATGAGGATTGGGGAAAGGCTTTTCCCTTTTGCTTTTTTTTTGTCTTGTTTATAGATTTCAATAGCACTAACAGTAGCAACATCACTTTGAAATAGTTCCTGTGCCTCACAAGTAGTTTCAAAATGGAGTAAAGATGCTCGACCTAGTTAAGAATATCCATATCAATGAATTCTATTCTACTCAAGGACTCTCAATTGATGCACAGAAAGCAAAAATATTAAATAGCCCCCACAGTTCATGTAATGCAGACCTAACACATGGATTGAGAGCAATGAATTTTTAAGAAATAATCCCTAGAAAAGCAGCTTTGAAAACCTTTTAATAAGATGACAAGTACAATTCATCCAAAGGTTGTGTACTTGCTGTGTCTCTCTGTTAACAATGTAAGACTAGATATCGGAACTGGATTTTTAATATTTTATAATCTTCCTTAAGGCCCCTCCCTACACTTGGTAACAAGATAAGTCTATGAAAAATTGAAAGTAGCTTTTTGAAATCTTTAAATTCTTTCACTATGTGACTTTGTGATTTACATGATGAGGTTTAACCCCTGGGTTCCCCAGTTAATATTCAGTTTACAGGACTAAGTTAGCAATTAGGGTATCTGGTTTTAGACTTCTTGTGCAATTTTTCTCTGCATGTCATGGATCTCAGATATCACTTAAAGGAAATTGCTATGCGATCCAGAGAGAACACCTTTCAAACAGAATCCACAGGAAATGTGTAAAGTAAGTGATAAGTAAAATGGCTTGTCTTACAGCCTTCCCAATTGAAAACACTATTTGAGAACTCATGAGGTGTAGAGAGCTTGGCTTACATGCAGCACAGGGTAGTTCACCTTGACTCTTACAAGGCCTGCTCAGGGCCCTATGCATCACTCTTATCCATATGAGAAAATCCTGAGTGTACAGTCATCTAGGGTAGGTTAGATGTATTCCCTCCTGGCTGTGGAATTGACACTACCAAAGTAAACTATAACCAATTGCCTCTGCTCAAGTGCACAAGAGACTAGCAATCATATAGAGTTAACTGCCAGAAGCAGTGGTCAGTGGGTTAGAGTGCTCCTGAATGCGTTAATACCTCTCTCAGGGCTCCCTCCTGGGGCAACATACTCAGGATTGTTCCAAGCTCTCCACTTGCTGATCTTTGAGGGTACCTATACTTGCTGAGGGCACCTATACCTTGCTGGTCTCTGAGGGCAGACATCTGCTCAAACTCATGGTAACTAGCATGAACCAGAGCAGGCGTTATTAATCGAGTCTAATGGAGCTTTAGTTAAAGTGCCCCCACTGGCATTTTGAAGTGTGGGACACTGCATACATGAGGCGCTGTGGGTGCACGTGTAAAGATAACATGATAGACCCAATTTGGCCTACCAGAAAATGGCTAGAGCTTATTTTCATAGTTTCATAGTTCTTAGGGGCTTAAAGGGACCTTATAGATCATCAGGTCCAGGCCCCCTGCACATGAGCAGTAGAGACTGCTGGCACCAAATGACCCCAGCAAGATGGGTGTCAAGAACTTTTTTGAAGATTGCCAGGGTGGATCACTGTACCACCTCTGGGGGAAGTCTGTTCCAAACCCTTGGCACTTGACTTGTAAAGGAATTTTTCCTTATATCTAGCCTGAAGCAATGTTCAATCAGCTTATGTCCATTATTTCTTGCCCACCCCTGGGGAACCTTGGGGGACAGATGCTCCCCCAAGCCCTGATGTATGCCCTGATATACTTATAGGCTCCAACAAAGTTCCCCCTGAGTCTTCTCTTCTGCAGGCTGAACAATCCCAAGTCCCTCTGCCTTTCTCCACATGTCTTGGTTTCTAGACCTCTAATCATGTGTGTGACCCTCCTCTGGACTGTATTGAGTAGCTTCTCCACATCCTTTTTGAAGCATGGGCCACAGAACTGGATGTAGTACTCCAGTTGTGGTCTCACCAAGGCCAAGTAGAGCAGGAGATGCCTTGGTGGATGCATGCCAGTGTTTGGTTAGCTCTGCCAGCTATGGCATTGCATCAGTGGCTCATGTTTATTTTGTTGTTAGTCATAACAACCAGATCTCATTCAGTTGTGGTGCTGGCAAGCCTGTAAATGTGTTGTGGATTATTTCTCCTCAGATGGAGCCCTTTACATTTCTTTGTATTAAATGGCATCAGGTTGAGGTCTGCCCACTTAATCAGCCTGTATTGCCAGCCTGTCTTTGAGCATGATAAAGCTACCTCATATTTTGGTGTCGTCAGTGACTTTGGCCAGATTGCTTGTAATACCTGAATCCAAATAATTAATGAACACGTTGAAGAGCACTGGTCCAAGTACTGAACCCTGAGGGATGCTACTGGTCACCTTTCACCATGATGGCTTAGTTCTATCAATACTCTTTGGGTCCTGCCATGGAGCCACTTACCTAGTGACTGGACCATGAAATAGTTGAGGCCACATTTTCCCAACTTGACCATAAGGACATTTTGCTGGATATGGTCCTAGTGTTAGGAGAAAGACCCAATGGCTGGTTCTGCAGCAGAATTGTGCAGTTCCAATGCTTTGGTGGAATCCTGTGGAGGATTCCTTGGATGAAGTTGAGCCCAACTGCTTGGGAATCACCCTGTGAGCCTGGTAGACTGACCCAGATTGATCCCCAGGGGTTGCTTCACAGCTCCACTAGGAGGTAAGGATTGTTTCATTTCCTCTGCTGTGCATATGCCTAGTACTTGTATGACCTTGGGCTGCAATGGGCTGAAGACTTGCTTTTAAATGTAGAGTTCAAAGTGCTGTGTGGGGCTTGTGGTGGCTCTGGGTTCTACTTACAAACCTCATCCAAAGTAGATTAATTACCAAGCTGAGATATATAGAAGACAGGATGTAAGCCAGTATGCAAAGAAACTGCAATTAATGTAGTCCTATCAAAGGTAGCTTAATATTAGCTGGTGGCATAGTTCAGCATGGGCTGCAATATTCAATCGGGCCCTTAGGTAAATCCTTGGGAAGCCATCTCACTGTGTGCTGTATGTTGCCATAGCCACACAGCTATCAATACTAGAGCTGACTGGTTTAAAACTATCTCAGGTCTGTCTTTGTGAACAGTAAATGTATGTCTGGACTGAAATGCAGACTTTCCCTCAATGAGAAAGTTGCATGAAAAAATCTTGTTGTTTAGTTTCTCAGATAGGTATGAAGGCTGGAAAAAGAAAAACACAACATACAGGAGAATAGAACATTATTTGCTTTTGTTTAATTATTTTTGGTTCAAATGACCTTTCTTCATAGAATCAGAGAAGTAGGGTTGGAAGGGACCTTGTACATCTTCAAGTCTGACCCCCCACCTGGGCGGGAGAAAAGACTGGACTCAAATGAGTCCAGCCAGGTAGGCATCAAGCCTCTTCTTAAAGATCCCCAGGATAGGAGCCAGCACCACTTCCCTAGGAAGTTGGTTCCAGCTCCTAGCCACCCTAACTGTGAAGCAGTTCTTGCGGATCTAAATCTACTCTCTAATAATTTGTGTCCATTGTTCCTTGTCATGCCAGGGGGCGCTAGGAGAAACAGCGTCTCCCCTAAACCCTTCTGGTCCCCCCTAGTGAGTTTATAGACAGTCACCAGGTCCCCCCTCAGCCTTCTCTTGTGAAGGCTGAGCAGGTTTAGGTCCTGCAGTCTTTCAATGTAGGGTCTGCCCCATAGTCCCCGGATCATGCAGGTGGCCCTCCTCTGGACACTTTCCATGTTGTCCACATCCCTCCTGAAATGGGGCACACAGAACTGGATGTAGTACTCCAGCTGTGGCCTGACCAGTGTTGCATAGAGGGGGAGGATCACCTCCCTGGCTCTACTTGAGATGCACTTGTGGATGCACAACAAGGTCCAGTTAGCCCTGCCAACTGTGACCTTGCATTGTCGGTCCATGTTCATCTTGGAGTCAATAATGACTCCAAGATCCCTTTCTGCCTCCGTGCTCTCAAGAAGGGAGTTTCCCATTCTATAAGTGTGCCGCTGGTTTCTACTGCTTAAGTGCAGCACCCTGCACTTGTCAGTATTGAAACGCATCCTGTTTATGTCAGCCCACTCCTGTAACCTATCCAGGTCTTGTTGCAGTCTTTCCCTCCCTGCTAGCATGCTCACCTCATCCCAAATTTGGTATCATCAGTGAATTTAAACAGGTTGCATTTCACCCCGTCGTCCAAATTGCTGATGAAGAAATTGAACAGCGCAGGCCCAAGGACCGAGCCCTGGGGGAATCCGCTGCCCACTTCCGCCCAGGTCGAATATGACCCATCCACCACCACCCTCTGAGTACAACCCTTGAGCCAATCTGCAATCCATCTGACTGTGTAATCATCAATGCCACAGTCACCTAGGTTTTTAATGAGGATGGGGTGGGAGACGGTGTCAAAGGCCTTGCTGAAGTCCAGAAAGACTACGTCCACGGCAACACCTGCATCCATTGCCTTTGTGACCTGATCATAAAAGGCAATCAGGTTGGCCTGACAAGACCTGCCCTAATGAAACCATGCTGGTTGCCCTTGAGCATCATCCCTGAAGCCGGCCCATCACAGATGAGCTCCTTGAGGATCTTCTCAAAGAGTTTCCCAAGGATAGAGGAAAGACGGATGGGCCTATCCTTGCCCGGGTCCTCTCTCTTCCCTTTTTTGAAGATGGGGACCATGTTAGATATCTTCCAGATATTTATTTTAATTATTTTGGTTCAAATGATCTTTCTTATTTCTTGCCTGTTTATAAAAGAAAGATCTTTGCCATTTAGCAGTAAAGTCCTGCTATGGTAAGGCATGTGGGCCAATCTGAAAGAAGCTGTATATGAATTAGTCTTAACTTCTTCAGCTTGAAGTCTTGTTTAGACTTTGTATGTAGTGAAGCCTCTTCTTTTTGAAATCCAGTGTCCTGCTCTTAGTGCATCATCATAATGGTTTCTGACAGATAGTAATGAAATCTGACTGCCCTAGGATGATTTGTCTGTCTTGGGTAAATATCTTCTTAGTTTTCTTCTGTGCTCCATGTTGTGTTTAACCAGCACAAAGAATATTACAGTATTTATGGAAAGTTTAAAAAAATATCTCCACTGTGTAAAATGATTTGATTTAAAAGCATTTTTGTATTTCTTTCCTTCCTCCCACATTTACAGTATGATAATTTTCCTTCATCACCACAGTCCCAGAGGATGGCTGTACATGGCAAAGATACAGAAAATGCTTAAATTAATTAGGAGAAAGCACACTTAAAGAAATTCCCTTCCTGAGTTATGTGAAGAGTTGCAAACCATAGCCTGTTCCATATTAAAAAGGTAATCTTTCAAAATCTCAACATTATTTACATTTTTGAAGTGCACAGCCTTTGAACAATACCAAGATGACCCAAGCTGTATGTATTGGAAAAAATACATGCTCCAATTAAGCAATCAAGGTACAGAGCAAGCAGTTCTTAGGGATTTCTAAACTGACTGAGAGGAAGGAATGATCTAAAGTCTCAGTTACAGACATTTATTAATCCTCAGGCTATACAATGAGTTGAGGCCATCAATGATAATATGAAATGGAAAAAAATGAAAAAGAAAAACTGTAATGGTTTGATTCTGCAAATGTTTCAGCTGTCTGCATGGATAGCTCCAGAAAACTTAAGCTACTCACCTAACTCATCATTCACATGCTTTCATATTTACAAGATCAGGTCCTCAACATGTAGAAGTGTTTATAATTAAAAAAAGGAGTATTTTTGATCGGCTAAGATAAAACATTTTAACTGAAGATCAACAAAAGATATCAAAGTAGGGCTCACCATGCATAAAATTTCTACATTTTGAAATTCACAGCCTGGCAGAGGTGCAGCACAAGGGCTAGGAATGAAAAACTATATTTTGAGGAATAAAAGAGGAATTATTTTTCACTTAGTGAATGACTAAAATGTACCTTGTGAACTACCTGACTAAAGTGTAGGAACTAGTCTCTTATTCTCTCTGCACCTATAACTGCCTCATAGGAATAGAAGCACACTACAGAAATGCATAGTTTCCTTAATTCTATAATAAGGGCATTTAGGTGACTATGGGGCTGAGAAAATCATTCTTACACTTTAATAGGGTACTGCAGAATTGGTCATAAGCTGCACTTTGGTCACCCAGTAGTTGAAAGAGAATTCTGCCCTAAAGAGTGACGTTGGTGTGCACGGCCTTTGTATGGATCTTTGCACGGTATTAAATTTTACTCTTTTTACTCTTATACAAACACTTGGTTTGTAACAGCTATCTAGAGAAGGCATTTAATGGATCTGTGCACAAGCAGGTTATTTTAGGCATCATAATAATTAATAGTATGCAGCACTTACAATGCAGTGTGATGGTTACACAAAACACTTTACAAAAAAAATTAACAGTTGAAAAGCCTTGATATATACTGGGTGATTTCTAGACACGCAGTACTTTAATTTGTACAGCAGTTTAGGATAAAAAAGGTTATAACAAAGTGGAGTTTGCTTTACTTTTCTGTTACTGATAAATGTTTTCTCCTTTAGATCAGCTCAAAAATACTATTTATGAGGAACATCCTACATGAAGAGTCAGGTGTGGCAAAAGTACTGTGGGGAGGGGGTTGCCATCTTGGAATCAGAAAAAAACAAATCATATACTAAATATCAAACATTGACTATAACATATTTTTAAATAAAATTAAAATATATTCAACAGTAGGGTTGAATCAGGGTCCTCCAGAACTAAAAAGACAAGAATCTATACCTAGGGGCTGTAATAGCTGTGGATTAGACACTGCTGGGGGTTTGTATCATATACTCAGCAGCAGGTTAGAAAGGTATGCCTACAGAAAGTTTTAGAAAAATAATTAAATACAAGAGAATAGATCACAATATAAAAAGTACAGCCCAAATCCTGTTTTTTTCACTCAAGTAAATACTCCTCTTTAAAGTTATGGGTCAGCTTGTCTGACTCAGAAGAGAAGAAAAGTCCCTTGGCACTACATCCTATTTTACCTACTAGATGTCTAGTGTGTAGATGTTGGCAAGCTGCTGATGAAGATGACTAGAATCAGCGAGGCATCCTATTTTCCCTGTGTAGCTGCATAGTTGTTAGATATTTTCAGTGGCTGCAAGTTTACTGCTTGTGCACTTTGTAGGTGAATCCAACTTTAGCCCACAGAAGTACACTGCTCCCCCATTCATTTCAATGGGCTTCACTAAAATGCCTCTCAGGATGGATCCTCAGTTACACAGGAGACACGTGGCTGCTCCTTGATTCCAGTAGCAAATTTTAAACTAGTGCTAAGATAGGTCCAATTCTTCAGAAACATGCTCTCTTCTCACTTCTTAAGGCATATGCATCTCAGAACGGCATTTTTCCTGACAGCTACTTGTCTGTTGGTAACATATGAAAGCTCTGCTTCCATAAACAACCAAACGTGAGAACTTGCCTAGCTTGCTGAGGGAGGGTTTGAACACATGATATCCTATGTCACAAGCTATAGGGCAGACATGGCTATGAGCAACTTTCACCCTTACCCTCCTCTGGAATCTAGCCAAGTGGGCAGCCAGGAATTATGGAACCAGAAGGAGAGAAAGCAGGAGGGAGATTAATTCCATGGTAGTTCACTGAAAAGAAACTACTTTCCTGCTCCTGAGGCTATTTATACAATTTGCTCAGAGATACCTTAAAACCAAATACCACACAAACACTGACACAGATCTGGAGTCATGGTACTACATGGAATTACATTTTACAATAATGCAAGTGGGATGCGACTCTAGCCTGCATTGTATAGGATGATCTGAAAGCAATATGATTACCAATTTACACAAAAGTGTGATTTCTGGTGAGATTTAATATGATTCCAGATCTCTCCTGTATGATTAGCACTGAAAAGGGGACTGTCACGCAAAGGTTCTCAAAGGACAAGAAGAATAGCAAGAGACAAATGTATGTTCTAGGATGCTTTAGTTGGGCAATATATGGCTCATGAACTGGATCTTGCTGGCTTAGCCATTCTATCTGGCCCATGCAGCCCCTCCAAAAAACAATTATTACCAGCCAACGGCTGTCCCTCTGAAAGCTGGTGGTCATGCACCATAAAACCGGGCAGGCTCTGTACTTCCACCTCTGTGGGGCTCCCAGCATTCCTTCTGGGAGCCCCATGTGGAGACATAGAGCATAATGGCACATGACTGGACAACTGGTAAGTAGTGAGGGGAGCTCCTGCCTGCAGGGGGAGAGTAGGTGTGGGATTTGTGGGTGGGAGTGGGTGGGTGTGGGGTGCAGGCCACTCCTTGGTGGGTGCAGGCCACCCTGCCTCAGCACACAGCCCCTGCTACAGGCAGCAGCAGCAACAGGCAGTGGGAACTCAGTGGGTATGGGGTGTATGGGTGGGTGTAGGGGTTTCTGGGTGGGAGTGCTGGAAGCCAGACATGGAAGCATGGATTCAGCCAGAGCTGTCTGCCACTGGGGGACTCTGCCTGCTATGGACCAGGAGTGCCCCGAGGTCCCAATGCGTGCTGCTGCTGCCACTGGTGGGAAGGACTGGATGCTATGGTGGGGTGTGTGGGGGGAAATACCCACCCACAAATCCCACACCCAGCCACATATGTCCCCACACCAACTCCACACAAATCCCACACTTACCCACACACTGCCACCCCATAAGCCCCACACCCACCCCCCAAAGGCCCACCCACAAAACCCACATTCACCCACACACCCCACCACCCCGCACACCCATTCACAATAGCCCCAAAAGTCCACAACTCTTCACAAACCCCTCACCCCCCTCAAACAATATTAAATAATATGACTTTATTTTAAAATTATACAATCACCTCTCTATATGCGATGCAAACACATGTAAACCAGGACAAAATACTTGTTTAAAATAAAATAAAAATATATTATAGTAGATATTTGATATTTAGTATATGATTAGTTTTTTTTCTGGTTCCAAGATAGCAAAACCCCCTCCCAAAAGGCTCTCTGGGATTTGGCAAGGTGGGGTTCCAGTGGCAAAGGTCAGGGGTTAGGGGTGGGGCTTCTGGTTCCAAGATGGTGATTAGGGGATGGGGCACTTCTCAAGGGGTGGTGCTACCTTTGCGCTCCTTAACATATCATCAAAAGTCACTAAGTGGCCCTTCTGCTGAAAGAATTGCCCACCCTTAGTTAACCTCACATCAATAGCCAGGAAATTACTGGAGTATATCATAAAGAAGTCCATTTGCAAACATCTGGAGCAGGGAAGGCTGATTGCAAACAGTCAGCCTAGATTTACTAAGAACACAGTTTGTCAAACAAACCTTATCTCCTTGTTTGACAAAGTAACTACTGGGGGTGGTTAAAGGGAAGGCTGTGGATACTGCAGCAGAACTAGCAATATATGGACTTCATAGTTTCTAGCGTTGGAAGAGACCTGAGCAGATCATCGAGTTCGACCCCCTGCCATGGCATGATAGAGTACTGGGGTCAAATGACTCCAGCAAGGTGTACATCTATCCTCCTCTTAAAGACCCCCAGGGTAGGAGCCAGCAGCACTTCGCTTGGAAGTTGGTTCCAGATCCTAGCTGCTCTGACTGTGAAGTAGCGCCTCCTGATACCGAGCCTAAATCTACCCTCTGCCAGCTTGTGGCTATTATTTCTTGTCACTCCTGGTAGTGCATGGGGGAACAGGGACTACCCCAGTGCCTGCTGGTCCTCTCTAACTAGTTTGTAACAGGCAATTAGATCCCCCCTCAGCCTTCTCTTGTGGAGGCTGAACAGGTTCAGGTCCCTTAGCCTCTCCTCATAGGGTCTGCCCTGCTGCCCTCCTGATCATGAGTGGCCCTCCTCTGGATCCTCTCCATGTTATCCACATCCCACCTGAAGTGCGGTGCCCAGAACTGGACACAGTACTCCAACTGCAGCCTGACCAGTGCCGCATAGAGGGGGAGTATCACCTCCTTGGACTTGCTTGAGATGCATCTGTGGATGCATGACAAGGTATGGTTGGCCTTTCAGACTGCATCCCCACACTGCCGGTCCATGTTCATCTTGGAATCAATGATGACTTCAAGATCCTTTTCTGCCTCTGCACTGAAGAGAAGGGTGTTCCCCAGCCTGTAGATATGATGCCGGTTGTTCTTCCCAGGTGCATCACTTTGCACTTGCCGGTGTTGAATCCCATCCTATGCTCATCCGCCCATCCTGTCGGGGATCACCGTCCCCTGTGGACCTAACAGACGTCGCCTTCCGCTTGCCTAGGGTGTCATCAGCTGTAATTGGGGTCTCACACACGTACGTTTTTCCTGCCATGACTTGATATTAATGGAGTTCGTTCAGATGTCTTTGCGTGTAATCCAATTATGAGTCTTCCTGGCGTCTCGCAAGGTCCCGAGTTTCTGAGGGCTCCACCACCCCTACACCCTCGCCCATTCCACTGGGTGGTGGCCAACCGGCTGGTCCGGCCACGTATCCTCAGTTCCTCCCAGATAATCTACAAAAGAAAGGTCAATCAAAACAAACACGACAACCAAGAAGGCTTCTCTGGTCCTCATAGCTGCTCTGTCTGTCTGCAGCCACCTTCCAACTCAAACTTGACCTTTGAGGGGTTAACCACCCCTTTGTTGGCTCTTGGAGATCCCCTTTGTAGGGCTTGACGAGATTCCTTTTTAACAGCTCAAGTTAACTCTTGTACTGTGCCCCATTACAGGGACTACGGTACCCCAAAGTCAATAGTGCCCCTCTATTAGGGTTATTACAGTACTCTTCTCCCGCCGGTCTCAGCTCCCGGCGGGTAAACAGACAGTTCTACTTCCCACAGGGGCCAGTAAACCAGGTTCCAAAGCCCAGCGTTCCCTGCAGTGTGCACCGGCGTGCTTCTCCTCCTCCTCCTCTTTCCGGTTCTGTGGTGCTGCCGCTTTCCGGTCCCGGCCTCTTTATACTGGCGGGGAAAATATCGGCCCCTCCCTTCCCAACACACCTGGGTAAGGGGAATTTCTGCCGGGCTCCTTGGGGCTGTGGACCTGAGCCCGCTGAGCCTCTGCTTAGCCCGGGAGCCTTGGAGCCTGCTGGCTCGTTCTCTCTCTCACACACCCCTGTAACCTGTCTAGGTCCAATTGCAGCCTATTCCTCCCTTCTAGTGTGCCCACATCCCCCCACATCTTAGTGTCATCAGCAAATTTGAACAGGGTGCTTTTTACCCCCTTGTCCAAGTCACTGATGAAGATGTTGAACAGTGCGGGCCGAAGGACCGAGCCCTGCAGAACCCCACTGCCCACATCCCTCCAGGGTGAAAATGACCCATCACTCTCTGGGTGTGGCCCTCCAGCCAGTTGGTGACCCATTTGACTGTGTGGGTGTTGACACCACAGTCCCCCAGTTTCTTAATGAGAATGGGGTGAGAGACGGTGTCAAAAGCCTTCCGGAAGTCCAGGAAGAATATGTCCACTGCTACCCCTGCATCTAACGATTTGGTGACGGTCATAGAAGGCCCCAGGTTGGTCTGACAGGACCTGCCAGTAATGAACCCATGTTAATTGCCCCTAAGCATAATCTCCCCTGCTGGCCCCTCGTGGACAAGTGCCAGAATAATTCTCTCAAAAAGCTTGCCCAGGATTGAGGTAAGACTAACTGGCCTATAGTTTCCCAGGTCCTCCTTCCTCCCCTTTTTGAAGATGGGAACCACATTGTTCCTCTTCCAGTCCTCTGGCACAACACAAGAGCACCATGAGTGCTCATAAAGCCAGGGGTCCCGCAATGACTTCAGCCAATTCTCTCAGTACTCTGGGGTGGAGATTGTCCGGACCACCTGATTTGAATACATCCAGACCCTCCAGAAGTTCCCTAACTTGTTCCTCACTAACCCTTGGCCTCAGTGCACACCCCCTGGGATCTAAGCGGGGCTTAGACTGTTCTGGTCCTGCTCAGGAAAATGGAGGCAAAGAAGTTGTTAAATAGGTTAGCTTTGTCATCTGGCGTGACAACTACTTTTCCTAGCATGTCTTGCAGGGGTCCCACATTACCCAGAACCTTCTTTTTGCCCCCTATGTATTTAAAAAAGGACTTTTTGTTGTCCTTGATCAGGGAAGCTAGTCTCAGTTCCATCTCCACCTTTGCCTTCCTGACTGCGCCCCTGCATCCCCGAGCAACCGCAGTATAATTCCCCTTGGTGATGGCCCCTCCCTTCCATTGGGTGTACGCCTCCCTTTTAGCTAGGATACATTCCCAGATGCTTTTGGTGAGCCATGGGGGCTTAGGTGCCCTCCTGGTCCCTTTGATCTGTGTTGGGATTACCTCCCTTTGGGCTTGGAGAATTGTCTCCTTAAGGAGCAACCACTCTTCTTGGACACCTGGCTCCCCTCCCCTCCCCTCTGGGACCTCAGTGCTTCCCTGACTATTCTCCTTAACTCATTGAAGTCTGCCTTCCTGACATCTAGGGCTGCTGCCTTGCTGTAGGCCTTTGTCACCTCGTGCTGGATGGTGAATTCCAGCAGGCGATGATCACTGTTGCCCAGATGGTCAAGCACCCACAGCCCCCTCACCAGGTCATCACCCATGGCCAGCACCAGGTCCAACAAGGCATCTCCC
Organism: Crocodylus siamensis; assembly: GCF_052110815.1. NCBI lineage: Eukaryota > Metazoa > Chordata > Crocodylia > Crocodylidae > Crocodylus > Crocodylus siamensis. The sequence goes on from NC_143395.1 coordinate 20,874,671, forward strand.
CTGGTGGGGCTTTGCACCTCCTGGGTTAGACGGAGGTCCTGCATTCTGGCTAGGAACCTATGTGAGCAGTCAGACCTGGCTGACTGCTCTTCTCCGCAGATGTCTGGAAAGTTCAGGTCCCCCTTTGACCTAACTACCTCCGTGAGCTGACTTAAGAATTCCCCTTGGTTGGGAGGTCTGTAGTAGACCCCCACCGTTAAGTCTCTTTCCCCATGACTGCCTTGTATTCTAACCCAGAGCACTTCAGAGTGCCCCTCCTTTGATTCTTTGCTAATTGACGATGATGTGTATTCCTCCTTAATGTAGAGTGCCAAGCCCCCACCTTTCTTTCCTATCCTATCCCTCCTGTACAGCCTATAGCCCTTGACATTCACCGCCCAGTCATGCGTTGGGCCCCACCACGTTTCAGTGATTCCCACTATGTCTGGGTTGGTGTCAACTAGCAGGAGGGTAAGTTCCTCTTTCTTGTTTCCCATACTATGAGCATTTCTGTAGAGGCATTTGAGGCCTCCTGTGGATGTATGCACTGGCCCCCTACTTTCAGCATTACCCTGGACCCTGTCGCTTACCTGTGCATATGTTCCACTCATTGGCCTAGGCCGGGCTGTACTTTTGGGTGTTGCTTGGTCTGGCAGTCCAATGTTTCCTCTGCCCTCATCTTCCCCTTCCCCCTACGAGCCTAGTTTAAAGCTGCCAGAGGATATCTGCCAACCTAGAAGAAAACACACACTTACCTTTAGGGGAAAGGTGGAGCCCATCCCATCCGAGCATGTCTCTTGTTGTGATGTGCCAGTCATTGTTGAGGAAGCCAAAGCCTGCCTCGAGACACCATTCCTGAAGCCTTCAGTTGGTCTCTACAATGCATGTTGCATGCCGTCTTCCACGTCCGCTCACTGGTAGGATAGAAGAGAAAACCACCTGTGCGCCTAGCTCCTTTAGCACACACCCCAGAGTGTGGTAGTCCTCCGTCAGGCGATCAGGGCTTCTCCTGGCCGCATCATTAGTACCCACATGGATTAGGACCATGGGGTAGTAATCGGTGGGCTGGATCACGGCCTGGATCATTCCCTTCACGTCCTGAATCTTTGCTCCAGGTAGACAGTAGACCTCGCATGTCGAGGGGTCTTGGTGACAGATGGGGCCCTCTGTACCTCTCAGGATGGAGTTGCCTATGACAATCACTCGACGCTATTTCCTCCTGGCCTGCTTAGCTCCTTCAGCTTTCTTGGATCATGGAGAGCGTGGAGTTGCCTCCTCTCCGGTCGCCTCCTCTCCTTCCTTCTCCTCCAGTGTTGCCAGGGCCTTGTACCTGTTCTCCAGCTGGACTGGAGGAACTGGTACTGCTGTGTTACTAGTTGTCCTGGTTCTGGAGGTGACCATCTGCCACTGTGCAGTAGAGGACACCTCCCAGGGTGCTTTTTCTTTGGGTGTGTGACCATTCAGGGAAAGGAAATAGCTGTCAATTTCTTCTTCTGCCTCCCTGATTCCCCTCAGCCTGCTAACCTCCTCCTGGAGCTCCCTCACCTGCACCTCCAGGGCCCTAAGGTGGGCACCTGCAGGACAGGTGTGGGGGTCCCCAATCCCTGCCCCCCCACGCCTTGATGGGCAACTCCCTCAGGCCAGGGGGTGGGGGGACGCGAGCCCCCCCATGGGCTGTGACTGGGTTGAGGCCTCAGAAAAGCCCCGGGAAGGCTGCATCCCACAGGCAGGGGCCCTGGGAGCACTCCATGTCGACACCATCATAGGAGTTGCTGCTTGTTTCTGGCTTAGTGCGGTGCCTTTGCCCTGCACTAGCGGGAGTCTTCCTCCTGGCCCTTCCTGCTTGCCCGCCGACGCAAACGCTGATGCAAACGCTGGTGTGCTCTTACAGAGTGCACCTGTTTGTGCAGCTTGGGAGCTCATCTCCCTACCAGCTCAGTTAAGAGGGATCCAGGGGGCTTCCCCTCTGGATCTGGCTCAGCTCCCTCTGCCCCACTTACCTTAGGGGGTTCAGCTGCTTAGGGGGTTCAGCTGCTGCAGCCCCCACTGCTAGGTCTGCTGCTGCTGTGTTTGCCTCTGCTCCGGGTCAGGTAAGGGGGCACATGTGCGTGCAGGACACACGTGTGCTTGGACCCCTCCTCTCCCCATTGCTCCTGGCTTCTGAGTGCCAGGTTTCTGACAAGGTCCCGCACAACCTTCTCATAAACAAATTGGAGAAATATGGGCTGGACAAAACTATAAGGTGGATAATCAACTGGATCAATAGCCACAAGCAAAGGGTGTAATTATAAATGAACATATGCTGGAATGGTAGAAGCTTTTGAGTGGAGTCCACAGGAGTCTGTCCTGAGCACAGTGTTGTTCAACATGTTTATTAATGACTGGAAGACTGGAATAGTGAGCTTCTTGAGCAAGTCTGCAGATAACATGAAACTGGGAATGACTGTAAACATACTCGAAGAGAGGATCACAATTCAGAAAAAATGTTGACCAGTTGGAAAGGTGGGCTAGATCTAAGTGGATGAAGTTCCATGTGGATAAATGCATGGTGCTACTCCTTGGGAAGAATAAACCTGAATACAAGTACAAAACGAGTGACACCTGACTGAATAGTAGCAATATGGAAAAGTACTTGGGAGTCTTGGTAGATCACAGACTCAATTTGTGTCTGTTGTGTGATGCAGCTTCACAAAAGGTGCAAAAGGTTTTGGGGTGCATCAATAAAAGCATTAGGTGCAAGACATGGGAGGTGATAGTGCTTTTCTACTTGCCAGTAGTTAAAAAGAAGAGAACATAAGTTAGAGAGGGTCCAGAGGCAGGCAACAAAATGATAAAGGGCTTGGAAGGCAGGTCACAAAAGTAGAAGTTGAAGGAAACAGGCATGTTTAGCTTGCAGAAAAGGTGCTTAAGAGGAGAAATAATAGCAATCTTCAAATAGCTGAATTCTTTCTTGCTGAAAAGAGTCAGGTATGGACCAATGGCTTGAAATAGCAACAGAAAACTGAAGCAGTGGAAAAGACTGCCTAGGGAAGTTGTGGACTCTCCATCTCTGGAGGTGTTCAATAAGAGGTTGGATAGGCATTGGTCAGGGGTCATCTAGGCGTAGCTATGCCTGTGTTCTACTATGGGTATTTCCCATGCTTCTGAGCTTTGCTAGTTGCTGTATGGGGCCTTTAGGAAATCCCACCCCCCAACTGCTGCTATGTGTGCAGGGTCTTCTTTAAAGCTTTTCTCAGCAGCATAGGATGTTGGCTGTAGCCAAGTCTGGAGATGTTGCCAAGAGTCTGCCAATGTTCCTACTGCAACTAAACCAAGAGGTTCATGAAACCAAAAGGTTTATGGCTAGGGGGTCTTCGCCCTCTGCTCTGGATCAAACTGATTGACATATTTGGGTTAAGAAGGAATTTTACTCTGTGGTCAGATTGGTATGGGTCATGGTTTTTTTTTTTTCTTTCTCTCTAGCAGAGGGCATGGCCCTCTTCCTGAAATCTCTTGAGTATATATTATCAACCTTTGAAGCAGCATGATGTTGGCCGCTGTGTTCCCCCTGATTTACCAGCAGTAGGTTAGGGTATTATGTCTTGCGTTGTGTCAAAGTCAAATGTGTAGTTTTCTTAATAGGTTAGAGAATGGATTAATATAGAATGGTTTGCATAGGGATAATCCTGCTTTGGGCCAGGGGTTGGACTAGTCGACCTTCCAGGGTCCCTTCCAGCCCTACTTCTCTATGATTCTAATTAGTGCAGTATGGGTATGTATTCCAGCCCTTCAGGGTGGGGAATTTGAAGTAGGTAGTGCAACATGTTAGGAAGTCTGCTTTCTGTCCCCAGTAACTTGGAAATAAAAAATGCACAAACAACAATGGAAAGAAAAGGTTGCTCTATGTATGCTAAGACACCATTCACTTCCCTTTGCCATATACACAAGGGAATCTCTGTCTCTGTTTTACATTTGTCTCCAGGGTGTTTTTCCTTGACAACACAGTGGCCTAGCTTCAATAGGAAATACTCACTGTCTTGAATGGTCTGCGACCTGGTGATTAGGTTGCTGTCTTGCAATGTAGGAGATATAGGTTCAAATTCCCTTGGGAAACATAGAACCTAGATTCTCAGGTTTTTTCTGGTGTAGGAGTTCTGACGGTTACAATGCTTGGTAGAAGATTTAGATGGGCAGGGTTATGGACGACAGTGACAACATCCACTTGTTAGAAATGCACAGCTTGCATCTTGCACCTGATAAGAAAGAGATACTGCCAAGGACTTTTTTTCCTCTCCCAGCCTTGCTACAGCCTTTCTCATGCTAATTGCAGTTTCTCCCCCATCCTCTCCCTAGTCTTTCTCATACAGATTGCAGGAGCCAGAATTCAATTATCTGTGTCCTTGAAAAGGGGGGGGAGGAGAAGTAAACTCTTGGTGACCTATTGTAGTTTCTGAGCATGCTTAATTAGCTGATGCATATTTACCTCTCCGCCCTGCATACTTAAGTAGTTAATTATACTATACATGCGATATATGTAGTGATGTAACTCACATGTATGCTTGTATGAAATGGAAGTAAGCTGTTAAGAGTTCCTGTTTCTGCACATGTGCCCAGGAGGGAGAAGATGAATACTGCCTGCAAAATTCCTTTGTTGGTTTGGAGTAATCTGAGTTCTTGACTCTGCTCTGACCCTATTTGCAAATACACCTTTTGTGCCATCTAATGAGTGTGTGTCTGTGATTTTTGTGGCCTTCCAGAGAAACAAACCGCCTTTGTGCACCCCAGATGGGACATCTTCTGGATCACCTCGGGGCCCAGTGACAAAATCGTCTCTGCCACCACGGGGAGTGCACACCGAGCCGCCTTTTTGGGCTTGCCTAGGGGGTTTGAGACGTGAGTCGGGGTACCCGAGAGATTAAAGGCTCCTGTGCAAAATTTTTGGTTTCTGAGGACGCCAGACACACATTCCGGCATTCTGATTGAGATCTCTGGGATATCTGAGTGAGTATACGAATTCCCTTGCCCAATTTGGTCTGGATCCGGGAAAAAGACGTGTTCTATTTGGTTTAATACTGGGGAATTTTCGGCCTGGTATATGCGAACCATCTGTAACTAGGATCTTTTGGTATTTGGTGTGCGTTGGGTGCACTCTTGTGGGCATATGGGTGCGGGTTGCTCCCGTGTAGAAAACTCGGATATGCCCTTAGGTTATATATTACGGAACTTCAGTAAATTTGCAAAGCAGGCAGATTATGGAATGAAGATGAAAAAGGGTAATTTAATTAAGTTTAACTCGAGTGGCCAACATTTGGGGTCCGCTGGACCCCGAAAGCATCCTTTGTAGTGAAAGAAGTGATAGCTATCCATGAAATAGTAATGCAGAACGGTTATTGGAATCAATTTCCTTATATCAATTGTTGGTTGTGGGTGGTTCAAAATCAGCCCCCTTGGATTAAGAAATGCTTAGTAAAGTCTCATGTGATGTTAAAGGAAAGACTCGAGGAGGACCGCCTGTACTCCCTGAGTCTAATGGGGTGGGGGGGAGATTCTGAATTGGCTGAGTATCGGACCCGCTTTCCGGTCACCCTGTCAGGTAGTGAGGATGAATCAGACATCTCCTCGGGATCCAGTCCCTCTGCACCACCGCTCCCTCCCTCAGGGAAACCACCACCGGCGTATCAAAGCATACCTAATGATTCAAAGTGTGAGCCTCAGCCAAGTGCCCCATCTGAATCAGGGAATAAGGGCTGTTATTTGCGCAAGACTGTAGAATCACAGTCGGTGCTGAATTGCCCGATGCGAGAGGTTATCGGAGAGGGGGGCAATGCAACTTTTGTCTACACCCCATTCAGTACTTCAGATTTATTTAACTGGAAGAATCAGAGCCCCTCTTTTCGTGAAGACCCTGAAAAGATGAGGGACCTGTTTTGATCTATTGGACAAACCCATTGACCCACTTGGGCTGATGTCCAGATGATGCTCCAAACCCTTCTGACCCCGGAGGAGAGGAGATTAGTGTTGGGGACAGCAGAGCGCATTGCAGCAGCCAGGGTAGAAGCAGAGGGAGTTGTTGGTCGTACCTTGCGTGATACCTGCCCTGTTGAGGAACCGAGATGGGATAATCATACTGTAGAAGGAAGAGAGCTGAGTGCACGGTATCTGGGGATTATAGTGGAAGCAATGGGGAAGGCAGTGCCCCGGGTTACTAATCTGTCTAAATTGTATGAAGTGAGACAGGGAAGAGAAGAGGATACCTCAGCTTTCCTCGGGAGGCTGTATGAGGCGTTCCACAGGTTTTCGGACCTAGATCCAGAAGCCCCAGATAATCAACGCATGGTAAATCTTATGTTTATTGGTCAATCTGCTGCTGATATTCATAAGAAGCTACAGAAAACTGAGGGAGATGCTGGGAAACCGATTTCAGAGCTGGTGGAAATTGCATATAAGGTATATGGGAATCGTGAGCAAGTGCAGGAGCGCAAAGAGGATAAAAAGGCTCAGCGACAGATGGCAGCGCTGGCAGCTGCTATAACTGGAGGTAATCCTGGAAAGGCTGGGATACAGAAAGGGAAAGGAGAAAGAGTGGGAGCAGACGTTTGTGCTTACTGCAGGGAGAAAGGACACTGGAAGAGGGAATGCCCAAAGTTAAAGGAGAAGAGAGAGGGTGAACCAAGAGGTCACCTCATGCGGGCAGAGGAAAAGGGTGAGGACACAGAATGAAGGGGACGGGGACCTAAGACCACTACCCTTTGGGTTGGAGCCCAAGAAGATCCCATGGTAACCATTAGGGTTGGTGGCAAAGACTTTGAAGCCTTGGTGGATACTGGGGATACATTTTGAATGATTCCAGAAACCCACCCCCCCGTGCAGGAACTAGTGAACAGCATGTACTTGTGGAAGGGATTGAGGGAACGCAATCCCGACTCCCCGTTTGTAAGCCACTCCTCACCAAGGTGGGGGACCATTTGCTTGAGCACTCCTTTGTATATTCTCCAAGTTGCCCAGTTGCACTACTTGGGCGGGACCTACTCACAAAACTGCAAGCTGAGATATTTTTCAGAGATGACCAGATGGTGGTCCAGTTACCTGTCAAGCAGAGCTCGAACTATCAGATGGCTCTCCTGGAGGACCAATGCCCTGTAGTAAGTTCTGAAGATCACATGACTGGAGTAGACCCTTCGGTGTGGGCTGATGGAACCCCTTAATGAGCCAAGTCGGTCTCCCCGGTAAGGATCATACTCAAGGATGGGGAAGGGCCCGTTCGGGTAAAGCAGTATCCACTTAGCCGAGCGGCCAGAGTTGGACTCAAGCCGCTAATAGAGAAATACAAGAAGTACGGATGGCTAGTGGAAGGGTCCTCACCATATAATACCCCCATTCTTGGAGTGCCGAAGGCAGATGGGGTCTCATACAGACTGGTCCAAGACCTGCGAGCAGTAAATAAGAAGGTCCTTTCAGACTACCCTGTAGTCCCGAACCCACACACAATTTTGACACAAGTACCGGGGGAAGCTGAAATATTTTCAGTGCTAGATTTGAAAGATGCTTTCTTCTCCATTCCCCTTCACCGAGAGAGTAAAAAATTGTTTGCTTTTGAATGGGAGGACCCAGATACTTTCCACAAAGCCCAACTCATGTGGACAGTTCTTCCACAAGGATTCATAGCAGCCCCCCATATTTTTGGACTTGCCCTTCAGAAGGACTTGGAGGAGTGGAAGGGATCACACCCCGCAGTGACTCTCCTCCAGTATGTGGATGACCTGCTAGTTGCAAGCCCAAACTTGCAACTCTGTGAGGAAGCCACCAGATCACTGCTAAACACTCTAGGGGAAAAAGGATATAAAGTCTCTAGAGAGAAAGCCCAAATATGTCAGCCTCAAGTTACATTTTTGGGATATAAGCTCTCAAAAGGAGTCAGAGCCCTGAGTGCGGATCGCATACAGGCAATCCAAGGTCTAGCCTCCCCTAAGTCACCCAAGGAGCTGTGGGCATTCCTAGGGCTAACTGGGTTCTGTCGACTATGGATACCAGATTATGGTGGAAAGGCTAGACCACTGTATGACTCCCTGACTAAGGAGAGTCTCACTGAATGGAAATGGACTAAAGAAATGCAGCATGCCTTTGATCTGCTTAAGGCAGCATTAACCCAGCCCCCTGCCCTGGCCATCCCAAACAGTAAAAAGCCATATCGACTGTATGTTCATGAGAATCGAGGGGTTGCATCAGGGGTGTTGACACAGCCATCGGGCCTGACCTGGAGACCCGTGGGATATTACTCAAAGGTTCTAGATCCAGTGGCACTCGGGTGGCCAGCCTGTCTTTGGGCTGTGGCAGCCACAGCAGTGGTTGTTGAAGAAGCCCAGAAGATAGTCATGGGTGCGGATATGGAAATACTCACTCCTCATGGAGTTCCCCAGATCCTAGGGACTGAGGGAGGGAAATTTCTTAACCCCTCCAGACAATCACGGTATGAGATATTTTTGCTCTCTAATCCAGGACTTACTTTCAAACATACTACAGACTTAAACCCTGCAACCTTGCTGCCGGAACCAGGGAAACCAACGCATGACTGCCTTGAGGTCCTGAATCAAACCACACAGGTGCGACCTGATCTTGCTGAGGACCCAATTGAAGACCTACATGCTGAATACTTCGTAGATGGCTCCAGCTCTGTCATCGATGGAAAAAGACGAACAGGATGTGCATTGGTAACCTTGCATAAGGTAGTATGGAGGGAGTCATTGCCGAGCTCATGGTCGGCACAGGCCGCGGAACTCACTGCACTCACCTGAGCATTACAGCTGGGGACAGGCCGGCGGGTTAATGTATACACTGATTCTCGCTATGCTTTTTCTACGGTTCATGCACATGGACTATTGTGGAAAGAAAGGGGTTTCATTACGGCCGCTGGGAATAGAATTGCTAATGGACCTCAGATTATCAAGCTACTAGAGGCATTCCACCAGCCTAAAGAGGTAGCAGTCATTCGTGTGCGGGCCCATGGGAAGGCTGCTGAGGGAAAACATAAGCTTGGAAATGCAAGGGCTGATGCGGCAGCAAAAGAAGCCACATTTATTGGTGGAGAGGCAGAGGAAGTATCCAGGCAGGCCTTGTCCCATGCCATATGGCCATACGTCCGGGATCTAGTCCCGCAGTATTCCCCTGAAGAAGATAAATTTGCACAGAAGGCTTGTGCAGAAAAGAACTCCCAGGGGTGGTGGATAGTACCAGGAGGGAAAGTCATGATACCCAGGCCATTGCTTCGGGAGGTGCTGCAACAGCTCCATGCAAGTACCCATATGGGAGGTTTGGCTATGGGTGATCTAGTGATCCGCCAAGCAGTAGCCCCAGGGCTATATGTAGAAGGGCTATATGTAGAAGCTCAGCGTATTGCTACCAGGTGCATCACGTGTCAGAAAGTAAACCCTTGAAGGAAACCCCCTGTGCCAATGGGAGTTAGACCCTGGGCAGCGTACCCTGGACAAGCATGGCAGATTGATTTTGCCGAGCTCCCACGGTCCGGACATCATGGGTTTTTACTTGTCATGGTAGACCAGCTCTCCGGTTGGGTCGAGGCATGGCCCACCAGGACTGCCACTGCGGCTACAGTAGTGAAATATTTGTTGCAGGAGATCATTCCCCGGTACTCTCTACCTGAATCTATCGAGTCGGATCAAGGACAACACTTTGTGGGAAAGGTAGTTCAAGAGGTCGCACAAGCCCTCAAGATCACTTGGAAACTACACACACCATGGAGACCACAGAGTTCAGGACAAGTGGAACGCATGAATAGGACCTTAAAGACTCTACTCACCAAAATCTGTATTGAAGCACGCCTTAAGTGGCCTCAAGCATTGCCGCTAGCTCTTACTTGCATTTGAAACACTCCCCGATGGGGCATTAAATTAACCCCATATGAAATTATGGTTGGCAAGCCCCCTCGAGTCTTACCCCCTGGGATGCGAGAGAATGTAACTTTTGAATTAGGTAATAGTGAGCTTCATATGTACGTTATTGCTTTGCAGTCTGTCTTGTCTTCTCTTCACAGGTATGCAGCCTTTTTCAGCGTCTGCCTTTAGACGTTCCGGTACATGACTTCTGCCCAGGAGACTGGGTCTTGGTGCAGCGATGGAAAAAGGAACCTTTGACTGAGAGGTGGAGTGGCCCTTTCCAGGTACTTCTAACAACCCACACCGCTGTAAAGATTGCTGGCCATGACTGTTGGATACACCATACCCGTGTGAAACGACATCCACGAGCGTCAAAGGACACCAGCTCCCAGGACGAACTCACTCCGGAAGCTGAGTCATCCTCGGAACAAGAAGCCAGCAAGTGGAGCTGTGAACCTACTGGTGATCTCCAAGTGTGCCTGAGATGGCTTAATCAAAGTTCAGAAAATTAGACAAGAAAGTAAAAAGAAAAAGTTTAGGCTGTATTTGATCTCAGGAAAAGGAAAATATGGTGGGAATCTTAATATGCCTTGTTGTTATCTATGTAGTAAGAGAAGCAGGATTGAGCAGCCCTAGCTGCCAGCCTATATCCCCGCTTCCCCCAAATGCTCCCCCAGGAACAAATTTGTATGTTGACATGATGGAAAGGATTGCAGGTACCTTCAATCTCACCAACTGCTGGGCCTATGGGGGACTCTGAGAGGCCGGAGAACGGTGGCCTTGGAGGGCTTTTCCTTTGGCCCCAAAATGGTTGGTAAGTGATAAGGTGGATGTTAAGAGTACTGGCCAAGAATGGGATGAGAACCGCAGCTAGGATCTTTCCCAAGTGGCACTAGGAGAGTACTGTATTAGCAATAATGGTACAGGGAGGAGTTTGGGACATAGCCATTGTACATGGACATTGAAATGGGTCCGAACATGCACTACCTGTTATGCCCTTAATTGCAGCAGGTATGCAGGTCAATGGAATTCTACTGCTGTTAAGCTTCCAAACTCCACGTGGATGAAATGTAACCCATCCACTCCACAATCATCCCTGTATGATGAAGACACCTGCTTCAAAAAGGTCAGAAGGGCAAGAGTATCCCGTTTCGATCTTAACATTACAAAATGTCAGGCATATAATGAGACCCGAAGTGAACGATTCATACCTTATTTCTATAATTGGCAATGGGTGCACCCGAATGGCATGATGGCATGGTTTAATAGATTTTGGAGTGCCTCAAATGACACAAGTGAAATAACCGAGTGTGAGTATAGGGATAAAAATGGCGTATGGAGATGTCGGTTTAAACCGAGTGACCATTACACTGGCCCTTTAGGGCATAGGGACAACAGATACTATCCCCCTCTTTTCTACCCCCTGGCCTTGGGAGGGGAGAACAGGGCCTTAAAAGGACATTATTGGATTTGCGGAAGGTGAGCCTATACGGTACTGCCAGAAAGGTGGACAGGAACCTGCTATATTGGGGTAATTGTACCAGCTTTCTTTTTGCTACCATCTGAGGTTGGAAATAAGTTGGGAGTCTCTTTGTATGATGATTGGAAAAGGACCAAGAGAAGTATTGATGTAAGTTTGACACGGGGTGGCTCCCAAAAGTGGAAGGAGGATGAGTGGACCCCTCAAAGGATTATTGAGTATTATGGACCAGCTACATGGGCTAATGATGGGAGTTGGGGATACCGGACACCAATATACATGTTAAATAGAATCATCAGGTTGCAGGTAGTCTTGGAAATAATTACTAACCAAACTGCCACTGCTCTCGAGTTACTGGCCCGACAGAGTTCTCAGATGAGAGAAGCCATATACCAAAATCGAATGGCCTTAGACTATTTACTCGCAGAGGATGGCGGAGTCTGTGGAAAGTTCAACCTTTCTAATTGTTGTCTCCAAATAGATGATAACAGAAAAGCAGTCTTAGAGATTGCCAAAGAAATTAGGAAAATAGCCCATGTACCAATACAAACGTGGGAAAACACATGGGATAAAGACTGGTGGTCTAATCTACTTGGAGGATCCTGGTGGAAGAAAGTAGGGTTTGTATTTTTGTGTGTTCTGACTGGTTTGATTTTTATTCCTTGCCTTACTCCCTGTCTCACTAGATTGATAACCACCACAGTTGAAGGGATGCAAGTTGCAGCAGTCCCCCTCAAAGTGCAGACTGTAGCAAAAGTCATGGTACTCAGAAAAATTCCTCGTAATTATCTTGATCTGCCTAAATGAAAATGGGGAGCAGAAAGCATCTTGAGGGGGGAATAGTCTTAGAAATGCACAGCTTGCATCTTGCACCTGATAAGAAAGAGATACTGCCAAGGACTTTTTTCCTCTCCCAGCCTTGCTACAGCCTTTCTCATGCTAATTGCAGTTTCTCCCCCATCCTCTCCCTAGTCTTTCTCATACAGATTGCAGGAGCCAGAATTCAATTATCTGTGTCCTTGAAAAGGGGGGGAGGAGAAGTAAACTCTTGGTGACCTATTGTAGTTTCTGAGCATGCTTAATTAGCTGATGCATATTTACCTCTCCGCCCTGCATACTTAAGTAGTTAATTATACTATACATGCGATATATGTAGTGATGTAACTCACATGTATGCTTGTATGAAACGGAAGTAAGTTGTAAGAGTTCCTGTTTCTGCACACGTGCCCAGGAGGGAGAAGATAAATACTGCCTGCAAAATTCCTTTGTTGGTTCGGAGTAATCTGAGTTCTTGACTCTGCTCTGACCCTATTTGCAAATACACCTTTTGTGCCACCTAATGAGTGTGTGTCTGTGATTTTTGTGGCCTCCAGAGAAACGAACCGCCTTTGTGCAACACGCTTGTCATTATTTTTACCTGTTTTAGGAGTTCATGATGTAATCTCCTGTGGGATGGATGTAAAGAAACTAAATAGGACACAAATGAACTTTGATGTCTCCTGGGCAGCAATAAATTGCTTCCAATCCTGCATCATTGGGTAAGGAAAAATGGTAGCTAGGTGCTGTGGAGATGAAATCAGCCAAAATTGTTTAATTAAGTCCAACTAATAATTTGGCATATTTACCAAGTAGCTACTGCATAGCATTTTTGAGTTTTAAAGTTGCTGCTGCAATTTCTGATATCGTTTTCAGTCTCTATTGTCATTCTGTGATAGGTAAAGGAAGAGCAAGAGAACAGTCTTTTAAAAATTTTAAGTAAAAGAAAACACTTAATGTTTTTGCTCTATGAAAAGAAAACGACAGTCTATAGTCATAATGATAGTAAGAGCTGTGCATAATACCCTAGCAATATATAAAGCTTCTGTCTCAAGACAATTAGTGGCTAACAACTCTGGGCCTCAACCAACTCCCCAATGAAGTAAACAGGAGTTTTCCTACTGATTTTAACAGGTGTTGGATTTGGTTGAATCTCTTCAGCAGATGTTGCACTAAACCATTTACCAGTAACTTTGGGGAATCATTAAGAAATGTGATACAATATTAACAGCATCAGATCTATTAGACACTACAGATTTTTTGTAGTGGTAGGAATGATGTCACTGCAGAGTTCTTGAAATTTACTGCAGTTCCAATAAAAAGCCTCTTTTCTGTATTTACTCAAAAGTCTTTAAATGCAGTAGATTTAAAAAGCTCATACAGAAATCTGTAAAAACCATAGCCATTCAAAATGAAGTTAGCCATCCCAGTCTTAATTCAGCTTCATGCATTTCTATCAATTACAGTATATATATATTTAATTGTCAGGAAAGCTATAATAGTGCTTAATTTTTGTCTTGTGTTTTGTCATGGCAGCAAACTATTCCCCATTTTATCCCTTACACCTAGAAAGCCACCTGAGTAAAACCTAGAGGATCTGGTCCTTTATTATGTTATAGTAATTTGATAATTGGATTACAATTGAATATAGAGGCCTCAATTGCAAGTGGAGTCCTATTTTTCAACATGTTATAGTAGGGTTGAAGCACTGGCAGATCCAGGATTTACTAAATGGAGAGGATGGGGATATGGGGGTGAGGCATGGCTTGAGCTTCAGGGTTGGGGGTGGGGGACACTGGGGAGCTGGGCATGGAGCAGGCACATGAAGGGTGGGGAGGCCCTGGGATCCATCTGCCATTGCCACTGTTCCCAAGAGACCTAGTGACCCAGGGGGAGTGGGGCAGAGCTGCTCCAGGCCTGCTTCAGCTGGGGGTGCTGGGGAGTTGCTGTGCAGGGAACCAGGCCCAGCCAGGGACAGTAGTGATGGTGTGCAGGTTCTTCCTCCCACTGCCAGCTCCCAGCCAACAGAGACACCTATGGGAAAGGAGTAGCAGGCAGGGAGCAGGTGCTGGAAAGAGGAATCTGTGCACCATTGTCATTGTCCCCTGCTGAGCCTGAAACCCCACACAGCTGCAGATCACAAATGGAGCAGGGCAGGAGCAGCTCTGGGGCACCCCTTGTGCCTAGATCAGCTAGGGACAGCAGCAATTGAAAGGGGGTGCATCCATATCACTGGACGCTCTCTGGATCCATCTTTGTGTTGGAGTGTTGTTATATCTGTGATAGTCCAGGAAATGTACAAGGGGCAAGAATTTTTTTGTGATGTATTTTATTTAACTATATAGTCAGGAGAGCTGTTGAATACATTTTTGGGTCCCCATGTGAAGAAGGGGAACTTGATGCTTGAAAGCTTGTTTGCAAACATCCCGACTCTACCGTTTGTCACACAAAATAAAAAAAGGTATCACACAAAATTCATGCCCAAAGTGTTACACAAATGTATGAGAGGATATTAGATAAAAAGTCAGTGAAAGTTTCCCATTTGAGAAAGATCCAACCCACAGTCCTGGCTCCACCAATGGTACAGTCAAATATTTGCAGCAAGTTCTGGAAGTCCTAATAAAGCCAGAAGAGTATTTGGGCTGCCTTGGTTTTGGATACCCTTGTCTGTGCTTTCAGGCTATCATGAGCGTTTATTTTTTATGATAAATTTTACTCTCTCAAACAGCAGCCGGAATCCTCTGATTTCTAAGTATTTGGCCTTTATAGCAGAGTCCCAGTGGAAATGCTTTGAAATAATTTTGCATTAATTACATAAACGATAACAAGATCTCACTTTGTAGCATAGTCCCTTTGGTAGTCTGGCATCACAAAATCTTGTGGCTTGTTCTAGATGAATAGTTTGGAAAACAATTCAACACAAGAGAAACATAATGAGTTGATATGATCTGAAAAAATATTACCAGGTCAGCTTATTTTTAAATGCATGAATTTTTTAGTACTCCTCCAAAACTGTTGAATATCTTTAAAAAAAACAAATAACTATTTTTCTTTTTGGCAAATCTTTTCTATTCTCTTTCACTACAGGTGGAAAGAGAGGTCATGGCGTTGACCTTTTGACTGCCTTCAAAAAATTCCTCATATAATACTATAATCTTATGGGTGAAGTTGTCTTATTCTAACACATGATATGTAATGAATTTATATATACAACTGGAGCTTCTACAGATTAGCAGCTCCACAGCTCAAGCTTATCATAAATTACTCCATAAATTAGTATTTAATTGTCTATTATATGTGTATTTATGGTGAAATCATAAAGGAAACTCAGTTTGTCTTTATTTGTACACTATAGGTAAATTTGTTTCCTTTACAATAAATAATTTCTAAGTATTGCATAATAATGTCTTTATTAAACCTAAATTAAAAATTTAGACAGCTGATTTAAACTATTACCAACCTATTTTAGCTTATAATATTTTCTAATTTAACTGCAAATTGTCATAAATTATTCTAAAAAGTATTTAGGCATGGCCTGATTTATTAATAATAATCATTATCATTTCCTTAAACTATGTATTTCTTGATGCAGAATGATTTTCAGCTAATCGGAAAGCAGGAAGTATAGTCTTTTAGGTTTACCACCATAATTGACTGACAGGCCGTAAGGCTGGCAAAATTTTATTCTTTTTGATATTAGCCTCTCTGAAACTGTAGGAATGAAGAAAGGACCATGACTGTTGAACCTTTATAACAAATTTATTAATCATCATGTGTGAATATTTAAGTAGACAGAGGATAAAAAAACAGAGAGAGAGCTAAAGATGACTGAAGGCATATGGGCAGTTCAGCTGTTTTATTTGTGTCTGGTAGTTGTATGAGAGGGTTGTTTGTGAAGTTTTAAGAATAGGTTAGACAAACACTTGTCTAGGCTAGTTTAGATAGGGATGACCTTTTCTGGAATAGGGTGTTGGAGTAGATGATCTCCAAAGAGCCTTACAAGCTCTACCTTTCTATTATTCTATGATTATCTTCATGCAGGAGAAGTCTGTGGCAATATGGCTCTTTCCAGCTGTTAATCCATGATGGGAATTTTGCAACTCTCTGGGCGTGTCTACTCAAGATACTAATGTGCTGCGGTGCAGTTGTATTAGGCGACTGTAGTTAGTGTCACTAAAAAGCCGTGTGCCGGTGCTACTGTGTAGTAGTACCAGTTACTGCAGGTTGATTTAGTATTTGGTTATACAAGTAGTAAACTAAATGCACAGTAACTACAGCACATTAATGAATGTGTAGATGTGTCCTTTGTTAACCAGTGTAAAGAAAATACCACCTTGTGGGAAAGGCAAAATGAATACACATCCTTTTTTTGCAAAATGTGTTAGTAGATCATCATTGGTTCTATTGAATAGAGGAATACAGACTGTTAAAAAACATAGTGTTTCTTTCCCAGAGCTTCCTTAGAAGGAAAAAGACTCTAGTAGTAATCCTTATGCAACAATCCAGGGTGCCAATCAATATTATATCCAGCATAGTCCACAATCAATATACTGCAGTAAAAAAAATTGTATGAAAAAAAAGACCAAAACTATGGACAGCATAACCTAGGGGTATAACCATGGTTCATAATATTGGCTGATGAACAGAAATGAAGGAGCAAGTTAAAAAAAAGTTCCTGCTATTCAGATAAAATACAACTTCATCACTAATACTTATCACATATATGGTTCAGTGTACAATGTACAGAGGTTTTCAAGCCTACCCATACCTCTAATACCCATAGATCTCCTAACACTGCAGTATTTTAATGGTAGAAACATACGGTATAGATGTAAGATAAAGAAAAGAAAGACTTTATATGGCTAGTAAGGTTCTGTGCAATGATTCTCATAAAAAAAGAGTTGTCAATTTTTTTTGTGGAAATACTCCAGTTTCAATGACACAGTAATTGGTAAATGACATTTCTGGTCAAGACGAAAAGATCTTTACCATAACAAGTAGCCCAGTGGTCAGGACAGTCATTTTGGATATGGGAGACTAAAATTCAAGTCTCTAACCTGAATCAATTGGAGTGTGGGCCTTTCAGAACCCAGTCAAGTGCCTAACCACCAAGCTGTTTTCTCTTCTGGGAGAAACATTTCTGTTTCTGTTGCATGGGGGGTGGGGGGTTTATGAGATGATAAGGAGTATTTCTTGCATTTAAAACTTTGAAAGGTATCAGTTTCCCTGTGCAGAATGGGAACATTTCTAGAACCTACATAGGATAGGAACATAGTTTCTGCTGGGTAATCCTCCCCCAGGGAAGTGTCCCAAGTGTCACGGTGAGACCGAACGAACAGGCTGGGTCTAGCGGCAATGGAGTTCTGAATGACACGGGAGCTGAGTTCTTTCAAGAGAATAGGGCGCAGGTATGGAGTCTTCAGTTACAGTATCAACTCACAACAGGGGAACCTGTTGTCCCACGGGGTTCACCGACAGGACAAGCCTGTCGGATAAGTCCCAGGGATGGTCAACAGTTTATAATGGAGGAACAACTGACAACACAGAACCATAACTCGCTGGTGTCCACTGACAGCTGAACGGTCGGGTGGTTGAGATGGTTGCCGAGGTCCAGAACCAGGTAAGTAGTCGAAACCATAGTCAGAGTCCAAGGGGTGATCCGAGGTCGTGGTTAGAGATCGATGCCAGGTAGGTTGTAAGCCGATAGATCAATATAATATAACACGAGGCGAAGGAGAAGACCGAAAAGCCTAAGGGCCTAACTGGAAGACAGTCCCTGAACAGTTCCGCGGGTCTCTCCCTGAGGGAGGGGTCATCAGACCTTTTATAGTAACTCTCATGGCCAATTAGATTGCTAGGAAGACCGAACTTTCTAGAAAGATTACCTCATATCTCTCATATGCTGGGCATGCGTAGCAAAAAGCTCTCTGTTACAACTGAGCCTGCGCTTCTCTGAAAGTAGGTCATACTTGACTGACAAGCCTTCAGGTCATGAAAAGGGCGCCTGCAAGGCCCGTCGCCATGGCGCATGCTTTTATCAGCTTACAGAATTCTCCACTCCTGTGTTGGCAGCACACATGTTTTTTCCAAGACAGTTTCAAACTCAGATCTATTTGCATGACTACATGGGACTTCATAAGGGTAACTATTCTGAGGTCACAGGCCTCACTATCTTTACAGTCGGTGGATACAATTTACTACATCATTCTCCTGAATCAGAATTCCCTGTGGCTTGATCTAAGGAAGAGTTCTTCTCAGTTATCAAGGGTTAGAACTTGCACACCCATATCTGATGTGGGGAGCATGCGCACCCGCATCTTCCCTCAACACATGCTGTCTTCAGCATTTCATCCAAAATGGAATTGCTATCCACTTATAGATACAATTTGCAGGCAACAGATCCAATAATCTACTTTTAATGCATTTTAGGATGGAGATCTGTACAGCAAGATACAGCATGATTCCTTTGGGGGAAGTAGTTCAAAGTTAAATGAATAGATTTTAACAGCATCTTTTACTCGAGGGCTAGTTTTCTTATGAGAGGACCCCTTGTTTGTTGAATTTATTTGACCCACAGTTACCTCTATTTCTTTTGTAGTGACTAGTTTGCATTTATCTACAATTCTGTTACCCTCCTAATGTGGTTGGTACCCATCAGTCACTGCCTCTCAATTCCCATGACTTTCTTCTACTGCAAGAGAATACAAAAATTTGTAAGTTTTACTTTATCTAGTACAGACCTCAGCAGATTTAGTAATATAATTAAGGGGAGAAATGGGGTGACCATGACAGATTTAGTAGCATAATTAGGGGTGGGAGGGGTGGTGACCAAGCCAGTAGTCCAAGGTGCAACCTTTGTGGGGAGGCACAAAAACTGCTGCCGCTAAAGTAGTGGCTGAGCACACTGCCATCGTTGGCAGTACAGCAGCTGGCAGTGCCCCATGTACTTCGGTTGCCCAGGGAATAGACCAAATATATATATTGAATGTGATTTCAGAAGTAGCTCTGGTGCCTTAAATTAGAGTCTTAAGTCCATCTTTAGGTAGTGCAGCAGCTGACTGAATTTTCAACAGAGCTGGGTGCCAGATTAGCTCCCATAAGTTCTAAAGCATGCTAGCTTGTGTTAATGAAGGGAGCTGCTGAGTCTCCGGTACTTTTGAAAGTACTTAGTGATATTCCTAAGTAACAACTCAGAAAACCAACCTCTGAACATGTTGTCTTGAGTTCAGTGTAGTAGTTATTCCCTATCAAATTAGGTCATTGTGTATACTGTTTAAATGTGGCTTGGCTGGCAGTGGTGATATAGATGTAAAAGCTAAGTACAGACAGTCAAAATGTCCAAGATTAAATTGATTCAATCTTTGCAGGTTAGTTTAAGCTGTGCAGATTGACATGATAAGCAAGTGAACAGACATTCACTTTTGATTCTGGAAATGCAGCCACATGCCTGCACTGGTCCAGGCTAGAGGCTGGGGGGCCAGTGCATGCCTCCTTGCTTGGCTGGAGCAGACAGCTTGGGCCAAGGCTAGCCTACCTTGGCCCAAGCTGCAAGTGGGGGGGGCATGGGGCGGGAATTGGTGTCAGCTATAGCAGGATGGGAGTTCTAGGGTCACCATGCACTCCCCTTGGGATCACCTTTAGTACCGTGCCAAGCGTTCTCTAAGCAGCCTCGGAATCTCGCCTGCCACGTCTTCAATGTTATGCATTTATTGTAGGGAGGCTGCCCTTTGTTCCCTTGGCTATGGTTTCCTGCTATGTGCCGGACCCACCTTGGTCTCCCTGGCACTTGGGCACTCTACAGCCCTGCTTTGATCCGCATCCTGTTGACGCTCTGTCCCTTCACAGTCTTGTCTCACTTGGGCTCTCTGGAGTCCTGCCTCACACTGCACCTCACAGTGCTCAAACGGTCACTGCCCCTCTCTCTCTGGGGCTTCTTGCTGCCCTCTTTCTGGGGCGTCTCGCTCACCCCGAGCCTCACTGGCGCTCAGGTTCTCCATGACCTTGTTCTGCCTTCTGGGGTACTCGGGGTCAGCCCTCTCCCAATACTGAGCCTTTGCCTTGGCGCTCAGGGATGACACCTCCCCCTCTGCTGTGCCCTTACGGATGCTCTGGGTCAATGGCCTCCCTGCACTGTCCTTTCTGGCAGTCTGGGAGGCACACTTCCTCTGCTGCACCCTTTTTGGCTTCATGGTCGCTGCCCACGGTCTCGGGGCCTCTCAGCAGTGCCCACTCTCTCTGGGGCTTCTTGCACTGCCACTCTGGGACTGGGGCTCCCACACTCTAACATGGTTTCCCTATGAAGCCTCCTCCATCCCCTTATAGCCTCACCCAGAACCTCTGGTGTAACAACAACCAAAACACAAGCCAATTGGCTATAACACAAATCTATGCCTCGTGGCTAAAACGTCCTCCAAACCTACACCACAGGTGTCCCATCTTTCACTCATGTCACTAGCTGCTCGCACATCCAGGCCTTTTCCTTTTCACACATTCAGGGCCAAGCTCCTTCTTCCTTGGCCGCAGGCTGCCCTTCTCTCTGGACTTTGGCCTGTGATTTATGTCTGAGCCAGGTCCTGCCCCTTCCATTCAGCTGACCAAACAGGTGTGTGTCCTTAACTCCCTCTGGTTGCCCCTCAACCAGCACCTGAGCCACTATTCTGGCTTTTCAAGTAGCAAGCACCTTAGTGCCCTGTTACGATCCCAAAAGGACTTAAGTTCCACCTCAAGCCACCTAAATCCAAAATGCCAACTTAGCTGTCACCTAAACCTGAAGGGGCCTAAACAACAGATTCCTTATATTTTACTTCAGAAGTCCCTAGATATTTAGGCTTTCCACTCTGCACATACCCCAAATGATCTTATTCTCAAACTTAGTGGTTAGGGCACTGAGAAAGGGGCATCCTGTATTTTAGTACCTGCTCTTTTGGATAAAATACATAACAGCTGTGAGAGCATGGATCACTATGTTATCACTGGCAAGTGCCCTAAACACTAGCCTAGAGAGAAATGTTCCCTTCTGCACCCCTTTTGTCCCAATATACTTTGAATATGTTAGCAAATTATTTCTTTAGTTATGTGCTTAATATCATAGCATCATACAAAATTAGGGTTGGAAGGGACCTCAGGACGTTATCTAGTCTAACCCCCTGCTCAAAGCAGGACCATCCCCAACTAGATTATCCCAGCCAAGACTTTGTCTACCCAGGTCTTAAAAACCTCCAAGGATGGAGACTTTATAACCTCTCTGGGTAATGTGTTCCAGTGCTTTACTACCTTCTTAGTGAGACAGTGTTTCGTAATATCTAACTGAAACTTCCCTTACAGCTTGATTCTGCTCACTTATGTGAGATGGTAACTTATGGAAAATTCTCACATAAAGTGCTTGCCAATATCAGTAAGGATTAAGCAGAAAAGGACCCCACTTCTCTCTGTTTTGTGTTACATGTATAAATCCAAAGAAAGCCCTGTGGCATAGTGCTATGACAGACTGTTTGTGAAAAGCATCCAGCATCAGAACTGGACGAACAAGTTATAATGTTAAGTGTCACCACCTCTAAATGTTATGGGTGGCATTTTACAAACCTAACTAGGTATCTACTTTCCCTGTGCAAAGTACAGAGAGAGCTAGGGGCTCGCAAGAACAGGACTCGCAACAGCTAAGCATCCTGAGCAGGGGCA
Source organism: Crocodylus siamensis (assembly GCF_052110815.1). Lineage (NCBI taxonomy): Eukaryota > Metazoa > Chordata > Crocodylia > Crocodylidae > Crocodylus > Crocodylus siamensis. Next base: position 20,896,493 of record NC_143395.1, read on the forward strand.
TCTAAGCCAGTTAGTAGGGCATTCTGAAAGAGGACATGTTTGAAATCCTGTCTCTCACCCAGACTTAGGAGATTTAGGCATCCAAGTCAGAATCACGGTCAATACCTCCTTCTGGAGTAAAGCACCTGAGATATCCTTTTGGTTACAGATAATTGGCTCACTCTTTTCTGGTGTGAGTATACTGTCTCCACCCACTTTTATATTATAGTTCAGAGAGTGTTCACCTGGAAAGAAGGGAACCTGGTTACAGATCATCCTCACTAGGTTTAAACCCGCATCTCCCAGTAGGGTGCCCTCGCCACTAGTCCATAGGCTATGGAGGGGGAGAAACCCTCTTAACACCTTCAGTTGAAGCTGTGCCTCCTTGGGCCAAGAATGTAACATTTATGGGCCAAAGAGCAAGTAGGAGAGAACATGACTGTCTAGCCTAATAGTGAGGGTATTCCCTTGAAAGTTTTTAATTTTGAGGGAAGCTTTCAAACCCATAATATTCAAGTAATTGAAGATATTCAATATGTATTATTCACAGGTGACCTATCTGCAGCTGTTAACGATATTGATGTTTCATATAATCTGCTGATTATAAAAACAGGTAATCACATCACCACCAAATATTCATATCCTGGGCCAAACATCACATAAGTCTGCTAAAAGCAAAGGTGTCAAATTCATCTGGCCCCACAGGTGAATGAATGGTGTGGGCCTGGTCCTATTGGCCTCACAGAACCTTTCCTGCATGCCAGATCTTGTTCATGTGGCACCCACTCCAGCTGATCCAGTTGCAGCTTAAATGTGTTCTGCCCATAAACTATCCTCAAAATAAAGGACATATTGATTTTATAAGATAATGTGGCTGTTACCTTTGCTTTGGGAAGCTGTTTTGCCAGTTAGTCCTTACTTTCTAATTAGATAGGAGTCTCCAAAGATTTGCTTAAATAAATAAATTCTTTCATCTCATCTGGGAGAAACAGAAATAAAATTGGATTTATTAAACAGAAAGGAAGAGAGATCTATTAAACACCCCCCACAAGAGTGTCAGACAATAAGGAGTCAAACACTTTAGGTAATACTTCGCAACTCTATTATGCTACAACACAGAAGTGAGATAGGGATAAGTAAAATGATATTCCAAACAAATTGAAAATGCTTTCATGCATAATCAAAGCAAAAGCGTGTAAGTGGTGAGATAAAGACAAATCTTGTTAGCTCTGGGCCAGAAATAAGAACTTCTCTTTCCACATTTTGTAAGCTTTAGATCAAAGGTTGGCAAACTCTTACCATTGTATGCCATTGCTTTTCACCCAGCCCCAACCGTGGCTGCATCTCTGCATCTCACCAGTGATCCATTGATGCTATGAAGGGACCAGGTAGAAAAAGACTCAGGGGATGCTTCTTCTGCCACAATAGCAAAAATAAACTTAATACAGAGGGAATAAGGCCCTGGGGGAGGGTCTTCTGTTGCTCTGGATAAAGTAAAATAGCAAAAGTGACTAAGCTCTGCATTTCAAATATAATTAGTGACTTGACACATGCATGCACACAGAAGCATGAACCCAAACACATGCACACATACCATCTCCATTATCAAACTGAAATCATAAGCTGTGTATAGTGAGAGTCCCCAGGTCATCCAGGCAATACTTACAAACTCACTTGAATTCCAGATTGGATGACAGACCTTTTAGGTAATATCTGTTGGTGATGCTTTATTTTGTTATGAAAAAAAAGTTCCTTTTTATCTAAGCCATCATCCTCAGTGATTTTATTAGCTTGCATGAAGCATACAGAAGACAATCTACCATTACAAAAGCATTTGAGCCTTAACAGTAATATCAAGCTCAATAATATGTAGCAGAGAAAAGAATAACTTCTGAGATTGGCTAGATAAAATCTCTGAGCAGTCACTTTGCTTTCTAAAATATACTGGATTCTAGGGATTAATAAACTTATTAGGGTTTCATTACAAAATTACTGTCATGAATCATATTTAACTGTAATGTAGTCTTTTCACTATGAACAAGAAGATATATGTGATGAAACAAGCACACAATAACATTTATTTTATCAGCAAATCAGAGACAGTGGATAAACCTTTGAAATGCATAAAACATTTGCATTCAATTCCACATCAAATATCATTTTTCTCCTGAGCAATGGTTTTTATTCATTTAAACATTAACTTCTTCGTCCTAAAAGTTTTTCTCATACCATTGCCTTTAAAAATTATCCTGCAATATCCTTTGCTAAAGGACTGAAAGTTATTATTAACAGATGGCTGGAGGGTAGCATTTGTGAAGTAAATGAGCGGTCTTAGCTCCATTATTAATGTGGCTGCTCATAATATAGCATTACTACTACAATTTATGCTCTTCACACATAGGTGAGAGAAGAGTGTTCAAGTATTATAGGGGTGGGTATCCTTAGCTAAATAGACTGCATATGGAGACACTCTAAGTACTAAAAGCAATTTCTCCATAATAAAAATGAGGTATATTGGTGGACCAGTGAGGGCGGCCTTCTACTGCTATTGCTGCACCTTGGTATGTGTGTAATTAGATTACATTCGTCTCCATTCTGGTCTATTTCTAGCACTTCACTTAAGCTTCCATATCTTTTACTAAGGGCCAGAATGAGCCCTGACACTCGAACAAACCCTATGGATGGAAGTTTTCTCTTGCAAGTTATTCCTCCCTGCCGAAAGGGCCATACAACTCCAGTGAATGGGTTTGAATTGCACATAGATCCACATGATAAAGATGCGAAAGCATTTTGTATGGCTTTTCTCTGGCTGTGAAGAACTTTACAGCACACATGTAACACCTTGGCTTCTGCCCCGGCCCACATTGGGGTTTTTGCACCTTGCATTTAATAATTCATCAAATAAGATGGAGAAACAGAAGTGGGATAGTTTCTGCAGTGGCGCTAGAATCAAGGGCATCCTCCATCTCACTTGGTCACATTCTCAGCTTGTTTACTTCCTTTTGGTCTCACGTATCTTCCTTTCTTGGCTGCCTAGGGGGCCAGCATCAAGAAGAGTTTGGAGAGTTCTCTCTGAAATGTCTAGTTCATAGCTTGTGGTTAGAGCACTTTGCTAGAAAGGGGGAGATGCACATTCAAATGTCTTCTGGGTGAGGTGGCCTAGAACCTGGTTCTCAATCATTGGGCAAAGGGTGTCAAACTCATTAGCCCCTGTGGGCCAGAGTAGGGTTGTGGGGCTCCTCCCAAGGTGGATCAGGACCAGAAAGCTTCTTGCAATTTGGATCTGACCCATGGGGATTTTCATGACCCATACCAAGACTGCAGGGTTTCTGGCCACAACTGTTGACACTGCTGCATTGGCATGAGAAGTCAAGGAGTTAATGTTTTCACTCAATCCCCAGAGCTGCAGCTTCCAGAGCCACAGTGGTGGTGAGCACCACTGCTTTTAATCACCAGTGGCAACCAACAGCACTTAATTGTGCAGCAACATATCCCTTGGGACTGACCATGCCGAACACTAGGAATTTGGCAGCCACAGCAATGGGGTTGAAAAACAGCAGCATTAAATCCGTGGCTGCAGGCAAATGATGACAAAAAGCCACACAGGCCAGATGACTACATCCATGGGCTGGATCTAGGCTGTGGACCACATATTTTACACCCCATACTAATATATTTGGGTAAAAACTGCCAAATAGAGTAGGGTCTTAATTCCTGTATAGGCTCCACTGGTCACAACAAATACATAGATTTCATAGATTTCACATGATAGAATGTAACGTAACGTAACATAATGTGCTCCTATACATTTTAAATTAGAATACACTTTTCTACAGACTTTAACTGTGCAGTGAAATGACTGCCTTGTAAAATAAAATACATTTATGCATAGGTCTGTCCTTACCCTTGCACCTATTATTTATCTCAAAATATAATGTGCTCTCTTATCTAAGCATTAACAATGTTTTTATACGTAATGAACCAGATGTTTTGGAGTGTCATGTCAGCATTCAACATACCCAAGGGGAGAGGGGACTAGGTAATTTATAAGCACCTCTCCAACCCTAGCTTTGATTCTGGCAGCAGCCTCAGAGGTACGTTAATGTGTGCAAGCAGAAATAGTCTCTCTGTTGGCTTGTGATGAGAATGACCATTTCCCCCAATCCTGACATGTTGCCTTTTACTGGAAAGATGTTGGGGATAGGTGTATAGTATCAGGGTCCCCAGGGCTAGAGACAGAAGTTACACATATACTGGTTTAAGTGATCAGAAACTGGTTTAAACCTATAACAGAACATAAGTTCAGTGCACATAAACCAGTTTCAAAATGGCCAAAACTGGTTTAAGATAAATGTGGCTGAATGGTAGTTTCAGACTTAACAGATTTGGGTCAAACTGGTTTATGAACCTTCTGCCCTAGACCTCCTCCTGATTTAAGTTAAATCAGAGCATCCCAGCATGCTTGTCAGCTCCAGGCTGGACTGGGTTGTCTGCTCCAGAGAGTAGGGCTGGCCTTGCCCCTCTTCTTCCTAGCTGGAGCTTCGGCTGGCTGAGAAGGAGGTGGAAACTGCAGGCACAGCAGTGTCTGCTTGGCTTCCCCTTGCTTACTGCTCAAGCAGGGTTACCCTCCCCCCCACAGCAGGGACCACAGTGGCATGGACCCCAGCTGGCGTCTGGCCAGGCCACCCCCATGCTAGCTAATGAATGTGTGTGTGTGTGTGTGTGTGTGTGTGTCCAACTTCACTGCAACAAAGGCAGACAGAATGGTGTCCACTTAGGGCTTTTTGGAACTAATCAACAGGTCAGCTGGTAATGTGCCTCTGTTCTTTCTTACAAGTGCCTTGGAAGAAGCTATTGAAGAAGAGCTTGAACTATTGAGGGAGAGACTTGTGCTTTCTTGATGGCTGATAAGCTTTGTGTTCTGATAAGCTCCCTGCTGGCTTGCTTCAAAAGCCACAATCTATCAGTGCTCAAGAGGGGACAGAGCGAGGTGTGAGAAATGACCTGATTTGCAATGCATGGGATCTGTGCATGCCATCAGTTTGCTACAGACAGTATGAAGAAACAGGGAGAAGAAGATTTAAAAGCTCAGTATCAGCAACAAATGCATGCATTTTACACAATCAGTCCTCTGTCCCTCACTCCCTGTTTGCCTCAGAGTGCTAGCCCGGGGCCAGGGTCTGGCACCACTCCCATCCCTTGAGCAGCAAGTAGGGAAAAGCCTGGCGGGGACTGCTTCCCCCTCCCACTTCAGGCATACCTTGGCTGGGGACTGTGCAGGCCAGGGTGGGGATTAAAACCTCTTTCTAATCATATCATCCTGCTGGGGCCTGGCCATGCCCTCCCAGCTCAGCACTTTAGACAGGAAGGGAGGTCTCGCTCTAGTGGCCCCCTCTAGCTTCTAGCCTGAGTCACTGCAGGCATGTCCAGAGGAATTGTCTGTGTGCTTGCAAACTGGTTCAGTTTAGCCAGGTTAGACTGACCTGCAATGATTGAATCAATTCAGGCTCGTGCCTTTTGAATGACTGTCCATTGCTCAGCTGATTTTTTAAAATCAGCTCCCTACATTATAAGGTTGATACATTCCAGCATCATGTTTAGGCATTAAAATTATTAGTCCTAGTGACTGTGATGGCCACTGTCTTGGCTGACTGGCTGTTGACTTGGAGATTTTGAACGTTAAAAAGCATGAGCTATATAGCCTGATTCTGTATGAAACCACAAACAGGGACATGTCACACCTACCATTGGATTATGCTGCTGTGATCAGTTATAGAAATAAAAAAAACGTTTCTGACCTGTGCTAAAAAAAGTTCGGCTCCAATCAAATAAAGCCATCAGTAACCATTGTTACACTTAATAAAATGAAGATTAACCCAGGAGTTAGTCATCATGTGTGAAAAGCAAGAACAAATAACAAGTTAGAAAGGATTATAGCTGTTTACAGTATGACATTTAAGGGTAAGAAATTAATATTCAACATGAACTCCAGGGAAAAGTCACATTCACATTTATGTGAAAATTTAGTAGGTCTTATTTTGAGGTTATAAACTGCGGAATAGCCTTGTAGTCATAATCTGTGACTTTTTATTTTTTTTGCTTGCAAATGAAGCTGTTTACCATACAGTTTTCTGTGCATTAAATGACCCACATAACAGTAAATCAAATTTTGCAGTGGGTCCCCCAAATCTCCACAGATTCAAAGTCCTGGGACGTGAAAGAGCGATGGGGTAAGAGCTGCACATGGAAATTCATATTTCTTTAATTAGCTAGATGTATTGTACTGTAAACCAGAGTTTCCACATCCCTTTCTATTCCATTCCCAAGAGTTAAGGGTTCAGTGTGTTAACATTTTTAGCAAGATCCTACTTGGTGGTGCTAAATGTATTCTGCTTTTGGACTGTTGTGGATTTAATGGGCCATTCTATATATTGCCAGGAGAGATTAGTATGGGAATGATAAAAGGATCTTTCAATCCATATCTTTTTGTTAGAATGAGTGAAAATTCCATTTTTTCCCTCCCAGTTATGTTAGGCCTAAAAATGATTCTTCCTGAGTCTATGTTATTTTTAGAGTGTCTTTGTACAGAATCTGTCTTTCTTAGAAATTCTCATTATTGCAAAAAGTAGAAATTAACATTTCTAAAATACCTACTGATTCTACCTAAAGATACAGCAGTGGGAAAATATCTGTCATTCGCAGTTAATTACTAATTACCTCCTTTAACCACTTTGACAGTTTGAGAGACCTGTAGTTATAGGACAGGATTCTTTTCCTGATTCATTGTCTAGTTAGACTACTTCATACAGGCATTTCTGAATGAATTCATCAAATACAGTGCACAAAGGACACAGTGGATAAATTAACTAAGCAAGCTTTAATAGTAATTGAAATTAAATGAATAGCATTATGTCATTTAGATTAGATTTAGAAAGCCTTATGAAATCTCTCTCACTGAGAAGGTCTGCCAGCTTGCATGAATTAGATATTCAGTTTAAATTAAAAATTGGCAGTAAAGGTTTGTTGACAAAATAAATTTCAATTAGAAGGCACTAAATTTTTGCCCTTAACTAAAGAAGGGTAAAGTTGATTAGTGACAAATTTTAAGGAGGCTTATATAGGGCTGTTCTTCACATTTATTGTGCATAATTTATCTTGTTTATACCAAAGTCCATCTAATGGCAGGGCACAGAAGGTTTGAACACATGACATTTTTACAAAATGGCTCCATTTGTTTTTTTCGGTGGGGGGGTTGCCTTCTTGAAAAAAAATCTTCATTAGTCTTCTTGTTTGATTGTAGATCTCCTGGAATTTAGAGGCATAGCTGATGCCCCTTTGTGAGAATATATACGTATATTTAACCTTTTTGAAGAGTATATGTAGCTGGAAGTCTGTGAAGCTGTAGTTTTAGTAACATATATGTGAACAGCCCCACTATGAGATTTATCATTTGTCTCTGAGCTATCTCTGCCAGTCTTGGTTCCAGCTACCATAACAAGAGTCTACTCATTTAGAAAGTAGTTAGTGGAGACTGGGGAAGGTTCCTAGAAGTCTTTAATGGAATGAAAAGTCATGTTTTCTTAACTAACAAAATGAGAAGTAAAAGTCTGTGGAGAGGCAGCATTTAGTTTAAAAGAATCAAACAAGGATTTAAGAGGTGTACAGAGGTCTTACTGTGACCCTTCAGCTTGCTTTCTGCAAGCTGTATTTCTTAAAATTCAGTTTTCTGTTTTTGAGAAAAAGGCCAGGCTAGAGATCATAGGTAAGTGAGTGGACAAAAAATGGCAGATGAACTTCCATGTTGAGAAGTGCAAGGTAATGCACCTGGGGAAAAATAATCTCAGCTATACACACACAGCTTTGGGGTCTGAATTTGCTGTTATGACTCAGGAAAGAGACCTTGCTGTCTTTGGAGGTTCTGTGGATCCCTACGTCCTAGTGTTCTTGGTGAGGTTCCAAACGTTCTGACGCACTATGGCGCTCTTCACAGAACTTTAGACTTCCAGATTTTAACTCTTACTGCTCTTGGCTTGTCTTATGGCCTGCACACATAATGAGAGATGCCATTGAGAAGCTCACTTCACTTACTTCTACTTAGTGCAAGCATCCTCCAGAAAAGAAGCGGTGTTGCTGGTTTATCACTGTTCCTAGCACACACCAAGAAGACAAAGAACCCCCAAAACAGCTATGGATGGTTTCTCAGTCTTGTGCTAAACCAGCTATACCACTGATTAATTTTGGTGCATGTTAAGCAGGAACAAGTGTGCAAAGATTTTTTTTTTTTTTTTTTTTTTTACTTAGGGGTGCTCTGCCTAGTGTCTGCATTTCTGAATGACTTAGGCAGGAGCTGCTCAGACTCAAGCAGTTCTGGCAGAGCTGCAGTCTCCTAGGAAGCTACCATGTGCAAAAGGAGGGACCTATCGAGTGTGGACCCCCCTAGTGATAGGCCTCCAATGATGGGTTGAAGAAGGAGGGGGCTCGAATGGGAGTTTTGGACTTACGTGCTTACAGTCCACCTAAAGTCCGCTTTGGGCCAGGCATGGAATGTGATCACTGCTTGTGAAGTGGTGACCACTTCCTGCACCATTGTTGCAGATACAGTGCTCTTCCTCCAGCCTTTCTAAAGTTGTAATAAAGCCACAATCAGGGCTACAACTTACAATTTCCTTAAAATCAAAGCAACATCCCTCCCTCCCCCCAGATAAGAATGAAAAATAAGGTTTATGTGTTCGCTTATTATATCATTTTAGGAAAATACCCAGTTAGTAATACTGGAAACTAAACCCCTGTGTCTGCAGAAATGAGATCAGTGCAAACTTCTTCACCCATATGCCTTGCCTCTGTTCTGACAATATTATCCATCTGCATGAAAGGGTCACTGAGGCTTCATCTTGTTCAGGCAATATTGCCTTTACTAGGCCTGCTAACAGTGGTACAATCAATTAGAACCCGTCTAAAATGGAAATATAATCATCTTTATATGACACTTCTCAGAGCAGTGAACATTCAGAGGAAAATTATAGCTTAAAAATACTCCTTGTATAGGACTGACATATCACATTAAACACTATATGAATCAAGATAGCTGGCCCTGAAATGACCGAATGGAAAGCCATTAGTGCTTTGGAAACAGTAAATATGAGAATCCTGTGACTGTTCTGAAACCAGCAAATGATTAGAAATAGTATTTAAAGGACTCACCAAGAAGAAGAATCATTTGTTTCTTCCTGGAGTTAATGATCTCATGTCACAGATAAACTAGGTTTTAATCTGTTCCTATGACTCAAGAGAAATTTCTAAGAAAACACAAATACATCATGACTTTTTCCTGGTCATTTGCCAGAGCATTCCTTAAAAGTTTAGATTACAACAATTTTGTAGTGTTTTCCGGTCCACAGCTAACAACCATTGCCTTCCATGATCATAATTCTACATTATTGTTTTTATGACCTTAATCTGACCCCAGCTCAAGCTTAATTTTATGAGTAGCATCAGTAATAATGGCCAAGTTATGACTCCTGCTAAAAGTAACTTCTCAGATTACAGTTAAAATAGTCTTACCCTGTGCTGCAGTACTCTGTGCGCCCTATGGTAAATATCTTACATTCCACTACTGACTTGAAAAATAAAATCAAAATCTCTCTTTCATGTGCAGGTAAAGATAATAAGCTCAATTAATTGAGTCTGCAGGAGTGTCTTGTGTTCTCATGCTTTAAAACGGTGGCGGGGGCTCTTTATCTAAAGCTCACTCAACTCTTTCAGTCAGTATTTCAGTCAGTGTTTCAAAATGAGACTGCTCACAGGTATAAAGCCCCTTCCGCAGTCGTTTTAAAGGATCTGACTAGTCAGGTCCTTCATGGTCAATCAGACGTTTTCTGTTGATGTCAGTAGGATCTGTAGTAAGCCACAGCAGCCTGTTCCTACAGAATGATGATGTACCCTCAACTCCTATTAGAAACAACAGTTTTTGAAGGTGTTCAGTACCTCACAAGAGTGTTTAGGGACTTACAGGACTCAACTCAGATTAGTGCTGAAGCACATCATTAAGCCTTCAAGCTAATGGGACAAGCATAGATTTACATGTTGCACTGAGTGGAGGTGTCTGAATGGAAGCACCAGTGAGTAGAGCCTTGATGTGCAAATGAAAGCTTTGCAAGGTTCTGCAGCATTGCAGCATCTACTTTTTAGGTGCATTGCTGCCTAGTAGAACCTGCAGGCTGTTTTTTGGCCAAACTTCCTTATTCAATGTATTAGAAGAGTTAGGTACCCAAGAATGTGACATATAAAGGTTGACAAGTTGAGAGGGAAGGCCCCTGAGCTAGCTAGTAAGAAATAGAGGTGAAGAGTAAGGATTATTTCTCATCCTTCAGAGATTTAGGTCTTTCTCTCACACGGTGGTGGTGCTGGTATGGGGAAGAAGAAGGGCTTGGAGCCTTGCATCGTGGGCTCCCTGGGCTGCAAAAGACTCCCACACTGGATTCATAGCTGTGAATCTTCTTTCTGGAGCATATAACTGTCAGGGCTCAACAGCAGGCCATAGCAATATGAAGGGACAACAGGAAGTGCAGTAAGAGGCTGGCATAGCAGAGCAGCGAACTCTTCAGCAAGTTGATATTCCAAAAAAGAATCTTAAAAAAATGGAAACTTGACCATATTCCTAGGGATGAGTATATTGTATAGTACAGCCATGAAGGGAGAAAGTCAGGAAGATTAAGTCATGGATTGAAAGGAAGCTAGCAAGGGATTTAAACGACAAAAATATTCTGGCTAAGTACAGGCATTCAAGAATCCTGAGGCAGAAGTGCTCTAACTTTTGAGCTTTACTAAAACCACCCAGGTTTAGTCTGGAAGCAAGCAAAACACACACTAGCCATTGTGATGGTGCTGGTGGGAGGGCCTCTGAACCTGCCTATATGGCCTGAGCCCAGCAGGCTAGGGGGAAGCATCCCTCATGCCTCTCAGCATGCCCCTGGGCTCCCTGAGCTGCTGCAGACACCCAAGCAGAGCTGAACAGCTAAGCCATTCATTATTGGCTGGTAGAGACAAGGACTTGTTGTAGCAGTGACTTGTCATGGCCATGAACCATCAATTGGCTGTTCTGTCCATGCTCACCCTGAGCCCACCAAGTGTGCGTGTGTGTGTGTGTGTGTGTGTGTGTGAGAGTGTGTGTGTTTCAAATGCCTGGGTTCTTTGTGTGTGTGTGTTGCAGATGCCTGTATTTTGTGTGTGTGCACGCACATGTATGTGTCCCAGATGCTTGTATTCCATGCGTGTGCATGTGACCTGGATGCCTGTATTCCCTCCCCCCCACCCCCCCACCAATGCTGGTGGCCCCAGCCCTGCACAGTGGCAGGCTGTCTAGATCATGAAGCCCTGGTTGAGTAGCTCTTTACCATTGTTGACTGGGAGCACCCCCTGGATGAATAAGACTTGAGGGCACTGAGTGCCCCTGCTGTAGCACCGGGCCATGGGTCTCCAGCCCCAGGCTCCTCTGGCCCTGCATCATGGGCACACTATTGACAACGCAGCTGCATGAGAACCAACCCCCTTCCTTCTACCTCCTGAACACCCCCCAGGGTCATACACCAGGAATGCAGCCACAGGAAGAGATTTGCCTCATTTCAAATGTTGAAGCTACTAAACTTTTAGTTTGTTTATTAAACCAAAACTGGGGAATGTTGCCTGCTCAAGAACTTGGACCCTTCTTCTCAGTTAACATTTATAGAGTGGGGAAAGACCCTGGCTGCACTGGGTGGTTATGACATTGAGGAAAGAGGAGGGTGGGAACCCATAGGGGATCAGCTTATCAAATATGAAACCTTGGGGAATGCCATTGTGGGGAATGTCAGCCTCTGCCTGACTTACCTGATCCCTGTGGTACAGGTGACTGGGCTGTGTGCGGCACAGTTGCCACTACGTCAGCTAACAAGCTAGGCCAGGATTGGAGCATGACACTACAGCCAAAACATAAAAGAACACCCCAGAGTCAGGGCCAGTGCAGAGGATGCTGGGCACCCAAGTTGGGACTGGACACAGCTCACAGCACTTGAGGCTTGCTGTGACCACTGCTGCTGTCACCACCACTGATGCAGATACCACCACTGCTGCTACTGCCACTGATGCCACCACCACCAGTATTGCTACCGCTGATGTCGCCATTGCCATGGACACTGTGACAGGCCAGGGTGAGTGGTTGGCAGGGTTTGAGGGGCCCCAAAGAACAGAAGAGAAAAGGGAGTGAAATCAGAAATCCCCCCAAAACTCCAGTGCTCAGGAGTGAGCAGCTCAGCACGGGGTGACAGAACCCCGCCCCACCCATGCTGAGGAATGTTTTATTTGCTCATTTTCATTTGCGTTAGCCTTTTTCATCCTGACTACAGTACTCCACAGTCAGCAGCTACAGAAGGGATGTCACACAGCTGCGCTCCAATAGATCACATCAAGCCCTCAAACACAGCTTGCGATCCATTGTAACACCCGAGAGGAAAGAGGTCGGGTGTAGGGGAGGAGCAGCCCCACAGAAAATGCCAGAGAGGACCCTGAGCCAGCAGAAAGATCTTCAAGGGAGCTGAGTACATCTCACATAAATTGTGGCAGGAGAGTTGGCTTGATGAAGTCCAACCCCTATATGGCAGCGTGGAGGCCTGCCACAGCCGTGCATGAAACTGATGCCCCTTCGTTTAATTAAATGTTGCAGCTGCTAAACTTTATGTGAAAAATAAAGAAAAACTGTGGAACATTGCCGGTGCTGGAACTTGGACCCAAGTGCAGGGGGCTGCCTAGCCTCACAGGCTGCTGTGCTCCCGCAGGGAGGGAGCTGGACCTGGAGTGGCTTGGTTCAGTGGGCTGGTGGTTCCCAAACCCCCATTTTGAGTGGTCCTGTGCCCTTCCAGGACTAATCTGGAACCTCTTTAGGGCCCCTCACCTACACCAGTGACCACCAGCAGCCAGGGGTAGTGACCTGGCCTTGGGAGGTGGGCTCATAATCGTACTCTTAAGTATGAGCAGTGATCATAAGTAGGTACTCTGCCAAATGGCAGCCAGAGCTGTGCCCAGAGTTGCAACCATTGTAACACCTCAGCTGTGGGGCTCAAAAAAAGCTTTCAGTGTCTTTCAGGGTGTGTTTGGGTTTTCATTAAGTGGATCCATGTGAATATGCTAGCCTCTCTCAGGAAAGCAACAGAACTTTGAGGGATGGGGTGAAAAATTCTCAATTAACCAGATTTATGGTCCTACTCAGTGTAACAAACTGATAAGTCCCCAACACAAGTAGGGAGTAATGACCACGGTACCCCTGCTTCATTCCAGGCCAATGGCACAAAGGTTGGGTGGGGGGGGGAGGTGTTTGAGAGGCACAAGGTCAGTGGGGAGCACCAATAAAACAGTATCAGTCTTGCACCAGCACAACCATTGAGCAAAGAGCATACTGAATATTAGAGGAAAAACACCACATCCTTCCCCATGAGCATACCCCAACTTACCAAGGAGTCACATTAGATTGTTCCCTGACCTATAAACATCACACTCAGAAGGTCAGCAGTAAAGTCTCTGCATGGGTAGCTGTCTTAAGATGTCTAGCCAGCATGACATGGTGTGCCAACTTCGAAGTGTACAGAACCACGGCACTTGGAATGGTATATGGCCCAGCGGATTACTGTGCTCCTGTATGGTCCAGAACTTGTCACATTAAGAAGCTCAACACTGTACTTAACAGTGAACAGAGACTCATACATAGGCTGCACAACCGACCCACATAGAGATGTATTCCCTGCACTCTAGGCCATTAGATCAAGTGACGTAAGACAGACCCTAAATGCTCCCTTGTTGCCAGGTTTCTGGGCCCATGGAGAGCCCAGCAGGCCAGGTACCATGGCTTTGTGCAGTGCACTAAGTTTAATTAAGGGGTGAGGTGAATCATAATGAAATGATTGTTTGGAGTAATTTGGTCTGAAATTTAATCCTATGGTGTTTTATACTAACATGAAAGAGGCCCCTCTTAGGGATGACTTTGACAGAGAAACATGGCTGAAGCCGAACAGATTGAGATCCAGATACATATACTTCAAAACAACACTGTACAAGATGAGCGTCTTGGACACCCCCCTGTGTGAATGTAGTGTCCACAATCAGTGCAACATTTAATCCAAAGCTGCAATATTTACAAATGCCCAGATGGGGTAGATGGAATCTGCACACTGAGTAATAACACTGGACAGTGGCTTATAGCTGATTGGAGGGAAAGTGGGATGGGGATAAGTTTGGAAAGAGGGGCTTTGCTGCCTTGGGTCACTGAGTGTCTGGGGGCAGGGCTGGCCCAATGCTTGGGCAGGCCACACATACTCTGGCCACAGCTAGAATGCTGCCCTGTGTGTGTGTGTGTGTGTTGCGGGGGGGTAAGTGGGGTGCTGTGAAGTCCCCATGGGTAGTCAGTGGCATGTGACCTAATGTGAATCATGATGGGATTTGGTACAGATGTTCATTACAGTGTTCTAACCTATAGCATTTAAGCCTGAAAACACATCCATACAGGGCTATCTTAGAATGGGATCCACAATTTTTACAGGGCTCTCAGTGCCCTAACCATCTGTTCTGTTATGGCTGTAGAACACTTTCTTTGTGCTTACCACACAATAAGTGTATCTTCTGTACCTGGCCTCTGCTAGAAGTAAGATGAATATAAGTCACTTTTTAACAGGAAAGACAATCTAATAACAAATGATGTAGGGATGACTGAGATACTAAATGCCCATTTAACTTCAATCTTCACAAATACAATAGCTATAAGATGTTCAGCATAATTGAATAGGGGAAGAGATAATCAGCCTGAAGTAGAGAAAGAACAGGTTAAGGATTATTTAGAGAAGCTGGATGGTTTTAGGTCCACAGGGCCAGAGGAGATTCATCCAAGAAGTAAATGCAGAGCCAGTAGCTATTATCTTTAAGAACCCATGAAAGGAGGCAATAGTGCTTATCTTTATACAAAAGGAAAAGGGAGTATCTGAGGAATTAAAGTTCAGCCAATCTGACCCTGACTCCTGCAAACATTATGGGTATGTTATCATGACATTTATTTCTAAATAGAGGATAACAGGTGATAAGAACAGCTAACATGGATTTGCTAAAACCAAATTATGCTTGACCAGCATGATTTCTATCTATAACAAGATGATGGGCTCTCTGCATGGGGAAGAGCAGTAGGTATGATGTACCTCAACTTTAGCACTGTCTTCTATGACATTCTTATTAATAAACTAAGGAAAAGAAGTCTAGATGAAAGTACTGTAAACTGGGTGCCTAACTGGTTGGATCATCATGCTCAAAGAGTACACATCAATGGCTCAATGTCTAATTAAGAATAGGTATCAAATAGTGTTCCCCATGGCTTGTCTTTGGTTAAGTACTTTTAATTTTCTTCATTAGTAATTTTTGGGAGGATGGGACTGAGTGTACAGTTAGCAAATTTGATACCAATCTGGGTGGAGCTGCAGATATTTTGGAGGACAGAATTAGGATTTAGAATTACCTTGATAAACTGGAGAAATAGTCTGGAATTAAATTAAATTCAGTAGGAAAAGGACAACATCCAACATTAGAGGCAGAACATTCACATGCATAAATATAGACCAGAGAACGATGGGCTAGACTACAGTCCTTCAGTGAGGCATCTGGAGGTTATCTTGAAATGAGTCAGTAGCGTGTTCTTGTTGCCAAAAAAGAGGGTTGGCAGAACAGCATACTGGTCTGTATTGAGCATTGAATGTAAATAAATGAAGTGATTCCTCCTCTCTGTTCAGTGCTGGTGTGACCACTTCAAGTACCATGGAGTACAAGTTTGGGTACTGCACTTCAGGAAGGACATGGACAATTAGGAAGAGTCTAATAGAGAGCAACAAAAATGCCTAGAAATCTTAGAAACAGGGATTATTAAAAACCGCTAAAAAAACTAGTATTCATTAATTTGGAGAAGGTAAGACTGAGGGGTATTTGATAACAATTTTCAAATTCCTAAAAGGTTGTAGTAGAACTGGTGAAAGGGTAGTCTCTGTAGCTGCAGAAGATAGGACAAGAAATAATTATCATAAACTGCAATAAGGGAAATTTAAGTCGAATATTATTATTGGTAGGAAGAACTTTCTAATGGTTTGGGTGGCTAAACATTGGAACATGTGCCCGCCTCTGTTCGATGACATGATCCCATGCTGCCTTTGCCTGGGCCACTGGGCTAACTAGCCTGGGACTCTCGAGTAGACCCTGGAGGATTCCTCACTGACTCTCAGGGTGGCCCCCAAACTCACTTGCCATGACTTTGGATGGATCTTCAGTGGAGGGGGTCCCTTCAGAGGATGCCTCCAGAGTTGTCACAGGTCTCGGCAGATGCCTACCGGGCTCCAACCTCACCTACACCCTGGCCATGCACCACCTAGTGAGATGGGCCTCAGGATCTTTTTGACTGGCCCCTTTGGATGTCTTCCCTGGTTCCCTCATCCTGCTCTACAGGCCAGCCCCTGGACTCTAGCCCAAGGCCAAAGGGCCTGGTGCCACTTGGTCTTTGGCACTGTCCCTCTCGATGTCCCACGATCTCCATGGTGGGCGTTGTTGGCGGTTGCCACGTTCTCTTGTAGTTTCCTGACTCCGAGTGGTGACCCTAATTCCCCGAGTCTGGTATAGGATGCCAAGCTGCCCTGCTCTAGCCCCAGACCGAAATTAAATCTGACTGCGAAATAAAAGCATGAGCTGACTGCTCACCCTAGAGAAGCCCTGCACTGTGGAAGCCTCGGTGTAACAAAACACAAAAGAAAACTATGAAAAAAAAGGAACGCTATTAGTGAGAGGCAAAAAGGAAAAGCAAGGCAAAGAGGGAAACCAACGGGAGGGAAGCCCCATGCCCCTTTCAGCCCTAGGCCGACGCATCCCCTGGGCTGGGGTCCATGCCTTCACCCTGGCTGGGATCTGTCTGATCCTCTCCGGGATCTGTCTCTTCCCTAAACTGCGGCATCTGCCGTTCCCCTGCTGGCTAACCTGCTCCCCAGCGGGCCCTCCCAGTGCGGGGATTTCCCTCCACGCCTACGGCTGCTGCTGGTTTTGCTACCAGCTCCTTTAATCTTTGCTGGTCTTCCCCAGCATGAAGATCCTCCATGGCTCCCTCTGCCACCGCTGCTGCCAGCCTCCCTGCCAGCTCTGGTTTTCCCTGGCACAAAGATCCTCCGTGGCTTTTCCTGCCACCACTGCAGCTGTTGCATGCAGTGGCAGGACATGCCCCGCACAGCAGTTCCCCGCCACTTCTCCTACACGTCTCATGCCCTCACTCACACATACAGGGCTGGTTTTTATCTTCACCAGGTGACATCTCTTCCTGATGTCACCCAGCTCCAGCTGAAGATAAGCGCGGCTGATAAACTGCGTTGGCGGTTTTCTCTGGTGCGCCTCCTTGCCACCCTGGACTTCTGCAACAAGTAGGCTTCTTTCTATTTTTTCTTCCCTCTGGAGTCTGCCTCTGGCTGAGGCTTCCCCTTTGGTCAGCCCTGCCTCCCTGGGGACAGAACAGAATACTCAAGGAGGTTTAGGAATTTCCATACTTGAAACTAAGAGCAGTTAGACACTTGTCTGGACTGTTAAAAATTAGGAAGTAGCGGAATGAGTTGAACTTGAGTCTCCATCTTCCACTGAATGTTCTAACCATTGAGTTATGGGGCATAAGTGGCAGTGAGAACCTCCTTCACAATTTTTTTGCAGAAAAAATTGACTTGGCCTAGATGCCTAAATGTAGGACTAGTCTGTATCTATAAATCATGGAGTTAGGTGTCTAATACCCTGTGGGGGGAGGAGTGGTGAGGGGAGTGTGTTAAGTTCCATGTCTCTTTTTGGCTTTTTCTATTGGCCAGTTCTGATGGATCTCTGTTGAGTATGATTATTTTAAAATCACATTACCAGGGTTAGGGACAGACATTCAAAAAGCCTGAGCCTGAATTGATTTAATCTTTGCAGGTTAGTCTAATGTGCACAGCCTGAGCCATTTTGGACGTGGATAAACATTCCTTTGTCATTCCAGAAATGCAGGCACATGCCTACAGTGGCTCAGGCTAGAAACTGTGGGTGCTAGAACAGCCTTCTCTTCCCCTCCACAATGCTGAGCTGAGGGGGGTGTGGTCAGACCCTGGCAGGATGCGCTTATTATTCCTCTTCTCCTGAGCAGCCCAGCAGGGCATGTTTATCACCCCAAACTCAGTGTTTATCAATCCATTAAGAAAGTAAAGCCGCTCTCCAAGCTCTTCCTAAACAGCTTTTCCAAGGAAGGAAATTAAGCTACTTGTTGATTAGCTCCAGAAAGCCTGCCTGTCTTTGTCATCTCCCGCAGCACAGACTGTAGCAAGCAGGTGGTCTGCTAGCTAATGCAGAGGTGTTTGTGTAAGGCAGATGGGTGGTGGGGGGATAATCCCTGTTTAGTATGGAGTGGTATGGGGAGGGGAAGAGAAGAAAGAAGCCAGGCAGACATTACTGTGCCTGCAAGTCATTGCATGAAACAGTTTGACCCAAATGAGTTAAGTCTGATACTACATTCAACCAGGTTTATCTCTAACTGGTTTCAGCCATTTTCAAACTGGTCATCTGTTCTGTTACAGGTTTAAACCAGGTTCTGATCACACAAACCGGTTTATGTGTAATGCCTGTCCCTATCCCAGACGCCTAACTCTCATTGGTCAAATAAAGTTATCACCAAAACATCCTTGCATTTAATGTAACTCTGCTCACATATGTTACAGGTAAACTAGGGATAACTACAGCATTGAAAGCTAACAGCTAGATGCAAAGTGTAAGCCTAGTTGTAGATTTTGCTCTTCATCTTTATTTAATTCACTGTTCAAATTCAGCTCAGTTCAATTTCAGTGTCCAAACTATTTGCCATGGGCTAGATACAGACAGTCAAAAAGCCCAAGGCTGAATCGATTTAGTCTTTGCAGGTTAGTCCAAGCTGCACAGACTAAATTGAAACAGAAGTGAACAGACGTTTACCTTTGATTATGGAAATGCTGGTTCAGGCCAGAAGCTGGGTGGCATTTTCAGGTGCCTCTGAGATTTTTAATCCACAGTTGCAGCCTGCAGTAAGCTTGCATGGGGGAATTGGTATTTAACCCCCTCCCCACCCTGGGCCCAGACCCCAGCTGGGGTTTGCCTGGGTGGGGGGCAGGATCCCTCCTTCCCTGTAGACTGAGCTGCATCCCCAGATGGGCTTGTCCTCCCTGCTCTACCCCCTTGTCATCCAGGCCTCACTGCTCCAGCTAGGGAGCACAGGGATGGGACCAGCACAGCCCAACCCAGGGCTGGAAAGCATGCTGGGAAATTGTGATTTAACTTGAACCAGGAAAGGGTCTGGAACAGCAGTTTCATAAACTGTTTTGAAGCAAATCAGTTAAGTTTGATACTACATTCAACTAGGTCCATCTTCAACCAGTTTCAGCCATTTTGAAACTGGTTTATGTGCACTGAACTTCTGTTCTGTTACAGATTTAAACCAGTTTCTGATCATTTAAACCGGTTTGTGTGCAACTTCTGTCCCTAGCCATGATGCTTTTCTTGAATAAAGAGTGTAGGATCCACTCGTCCTCATGGAATGGATGAGGACATTACAAAATAAATCCTTATATGGAGTTCCAAAAGAGCTGACAACTGAATGGCTATGACGATGTGACCTGGTTCCACTGAAATCAGTTTTGCCCAAGTTTCCACTCCTTATCTCTTCCATATGCAAATATGGGACAGATTTAAGGGTACACTGACAATGCAGGTATAGCAAGCCTTCTACTGTCTAGTTCATATTTAGTGACCTGAAGGAAACAGGATTCTTCAATCTCCAGGTCTGTCACAGATACAATACCTAAAATGACAGGTATTTTTTTTAAGGTATTTTTGTTTACCTAAAGTATAATAGGAAACGAAAGTAAAATGTCAGGTTTCTGGATCGTACAGGCCTTCAACTTCTGCAAACATTTAAAAATTGATTTAGGCTCCATGAATTAATTAGAGAGCTTCATTATTTTTGTCTTAAGCTGGTGATTTAAATTGCTCTTTTGTATTCTTGGCTTTGTTACAATGAATGAAAACTCTCATTCAAAGTAGATTTTAATTTCAGGTATTCTCAATTTTAGAAAAATCAATTTAAATTAAAATTCAAAATAGGTTTTAAAACAGGTCATTCAAAGTAAGTCTTAAAATTAGGTGCTTTCAATTCAGTGCAAAAATCAATCAAACTCTGCTGAAATTTGCAGAAAATGAAAGACTTGTCTCTCTGCAACATGCCACACTGTGCTCTGAATAGTATTTATAAAACCACCACATCATTCCCTACTTATGGATGGTTTCAGACTCTCATCTTCACAAGTCATTCATGATAATAACTTAACAAGACATCTCTGCAGGAGTGTTTATTGCACTATTTAGAGTACATGTAATCAGAGATCTAGTAAGGTGAAAATAACAGTTGTGAGATCACATTATAGAACATAGTAGTCACTAACAAAACATGATCTTATCAACCATGGAATTTTTTTGATTCAGGTTAATTTCTAATTCATATTTCTAGGAGTGTTACATTAGTACTATGATATGTATTCTTCAAGGGATTAGCAAGACAGAATGGACTTTTCATGGTTTACTATGTTATGCTATAGCTTTGTCTCAAGCTTGAATAAGTTAATATCCTGAATAAAGAGGCAAAATTATAAGTTTTCTAAACACATATAATGTATGTCTTATCTATGAGACTACAAGGAGAGAACTTAATGGATTGGCATGTACAGTACTGAAGTGTGCTGTTCATGTAGTAGACATGGTAGATGCACATGAAAAGAGATTTAGTGTGCTTAAGTCTCTTGCTCCTAGGTTAAATCTAGCTGGAAATCTCCTAAATAAGCATTAAATGGTTGACTTGCTTGGAGGAAGTCAGATTTAATTTCTTTGTATTGTTTCTGAGAGGAGGCTCAGAGAATGGGAGACTTGTATAAAGAGAATAGTTTTCACAGATGCTAACCACAATTCTGGGATGCTTAGGTAAATGAATCTTTATATGAGTAGAGGGGGTTCTGATGAATAGTGGTAACTAAATTTAGGAAATAGATTTTATTCAGAGTTCACCTTAGGATATATTTCTTCCATTATAACTTTCTACTGAAGTTATGTTGATAGGATAAGTGATATTCAGAAATCCACTCATGTGCCTCATGACCAGCAGTACATACCTCCTGGGACCTAGGTGAGGCATCTTTATGATTCTGGTTACACTCAAGAAATATTTTCCCTGACAAAGTAAGGCAATAACTGAAAAGACAGGAAGCCTGGATGCAGAGGAATCCCCTCAGGAGGGTAAGGGGGAAGACAGGCAGGTGCTCACAATTTACTGGAGACATATGAAAAAGCCATTGTGGTAACAGAGGTGCTGTTGCTGCGGCTACTTCTTAATGGAGTAAAAACTACTCTGGGTTCACTGGGAAGGAACATCTCAGCTTGTTTTATATCATTTATGTTCTTCAGTGAGAAGCCTAAAGAATTGAGAGCTTTACAGGAAGTGGAGTGAGTCTTATAATAAAAACTTAAACTTCTGGCCCAAAACAGGCTTTTTCCCATTTTTGGTACCAAAGATGAACTTTCTGTTGTTTTATGGGAAGACCAATGGGTCTCAGATCTGCCATATTTTCTCATCAAATTACACTGGCATTTGAGTATATAGATAGCGTTGTCATCACCTCTTTTTTCAAGTTCAGCCTGAAGAACAGAACATTTCTTCTGTAACAAACCTATAAAGGGCTGAATATTCCTGATGTTGAAACTCATGAGAATTTTACATTCAGCTTTAATAGACTCTGGCCACATGTACATGAGACACTGACTGTGCAGTTGTTACAGTGCAGTCATTTAGTACATGCATACACAAGAACTAAATTACTGTGCGGTAACTGGAGTTACTGCGTAGTAGCATCCCTTGAATGGCTTTTTGGTGACACTGGCTGTGCAGTAGCTCATTACTTCTGTGCAGTAGCATTGTGTCACATCACACTTATGCCACGCAATGCCACTGCGCAGTTGTAATGAGCTACTATGTAGTCAGAATCTCATGCAGACATGGCCACAGAGTACAGAAAAGACAGGACAAAACTACAATTTTCTGTGATATTCTTTCTGAGAATTCATAACACTTTTTATATGTATTCTTTTGTCTGTTCCAGTTAGACTAAAAGTCTATAGACTAAGCCTGCCTCTGTTTTGCACAATGTCTAAACAGTGCCAGTCCCTAGCAAACAGTGAAGAATATTTTTGGCTTCTTTTGTAACCTGAAATCTGAAATTAGTTCAGGAAAAGATTTTAACTTCTGTATCTTGACTGATTGTCTTCATACTGTGAACTCTTCATGGTTTCACTGTGGCTGTCTCATGGAAGGGAAGTACACTATTCTGGGTTCTAGTCTTGCTTCCGTTACAGCCAAAAACAGCAGAAAGCTCCTAAGTAATTTTCCCAGCCTGATTCGGTTCATAAAATTGATTTCCTCCCATTGGAACACTAGATACTTGAGGCCATAGCTAACTAGTTGTCAACAAATGATATTCTTTTCCCAATATGGGCAACATATTCAGGCCATTGATACCAAACCTGCATGTATAATTCCCTTAAACTTCCTTTTTCTAAACAGAGAAAGCTAAGAGTCATAGAATCATAGGAAAGTAGGACTGGAAGGCACCTCATGAGGTCATTTAGTTTAGCCCCCTGGTCACAGTAGGATCACCCCTGACTAAACAATCCCAGGCAAGCGTCTGTTTAACTTGCTCTTGAAAATGTCCAGGAACGGGGATTCCATAGCTTCTCCGGGCAGTCTATTTCACTGCTTCACCACTTTTATAGTCAGAAAATTTTTCCTAATCTCCAACCTAAATATCACCTCCTGCATTTTGAGGTCATTGCTTCCTATTCCCTACATCCACAGAAAAAAGTCTCTCTATTATGTTTATAATTGCCCTTCAAGTCTTTTTCAGACTAAATTACTAAATAATAATAAATTTATTCAACCTTTCAGTTGGGTTTCCCAGGCCTCTTCTCAGGAGAATATTTTCTGTTAAATTCATTGGGACATTGCTAAGGACCTGGATGCTTTTAGTTAAGAATCAAGGGCCAAATTTTACTTTTAGAGAAGCATAGACCATTCTTATAGGGGATGTACTGTTTTCCAAAGTCTTTATTAAGCTACAACAAATCTTTATGAACTGAAGAATATTGGATGCTGGGTCTGAAGTAACATGTTGAAGAAGCCATAAATACCAGGAAATGTGGCTTATAGAGATTTGATACTGAAATGTTGCTAAAACATGAGCTTCTCCATTCACTGAAATCCTATACCCATCATTAAAAGTTTCCTCTCGCCACATTAATCTCTAATTAAACCATAATGCTCTGCACTGAAATTATGAACTAATGACCTGCAAAATTTCATTTCTTAAAAAAAAACAAAAAAAAAGAATTAACTTTGCTATTAAGGGTCATTTCATTAAAGTGGAACAGATTTTGAGGTTCAGTGAAACACTAGGGACTTGTCTATTTGGGATGCTCTTAGAACTGGAGAGTAATGAAGTTTAGGAAGATACATCAGACTTGAGTGCCCAATTCCTTGTCATCACTACAAAGGACTAACTTCTGAGCCAGATAACTTAATAGGAAGTAGAAAGATTTTTTCCCCCCCCCATATTAGGCTTACATTTTTTTCCTGTTTCATACAGAAAAGTGTTTGAAGGAATGAAGGAATTACAGTTCCAAAATTAATACAGAAACATATTTTACTAGGAAAATTATTTAAGCATTTCATACAGAGTCTTCAGAATGAATAACTCACTTTCTAACGCAAATTGTATGCTAGATAAAGTTAATGGCATACTTAATTCACCATTTCCCTTTACAGAAAAGACTGTGGAAAGAGAAAAAGCTTTCTATTTGTCTATTTATTTCCTCACTCCTGTATATAATTTTTTTTCTATTTTCCTTAAACCTATTCATTCTAAGCCCCTGCCCCCCGTAAGTTCCATAGTTTTGAAATTTCATGGCATTAGATTTTCTGTCTCTCAGTCCTCTCTAAGTAGTTCCAAGCTTTTATTTGGTTACAGAGGCCATGTTGACATGAGGCGCTTACTGCACAGTAGCTCATTACTATGTGCTGCAGTGTCACAGGGCACGAAGTATGATGCGATGCTACTGTGCAATAGTAATGATGAGCTACTGAGCAGTTAGTGTCACCACAAAGCTGTGCAGAGATGCTACTGTGCATAAACTCTGCTTACTGTGCAGTACTTGTATATACAACTACTAAATGACTGTGCAATAAGTAACAACTGTGCAGTCAGTGTCTCATGTATGTATGGTCAGTGAGTTCTATAGTCACTTGCTATAGTCATTCACTATAGTCACAAGCCTGCAAGGCTCTCTCTAATAGATAAATAATAGGTTTTAGTTTATTTTAAAAGTATCTGACCCTTCTGGTAGTTCAGCCCATTTACTGTCCCTTTACAACTACCCCAACCCACCCCTCTTACCTCCTTGGTTTTATACATATTTTCCCATATTCTGGACATTGCTTGCGGGCTACTTACCAGCACAACATTTAGAATCATCCCTCAGTTTGGAATTTCCCTCTGTTTTTGTTGCAGAGCCCTGCACTCCCTGCTTTTCTATGCCTGATTAACACACTAGTTGTGCATGTGAAACCATGAAGAGCCTACTGGGACCTAGTATTGCAGTTTCACATAGGAGGGTTTGCTTTTTCCTCAAGCAATGAAGTACCTACTTCTTTAGATTTTAAGGACCTGGCTGTCTCTGTATGCATATACAAGTGATGCCTATGGTCATTGGCTTTTCTTTATCCTTTTGTCACCAAGGAAACCTTACTATTTCACAGACAGTGAAACAGTTTGTGAAATAGTAACAGGTACTAAAACTTAATGTGCACAGATTAACTGTTTTTGTGTGATGCTAAATGTGCATTGGATTAAAGCTACTGCACACTAATCTATTAGTACAGTTATTGCCAGCTATACTAATGCGCAGTAGAATTAGTCCCATGAGCATTAATGTCTGATGTTGCTGTGCCCTCTGTCTTTTATTTTCCCTAAACCATATTTAGCCTACTGACTCTTACATACCTCTGCCCACTTACAGGTCACATAGGATATCTTCTTGCTAGTAGCCCTGCAGGGTTATGCTATGTTAAGATTACTACTGCCAAAGAAAAAGCCCTGGGGGAAAAAAAAAGGCAACAATGGAAGATGATCAGCATCTGTAGGGGAATCTTGTTATGCCTCAGGAAATCTCATAGATCTGTGTCAGTGTACACCTTTCTGGGATGAGGCATAGTATACTTGTCTCCTCGAATTTTTCCCTCCGTCAATCAACCCTTTCTCCTGGGCTGTCCTCACAGTGACCTTATCTGCCACACCTTGATGGGATAAATTGACAGGGGTTTGGTCTCACAAAGAGGAAAGGATTTTTGGACATGGAATCCATGTCTGGTGGGACCCGTGTCTGACCTGTCTAAATTTATTGTAGCTGGACCTGGTTATTTCTGGGACCACTATTCAGGGATATAAGCTTCTACCACAGTGGGACCTGCCCTGTCTCGAGGCTGTCAGGTCTAAGTTGGGCCATCCCCTCTCCGCCTCAGTCAGCCCCTCTCTGTCAAGCTTACGGGTAGTATCTCATTTCTCCTTCATCTCAACTGGCTTTTTCCAGCCAAGCTCACAGTCAGTCCCTCAGTCTCTGTCCTTTACCTGTCACATGTGCTGAAGGTTTAGGGTACCAGGTGTACTCCCCCTTTCCATCATCTCCTCCACCCTTAGCCACAGCCCAGTCCATTGGGTTGAGGACTGCCCATCCTGGACATCAGCTCAACTCAAAACCAAGGATACCTTGCCATGGGTTGGCCTTCACCTGGGGTGCTCTCTTCAAGTCCAAAAAAGTGAAGGAGAAGAGAGAAAATAAGTCCTGAAATGTATCTGGCTCCTCAGTGCAGCGCTGCCAGCATCTGGAATCTGCCTGCCTTGTAAGCCTGCTTGCTCTGGTTCTGCTTCCAGTTGCTCATCTTCTCAGCAGAGAGGTACCTTCCTCCAGCGCTTCTGTGTCCCCCTTGCTCTCCGATTTCGGGCCAGGCTCACTTACTGTAACCTCACATATCCTGCCCACTTACAGGTCTCATAGCATATTTTCCTGCTAGGAGCCTTGTATGACTATGCTGTATGAAAATTACTGCTGCCAGAAAAAGAGACCCTTGGATTTCCACACTGGGGCTTCCAGAGCTACCTGCACCTGTGCCTGGGGGCCTTTTTGTTTCTGTCCTGTCAGCCTAGCGGTGAGCTGTCATAAAACCCATGCCCCATGGAAATGATAAGAGGGTGCATGTGTATGAAGAGAGAGAGAGAGAGGGGGAGGGAGGTAAGTGCTTATGTGAGGGGTAAGCACAGGGAGTCACCCAAGGGGAAACGAGAAGGGAAAGGAAGGGTGCAATAATAAAGGAGAGTCTAAACACCCCAGTCCCAGTTAGTCATTACATTTCTATAGTGATTCTAGGGCAGGGGTTTCCAAAGTGTGGCCCATGGGCCAAATATAGCCTGCGAGTCATTTGATCATGGAATCATAGAAGTAGTGTTGGAAGAGACCTTATAGATCTTCGAGTCCGCCCCCTGCCAGGGCAGGAGAAAAAAAAAACTGGGCTCAAATGATCCCAGCTAGGTAGGCATCAAGCCTCCTCTTAAAGACCCCCAGGGTAGGAGCCAGCACCACTTCCCTTGGAAGTTGGTTCCAGATCCTAGCCGCCCTGACAGTGAAGTAGTCCTTACGGATGTCTAAGCTAAAGATGATGTGGTCCACCATCCATGAATGCCTCTTTGAAATGGCCTTTCAGAGGCCATTCAGGGATAAAGCTTTGGGAACTCTTGGTTTAGAAGAGGAGGTGCAACTGTTTACATCCTGGGTCAAACCTGTTGCTGGGGAGAGTTTGGGGGAGAGAGTCTCAAGCCCACCAATCCCAATGCAAGGGCAGACATTGCTGCTGGTGGAGGTGTTGGTCCACCAAGTCGCTAGGGAGTAAATGGAACTTCTGTGGCAGCTGTTGCTGAATAGTGGGAAAGATAAATTTGGGGCAAAAAACAGCAGCTACAGTAAGCTGGGGATACTGTTAGCCTCCTAGCCACTGGCAACTTTGATACCTCCTCAAGAAGCAGTAGCATCTTCCCTGCCATTCTGCTGGCAGGGGGCTTGTGCACCTCCCACCCCACCAACTTAGACTGCTGTCTAGGGGGATAGTGAGACTTTAAATGCTTGTGTGTTTGGATATAGGTGAATCAAGAGTTCAAGAAAAGTATCTATGCAAGTACTAGAGAGCTTGTTACTAGTTTGTGCTTTTTCCATGCATTGTGTCTTGCAATATTTGTAGTGTGACTGAAAACACTAATGCAGACCTGCAAGTATATGCCAAGTACAAACATAAATACATTTACCTGAGTATTCATTTCCCTGATGTTCTAAATACAAATATGAAAAATAAATTAAAACTATAATTTTGAACCCTGATGGGTTATGTCTTGGCTAAAATACAATTAGAGCAAAGTTTCACTGAATTCTTTTTTGAGCCATGTGCCACAAAGTATTTTTTGCAGACTTATCCATCTAACTACAAGCATCCTCATACAGACCTGAATACCATACCCCCAATCTATTCCTGATGTTACTTCACAGACATTGAGGTGGTCAGGATCCCATGCAAAATTGTCAACAGTTGAATGCAGCAGCAGCAGCAAATGTAGTAATTTCTGTTATCTTTAATATTAAATAAAATCAGAGTTAATATCTATCTGCAGGATCAATCCATTTTCTGTCATGCTTATTTTTCTTTCTTGCTATAATCAGATCTCCATTGTGTGGTCCATAGAGGTATATTCTATCCCATTCCCCTTTTGAGTTCTAAGAGAATTAACCCTTTCTCTGGCCACACTTTTCCTTTTTTCATTTAAGAAACAGAGAAAAAACTATATTAAAAGTGATATAGTATTAATTTTTTTAATTGTCAGATTTTGAATTCCCAAAACTTCGGCTGCTAATTTCACAGCCTTAGAACCTTCAGTGCGATCACATAATCTCAGTGTTTTTTAAAAACGCATTTGGTCACCAGTTCAATATAATTATCTGCTGCATTAGAGCCTGGGTGCTGATTTTTTAGCAACTGCTTTGTCTCAGAGGAAAAAAAATCTGTCTTTCTGTGTCTTGGAGAGATGGGAATATGGTTGTTGATGTAGCTGTGTTTTTCTGTGCACAACTTTGGAAGTCAGAACCAAGGCCTTAAGCTGGCAATGGAAACAGATAAGCAGCTATTTGAATAACTTTGTGGTGGAGGAACTATTTTAAAGGGGAAGGTGTGTGGCAGAGCACCTTTGGTGTCTGCCTTTTTAAAAGCATGAAGAGGCACCCAGCAGGTATGGCCCCAGTTCTGATGAGCAGCTATTTTAAGATTCAGGGTAGCAGAGCTGGAGGCAGCAGCCTGCTGTCTGGCACTGAGGAAACAACATCTCCTGGTGGAGCTGCTGCTCTGATCACACTAGGAGGTAAGGGCAAGAGCTTATGGGGATGGCTAGGAGGCTCTTAGTCCTGGGCATGACCTTAAACTACACCCTGCCTGGGATGGGTGGCCTGGCAGGGCTTCTGGTGTCCTAGGAGTCCCCAGGAAATGTAGGCCAGTTACCACCCTGTTGAAAGGTGAGAAGGGGCACCTTAACCTCAGCCCCTGCCTTTGGGTGGGTTATTTATCATGGGAGGCAGTTGAGAGCCAGGCACACCCTGGCCTGAATGGAGTGCAAGGCCCTGGAGAGTGGATAGTGGGGCCAGGCATGGCTCCGGCCACCTGAGCCCATGTGGGGGACAGAACCCCGTAGAGTGAGAATGGTGGGCCAGGCATGCCAGTGAGCGGCACCTGAGCCTGCAGGGGTATTCAACCCTAGATTTCATCATAGGGGTGGAGTATGTGCCTCAGTGGAGGTGGGGTGTAGAGGTGGATCTAGCAGCCTGCACATGAGTGGCAGTTGGTAAGCCCAGAGAAAGGGTGAAGTAGAGAGGGGTACTAGTGAGGCCCTGTGAACACAGGGGCCTGAAATGAAACCCTGGGAGGAAGGGTTGTGAAGTGGGCCCCAGTGAGTGAGTGTAGGCCCCATTAACATGGAGGCCAAGTTAGGTCCAGATAAGCCTTTGGGTGCCTGAGGCCACAGTGGGGGGTTGAAGGCCAATTGGGTGGGGTGGCTGAAGAAGAGCAGCAAGTAAACAATGGGGTGAGTCAGGAGCCCCTGATTGAGAGCGGCTGGGTGAGTGACCTGGTGAGAGACCAGAGGCAGAGTCCATCCAGCGTTCTGCAAACTGTCCAGAACTCGCTTGGATGAGGGCTGCAGGAGTGGCCCAAGAGACTGCACAGTTGCTGGCCAGGGGGTGCAGGGAAACAAACCCAAGGACCTTCCAGGTGAGGACAAGGTGAGTGAGACCTTGTGGAAAAGGAGGGGCAGTATGAATGTGAGAGGCGGTGGAGTGAAAGAGGCCTCAGTGAGAGGGAGGCAGTGCAAGTGCAGCACATAATAGGGCAGAATGCAGGAAGCCCAACACTGTTCTGTGCTGGGCCCAGCTTCAGGCTGGAGTCAAACACAGCTCTTAGGAACATCTGTGAGGTTTGGGATGCAGTACAGGGATGGTTGTAGCTTCATACATAGGCCCAGGAGAACAGGGTATTCAAAGGGAAGCCTCCCACATAATTAAGACCCTAATTATTTAACAACAAGGCATGACAGATGAGAGGCAGGAGGCATACCCAGAAGCAGGTGGGAGATTAGCACTGTGACTGGTCAGGGAATTTCCACTTTGCCACAAACATATTTATGGTAAACAGTTATGCTAAAGACATTGTTCAATATAATCAATTTTATGGGGACACTGATATATCAGTCCGAAATTGGATCAACACCGATATAAAGAAATTTTACTATATTGGAAATTGGCCATATCAAGCCAATAATTTATCAGATAAGTGGCCTGTGCATGGATGCAACCACTCTGCAGCACAGATAGTGAGGAACACAGCCTCACAGCTTGGAGAGCTACCTCCATTTGTTAAGTCTGGTCTGGTGGAAGGAGAGGGAAGGGGCTGGAGGGGCAGATCAAGGGCCCCATGGTGAGGGAAGGTGCGGGGCTGGGGTAGCAGCTGGGACAAGTGTTGCCCAGCTGGGGCAGGGCAGGTGTGGCATGGAGCTGTGACTTGTCCAAGGAGGATGGGAAGGGGGAGGCTCCTGCTGCTCTGCACTGCTTAGCTGAGAGCCATTGGTCTGTTGGCTCATCTGGTGCTTGCCTGCTTATGTGGTGGCTCCTGCTGCAGCTCCCACCACTCATCCAGGAGGGCAGGGGTGAAGTGTGCCCCAGGATCTGCACAGGGTGGGCTGGGGCAAGGGCCATGCCGAGCTTTTTCCAGCAGGGTGGGACTGCATTGGGAATGGGCTATAATGAATTTGTGGCTTCAGCCGCTTCCTGGTAGCACCTTCCCAGTGCAGACCCAACCTGCCCACCCCGTGCAGATCCTAGAGCACATGCCCTCCCCACCCTGTGCCCTCCCAGACAAGTGGCAGAAGCAGCAGCAGGAGCTGCCGGACACGCAGGCAAGTGCTGGATGAGCCGTTGGACCAGCAGCTTCCAGCCGAGCAGTGCAGTGGTGGAAGCCCTCTACCCCGAACGTGCCGTGTCCACCCCTCCCCAGCTGGGCAGTGCTTGTCTCAGCCCACCACAGGGGCCTTGAACTGCCTCCCCAACCCCTTCCCTCCCCCCTCTCCTTCTACCACACCAGACTTACCAGCTGGAGGCAGCTCTCTAAGCTGCCAGGAGGGGTATTGGAAATCGGATCTGTATCAACTGATATGCCTCCTTAAAAACTGGTTATTGATATCGGCCGCAAAAATCTCTATTGGTGCACCCCTACTGCTTTGACTCAACCTTTTGGGTTGGGCACATTGAATTCCAACAATCCAATGTGGTCACTGAGTCAAACTGTGTGGTTTGCAGCAGGACAGACAAGGGATAAATGTCTGTGTGGCAGAGAAGTTTAATTAACGTACAAATTAATTTTTACTACTCTTTGTCCCTTCTTAGATAACCTCTAGACCAGAGTGATGTGACGATCTCAAAGTCCAATTTCATGTTGGTTGTATTTGAGGAAAAAAAATTGTGCATTCGGCTCTTATTGTTCACAATGGATGTGGCAACATCTTACGAACTGTCCAAGTGGCCTAAAAGAATATTGAAATAGAAGCAGGATAGAAAGAATAACTCTCTATGGGTCTTTACAAACGAGAGCTATTCAGGAAGAGAAATACTTGTTTATTTTTATTGTGAAGGAGGGAAAGTTAAAGATAGTGTCTTAGAGTACTGTCCACCCTATTTATTTGTATGTAGGGCAAGCAAGTCAGAAAATGTTGAGCTTCCCACTGTGCTTATCAGAAGTTAAGTGCTTTGGCCACTGCGATACAGTTTCTTGTCATTTGAAGGTCAGCCTTTGTTAATGCTACAAAGTCTGCCTCCACTTCATATTGTGGTTGGGAGCATCTAAAAGGTAACTAAATTCAAACTTTGTTTTTCTCCACATTTTCTGTCATGTCACTGAGGGAATAGAAGAATGAAGGCAAAATAACAGTTTGCTACAGTCTTTGGGGTTTTTTTGTTTTTTTTTTTAAGACAATTTTGGCAAATCATTGTGCTTTTCAGAAGGCAAGTAGACTTTTCTACTGTGAATTAGGACTTGACAAGGAGTGCTGCTAGTTGTCAGCACAATTTTTCACCATCTTTTACCAGCTTAGATACACAGCTATGTTCCTCTGATAATACATTTCAGGGTTTTGTAAGGCTTCCTAAATTTCATTATGTATAGTGAACTAAATTACAGTAGGTTTGACATTTTGAAGTTTGGAGAAGACTTTTCTACCCTAACAAGATCACTTTATAGCTGGCGTATCTTTCCTGTAAGTTAGGTAGAACATTCGCTCTAATACCATATTTACTTGATTGTAAACTTTAAGATGTGGTTTCTTTTTTCTCCACTTAACTTGGGAGGAAGTCTCCTGCTGTGGCTCAGGCTTCAGCCTCTACCCAGGATCAGGGCCATAGCTACAGCTGTTGCCTGTTCTCTCTCTCCATCCTTTGCACATCACATCATTCCCTGAAGCTTCTTCTCCCATGCCCCACTCATGCAACCTTTGCTCCTTCTTCCTACCACCTTATTTTTCTTTCCTGCTGGCAGAATCTGTCCATGGTGTAGCCTGGGGCACTGAATGTGTTCTAAGCCCCAGCCCCAGTAGGGGGACAGCTCCATTGCAGCAGCACACAGGGATCACAGCTGCTACAGGGGCTAGGCTAGGGCCATGCTCAGTGCCCCA
The DNA here is from genome assembly GCF_052110815.1 of Crocodylus siamensis. Classification (NCBI taxonomy): domain Eukaryota; kingdom Metazoa; phylum Chordata; order Crocodylia; family Crocodylidae; genus Crocodylus; species Crocodylus siamensis. Next base: position 20,928,940 of record NC_143395.1, read on the forward strand.
GGTTAGAAGTTGGATGGAGCCTGCTGCTGTGGACCAAGGGAAAGGGTAGGAGAAAGTAGGGAGCAGAGGCTGGGGGAAGGGGGAAAGGGGAAAGGAGGACAGTGGCAGAGGGGAAAGGGAGGGCAAGTCTTTGGGAGACAGGAAGATGGGGGAAGAGGTGGTAGGTACAAATAGGGGACATGTGGCTTGACCTCTCCACACCATGTGCCTCCCCACTGCCTGCACCCCTGCAGTCATGGGAGGCGGGGGGTGGGGGGTGGGGGATGAATTAGATTCTCCAATACTTCAACACTTAGATTCTACACATGGAAAATTATATAAACTCCAAGCAAGTCCCCTATTGGGAATGACCTTGACAGAGAAGCATGGGTCAAACTGAACAGACCAAGATCTGGATACAGATGCTTCAAGACAATGCTGTACAAGATAAACATCTTGGACAGCCCCATGTGAATATGATACCCCAGCACTTAATTGAAAGCTGTAATATTTACAAGTGTCCAGATGTGATAGATGGAATCTGCATACTGAGCAACAATACCAGACAGTGGCTTATAGCTGGCAGGGGGAACAAGTAAGGGCAGGGGGAGCTAATATCAAACTATTACAGGTTGGGTTGGGAGGGGTTGATTGGAGAACGAGGATGCTTGAGTGTGGGGCTAGCTGGCAAGCAGCCCAGGTATTAAAGCATCCTTGCACCTCAGCCAGCCTGCCAGCATCCACATGTATGCTGTGGTGGAATAAATCACTCCACTATATTACAGTACAGTACAGTACTAGTGTGTGGTAGTATTAGCCTATGGCAGAGTTAATTAGTTTACTCCATTCTAATAGCACTGCACGAGTAGATGGTGACATTTTACTGTGGAGCTAATTAGTCAATTCTGCAGTAAACATCTCATGTAGATGTGCCCCTAGACTGGGATCCACCATTTTAGAGAACTTTATGGGCCCTGACCCACTGTTTGGTTACAGCAGTAGTGTACAGTGCTTTCTCTGCACCTGCTGCAGAAAGGCAACTTCTGTACCTGGCCTCCATCCCTTGTGGTATCAGGTGTTGTATATGTTCAGTACCAGTGGTTTGGAATCACTCTGCTAGAGTATGTAGTGTTTTAACATTTTAGAAGTTTGCTTTTCCTCATATTGAGTTCCTCTCTAGTTCAATAATAGCTGTTCAACCTCTTTCATTTTATCTTTTTGTATGAATTAATCCAGATAAAAAGTAGAGACTAACCCTTTGACTTACAGTACTGCCAGTAGTACATTCACTACACTTTCATGGCAGTCATTTGTGATTAGAAGATCTGTTGATGGTCTCAGAGCTTTTAGAAAGGGCAGGAATAAGGTGAGGTCTTTGTTGGACAAGCATAACTATCATAGTGAGGTTCATTGTCACAAGTATACTCCAGTTTTGTTAACAAATAGATTATATTGGCTTTAGATGAATTACAGCTGCAGAAACTTGAAAGCTGGTATTAATTAAATGTTTTCATTTAGAACTGGGCATGCTATTCACATAGAATATAATTGATAAATGTTACCATTTTCTGTTCAGAAACAGAGTTTGATTTTTACAAGTGCTTTTTATTTGAAGCTAAATGAACAATTTCAGCCTATAGTTGTCTTGTTAATTGCCTTCACTCTGTAGGTTTGTTAATGCCATTCTATGATTAGTCCCCTTGTTTTGTCGACCATGGGTGATTTCCACCCCCCCCTTGCATTGATTGAAGGAGTATGTGAGACAAAAGAGTGGCCAGATGGTTGGGCCTTTGATTTCATAAGGCATTGGCTGGAAATAATTTGCGGAGTTTAGAGTTAAACTGACATTTTTGGCAGAGGAACCCAATAAAAAGTCAGTATTTCTCATAGCTGTTACAGGTATCATCTGTTCTAAGAAAGTTAATGTTAATAGTTAACAAATAGTGAATTTTTAAATGGTAGACGTGGTGAACGTATGGCACGTCTTCATTAGATTTTAGGCCCTACGTCTTTTCCCTCAAGTGTTGTCAGTTTGTATTTAAGTTCTGGTTTTAAAGGGTCATTGAAGATTCCAAAATATACAACATGGCTCCCAGAAGTACTGTATGCATTTTGCTAGAGGGTTTTAAGCCCTTTCACGTGAATTTATGCTTTTAGAAGGATAGACCCTATGATGATTCTGTGGTGAGCCAGTAGGGGGCACTCCCACTTTAAGCCAACCACCTTCCAGGCTCTGAGCGTCTCCCTGGGGATGCCTCATGTCTGGACAACCCCCTTCCTGGAGCACACCTGGTAGCCTGGGGGTAACACTGCCATCACCCAGGGACAGGCTCGATTCTGACACTGCGCTCCCCCAGGAAACACAGGCCTAGTAGCCCTTGAGGGTACTGGATTCACTTCAAGAACTTGCAATGCTTCCCTCAGTCAGAAACAGAAGTAGTCGTCTCCCTTAGGGGAACCAAGGGAACCCCAAGGCATAATCTAGACCCACTCCAAAGAAATCTCCTATGCTAGTTACAAAGGAGAATTTTATTGGTTACAAGGGGTAGGGTTGGAATAGGGTACAGGTTACAGCAATATCAAAGAAATCCCATAGAGCAAACCGAGTGGCTGGGGTAGCCTTTGATCACACATCTGAGTTACTGCAAGCTATATATCTAGTTAAGTCTCAGGTAGCTTACTCACAGGTATCATCCAGAGACAGGTGGAGATTCACTCTGGAGGCAGGCAGTTTCTTGATCATGAGTTTTGAGAGAGAGCAAGTGTCAGATGGTCTAGCTCTTCTCTTGCTCTCTAAGTCTTCCTCATGGCTGCTGCTCCCCCTCCTGGGCAGCCCTTAATTTATATAGCTCTTATGACCTCATTTACCTGGTCCAATGGAGGCCAGCACCTGTTGGCTATCAAGCCAACCAATTTGAAATGCATCTGTGGCAGGATGGTCCCTAGGGGTGCTGTGACCTCCCCTGGCACCCTTGCCTACTGTGCCAAGTCTGGGTCCTGAACGCACCATCTGTCTCGCCCGCCACATCTTTGATCTTATATTATCAATGGGAGGCTGCCTTCTTGCCCCCCTTGGCACGGGGCCGGTCTTGCTATACCATGATTCTGGGGCTACTCCCTGTGCTGGCCCTCGCCGGCTTGTCTCTGTGACTGTTCTAAGTAGCCTGCTCTCTCTTCAGGCTTCCTAGTAGACTCGCCCTTCTCTCCGGGGCCTTCCATTGGGCTTGCCCCCTTCCGGGCTTCCCCCTCACAGGCAGTGCCCCACTGGGCCTGCCCAATGTCCAATATATGTGCCTTCTCCTGCCACCCACCTGCACTGGGGCCCTGCTCGTGCCCGTCCGCACTGAGGCCCAGGCAGTCTCAGCCTTAGCTGGCCCCCAGACCCCTCTCCTGGGTCTCACACCCCACTGGGGCATCTGCCTACATCAAGCTCTTCCCAAAGCTGCCCATGCTGGGCTGGGATCAGGACACCCCAAAACACAGTGCCTCCTACAGCACTGGGAACACCCCCACCTTACTGGGAAGCTCCTAATGAGGCCTCCTCCACCCCTACAGCCTCACCCAGTCCTCAGGTGTAATAATCACAACAACCAACCAAAACAGAAACACAAAGCCCCTAGGCCATAACACAAATCTTAGGCCAACCTGGCTATCCTTCTCTCATCCCTGTCAGGGTCCTCTCCACCCTATATCCACATGCTGGTGCACACCACCACCCTGCTCACTCTAGCAGAGCTGTTACTCCTTAGGCTGCCAGAGGGGAACTAGGTCTGGCCTTAGCCTTCTCTTTTAATAAAGGACAGGCCCTGCCCCCTGGCAGTCAGCTGACTCAATTAGTTGCTTTGGCAACTCACAGCTGTGCTGCCCTATTAAGTGGCAGCTAAGCCTATATCACCATTATCAGTAGCAGGTTCCTTAGTGCCCTGCTACACACCATTATCTAGTAGCAGGCACCCTGGTGCCTTGCTACAGCATCACTAGTTGCTGGGCAGACTGGCAGTTCCTAGCTCTCCAGGTAGCCCGAGCCCCTCACCCAGCTATGTGATGCCAGTCACGCAGACAGAAGAAGCAGGTTTCCCCCCTTTCCTCAGAAATGTATCCACCTCAGATTACCTAAAGAGAAGGGTAAAGGTGTGTACCCTCTGTAAGGCCCATCTTAACCAAATTGTCACAGAGCAGAGTTTTTGGGGAGAAACAGCAGTGACCTTCTGCCACAGATTCCATTTAGAAATATGTGGACTTAAACCACTTTTCCCCTACTAGAATGGTACTTCACAAAATCAATCTATGTTTATTAAAACCTTCTTGAGACAGAAAGAATTATCATATTTTCAATATTAGTCTTATTTTAGAGCAAAAGAGACAACAAACCAAGAGAGAGTAAGGAAAGTCACCAGGGAACACATTATGATCTTCCTTCAGACTATGTTGTATCTTAAACTTTGCCTCAAGAACATTCTTTAGCAATTAAAAGGGGGAAATAGGTCCCACTCCCAAACCTCTGGTAACAGCCAGAGACTCCCTGTTACTTTAAAGAGAAACAGCTGTGGGTGTTCCCTGGTGAGGAAATCTGCTTATTAGAGGGGCTGCAGAAAGACAGGCTATGAGGGATTAGTAGGTTGTGACTGTCTATTGCAGAGCCAGCTGCTCTACAACAGTGCAATAGGTCAGGAACTGCTTGGGCAACAGGGTGCTCTGTTGGAGCTCTGCAATAATACTATAGGGCAGCTGCTAGGTTAGCCAGCAAGCCTAATGGGGAATATCTGCAGGTGGCTGGAGAAGCCACATGACATGATGGGACAGGACTGATGAAGCACATATGCCCAAGGCTTGGGCTAGGGAGGCAGTTTGGCCCTGCAGGTTGCCAGGGAAAGAGGTCTTCTCTGAGATAACTGGCTGAGCCATAGACTGAGATCCTGCTGCAACTGGGATTGCTAGTAAGGAACTGAAGGCTGGCCAGGAGTTAAGTCCCACGATGGGAAGGGTTTTGTTGTATAGCAAGGATGTGTAGAGTTTTTGTTATAGCTAGAGGGCTTATTTCTTTGTTATCATTTATACCAGTGGTCTGAATTGGGACTATCAGGGGTGAAGGATGTCCCTGTAGTGCCTGAGCAGAGTGGAGAGTCCCAGTGCCCAAGAAGAGTAGAACTAGGGCTGGCATGCATAAGCTAAGGCACAGTGGGCTGGTGCAGTGGGCTTAGGCGAAAGCGAGAACAGAGGGGCAGAAGCCAGGAAGGCCAAGGCCCCAACAAGGGTGTAAAGGCCTGAGATGTCCTGGAATTTATCTGGGCCAAAGTGACCCACTTCAGTGATGACTGTTTAACATCTGCAAGGCACAGAGATAGCTTTAGGGGAGGTTAGGGCCCATGAAATTCACACTTATGGCAATTAGTGCCTTGGAGGTAAGGACGGGCCTGGGGGACCACACCTAGTGCCTGAGAGCTGGAAAGGGATCTGTGAGGTTTAGAAGGACACCACTGACTTAAAGCAGACAAGGGGTCACTTTAGGACTCTGGCGCAGGCTCCCTTTTCAATTTCATCAAGGCATGGTAGGCGGGAGAAGAGGGAGGGTACCTTAGGAACCAGAACTGGGCAGGAGTCACCAGCAGGGGTGTCAAAGCCATATAAACTAGCTAGACCCATCAACAAATTCATGGTTAAAAGAAAAAGAAGCACTTGAACATTCTCCTGGTCCCTACAGTAGGGGGATGGAGATCATTATCCTCTTCATTCTAGCAGGAGGAAAGTTCATACATATGGATATCTGGCCCTCTTCCCTCTAGTCTCTACTCCAAACTTACTTCGTCTATCAAGTCTGTAATTTTCACATCATTCAAAGAATGCAACATCTGCACAGAAGCCATTAAAAGTCAACTTCATTGTTCTCTACAGGCAATAGTTATTTCAGACCTTTTAAGGACAATTATTCATATTGTGTAAACCAACACAGAAAGCTGTTAAGTGACATATTTCTTCTTCCTAATAGAAATTATATTTAATTAATATATCACTAGTAACTAAAAGAAAAAAACTGGGTTTATTATTTTTAATTCTATTTAATCCAAAGTCCTTGACATGTATTGATATTGTTGTCATACTCTGAAACAGTTAAGATCACACTTGTCAAGCGATACCTGGTGTTAGGTGACAATAATTTGGATTATTGGGGAGCACTGGATTTGCAGCTGAATAAAAGGCATGACCTGTGGCTTAGCAGAGCTGCTAACCATAAGGCAGAATGATATATTTAAAATATATTGCAAGACGCTTAGGCAACCAGATTTTGCTTATGAATGCTTATGCTAAGCCAGCCAGCCATTTGCTTATGCTAAGTAACCATCTTAACTGTGTCAACCATTTTCTGAGAAAAAAGCAGCAAGTGAATCTGTGTGAGTCTGTATACTGTGGATCAGCTACAGTAAGGAATGAGATAAGATACAGGGGCCCAAAAAAGGTGGAAGAAGGTACAACATGAGACAGAAAAAGAGACTTGAATGTGAAAAACAACATGTAATTGGTAACAGAATCCGATATAAACATGTGCAAAAAGGTGAATGGTGATTGGCGAAGAAGCCTCCAGAAGTTTCTAGGTTTTGGTTAAAGTCCGCCCATTGACTGAAGAGCAGGATTCAAGGTCTTAGACATGCGCTCATAGCAAGAAATCATGTAAATAAATGAAATGCATAGGCAGTTTCATGCTAATGAAACAAACAGTAAACAGAGGCAGAGCTTAAGATGGGAGGAGAAATGGGTGGAACAGAAGGCAGGACAAAGGAGGAGTGAATGTTAATGAGTATAAACCAAAGTGTATAAATGTAGGATGAACCTATTGTTCGGGGCAGGACCCTGTCTCTTATGGTGTGAGGCCCTTGTCTGAAGCTGTCTCCATTCTGAATAAAGCTGTTGCGAGCAATGTGTGCTGGTGCTTCCTCCCTGCTCTGCTCTGGCTAATGAGTAACAGGATTCATGGGTAACTGGCCCGTAGTCTCCCTAGTCGTTGGGCATCGCATGGAGTCAGGATCTAACACCGGGTTTACGGGTTACTGTGCTATGTTTTTTAGCAACATATATAAAACTGAAATGAAATGGGAGTGGAAACAAAAGTTGACTGGTATTGATAAGTGAGATGATTCCTGAAGAGAAAAAGTTTGACTCAAAGTGTGTCATTTATGTATTCCAGATCTGAAACGTTTACCTTATCAGCTAATTCATTCAGGGAAGGTATTCTAACTCCTCCTGCTATCAACATATCTCCGTCTCAGGAGAATAACTTGTATATCCACTGTGTATAATAGAGGACTCATTTTGGTTATGGCTGCAGTCAGAAGCACTGCTGTCACACTAATGGAGTAGCATGGCTTGGCTTGTCTTTTACAAAATTCTTCGCTTGGCTAACATTTTCTGCCTACTTGTGACTGTTATTCTGGTGCCAGTTCTGTCATCCTCCACTGAAATGGAAAGGCTTGTCCAGTCCTTAGGCCTCCTGACAACATTTTATAATGCTGGGAGTTGCCCCTTGGCAATATAACAAAAGATTAGTGAGGTGTCTATGATCCAAATCTTCTGTGAAAAGACAGTAAGGATTTTGTTCTTTCAATTTTTTTAAATACAAATGTATGGGTGCATCTACATGTACAGTAGAGTAGCAATGAGCACAAACCATGACAGTGATGCTAGTGCGCATTAGTAACTTGCTACTGTGCAGTAGCATCTAAAAATAACCAGGCAGCAACAGTTCTGCATAGTAACACCGGTTACTGTACAGTCATTTAGTACTTGGTTAAACAAGGGTCATTTAGTACTTGATTAAGCAAGTACTAAATGACTGTGCAGCAACAACTGTGCAGTCAGCTGCTCATGTAGATGTGGTCTGTCTCTATTAAAATACAATTAATTGATGTAAAAAACTGTTAAAAATGATCCCATTCACCTTCACCCAAACTACACATATTTTGGGTACACAAGGTAAAGTGATATCCACTCTGTCACTTGATAGGAATTTTAGGAAATGATGAAAGTCAAGCATTTCATTGGTTATGAGAGCTTTGATTCCTTTGTTTGCATATTTTAAACATCTGCTGATCAAACTCAAAAGTTTGGTGAAAGTTGAACCTATCTCTAAACTTTATGGCTGGGGCATGTGAAGTATTCATAGTCCCCTGGATGTGCAAAAATATAAAACTCACTTTTCATGTGAATGACTTGAAGCTGGAGAGAAAGTATTCTCAAGTCTGGAGAACTGCCTTAAGACTTGGGATACCTGGGTTCACTTCCAATACTGTCACAAATTTCCTGTATGACATTGGTCAGTTTATTTAACCCAGCTCCTCAAAGATATTTAGGTATGACATTTGAAGTTGATGGACTGGTGATGTCAGCTTACCTCCCAATTAATGGGTGCCTAGATTATGAATACCACAGACATAACTGGTATCCTTCTGGCAAGTGTGAAAAGAGAGGCCATAGACTGAATATCCTAGCATAATCCTTCCAGATTTACTGAGGCACCTTGACACAAGCTTATTTTACTGCTTTGGCCTATACAAACCCTATGCTATATCTGGATAGACAGAGTACATCATATTCTGAAGGTCTCTATCTGCCACCTTTCCATACACTAAAATGTCAAACAAAGCAGCAGATACAGTGAAGCAAGACAAGTAAAAAATGAAAGGAAAACTTTGTTAGGACAGTTAAAAACCTGAAAAAAATAATTGCTACTGCATTCATAGAAGTTAAAAGGGAATGAAGAAAATAATCCAGACACCAGAATAAAGCAATAATTGTAAAGTGAATGTGAGCACTAAATTCAGGTGATAATAGTCTGTAGCTTTAAAAAAATAGAAAATGAATGGAAATAAATGTGCAATCAGCAGAAGGAGAAAAAGAAAATCAAAATCTGTGAAACTCTGATCAGCAAGTTTTTAGGATTCTAATTAAACATAATAATACTTGGAGTTTTATAGTGAGTTTGGAGCAGTTACCGATTTTAAACATTTGAGGATATACAATTTTGACTCTATCAGAAATCATCTCCTGTATCCGTTTTCTTACAGTGATAATGCCATCATTCCTGCAGGGAAGTATAAATTTGCACTGAGCTCATTAAATATTCAGATTAAAGTTCTGTAAATGTGGAAGATTCATTTGGAGGTCACCTGCTTATAAAGTTTAGTATTTCTACTATGTGCAGAAAATGACACTGAGGAGCAGAAATGCTTCTCCCAGCTTAATGTGACTAAACAGGTTTTGTTCTAAACATGAATAAATGTTCTGCTAAATCCTACAGTGCTACTGCTGCCTTGGACAGAAGCGCTAGTACAGATCTGCAAGAGTTTTTGACATTGATTAATTCCCTTCTAGAAAAGATTAATCAGGATATACAACACTTGCTTATTTCCACATGAGGAAGATAAAAGTGCTGTCTGTCAAAGCAAAAGCAGTGAAGAGGTTAATCTGTCAAATAGCTGTTTGGGAATTATGGGAGAAAACAGTACAGTACAGTTGCATGATAGTACAGCATGCCTTTGCTGTAAACAACAAAAAGCAAATCTTAAAAAAAGAAACAGGCAGACTAGAAAATCTGGCAATGGAATAGGACTGTGCTAGACATCCACTGCTGAAGCAGAATGGAATGACAGAACAATACAGAAAATGGAAACTAAGGCCAAGGTAAGTGATAGAAAAGAGCACAAACTATGGCAAGTAAATAAAATGAGGAATGTTAGGAATATTAGCGATGTTAAGGTGTGAAAAAACTTTAAGGAAATTCTCTGAAGCAGATTCTCAGGTTCATTCAATACACTATGGATGCATCTACACAAGATGCTTTATTGCACATTAAACTAATCTCCTGTGCAGTATAGCATCACTGTGTACACATGTAAGGGACTTACTGCACAGTAAATTAGGCTAATGTGTGGTTTGTCAGTACCAAGAAATACAGGTACTAAATTAACTGTGTTAGCTACTGCACAGTAGCTTATGTGTAGATGCTGACCAGGAGCAATTTTCTACTGGTCAGCCTAGGCAAAAGGCGGCCATGGCTCTGGCGCAGAGCTCAGGATTGCAGCCTGACTTGGTAACACTGGCTTGGGGTGATGTCTCATAGCCGAGAGGCAGCAATTCCATGAGCTCTCCCCTCGCTTTGCTTGCTGGTTTCTCTGTCCCCGGTCCCAGCGTTGCTCAGCTCCCAGCTACCCCCAGGCAGGGGCAAGGAGCAGGGACCAACTGGAACATGCATTGCAGGGGCAGGTGTAGGGCTGAGGAGATGGAGAAGCTTGCTGTCCCTGTCCTATGCTGCTCAGCTCCTGGTTCCTAGGGGGATCCCTAGACTAGTCTCTAGACTTGGAAAGAAAGACCATTAATGCACTTTTCCCTAGTTGGTAATGGGAAGAGAAAAGCGTTAGTCTACTACAGGGGTATCATAGATTCACAGATTCAAAGATTGTAAGGTTAGAAAGGACCTTGGAAGATCATTGGGTCCAGCCCCCTGCACCAAGCAGGAAAGATAACTGGGGGTCAGGTGACCCCAGCAAGGTGACTGTCTAGTCTCCTCTTGAAGATTTCCAGAGTAGGTGATTGCACCACCTCTGGAGGGAGGTTATTCCACAGTCTGGACACCCTGACTGAAGAAGTTTTTCTAGATGTTTAGCCTGAGTTGATCTTCCAGGAGTTTGTGGCCATTACTGCTGGTTTTCCCCTCAGGTGTCCTGGTGAACAGTTGCTCACTGAGCCCTTGATGTACTCCAATAGTGTAATGGTAAACTGCTACCAGGTTCACTTTCAGCCTCCTTTTCCTCAGGCTGAAGAGTCCCAGATCTCTCAGCCTTTCCTCATATGGATTACCTTTTCAGACTCTGATCATATGGGTGGCTCTTCCTTGGACCCTCTCAAGCTTGTCTCTGTCTTTGTCAAAGTGTGGTGCCCAGAACTGGATGCAGCACTCCAATTGTGGTCTCACCAGTGCTGAGTAGAGCAGAAGAATCACCTCCTTGGTTTTGTTGGAGATGCATCGATTAATTCAAGCCAGAATATTATTTGTCCTACTGGCTACAGCATCACGCTACCAGCTCATATTCATACTGTGGTCTATTATTATCTCCAGGTTCCTTTCATTCGTGATGCTAGTCAGTTTGGTGCTGCCAAGACTGTAGGTGTGTTGGTAGTTGCTCATCCTGAGGTGAAGCACATTTCTTGATGTTGAACTTAATTAGATTCTGATCTGCCCAACTTGTTAGCCTGTCTAGGTCCGCCTGTAACTGTAACCTATCTTCAAGCATTGCCACACTTCCCTATAACTTGGTGTCATCCATAAACTTGGCCAGTGAGCTCTTCATCCCCACATCCAAATTGTTGAGAAAGATGTTGAAAAGTACTGAACTGAGCACCGACCCCTGTGGGACATCACTGCCCACTTCTCATCAGGATGACACAGGTCATTTCATTACAGCTCTCTGGCTTCTATCTTGCAGCCAGTTTCCCACCCACCTGACTATCTCAGAGTTAAGTCCACAATCCTCCAATTTTCTCATGAGGACATCTGTAACAGCTGAAAAGGATGTCTGTGTGATAAAGTGCTTGCTGAAGGCTCTATGAAAATTAGATCAAGTGTTTTTTCTATCATTTGTTCAGATATGAAGCTATATGTTGTTGTTAAGAGCCTAATTAAAGTCAAAGATGTAGTAAGGCCTAGTAAATTTAACAAAGCCTTGTAGTAAAAGTAGGCCCTGTGGCATAGTTAAAATTAACCTTATCGAAAGAATGCAAAGCTTGTACTGCTATTGGTCAGTCCTAAGGACAGTTTGATGTAGGGAGAATCTGGATGGCTATAAGTTATCAGCATAGCTCAGAAGTTATAAATTGGCTAGCACATCCACAAATCATTTAGAAGGAAGATGCAGCTCTGTGAAAGAAACTACTAATTAGCTGCTGATCTAGATCAGTGGGCCTGTGGATGTCATGGAGCCCAAGGACTGAACACCAGGGTCCTTCCTGGTACCCCTTGGACAGCACTAATTGGGGGATTCCTGACTTCGCTGAGCTTTGTGGAAAAGAAACTTGTCATACATCAGGCATCAGAGGGGACTGCTGATAAGTTGCCGATGCCAAATTTTATTGTCTGTCATTGTAGTATTATTATTTATGTGTAGTTGTGTGTTAGTTGAGTCAATAAACCTTTCTTACCTTTCTACCCCTGACCACACTTTCAATCCCAAACACTCCACAGGCAGCTGGGACAGACATCATGGGATGCTAGATCAAAGGCTTCTTAAAAGTCAAGGTGGTGATTTACTTGGTCATACAAGGGGATGAGGGTGGTAAGGCATAACCTGCCCATGATGAAGCCATGATGGATGACTTCCAGAATCTTACCAAACATATGGCCCAGGGCAGGTGGGTGAGGAAGGACACAGTCCTGCTCATCCTGTTGCCGCTTGGCTCATGGCAGTTGTCCCACCTCCTCCACTACTGGCCTCATTGCTGCCATCATTGCTACTTGTGACATCTCTGTCACTGCTTGACCTGCTGCTTTCCTAATTTGATCATGGCCAGTGAGGGTCTCTGTGGTTCTGAATCCAGCCCAGGAAGCAGGATGAGTTTCATAGATTTCATAGATTTCATAGACATCAGGGCTGGAAGGGACCTCGGGAGATCATCGAGTCCAGCCCCCTGCCCAAAGGGCAGGAAGTCAGCTGGGGTCATAGGATCCCAGCAAGATAAGCATCCAATTTACTCTTGAAGGTGTTCAATGTACGTGCTTGAACCACCTCCGCTGGCAGACTGTTCCAGACCTTGGGGGCTCGGACAGTAAAGAAATTCTTCCTTATGTCCAGCCTGAAACGGTCTTGCAGGAGTTTGTGACCATTTGACCTAGTCATCCCTTGGGGCGCTCTGGTGAACAAATGTTCCCCCAGATCCTGGTGGTCACCCTTGACAAACTTATAGGTGGCCATCAGATCACCCCTGAGCCTACGCTTTTCAAGGCTAAAGAGTCCCATGTCTCTCAGCCTATAATCGTAAGATCTGTTTTCCTGACCTCTGATCATGCACGTGGCTCTCCTCTGGACTCTCTCAAGCTTCTCCACATCCTTTTTGAATTGTGGAGCCCAAAACTGGACGCAGTACTCCAGCTGCGGCCTCACCAAGGCCGACTACAAGGGGAGAATGACGTCCCGGGATTTGCTCGAGAAGCATCTATGGATGCAAGCCAGTGTTTTGGTCGCTTTACTAGCCTCAGCATTGCATTGCAGGCTCATGTTCATCTTGTGGTCAATGATGACCCCCAAGTCTCTTTCTTCTGTAGTGCTATCCAACGTAGCACTGCCGAGCCTATAAGGATGCTGCAGGTTTTTCCTCCCAAGGTAGAAAACCTTGCATTTTTCGGTGTTAAACACCATCAGGTTCTCATCTGCCCATTTGCTGAGCTTGTCCAGGTCAGCCTGGATCACCCGCCTATCTTCTGGCATGGATGCTTTGCCCCAAAGTTTGGTGTCATCGGCGAACTTGGCCAGTCCACTCCTGACTCCAATGTCCACATCAGTAATGAAGATGTTGAACAGTATGGGTCCAAGGACAGAGCCTTGAGGAACCCCACTGGTCACAGGGCACCACGATGAGTGACTGCCATCAATTACAACCCTCTGGGTCCGAGCACGGAGCCAATTTCCCAGCCAGCGGATCGTGGTGGAGCCAAGGCCACAACTGGGCAGTTTGGCCAAGAGGTGATCATGGGATGCCAGATCAAAAGCTTTTTTGAAGTCAAGATATATGACATCAATTTCTTCTCCCTCATCCAGGTGATAGGTCACCCGGTCATAGAAGGAAATGGGATTGGTCAAACAAGACCTACCCGCAACAAACCCGTGCTGGCTCTCCCTTAGGATGTTAGCCTGGGCCAGTCCATCAAGGATGGCCTCCTTAATAAACTTTTCTCCTTAATAAACTTTTCTAAGATCTTCCCCAGGATAGAAGTCAGGCTAATGGGCCTGTAGTGAGCCGGATCCACTCTCCTCCCTTTCTTGAAGATCGGCACCACATTAGCCTTCTTCCAGTCTTCGGGCACTACAGCAGAGCACCAGGAGTTTTCAAAGATCAGTGCCAGGGGCTGGGCTATGATGCTCGCCAGCTCCTTGAGTACCCTGGGGTGCAGATTGTCAGGGCCGGCTGACTTGAAGGTATCCAGCTTCTCAAGGTGTTCCTTCACGAGGTCAGCATTTATGGAGGGTAGAGGATCCCTATCACCCGGATCTCCCTGTCCCATAGCAGGCATGGGCATCCCATGGGACTGATGAAAGACTGACGCAAAGTACCTATTTAATAGGTTGGCTTTTTCCTGGGCGTCAGTTGTCAGTTGCCCCATCTGGTTTAGCAGGGGTCCAACGTTGCCCTTGCTTTTCCTTCGGCTCCCCACATATCTGAAAAAGGACTTTTTGTTGTCCTTGATGCTTGAAGCTAGTTGGAGTTCAGTTGAAGCCTTGGCTTTCCTGGTTTGCTCCCTGCAGGACCAGACCAGTGCAGAATAATCCTCCTTGGAGGTGAATCCCGTCCTCCATCCTTTGTAGGCTTTCCTTTTTAGCCATAGGAGGTCCGCTAGGTCCCTGGAGAGCCAGGAGGGCTGCTGTGCCTTCTTGCTGCCTTTCCTCCATGTTGGAATAGATTTAGCTTGTTCATTGAGGATCGCTTCCTTGAGAATCAACCACTCTTCTTGAACTCCCATCTCCCTGGGGTCATGGTCCCTAAGGGCCTGACCAACAAGTCTCTTGAGCTTGTCAAAGTCGACTTTTCTGAAGTCAAGGACTTCTGTGCTGCTGACTGACTTGCCAGCTTTACGGTGGATGGTGGAGGTGATCAGCTCATGGTCGCTGTCACCCAGCTTCCCATCGATCACTAGGTCGCCGATTAGGTCATCCCCCATAGCCAGTACCAGGTCGAGCAGCGCTTTGCCTCTCGTTGGCCCATAGACTTTTTGAGTCAGGTAGAGGTCATCCACGCATGAGAGAAAGCTTTGCAACCGCTCAAATTTTGCTGAGTGATCTTCCCACGAGATGTCTGGGTAATTGAAGTCACCCATGACAACCAAGGTCCTGGAGCAAGCGGCCTCAGTCAGTTCCCGGGTGAACTCCTGGTCAAGCTCAGGACTTGGAGTGGGAGGTCTGTAGTAGACTCCCACCATTGTGTCCCCTGTGCCATATTCCCCATGAATTTTTACCCAGAGGGTCTCTAGCTGTCCATGCTGGTCACCAACATCAGCTTTCAGGGACATGTAGCTTTCCTTGACATAGAGAGCTATACCCCCGCTCCTTTTGTCAACACGATCCCTCCTGTACAGGGTATAGCCCTCTATACCCGTGGTCTAGTCATGGGTGGAGTTCCACCAGGTCTCCGTTATCCCAATGACGTCATAATTCTTTGCACTGAGCAGGAGGATGAGCTCCTCCTGCTTGTTGCCAAGGTCCTGGCATTAGTGTACAGGCAGGCAAGTGTGCCCTTGGTGGCTCTTGCCTTGCCCACAGATTGTGCCAGGGCTGGGGCAGGGGTGGGCTCCCTTAAGTGCCTTGGTCCGCTGGCTTTGCAAGGGCCGTTCAGCGGGCCAGCAATGGCAGTAGTCCCCCCATCCCCCAGCAGGCTTTGTTTAAATCCTGGTGGAGCAGGTCAGCCAGCCTGGCTGAGAAGAGCCTCCTCCCCAGGGGAGAGAGATGGAGGCCATCTCTTCCCAGCAGCTCGCTGCCTCTCTCGCCAAAGAGCGGGCTGTGGTCATGGAAGTCAAAGCATTCCCGATGACACCAGCTCCGCAGTCTTTGGTTCACTGCATGGATCCTCCTTTCCCTCCTCAGCCCATAGCCCGAGACTGGGGGGATCAACGAAAACACCACCTGAGCTCCCAGACCCCTAACACTCCTTGGTTTAAAATGCATTTTCTTTTGACTTCTAACCATCCATAATATCAGCACTGGAAGTATGAATGCTGAGAAAGATGGAGAAAGTTTTGACTATTTTAGAAAGGTAATTACTCATGTTATTACCATTCTGTCTCAGTGATCTAAAAGGCAGAGGAGGTGGAAGGTCTGGGAAGCCTCTATTCCTCCATGCTTCTGCCTAGGCATTAGAGCTGTATGAAATTTCACCGAGTGTTTCATTTCAAATCTGTTTTGATTAATTTTGAACAAGTCGAAAAGCATCAGAACAGCTTTGAAACAAAATGAGGGCACTCAAAATGTTTTGAAACTTTAAAAAAATTTTGAGTTTCAAAGCAGCCCAGTGATGGGAGTCAGTGGAGAGCCAGGGCTGCACTCTTAGTGGCTCTGCAGCCACATGTGACAGCCTGGCGAGGAGCGCAGCCC
This sequence comes from Crocodylus siamensis, assembly GCF_052110815.1. Classification (NCBI taxonomy): domain Eukaryota; kingdom Metazoa; phylum Chordata; order Crocodylia; family Crocodylidae; genus Crocodylus; species Crocodylus siamensis. Next base: position 20,945,262 of record NC_143395.1, read on the forward strand.
TGGCTCTCCCTGCCTCCTGCCACAGAGCTGCACTGTGTGGAGCTCGCAGAGCCAGTCAGAGTGAGGCACTGGCTCTGCCTGCCTCTCACTACTTGGCTGCACTCCAATTGATTCTGCCAGCCCCATGGAGCTCAGCCTGGTGGCAGGAGGCGGGCAGAGCTGGCGCTGCACTCTGCTTCTCACCGCTGGGCTGAGTTCCACGGGGCTGGGAGCTGCTGGGAGCTGAGCCCAGTGGCAGGAGGTGGAGCACAGCACTGGGGCTGCACTCCGCCTCCTGCCATCGGGCTCAGCTCCATGGAACTGCTCTGGGTGTGGGCTATGTCCAGCACCGGTCCCAGGAGGCAGCCTCCTGTCATCCGGCCAGTAGATTGTGGGCTCGCACCCCTGGGAAGCCTGTGGGGGCTCTGCTGGACTCTTCTTGGGGAGGGGCCTGATCTGCCTGCTGGATGACAGGAGGCTGCTGCTGCTGGCTGGGACCGGTGCTGGTCACAGCCTGCACCCAGTGCTGGGATGGTTGGTGCTGCCACTGGCCCCAGCCGGCAGCAGCAGTCTTCTGTCATCTGGCAGGCAGATCAGGGGTCTGCCCACACCCCCAGGAGGGCTGCAGGGCTTTGCTAGACTTCTCCTGGGGGTGAGGGTCCCTGATCTGCCTGCTGGATTGCAGAAGGCTGCTCCTGATTGTCAACACCTTGAGGTACAGTTTCCCAGAAACCTCTGCACTGATCTCCTTGAAACATGGCAGGTTCCATGGCCACACAAGGGGCTACCATCTTTGCAAGTTTCATCCAAATTAGGTGAGAAATAACTAATCTATAGGCAGTTTCATGCTTACCCATTATAGCCTATGGGCGAAATGTCAAAACAGCATTGCAACAGCGAAATAGTTTCAATGAAACAAAATGGAACAGTGCTTTCAAAATGAAATGAAACTCAAAATGAAACAGTGTTCCATCAAAATGTTGAAATGGAATTTGAAGCACAACGGTGCTGTTTCACACATCCCTACTAGGCATATGTATTGAAGGTCCTGGCGACCTCTCACACATATACCATGATCCAGAGGGATTGAACGTTGTCTCCTACTACCATTTTGCAGATGTATAAAATATAGGTGATTAGCTTAAGGTCACTGGCAGAGTTGTGATTAAAGCCTAGGTTTTTTGACTCTCAGCTATGTGCAGTTCACTAGATCATGGGTGCCTCATGCAGAGCACATGATCTGCTTACTAAAGTACACATTACTTATTCATATTACTTCTCCTAGTTTGGCATATGTCTCAGTTTGACCTAGGGGTTGAGACTAAAATGAGTGGAATCCTGAATGAAAGGCAGCCTCCGAGAACAGATCTGAAGTATGGCAAGAGAAGGTCCATAGAACCAAGACTTAAATTGAATTGTCCAGGTCACAGATCACTAAAGCAATTCTATTCCATGAATTGTTTTTTTTATATTTTTTAACAACAAAACACAATTAAAGCTCTTTCAAAGAAACAATTGGAGACAAAGACCAAGCAATGACTCAGCATTACAGAGCTGGTTTATATCAATAGATTTTTATTTGCATTTAGACAGAAATGATGGTGATGTTTGTAATTTACTACTGTTGCTAATAGGATAGCATGTACTGTTCCATTAGTATATACAGCATATATACAGCATATACTTGTAATGCTGTCTTCTGAACGAAAATTATCTTTAAATACAGATAGATAGATATCATTATGGCTTCTCCTTATTTAAGGCCATTATATTTTTCTTTACAAGCTTAATTTTTCATTCATAGTAGGTATTTCGTGAAGGGATTTTAAAACTATGAGACAAATAAAAAAAATCTCTGAAATCATTATATTCCCCTATCAACATTCGCTCCAACTGGCAACTACAACACCCAGATTTGGCGAAAAACCATTATGTTGTATTAGGTGCATTTCTATGCTTAATATTTAAAAATAAATTATGTTGAATAAATATTGTACCGGCTTTTACAACATGACAAAACAATGATTTTAATAGGAAAATACACTGCAGAACACCATAAAAAGGTTAATCTTAAAAAGGAAAACTAATTAGTAATTCCTGTTGACTCTATATCCTGTTTTCTTGTCCAATTAAGATCCATCTGCTTCATAGCCTTTTTTGTGCATATCAGACATGATGTTCAAACAAAAAAATTTCAAAAGTCTTCATGCATAGAAGAAACAGCAGCCTCATTAACGAGAAGTGTGCAGCATCTCTATTATTCTGGTACAAAGAGAAATATTAGTAATCTAATGAGTTATCTGTGCTCAGTGTAAACTGGCTTGAAGATTAATCTTTGTTAACTACTTGTTTAATGCTACAGTTAATAATTAGTTACCTTGTAGCCCAATATCATCCATCACTGTTGAACGGAGACATTTTTTTAAAGTTATAAAGGTTGTTTATCTTTGCTTAAGGCTGCTTTAGATAAATGAAATCTGCAAGGATATAAAGAGTGTGCCAATGCTATGAGAGTTTATTCTGCACACAAAATACATATTGTCCTTTTGCAATTTCCATGCTACTTCCTGTCCATTAGGGGGAAAAACCCTTTCCACTGTGATTTTCTATGAATGCAGGATCACTAAGCTATCTTCTGTTACAAAGGGTTATGGATACTTTAACATATTGTGTAGTGCAAATGTTTTTCAGGGGAATTAGTTTACAAGTGTCACCAGCTATAAACATACAACCATGCTGGGGCAGGGATAGAGCTCTCTTTAGAAGTACTCTCACATGGACCCTCTAACTGTTAGCTCACTGTTTTTAAGAACTTTCCATGAAAATATTGTATTAAATCTCTGGTATTTCAGTTCTCTACAAAATAACCCCCATCCATGTTCAGAAGTAACTATGGAAACTGCAGTGAAAGTAGCTATTGTGGATCTTAAAATATTTGATGAGGAATCTGTAAAGAAAAAAAATGTGATTGCTTTGATTTTGGTAGTACATTTCTGGCTGTCTCAGAGACTAATTGTGGTAAATTTTGAAGCCCTCTTCTCAAGAAGCTAAGGTCTACAGCTTGTAATACTTATCCTATGATACACTCTGGTCTTTGAATGCCTTCTGTGTCCAGCACTCTCTGCCTTATATGACACGCTGCTGATGTGTGAATATCATTACCCAGACATATCACACAACTTAATTTTGTTCTGAAGAAAGTAATAGTTTGGTGGTTTTTTTGAGTTGGAGTAAGAAGTGTACTCAGGGATTATTCAGTCAATCCCTCCATGTTACATTATTTTGTGAGATACTTCACTAGTAAATTTGAAGTAATTTCATTAATGTAAAAAAATATGATATAAAGATGAGACCAAAAGTACCAGTGGCAGACAAGGTCTTTGGGTAAATGCAATATCTTTTATTAGACCAACTAAATAGTTGGGAAAATTGTTCTTTTCAAGCGTTTGAGTACAAACACCCTTCTTCAGGCAGAGGGAGAGTCTGCAGTTGTTTTCCCTTATTTGCCCATGTTCTTAGACCAACATGGCTACCACCAACGCCCCCAAAAGTAACAATAAGGTTTAGGTTCAAATTTTACACCAAAATGTACAAATTAAAAGTTACAATTGTTGTGGGAACTGTATCTCACCCCTCTGGTGTGTATGGATTATTGCTACACATGGCGTTAACTTTAATTTTTTAATATATATGTGCACTACACCTCAGTTACAATCCCTTTGGGAGCTAAAATTTTTTATATGTTGACTTTTGTGTGCTTAAAATTGCAAACATAATTTTCCATTAATGTGTTTTCCCCATGTAGTTATGTAAGGAATTGATTATACCCCTTCTGGTGTGCTTTGTAGCAGACAATGGAAAGGATATGTCAGATCCTAAGCTAGTGATATAGCTAAACTGAAATCAGAAAAGTAATGCCTTTCTACACCAACTTGAACATCTGTTCTGATATGATTATCCTGGAGGGGATACCACATATTAATGTCAAGATGAAGTGAGGTCTCACTATTTGCCTCTCAGTAGATTTCCTCTCAATTTGGAATGTTAATTTCAATCTCTTGGGAAAGGAAGAGGTGCCTGGTTTTTTTTGCTCAGTTACAAGAGTATAAATCAGCAGTCACTTCACTGATGTCAACAAAATTATTCAACTGTAAAACCAGTGAGAGGGCCTGATCAGGCCTGAGGGATTGTTTAAAGTGACTTAATATAAGGCTTTAGAGAGAGAGAGGTTATTCCAGCTGTAGCAAAAGATTTAGAAACTGGTTACAAATCCTGTGTTAAATTTGAAGGGACTGGTGGTAAGTTTCTAGGAAGGTCTTTGATTCTTGATGGTTCTTCATGACCCAGTCAATCCTGGATTTGATTGGGCCTATCTTTTCTTCTGGCTGTTAGGGTGGTTTGAGAGACTAGGGCCAGGTACAGACATGACACTTTTAGGCTAGGGACAGACATTACACACAAACCAGTTTAAGTGATCAGAAACAGGTTTGAACCTGTGACAAAACAGATGTTCAATGCACATGAACTAGTTTGAAAATGGCTGAAACTAGTTTGAGGTAAAGCTGGGTGAATGTAGTAGCAGCCAACTAATTTGGGTCAAACTGGTTTATGTAATGTCTTTCCCGACCCCTTGCTGGTTTAAGATAAGCCAGACTCCCCCAGCATCCCGGCAAGCTCTTGGGCTGGGCAGGGCTTTCCTTCATAGCAGGGCTGGCCCCTCCTCTCTGCTTCTTCAGTGGAGCTTGACAGAGACTGCAGGCATGTACTTGGCTTCTCCCTGCTAAGCAGGGATTATTCCCCCCACCCTTCTGCCTTACACCTCTCAGCATTAGCTAGCAGATCACATGCTGGCTACAGTCTGTGCTGTGGGAGATGACAAAGGCAGACAGGTTTTTCAATCAGCTGGTAGCTGGTAATGTTCTTCCTTGGAAAAGCTGTTTAAGAAGAGCTTGGACTAATGGAGAGAGACTTTGTTTTCTTAATGGTTTGACAAACACTGAGTTAGGAGCGATAAACATTCCCTACTGGGCTGCTTAGGATGGGGGGGAGGGAGAAGCAGAGCATCCTGCCGGGGCCTGGCCATGCCCCCCTCAGCATAGACCTGTGGAAAGGAAGAGAGAGATGCTCTAGAGCCCCCCAGCCTGAGCCACTGCAGGCATGTGCCTGAATTTTTTCAGTCCAGAGGGGATGTCTGTTCAGTTACAAAACATTTTAGCCAAGTCAGGTTAGACTAACCTGCAAATATTGAATCAATTCAGGCTCAGGCTTTTTGAATGTCTGTCCCTAGCCTTATTAGTATAAGGGATCGGAAACCAGTTTATACCGATAACAGAACAGAAGTTTGGCATACATAGACTGGTTTAAAAATGGCAGAACCCAGTCTAAGATTTGTGATCTCCCCCAGTCCCTCATCAAAGAGCAAATGTGTGCTCTGTTTGCTAATGTTCTCAAATAAGCCACTTAGAGAAAACTGCATAATTTTGATTGTTTGCACCTTAGGCTTTTTGAATGTCTGTACTAGCCGTGGAGGCTGGTATGAAAAGCTGTTTGTGTTTTACGGTTAGGGGGCAGATTTTCCATGGGAAACTGAATATTTGTTTAGTTGTATCTCCCTTTGTTCCAAACATTATTTAAAATATCCTAATGCCTCAATTGTCTAAATGTTTTAAAAATAGGAGAAATAAAATAATATTAAATGATATCTTTAATGATTTGCGTAGAATATAGTAGCTTGTACTGTCAGAGAATGTTCACACAAGCTGGGTTCCTGAATCAGGAAGGTGTTTTCAATAGGGAATACTCTGATTTCTGCTTCTTTACAGCACCCTCTAGTGTTTAGATGGCTTCTACTTGTTTTTGAAAGGGTTGCTACCTTTGGTTGGTTAATATAAGTTGAGTAGGAAACACAGGGAACACAGCCATTTGAAAGCATTTTAACCAATTTAAATCAAATGGATTGGTATCTTACATCATTTGAAAGACCCATAGATCAATTTCACCCAGGTGTAATCTAGAGTAAGAAGGCACAGTGCTCTAGAATGAGTTGTCTGTCTTGCTGGTGATAAAACAACATTTTATATAATGCTTATTAAAGAATATGAAGCGCATAAATTCTTTTTTGAATTTTGGCTATTTTCTTGACTAAATTATCAGTCAATGTTTCTATAGCTTGTCCACATCTACCAGGGGGAAGTGGGCAGCGGAGTCCCCCAGGGCTCGGTCCATGGGCCTGCACTGTTCAATTTCTTCATTAGCGATTTGGACGATGGGGTGAAAAACAACCTGTTTAAATTCGCTGATGATACCAAAATTTGGGGTGAGGTGAGCACGCTAGTAGGGAGGGAAAGATTGCAGCAAGATCTGGATAGGTTACAGAAGTGGGCTAATATAAACAGTATTTCAATACTGACAAGTGCAGGGTGCTGCACTTAGGTAGTAGAAACCAGCAGCACACTTGTAGAATGGGAAACTCCCTTCCTGAGAGGACAAAGGCAGAAAGGGATCTTGGAGTCATTTATTGACTCCAAGATAAACATGGGCCGACAATGCGAGGTCATGGTTGGCAGGGCTAACCGGACCTTGTCATGCATCCACAGGTACATCTCAAGTAGAGCCAGGGAGCTGATCCTCCCCCTCTATGCGACACTGGTCAGGCCACAGCTGGAGTACTGCGTCCAGTTCTGTGTGCCCCATTTCAGGAGGGATGTGGACAACATTGAAAGGGTCCAGCGGAGGGCCACCCGCATGATCCGGGGACAACAGGGCAGACCCTACAATGAGAGACTGCGGGACCTGAACCTGTTCAGCCTTCACAAGTGAAAGCTGAGGGGGAACCTGGTGACCATCCATAAACTCACTAGGGCGGACCAGAAGGGTTTGGGGGAGACACTGTTTCCCCTAGCACCCCCTGGCATGACAAGGAACAATGGACACAAATGATTGGAGAGTAGGTTTGGATTAGACATCCACAAGAACTACTTCACAGTTAGGGTGGCTAGGAGCTGCAACCAACTTCCAAGGGAAGTGGTGCTGGCTCCTACCTTGGGGATCTTTAAGAAGAGGCTTGATGCCTACCTGGCTGGACTCATTTGAGTCTAGTTTTTTTCTCCCGCCCAGGCGGGGGGTTGGACTTGAAGATCTACAAAGTCCCTTCCGACCCTACTTCTATGATTCTATGATACTTTCAACAGGACAAAGCATCAGAGGAGAGGTCTTTAGCCCCATTTGCAGAAGCTTTATGCTTCTGTGGAAACAAGGAACAGTCAAGAAATGTCCTGATGGGTACTGAGGAATCTCTTGGACGCCAAAAGTGTGCTTAACCAACACCACCAGCACATGTGTACAGTAGGATGGAACAGGAATGAAGTGCAATCTGACTGATCTTAAATTTCCAGCTTCTATATGCTACAATATCCCTTATATCATTTCTCTTTCATTATATATATATATATATTATATATATATATATATAATACCATGTATAATATATAGCATACTATGTAAATCTCTCCCCACCCTTTAGTTGCAAAATATTTCTGGAATCTCCTATTTTTATAGAATCATGGAGAGAGAGGGCTGGAAGGGACCTCCAGAGGTCATCTAGTCCAACCATTACCCACATTTTAGCTTAAATTCTCTCCATTCCCCATAAAACAGGAGCATGGCATAGGCAAGTACAACTCTTATTTCCTTCAATCACAGTTTGGCTCATTAAACATGTCACATCTTGTTTGTCAAGGTCTTGGGCACATCCATAGGCATGAGCCTGTGTTGTAGCCATGCCAGGTATATACCTCTTCAATTTAAAGGAGTGGCGTTGACAAGTATACATTAAAATGCATACTTTTTTAGGCACATACTCCTGGGAGTAAACATCTGGGCTTCCTATACAGCATGTAAGGGAGCTAGGCATTGCTATATAACATGAATCAATGTTGTGTGGAGATACCCTGTGTTAGCAGAACTGGATCCTCAAAAGATATAGGAACTGCTCTGCCTATCTTTTGAATACCAATGGTGCACAGGTAGAAGATAGTTGGGTAGGTGATCAAAACAGAACTATGAGGACTACAAAAGAGAGGTGCATTTAGGATTAGAAAGCTGCTGAGCAAGGGATTTTGGAATCAATCTTGGGCTTCAATGCCTAAAGTCCACCCAAATTGCGTTTTAGGGACCTAAATTCTTTTATAGATCTGGAACTTAAGCCACTCATCCATTCAGCTGCTGCCTAATCCTAGAAATATCTCCCTTTTTTACTTTACATTTCTCCACTTCCATGGAATTGGCTTTGTTTGCATTCCTAGAACTGCCCTAGTCTGAGCAGTTCAGTGACAGTGAAGGCTAAAGCCCAGGTCTTCCTTTACTTATTTTCTTTATTTAAATCAGCTAACACACTTTACTCAGTAGGTGTTAGGTGTTTCCCCACATGTCTTCGTAATTGGGCTCTGAACAAAATGAGAGGCTGCTGCTTTCTTTTAAGACGAATGTGGATAACAAAATCCCGTCCGCATTATTAGTAGTTTTGTGGTTATCATGTGAGTGGGAAATGAAAGTTCAATATTCTCTGCACTCTGAGGATTTTCAAATTTGTATATCCCACCCCTGCATGCTTCAACTACCAGGCCAGAGGTTATCTTTGGCGGGTGAAGTCACTGTCCACTCCTCCTCTTGAAGCTGTGCCAAAGTGCTAGCAAGAAACCAAGAATTATGGGTCAGAATGTGGCCTATGAATCTCTATCCTGCTGTGTCTACTTGCCAGGTCATCCTGTTATGCCGAGACACCCCAGCTACTTGTCTAGATGTAGCTTAGATATCTGCATTCTGCCATGTAGACACAACAGGGCAGAGAACACTAGGTGTACATAATTTTGTAGCCTATTATTTAGGACATTTACCTAGGAGAAGTAAATCTTATGTTCTGGTTCATACCACCAACATGGTTTTTTGTTTTCTATTCAACAGTCTTTGGATAAAATAGAAGAACTGTCCAAAATGGAAAATTTGGAGGTTATTTTGGTAAACTAATAATACTTGAAATACTCTTTTTGGGTGATCCAAAATATTCAGCTTGGGGAAAAAAAAAGTTTTATCTTTGACTTCTTGTTAGTTAATTAAAAGTGGTAAAAACCATGATGTCCTCATTCTTGATCACCTGGGTGATAGTGATCATCGCTTGCTGGAATTCACAATCCAGCGCAGGGTGTCAAGGGCCTGCAGCAAGACGGTAGCCCTAGACTTCAGGAGGGCCAACTTCAACAAGTTGAAGAGACTAGTGGGGGAGGCGCTGGGGTCGTTGAAGGCAGGGGAACTCAGTGTCCAGGATGAGTGGTCGTTCCTTAAGGAAACGATACTCAGGGCCCAGGTGGAGTCCATCCCAACAAGAAGCAAGGGGGGCAAGAGTGCCCGGAAGCCCCCCTGGCTCACGAAGGGCATCCAGGAATGCCTGCTCGCCAAAAAGGTGGCGTATGCCCAGTGGAAGGGGGGTGCTATCTCCAAAGAGGAGTATACCTCCTCTGCTCGGGCCTGTAGGGGGGCTGTCAGGAAAGCTAAGGCAGACATACAGCTAGGACTACCGTCCAAGATCAAGGATAATAAAAAGTCCTTTTTCAAATACATAGGGAGGATGAAGAAGGCACTGGGTAACGTGGGGCTCCTGCAAGGTACGCTGGGCAATCTGGTGGTTGCGCCAGAGGAGAAAGCGGAACTCTCTTTAACCAATTCTTCATGTCCATTTTCTTGTGCAGGGAATGGGACTTCCCCACTGTGGTGCCAGATGGACTCGAGAGGAACGCCTCCAGACCTCAGGTTGGGGAGGACCGGGTTAGAGAGCATCTGGAGGGCCTGGACGTGTTCAAGTCAGCGGGTCCACATGCTCTCCACCCCAGGGTGTTGAGGGAGCTATCTGGGGTTATTGCAGGGCCCTTGGCACGGCTTTACAAGCTCTCGTGGTGCTTGGGCCAGGTGCCAGATGACTGGAAGATAGCTAATGTGGTCCCCATCTTCAAAAAAGGGAAAATGGAGGACCCGGGCAACTGTAGGCCCGTCAGTCTTACCTCAATCCTAGGGAAACTCTTTGAGAAGATCTTCAAGGAGCACATCTGGGATGGGCCGGCTTCAGGGATGATGCTCAAGGGCAACCAGCATGGTTTCATTAGGGACAGGTCTTCTCAGGCCAACCTGATTGCCTTTTATGATCAGGTCACAAAGGCAATGGATGCAGGTGTTGCCATGGACGTAGTCTTTTTAGACTTCAGCAAGGCCTTTGACACCGTCTCCCACCTCATCCTCATTAAAAAACTAGGCGACTGTGGCATTAAAGCCTCCACAGTCAGATAGATTGTAGATTGGCTCAAGGGTCGTACTCAGAGGGTGGTGGTGGATGGGTCATATTCAACATGGGGGGAAGTGGGCAGCGGAGTCCCCCAGGGCTCAGCCCTGGGGCTTGCGCTGTTCAATTTCTTCATCAGCGATTTGGATGATAGGGTGAAAAGTAACCTGTTTAAATTTGCTGATGATACCAAAATTTGGGGTGAGGTGAGCATGCTAGTAGGGAGGGAAAGACTGCAGCAAGATCTGGATAGGTTACAGGAGTGGGCTGACATAAACAAGACGCATTTCAATACTGACAAGTGCAGGGTGCTACACTTAGGCAGTAGAAACCAGCAGCACACTTATAGAATGGGAAACTCCCTTCTTGCGAGCACAGAGGCAGAAAGGGATCTTGGAGTCATTATTGACTCCAAGATGAACATGGGCCGACAATGCGAGGTCTCGGTTGGCAGGGCTAACCAGACTTTGTCGTGCATCCATAGGTGCATCTCAAGTACAGCCAGGGAGGTGATCCTCCCCCTCTATGTGACACTGGTCAGGCCACAGCTGGAGTGCTGCATCCAGTTCTGTGTGCCCCATTTCAGGAGGGATGTGGACAACATTGAAAGGGTCCAGCGGAGGGCCACCCGCATGATCCGGGGACAACAGGGCAGACCCTACATTGAGAGACTGCGGGACCTAAACCTGTTCAGCCTTCACAAGAGAAGGCTGAGGGGGGGACCTGGTGACTGTCTATAAACTCACTAGGGGGGACCAGAAGGGTTTAGGGGAGACGCTGTTTCCCCTAGTGCCCCCTGGCATGACAAGGAACAAAGGACCAAGTTATTAGAGAGTAGGTTTAGATTAGACATCCGCAAGAACTACTTCACAGTTAGGGCGGCTAGGAGCTGGAACCAACTTCCTAGGGAAGTGGTGCTGGCTCCTACCCTGGGGATCTTTAAGAAGAGGCTTGATGCCTACCTTTTCTTGATGCCTACCTTTCTGTGTCTTTTTGTCCTGCCCAGGCAGGGGGTCGGGCTTGAAGATCTACAAGGTCCCTTCTGACCCTACTTCTATGATTCTATGAAGCAAAGCATTCCATTTCAGAACAACCCATCACAATATCTTACTTACTCCCTAGATGTTGTAATTATGCAAAAGGCAAAATGAAGATTTTGCCATTTTCAGATTTTCCCCTCATTGGGGGGGGGGGGCAGAACACTCTGCCAGAATTGACTGTGATTTACAAACAGTTATGCCATCCTCAGAATTGCATTTTGTAATGAATATGCTATATTTTATCTGGCTCGACTCACATCTTCTGTAGATTCAAGCGAGGCTGAGACAAAGGGCCAGGGTGTCAGTAACATTCACACCTGAATTCCAAAGCTGCAGGTCATTCCCAATATCAAATTGATATAAATTACACCATTTTTACACAGCTGCTGAATAACAAATCTGTGCAAATTGCCTTTCTTTCCCATTCACAGCTATTTTCCTACCAGCTAATGCCTGACATATAACTTACATCATCATTCTCTGCTCAATTTGATCTATTGGTTACTATAATCATGCAGTGTATGCTGAATGCCCCAACTTGCATACTATAATGAGCAAGATACTCCCCATTAGTTTAACTTAACTAACTCTATGTAACAGTTTAGTTTGTTGCCAGTTCTTTAACTCTTTTACTAACTGTAAATTAAATAAGCCTTGCAGGGTGTATCTACATGAGACTTTTACTGCAGAGTGGACTAATTAGCTCCACAGTAAAGTCTCAACATCTACATGTACTGCCCTATTAGGCTTCAGGAAATTAATTAAAGCCACCACAGTTTAATACTTGTAAATACAAATACTATTCTATCAAGGAGTTCTTTAGTGCACAGCAGGGCACATGTAAACACTGATGGGGCTGACTGGGGCATGACGGTGCTTCAGTGTGGGGGCTGTCTGCTGGCTATCCCTGCACTAGAGTAGCCTTTTGCCACAGTCAGCTCCTCTGCAGCATGGTAAGCCAGGTCAGAACAGCCCCAGGGTGGCAGGCTGAACTTCTGGGTCCCCTGCCAACTGGGGCTGCTCCAATCCAGCTCAACCTGCTGCAGTCCCAGGTTCACGTTCAAATGCTCCAGCTGGGAGCAGTAAACTCTAGCACACTCTGTACCAGAGTGTATTTGCTCCATGCTAATAGTACATGTAAACACACCCACATGTAAATACACTCACATTGTTTTCTTAGTTTTTTGGCTGCATGCATCTTAGCAAGACCAGAAGAATGGTTATACTAACACAATTTCTGGGACCATATGTTTGTGTTAAACTTGTAGAGTGCCTTGTACATGGATTCTTCCTCCACAACTTGGGCACAATTGGACTTGAGATAATAAGTGATAATAATAGTAACTCAAGGTTAATGTAAGGAGCTCAATAGCAATGCAGTGGTGGGAGATAACCAGACTATGAAACCTTTGACCACAAAATGAATGCACAAATCATTCCTTTCTCCTGAAATAACTGCACCAAAAGACTGCTTGGAAGTCTGACATGTTTTGTCTATGATTCACACGAAAAAGCCAGATTCAGAAATCAGAGGAAACATTATTTTACAGTGATAAAAGTGAAATTAGAATATGTCCTCCTAGTTTCCCAGTGGGGTTGCTCTGGTTGTGTCAGACAGAAGTCCATATTTGAAAATATATAAGGGGAGTTAGGCGAAACCTAATATATACATGGACAAATGCTCACATAAATATACAGAAAATGTGTTTCTTTTTCTTCCCTTTTGCAAATTAAAATCAAATTTGCCTTTAAAATTATGATAAAGTTGTAACATCCCAGAGTGCATAGATTCTACTTTAGTCACAACCATATTGAGAATCTGTACATGTAGTTAGGTGCAGGGTTTTACAGTTTTAAAGATTTTAAAGCCCCCGAGATAGGTTAATAAGTATTAATATTGACATTTTTTCAGAGGAAACATGAAATGTTGAAGTGACTTGCTCAGACTGTACAGCAAGTGGAGTGAAGCCAGGATGAGAACTCAGCCAAACCCAGTTCTCAGTCCCATAGTTACACCGGTACCTGTCTCAGCAGAAGTGTGTTTTTTGCTGTGCTGGCATAAATTTGCCATACTCTTCAAGTATAATGTATCTTTCATTAATCCTCAGACATGTCACTGCTTCCTGAATAGACAGACTTCTGTCACTGGAATTCTTTTCTTTCAGGGAAACATTAAATCCCTCCTTCCTTATGCATCCCCAGAGAAACCTACATTTCCGTGTAAGAAATCTTGGTGCTACTTCTACCTTCCCCCAACACAAAGTGGATCTCAAGCTATGGAGCTGGACAGTCTCCAGGGCAACCAAGCAAAAGAAAGTCACACTACACAATCTTCACAGAAATGCACCCGTTTTTAATTAGTAGGGGTGAAAGTCCAAGTTGCCCACATTCAACAGCCCAATAGCTTCTATTTTTGAATAACAAATTAACCCTTAATAACTTAACCCTTAAGTACTATCAACCCACGAGAGAATCTTTGATACAGTAAGTAATAATAAGCACATTCTTGCTTTTTACTTCCTAAAAACATTACCCCAGTGACTCAATCACATACATTCCATTAAATTATTAAAGAAGTGCTGGATAATTATTTGCCTGATTCTTTTTTATATTATTGCAAGCCCTGAGCACTTAAAAAAGGGTGGTGGAGGGGGGAGTGTTTCACTTAAGAGACCTAACGGCTTTAATATGGTTTTTAGACTTGCATGACACGTGTCACTAAGGTTATGTGATAAACTCCTGCACAGTTTGCACCCAAGTCAGCATCCACTCATGAACCCTGGACCACAGCAGTTTGAGATGGGTGGAACAGCTCTGGCATGGCGGCAAGCTCAGAGATCATCCCCAGACTCTGGGTGGTGGAGGGGCTGGCTGGGGTACAAGTGTGTTGAAACTGCAAAGTTGTGTGGCTGAACCCCTGAGCCTGCAACCAGTGTGGGGCTGCTCTGCCCTGCTCAACCTGCTGTGGCCTCTGTCATCATCCACAGTGGTGTTTCTGCATAGTCCATGACTGTTCCCAAGTGCTGTCAACTGGGTGAGCATTGGTTTGTAAATCCAAAGGTTGGTGGTTTAATCCCTACCTCTGGCAGGGTTTATTTCTGAGGCTTACTTTCCCAAACAAACTTTTTCCTGATGCCCCTTGTGTCCTTTTTACCTTTCAACCTCAAGCCCTGTCTCCTATTCAAACTGAGAGAAAGAGAGATGCACTCACTGAGATGCAGTTACATTTACCCCCTTGAACACAGGGATTCGGGGACCAGAAGAGATCTAACGCAAAAAATTTCACAAACATTTCATAGGAATTACTTTAGAAGGAAGGTATGATTTTTTTACAGGGACTTTGTTCCAAAAAGAGAATAGACTCTGTAGAGTAGGTTATTTATACAGATATTGGTCATGACGTCAGAAGTCCAAAGAAGGACATAAGCACATAAATAAAGATGTAGGGAGAATTTAGGTCCTTAAATCAAAATTGCAATCCTGAAAATGCAGATCAACTGCTGCTTTCACCTGGGGGCACATCAACTTTGCAAGCAACCAACTTTTTGTTTCTGAAGCTCTCCAGGTGCCAAGAGTTGCAGTCTCCCCAAAGGTAAGCCGCTCAGTACCTATTCCATGTCTAAACCTGATCAGGATCTACATGCACCTAAGTGCACTGAGGGCTTTTTCTGCTAGAACACTTCAGAGAACACCTCATTTGTACCCAAAGCCCCAAACTCTGCATACAATTCCCTTTTAAAACAAGGAAAGAAACTGCTGCTCTCTTCTTTTGTAGGATAACCTAGTAGTTATAGAAATGAGTGACATCTGCTTTCTTTAAAAACTAAACAGGGTATCTGTTGGAACCTATCTCAGGAGAGAGCTGCAGATCTCGAATGAATGGAGGTGACTCCCTGCTTCAGGAGAGCCAAACCAGTGATCGGTGTTTCCTCTTGCCAGCTCTAGACAGATGTATGTGGAGCACAATGCATTTAGAGAGTTCCCTACTCTTCATGCTGACAGTTTTTGATCCTGTGCTAAGGTGCCCAGCTCCCTATGCACTGTATATGGAGCACGTGCACCTAAAGGTTCTGGGTTTCCCTCCAGGGACCAGGCTGATAAAAGGTAGGGGCTATATTACTTCTGGATGCTTAAGCCCTATATTAGATTGGCTTCTATGCTTATTTCCCCATTGGATATGTCCTTATCTCTCAGGGTGAGGAAAGGAAGAAAACATAAAAAACTAAATATTGTGAAGGTCTTAGGGGCTATGACAATTGTATCCATTTAACTACCTATGTTAGACTGATGATTGAATTGATGAAATTATAACCTCCGTAGAAATTTACACAAAACCAGGGATGACAGGAAATTTCAAGAAAAAAAGAGTTATTTTTCTCTATATTGGAAGAAGATATTTAATAGAGCTGTGCAAAATTTCACCAGCCATTTTGTTCCCACACTGTTTCACCTAATTTCGAGGTTGAAACAGCAAAATCGGAACAAAACAAAGGTGGTTGAAATAGCATCAAAACAAAACAAGGCTGGTTGAAACGTTTCAAAAGTTGAAATGTTTCAACCATAGGCTGGGGATGGGATGTCAGTCCAGCTGGGCCAACATCCCATCCCGAGCGTAAGATCCAGCAGGGGCCAGGAGGCAGCCCAGGTGGGCTGCTTTCCGGGGACCTACATTACATCGCATCGGGGGGCAGACTGATGTAGTGCAGGGCCCTGAGAAGCAGCTCAGCTGGACTACCTCCCTCCCCCAGACTGATCTAGTGTGGGGTCCCAGGAAGCAGCCCAGATGGGCTGCCTTCCACCCTTGGTGCAATGTAATGCAGGGCACTGCTGGCTTCTGCCCCCTAGACTGATCTAGTGTGGGGCCTCAGGAAGCAGCCCAGCTGGGCTGCCTCCTGCCCCCCCAGACTGATGTAGCACAGAGAAGTAGACCAGTTGGGCTGCCTCCTGCCCCTGGACTGATCTAGCACTGGGGATTGGAAGTCAGTTCAGCTGGTCTGACTTCCCATCCCCGGTGTAACTTGAAACAGGGTCAAAACAGCCTTTCTGTTTTGATGGAACAGAATGGAACAGCTGTTTTGACTTGAAATGAAAATTGAGATGAAGCACTGTTCCCTCGAACCATCAAAACTCAAGGTGAAACAGAACAGTGCCATTTTGCACAGCCCTAAGATTTGAATCCAGTGGCTAATCAACATTTTGGAAAAAGGACTGCTTTGTTAGTGAACACATTTTTAAGCCTTTTCCCATACAACCAAATGAGCCAGCTGGGCACCACCTCAATGGTTTGTACAATTCATTGCCAGGTCACCTATAGAAAGTAGCTGCTCACATGATGATGCCAAACCTTGGATAATTATACAGTGCTTTCCAGGGTGTCCCAAGGATTAATTAATTATTCTACCACATCTTGCATACAGCATTCTGAGATGTTGATGAAAAGTGAGCTTTATAAGTGCAAAGGATTTTTATTTCCTAAACATGACATTTCTCTCTAGTCATATGAGAACAATGCTGATAGATAGAAGCAGCTTCCAGCCAAATTGTGCCATTTAGGCACTGGCCCAAATCAGCATCTGTACAGAGTCTTAGAGGAAGATCGGTAAGGGACTATGCTTAAACAGCCTGCTGTGCATGGGACTGTGCCAGCTATAGCATGCTTGAGAATGGTGCAAACTGTTCCCATTATTTCTTTATTTAAACACAAATGGCAAATTACAGTACAGCTGAGAATACAAAGCAGAGGCTAGAGCTTTGTTTCTAGGCCCCCTGTGGCTGCAAAGCTCCTAGAAGGCTACTGTAAACAGCTCTCTGGGGACCTGGTATTGTAATGGAAGTTTTTTAAGAGATATAGGGCAAAAAATTATTTTACCTAAACTGCAGCTGTGATCAACTCTGAAGTATTTGAGTACTGTGTCGAAGTTATTCTGTTGTCCTTCTTGGCACATTAGTCTCTCCATTATGCTTCTTGGGATGGGGAGATACCATTCTAGTCAAATAATGGGGATATTAACCCTGGAGAGAGTAATTGGTTCACTTCTGCACTTTTGTGAAGTAACTCATTGTTGGTTGCAATTGTTGGCTGGTTGGTTCGTCACTTTGATCACTCACCAGAAGCAACAGAATTCTGCCCACAGAGGAGAAACATATGTCTCCTTCTCATAGTCCTGATGTAGAAAGAGCCTATTCAGGGAGTAAACTGACTGGCGGACAGTGGAAGTGACTTGGCTCACTCTAGCAACCCCAGCAGAGAGCCTTCGGATGTATTGCACTCAAGCATACTGTAAAGAAGCCTCAAAGCTGCTCCAGGTTACAGTGAAGAAATAAATCACTCCTGGTCAGCTTCAGCAGCAGGAAAAAAGAAAAGCAGTACACTGCCCACTCACAGTCTTCTCAGTGGCTTCAGGCACCGCAGAAGTGTAACTGAGGACCTGGCCATTTTTCTAACCCTCTGAACCAGCATTTTCCAATTCTGCCACAAGCATTTTCTTAATTCTTCCCATCTGATGCCTCTTAGCCTTTTGCTTTCTATTTTTGCATCCTTTTATCTTCCTCTGTCTGAAACTCTCTCTTCTTTCCGTGCACAATATATGAACAAGTGCTGCTTTTCTCAGTTTGCCTATTTGATTTAAATTTTACTCTTTTCCTTTCCTCTTCTGATTATAAACCTATCACAGCAGAAAATCTGTGAATAGACACATCAGTTGGACTGATGTGTAATGGTGCAGCAAAAGTGTGCAAGTAGTTTTCAAGTGGTAAATGACTCTCTGTGAAGATTTTATTATAAACCAGCACTGCCATTATCACTTACTTCTTTAGGCTTTCAGTTTTCTTTTCTTTAATCACACCTAGAATTCACCTACATTGAGGGAAGAAGTTTTGCTATTTCTTGAAAGAAGGCTTTTTTCATTTATGGGATCATCTTACATATCCATGAGCTTGTGAAACCTCAGTAAGGCCAGTAGAGAGTTGGACCTGTGTTAGGTTTGCTGTACTTGAGCAATCATCCATGATTTTAGCTAGTGCAATCTGCCCTGGTGTTTGAACTGGCAAATCTACTCTGTACAATCTCAATTTCACTAGATTAATTAGCTGACATTTCATACCTAATGGTTTGGGGCATTAAAAATCCCAGACTTTTGGGGGTTTTTTATGGTCAGAATGAAATAAAGATAGTTAGCTGTGCTAGTCAGAAATCAGGTAGAAGGCAGGGTAGACATGCATCTTATAGGTTAACTACATCAGATATGTATAAGCTTTTGGGAGCCTGAGTTCACTTCATCAGATTCTGTGAAAGGACTTGCACAGAGCAGGCTATGAAATGGAGAGATTGATTTGAATACAAAAGGCAGGGAAGGGAGGAAGAGAAAGTAGATGGGGGAGGAAGAACAGTGGTGGGAGAGGCAAACAAGTAATAAACCTATAGGGATAAAGGGGTTGCAAAACCTAATCCAGCTAATGAGGTAAGAATCCATAGCACTCTTTAGTCCATACTGAACATAATCCAGTCTGTGGATAATTTCTAGTCCAGTTTCATCAAAGCTGGTTTTTAAAGTTTTGTTACCTAAGAATAGCTGCTTGGACGTTAGTAATTGACTGTCCAGAGAGGTTAAAGTGTTTTGCCATATGCTTATGTACCTTTCTGTAGCTGATGTGTCATTCATTCTTATACATAGGGATTGCCTTTTCCATCAGGGCTTAGACTGAAGAGGGGTACTGTAAGCAGTTATTTGGCATACCTGGCACTGGTAGAAGTGCAGGTGAATGAACTTTGGATGTTATAATCCATTTTATTTGGCCCAGTGGTGAGCTGGCATGTAGTTATAAAATCATAGAATCATAGAAAATTAGAGTTCAAAGAGACCTCAGGTGATCATTTAGTCCAGCGTTTCTCGACCCATGGGTCATGACCCAAACATGAGTTGCAAGAATATATAAAAGGGTTGTGAACTAACTTTAAAAATGTATTGTGCTTTAAAGGAGAAAAATGTGGGCCATTGTGGCTTTTACCTTGCAGGCTGTCAGAGTTCCAGCCTGCAAGGGGCTGCTTGTGGACCCCATTTCCCTATACCCCACACACCTACCCTGTACCCCACACCTTATGGGGCTGAAGCCAGGAGCAGGGGGAAGTGGGTTGGGAGTGAGAGGCACTGGGTTGGGACTCGCCATTAATGTTTACAAATGGGTCCTTATACAGAAAAGGTCAAGAGTCACTTACCTACTCCAACCCCCTGCTCAAAGCACAACCAGCTGCAACTAGATCATTCCAGCCAGGGCTTTGTTGAGCTGGGCCTTAAAAACCTCCAAGGATGGAGATTCCACCACCTTTCTAGGTAACCTCTTCCAGTGCTTCACCACCCTCCTAGTTTGAAAGTTTTTCCTAATATCCAACCTAAATTTCCTTTGCTGCAAATTGAGACCATTGCTCCTTGTCCTGTCATCTGTTACCACTGAGAATAGTTTAGCTCCAATGTGGGCACAGATTGAGGGGGTCCATTGCAAGGTCTGGTGCCATGGTCAGAATAGGAGTTAGGTAAACTGTTGCTTGAGAGATGCCATTTGAGGTTGGGTGGCCTCAGCTGACTTGATATGATTGCCCTTTTCCAGGAAGGGTTGGACACCATTAATGTTCAAGATACGTGCTGTGATAACCAGAGGGATTATGTTGTCCTTGTCTTGGGGTTGGTAGTGTGGCTGGTCACAGGGGGATCTGAGTCTGGCTTTGTTGATTTGCGTAGTTATAGTTTTGGGGTTGTATGGTAATTGTAGGTATCTTTGCTTCAGATGATTAAAGTGTGTATCTCTGTTAGTGTAGATTCAGTTGAAACATAGGGCTTG
Source organism: Crocodylus siamensis (assembly GCF_052110815.1). Taxonomy (NCBI): domain Eukaryota; kingdom Metazoa; phylum Chordata; order Crocodylia; family Crocodylidae; genus Crocodylus; species Crocodylus siamensis. Next base: position 20,965,443 of record NC_143395.1, read on the forward strand.
ACTGTAGACAGTTGATCTGATGACATGCTTAGGATGAAAGTGGAGCTGTGACAGTTAGTGGGCTTTGATACAATGTGGTAGCAATGTGGCCATTGCAAATCTTTACTGTAGGAAATAAATTTGCTGGGTGGAGTTTAATAGAGGGGTGGAAGTTGTTTAAGTCCTGGGGAAATTTCAGTAGAAAATCCTTCCTGTGCAGTGAAAATCCTTCCATATGACGAAGATGTCATTGATGCACTTTAGATAAATCATGGGGATGAGAGAATTCAAGGTTAGCACATCAGGGAGCCATGCATGTGCCTACAGCAGTGCAATTCATTTGGTTCAGGGAGTATGCTAATTTGAAATAGTTGTGTGTGACAGAAGCAGTGTAGTAACTGGGGATAGAGTAGTATATGGCTCGTAATCTGTCCTCATGGGAGATGTTGGTGTACAGGGATGTGACATCCATGATAGCTAATATGGTGTTTTCTGGAAGCTTGTCAATGGATCCCCATTTATTTAAGAAATCCAGTGTCTTTTAAATAGCTGACAGCTCCAGGGGCACGTGGGAATAGAATAGACCACTGGTGTTCAACCTTTTTTTATTTGTGGATCCTTAAAACATTTGGAATGGAGGTACGGACACCTTTGAATTCTAAGTGTGGGTATTCGAATACTTTTGATAGAACATAGTCATCCTTCATGGCTCCCTTAGATGTAGTCTGAAGGTCCCCAGGGGTCCATGGACCACAGATTGAAAACCACTGCAATAGAGTCGATGTAGCCAGAAATCCCCTCTTTGATGTTGCCAGCGCTAGAGACAATGGGGTGCCCTAAAACACACCTAACTTTTGCATCTTGCTTTCTTTAAATCTTGTTCTATTCAGTATAGTAAGTTCAAGAAAGTTCAAGGTATTGCTTTTGTTAGTCCTTTCATATTCATTAGTGTTTCCATGCCCCCCACCCTGTCTGCTTTTCTCCTTCCTTTTTACATAGAGAAATGAGAGGTAGAAGACTACTTTGATTTCATTTTTTCACAATTCTCAACATGAATATATGCAGCTAATTTTCACATGAAACCATGACAGTTGTACATTTATAATCATTGCACGGTCAAATGTCCAGTTATGAGTGCTTCTTTTCAGCACTCCGTGCACCCAGTGCTTTTCAATTACTATAAATAGAGACAACTCTAACCCAAAGGGTTTGTGATCTAGTTGTAGATATGACTCAGAAACTAGAACACCAAACAAAACAATGAAAAAAGATATTGCAGCTAAGTAGATTGTAAAATAATGTATTGTCAGTATGTATGGTTGCTTTGGTATCACTATATATAGATTATTTTTAGTAGGTCATTTGAACCTAGAGTGCTGCTGCTTATCTTTCAAACACTTGGAAACCATTTTCTCTCATTAATATAACCTGTTCTAGCATAGTAATTTCATAGTTTCATAGTTTCTAGGGTCGGAAGGGACCTGAGCAGATCATCGAGTCTGACCCCCTGCCATCGCAGGAAAGAGTACTGGGGTCAAACGACCCCAGCAAAGTGTACATCTAGCCTCCTCTTAAAGACCCCCAGGGTAAGAGCCAGCACCACTTCTCTTGGAAGTTGGTTCCAGATCTTAGCCGCCCTGACTGTGAAGTAGCGCCTCCTGATACCTAGCCTAAATCTACCCTCTGCCAGCTTGTGACCGTTATTCCTGGTCACTCCTAGTAGTGCACGGGGGAACAGGGACTTCCCCAGTGCCTGCTGGTCCCCTCTGACTAGTTTGTAACAGGCAACTAGATCCCCCCTCAGCCTTCTCTTTGAAGGCTGAACAGGTTCAGGTCCCATAGCCTCTCCTTGTAGGGCCTGCCCTGCTGCCCCCAATCATGCGTGTGGCCCTCCTCTGGTACCTCTCCATGTTGTCCATATCCCTCCTGAAGTGCGGCACCCAGAACTCCAGCTGTGGCCTGACCAGTGCCGCACAGAGGGGGAGTATCACCTCCTTGGATCTGCTTGAGATGCATCTGTGGATGCATGCCAAGGTGTGGTTGGCCTTCCTGACTGCATCCCCACACTGCCGGCCCATGTTTATCTTGGCATCAATGATGACTCCAAGACCTTTTCTGCCTCTGCACTGACGAGAAGGGAGTTCCCCAACCTGTAGGTATGGTGCCGGTTGTTCCTCCCCAGGTGCATCACTTTGCATTTGTCGGTGTTGAACCACTTATGAGGTGATATTTTTTTTAATCTTGCTCCACTTCCTTGTGTTCATTCTCATTTCTCTTGCTATCCTTTATATGTTTTGTTAGTTGTTAACACCACATATTATTATGGAGCCTGTACTTTCCTTTTTAGACCTTATTTTTATGGCCTGTAATTTTTGCAGAATTTAGCCACATGGGCTAAAATTTCCTTGCTTTTGATGTCTACCTCTGGTTGCCTGTGGTGGGGAAAGGTTGGAGGAAGAGAATAAGGGGTCTGAGGGATGAGGAGGAAACTGACACTGGGTAATATGAGAAGACTGGTATTGCCTGGACTAAGAAAGTGGGGACATTGGCAGGCTGGACAGCAAAAGATGAACTGGGAATCAGAGAAAATGGGAGATTGGAACTGTCTGGGTAGGAAGACTCATGAAACAATAGATATGGCAAAGAAGAGGTGGCTTCATTTCAGTGGAAGATATGGTCTGTACAATGCTTTGAAATCCTTTAGAATAAATTAATTACATTCATATCAGCTCTATAGAACATGACCCCCAAGCATGGGAAAAATGGTATTTCCAAAGATCCAAAGCAAGCTTTTTCAAAAAGGAGAACTTTAATTTAGCCTTCAACATTAAAATACCATTAAAAGGTATTTTGTGAAAGGATTCATAGAAATTAAGTTTTATAACCAGAGACGTATGATATCAAAACCTAAGCCTTATTCTTCCTGCTCACTTGGGACATCTACATGTGTTATTAATGTGCTGTAAATTTACTGCATAGCAAAATACTGTGCAATAAGCTTTCCCTGGGAGTGTGTCTACATGTGCGCCCATTCGGAGCAAACTTGGGATATATGCCTGCCATGCTCTGCTCTCCTACAGAAGCTAAGGGGAGCTCCATTCTTCCCTGGGTGACAGCCCTCAACTGGCAGGGGGCTCCAGGGTCAGGCCTGGGCTCCAAAGGGCTGGGGAGCTGTCCTGCTTTTGGTGTATCTGCCTCTCGGCCCTGCACGCCTGCCCCCAGCATCTGTCTCCTGCCTAGTCTCTGCTCCAAGATCAGTCTGGGGACTGGGACACCATCCCCTGACCTGGACAGCTGTTTGCTGCTCAGCCCCCACTTCAATCAGCTGGAGCAGGTCTGGGCAGCAGGCAGCTACTTGGGGTAGGGGACAGTGTCCCAGACCCTGTTCTCATCTTGGAGCAGGAGATGGGTAGGAGAGAGCTGGCTGGGGATGGGGACAGTTACCCTGCCCACTGCTGCCTGCGCTGACCAGGAACAATTTGCTCCCAACTAGCTATCTACATGTGTGCTATTGCATAGTAAATTTACCGCCTGTCTTTACAGGTAGTAGCCAACCACACAGTAGACTAATTTACTTCACAGTAAATGCTGCACACATGTAGATGGTGATGCTTTACTGTGCAGTAGGTTAGTCTACTGTGCAGTAAAGCAAGTCTACTGTGCAGTAAAACAAGTTGTGTAACTTAGGGGACATCATGGCCAGAATCATCATCAGGGGCTTAAGGTCTAATCAGAAGTTCCCCATGGATCTATCCTGGGTTTTGTCATTGTTCAAAATTTTCATTAATGAACTGTAGAATGTATTCTTGGTCAATTTGCAGAAGACCCCAAATTGGGTGGGGTACCAGATGCTTTGAAAGATAGGAATAGGATATAAACTATCTTTAATAAACTAGGGGGAAAAAGTTCTGAAATAATCTGATGAAATTCAACAAGGACAAGTAGAGCAAAGCCAACTAAACACCTTTACAAACTTAGATTGTTACACACAGAGTCTGCACAGTTTATTCTGCATAAGAAACAGCTCCAACATATTCTTGAGAGAGGTGATTTTAAGAGTGACAAGAAAAGGATCAGCTGGCTCTTAGGAACACATCAGCAGAACCTGGTGGGAACAGCAGGAGCCTGGAAATTCCTATTCACACAGATGTATCCACCTAACTCTTGTGGAGTAAATGACAATTTGCTGTGAAAGCTTGTGTCACTTGGCATCTCAGAGATCTCTGCTGAATGTCAACTAACATAAGAAGGAAAGACAGAAGAATGCAAAAGAACAGATACAGAAATCTTGAATGTCCAAATCATATAGACTATGGAAAGGATCAACATAGTCACCACACTCTCCTAGTGCACTGAATGCAGTGTCTTTAATCTGTGATGTAGCATAGCAAAGTGCTACAGGCCTACTCTTTTCTTAAATGAACCTCACAGTATGAGACATCCAAATTACTAAGGCAGTAGAATCCTGTGGTCCTCTTAGATACTACATTTTTGCAACACAAAAGATCCCACGTCCCAGTTTTGCCAACACAGAAAAGCATTTCAACATAAAATGTTGGTTCAACGAATACAGCTGAATCTGTAGCTCCTACTACAAGTTCCATGTTTATTACAAGAATATTTTTAGATGATATATTATTAAGCCTGGAACTTAAAAATACTAAAATATTATGAATGATTGTTTCCATGGTCCATTTTTGCTTCAGATCTCTTCCAAGAGATGTTAGTCGTATCATAAGCTGTGATAATATCTCAGTACTGTTATTTTTTTATCAAGCATTTATATTTAAAAAACAAAACAAAACAAAAATGATTAAATTATTGCTTGATATAATCCTTTTGATTAGGATTTCTCCTCCCCACTGAGAAAAAAAGGATGTCTTGGTAAAAAATCCCCTCATAAAATGATTTTTTGCATACAGTAAGGAACTGGGAACGATTGAGGACAAATTACTGCATAATATTAAGTGAATATACACTGTTTCCTGGCACTCACCAGATATTCATTCTGGCAGTAAATCAGCTTTTCTGGCAGCACACTTCAGATTGCTATAGTTTATTTGTCTGGTGATCACTGAACTTAGAAGTGTGACGGGAACAACTGAAACTACACCGAGACTCAACATAACCTCTTTTACTTAAAGAGATGTTTTCTGAGCATCAGACATACATAGAATGCTAAGCTGAAGAATCCAGTTTCTTCCTTGATTTATAAATGTCTTACATTTCTGACAATGTTTTCCATTTTTATCAGTCTTGCTCAATTGTTGTCTTCTACGCTGACAGAATGAACAGGTGAACATCCTTGTTTCGGCCATGTACAATTGACATACGTCTATGCTAATACTGCTAAAACTGTCAGCAACTTTTGACATGACTGCCCATGCAGTGCCGCTTTGCATGGGTAACCCAGTGGGCTGAGCAGAATAGCTCTTACTTGGCTTGTTCATTTCACTCAGATATGAAGGACTTAAAAGTTTGTGATGGGCAATAGCTTTTCTCCCCATAGAGCACTCACCTGTGAATTCCACAAGTATTAGTCATTTCTTCCTGCTGTACTGAAAGTGTATGTTAAAAAGTTCAGACTAGACAAAAGACATGCAGAAAATAAGTTCTATACAGTGGATGTGAAGGAGTTGTAGGAACACCCAGACCATGGGAAAGAATATGTGAGTGATGAAATGATTCTGGCAAGAGGGAGGTGCTTTGAAGAATTAACCAAGCAACTTACTGTTACCTGAGGGTGTTTGCCGAAAGGAAAGCCCATAACTGATAACAAGTAAGAGCTGTTATGGAGCTTGGGCACGGAGCAAATTCCCAGCAATCGTAGAGCAGGGGCAGGGAACAAACTCCCAGAAATCATGGAGTGGTGTCTGGGAGCTCCCTCCTGCCAGGGCAGGGCGACATTGTCCCTATCTGGGCTCCGGTGGTGGATGTCTGTATTGAGTCCATGAGTTTCTGTATCTAGGAGGTCAATGAAGTGAAGTTCATAAGCCTGTTTGTGAAAGGTATTTTGTAAATTCAGACAAGCATTGAACCTCACTAACCTCATCACCAGAAGCCACATTGCTACAGCTCGAAACACATTGAATGGATCCAGGCCATGCCATGACAAGAAATGCAAAACCTGTCAACATATCTACAGTACCCCCACAAATTGCACACCAGAATCTATTACAGGCAAGAATACCCAACTACCTGTGGGGGTACATTTCTCACAAGATAACCACTCTGTCGCCAATCTCTCAGTCCTGATCCTCAAACAGAATTTACAAACCACTTTTCACAGATGGGCCTATGAACTTCACTCCAACGAGCCACCCCTGCACCATGTGGTTCATAGGCCCCATGATCTCTGTTGCTGTGAGGCATTCATGCATCACCCCGGCTTGAAGGAGAGCCCACTGATGGCCTGACTGGGAGCTATTGCCCTGGGAGGGAATGAGAGGCATGATTTCTACCCTGGCTACTCCAGATGTCCAAGGTGAAGTGCAAGGCCACCTGTGGACCTCCCTTGTGCAGCTCCTCCCTCAAGTACTCCCTGCATGTCACATACAGGGAGGGCACTGAAGGTGGGAGGGCACAGGGAGTGCTGCTGAAGGTGGTGCATGCAGGCACTTGGTAGGATGGGGCCACGAGTGCTATGGGCCACCTGAACCCTGGCTGCTCAACTAGGGAGAATGGCTGGCTATCCAGAGCAAGCATCTCCTCCATGCTCCGGGTATTTTCACTCGCCTTTGCAACACGCCCCCCCCCCTTCCTCTCCACCTTTGCCCCACTGTTCCAGGGTGGCCTGCCTTTGCTTTGGAGTGAGAGGGGGACTTCTTCTGGTCACTCTCCCACTGAGAGCTGAGGAGGAGCAAGGGCAAGGGGGTGGTGCCTGCGGAGATGCATCAGCATCCCCTTAGTGCTGTAGTGTTTCTCCTCCTTGCCCTGGCTGGCCTTACACTGGCAGTGCAGGCAGATAGCATATGTAGGATCATCTGCCACCTCAAAATGATCCCACACTACCCCCTCACTTCTGGGGTGCAGGTACAGATCCTCCCTGATTTTTCTCCTCAGCAGGCAGAGGCATAACAACAGGAGGAGTTGACTCAGCTGAGCCACTTGCCTCCACAACCTCAACATCAACTTCCTCCACACTGCCTTCTTGGAAAAAGACTTCACTCTAGGGGAACTTTGAGGGGTGTGAAGCACAAACCCAGATTCTTCCTCGGCCCCCAGAATTTCTTTTTCTAGGGCACTCAGGTCCCTCACTTCCAAATCCAGCTTCTCCTCTGGCACTGGAAGGCTTAAGCTGGGAACTAAAAGGGGGGTGGAGACTGTCAATGACCTGTTGATGCTGCTTGTTATGCTGGTGGTGCTGGGGGTTATTATTATGGCTGGTGTTATTGGAGGGGGTGCAGGTGCAGGCACTGGTCCCATCTCCTTGCTGCCACTAGCACCAGAAGAAGCCTTATGCCTGCTAGTGCTAGGAAAGAGGGTGCATCTAAGTTTGGGGGGGAGGAGGGAAGAAACTTACAGCTCTCCCTCTGCCCCCTCTCCTTCCCTAGCCAGAACACCTGGCATCTGCCTTTCCAGCATGCTTCATATTTTGTGTGGTGGAAAAAAATGTGTCTGTGTGAGTGTATCTGTGTTTTATACAATTAAATGTATGTGTATTGAGGGCTTTCCAGGCAAAGCACTGCTTTCTTTTTGTTTGGGGGGCAAAAAAATAAGAACGGGATTTTTGGGGAAGGGTAGGCAAGGGTAAATAAATAGGAAAGGATTGGTAAATGGCTACAACTTGGTAGTAAGGCACTACCAAGCTGCAAGCTTACAGAATGATGCTGCAGTGCTCTCAGTCTCTGCTGCTCATGCTGAGACAGACACAGCTGCAAAATGGCAGAGACTCAGTTCACAAATAACCTTTTATGCTACTTTTCTGGCCCTGCCTCCCACTGAGCACTGGGATCGGAAGGGATCTCAGGGACAGATAGTTGTCACTGGCCAGCCACAGATGTCAATATCAGAGCAGTCCTTCCCCCCTCCCCCCCTGCCTCCTCCTCCCTCTTTCCCTGCCAACCCACCTCTGAAACAGCTCCAAAGCATCCGAAACATCCTAAAAGCTTGGGAAACATCTGAATTGCTCTGGAAAATTTCCAAAATATTTTGGATGGCCTGTTTCATTTTGGAGCTGTTTCAGAGCCCTGTGTTTCGTTTTGGATTCAGTGTTCTGACCACCAAAATGTCCAAATCCGAAATGAAATGAAACGGCCACTGAAATTTTGCACAGTCCTATTCGTCACACACTAACAGTGTGATATGAGAAAGGAACTGAAACTAAATGTAGATTTTTGAGTCAAAATTTGCATCATGTTATTTTGGGTATGGCTAGGCTACATGAACAAATTGTTGCAGGTAAGCTGAGTGCAAATTTACAGACTACTGAGTACTCAATGGCTGTGTGTACATGAGATGCTGACTGTGCACAAGTACTAAATGACCATGCAGTAACCATAGTTACTATGCAGTAGCGTTGCCAAACGCCATTTAAGTGTCGCTGACTGTGCAGTAGCTTGTTACTATTGCGCAGTAGTGTCACGTCATGCTTTGTGCCATGCAACGCTACTGCACAGTCAGCATCTCATGTAGACGTGGCCTGTGATAACTATCTCTGTGCATATGCTTACCAGGGGAAGAAAGATGTCCTTAGAGAACCCAGGTTTAGGTCCTTGTGCTGCCATTGATGTCCTGCATAACTGAATAAATTGCTTAGTCTTAGTCCATAGAGGAAAGATGCTTATTATAGGTTAAACAATAATCTGCAATTCCTTTGACACACCCATTATACTGATATGATGAACGTGAAATAAATGTTGTATCCCACTGTAAGTTTGAGCTGGTTTCTTCTACAATGAAAGTGGAATAAGATACCTTGGATTTAACACAGGGCAAGAAAAAGCATACAGGAAGATACTGTTGAATAGCTAATGCATTGTAAAATAATACCTGAGTTTACCTCATTATAATTTGTCTATTTAGCCATAAATATAATTCAGTGGTGCCCTACATTTTGGCTCCATGGGCAGGATGAATGGTGCAGGGCTGGTTTGCAGGCTGGATCAAGCTCCAGGCTCCAAGACTGGGTCCTGCACTGCCTCACCAGGATAGAGCTCTGCAACACCTCTTGCTTTTACTCTAAATCAGGCAAAATGGGAATCTGAAAATTGGTCTCTTACCTCCCATGCCTGCCAGTGGTAGAAAGTCTCACCCTCTGCTCTCTCTCTTCCATAAAGCTCAGTCTGGTAGAGGTGCTCTTGCCACACATACCAGATTAGGTCCCACAGGTGAGATGGGTTGTTTTGCTTAGTAAGAGAATTGCATTGGGGCTTAAATACAGTTTTAGTTTTGTGAGTACACACCAATGGAAATTTACAGGCCTACTCATGTTAGTGGCAGAAATTTAAACTGCCCTATGCAGTTTATGGACCTGAAGGATTAGGCAGCAGATGAGCAGCTGTTTTGAGAATCCCAATGTAGAATTATTCTTACATGCCTAACATGCACTTAGCCCAAGTTGTCTAAAACTTGCAAAAATCGGTGTATTAAAAATTAGAGAACAGATTTTAAAATATGAGCCATTGAGTCTGTTTGAATAGCTTTTATTTGGAGCTGTGGTTGGAAATAATTGTTTTTGCCTTGTTAGTTAGTTCAGTTTCTTTTTATGGTGATTATGTCAAGGGAACTAATCTGTCTGTGTACAGGTAGGCTACATAGATGGTACGGTTCATACTGCCCTCAATTTGAAATGAGTAGTAATGTATCTGTTACAATTCTTCTGTGATCTTGGATCTGGGATTTACTGTACTGCAGCCTACCAATAATGATATGTAGTGATAATATTGCTAATATAGATTACTGCCCACAAGGAACAATAGGAGATAACTATTTCATTTTATTTAGGCTTCTAGGATGAATTCAAATTGTATACAAGGCAGATACCTCCTGGTTTAATTCTTAAGCAGAATATTAGCTCCTGAAAGTCAAGCCAAAGTACTTAAATGTGATAAATTTGATAACATTATAAATATCTTTCTAGTGTATTCATTGCCCCTGCTGTTCAAAACACTACTACTTTCAGACAAACACAAAAAACAATGTTTCATGCATTATTCCTGAGGCATGTTCCTTCATTATCTTTCACTACTATACTTGCATAGCATGTACAAGCAAGGAAGATTAGAAAAGGTAAGATAAAGGGGAGTTAAAATAGCCAAAATGAATATGTCAGGACTCTTTATCTACAATGTCTGATGGTGTTTTCACTGCCTATTGCTTTTTTTTTTGTATTCTATGCAAACTTGCTTTAACAACAAAAATTGGGAAGGCATTGTGTTTTAAAATAAAGACGCAATATATGTTGTACAGTAAATACCCAGTGGTACAGAATATTGCAGAGCCAGTTATAGTGAATGTAGTGTCTGTCCAGCCATCTGGTAATTGTATAATACAGCAAAAATTATAGAGACATTTCTCCTGAGGCAATCTCCTGTCCTGAAAGTCCACCATTGTATAGTTTTGAAGGAATTAAGTACAATTAAGTATTAGCAAAGTGCATCCATTCAGCAACTCCTTCAATAACACAAAGGCACATTTGTCAATGTGTCTTAACAAAAACCAGTTTAATGTAATTGGGGACTGCTGTCACAGGGCTGAGTTAGGATTGTATGTGTACCCTTACTGTAATTTTTTTCCCCTTAACTTGTTTTATATTCTTTGAAATTTAATTATGAAGGCATGGACAGAAGTAGTGTTTGCAGTGTTTCAGATATCTTAAAAGTACTATAAAAAGTTATTAATGATCCATTGGATTGAGGAACTCCAAAGCATATGCTATTAGAAATAATTCTGGATGAAACAAGAACACTTCTGAAGAGCTACAACATTATGTTTGTTTTCCTTCCCAGACCATGGGAGCGACTTAGTTGCACCACCAGAGTCCCAGAGTGCTCTTCACAGCTTCCTAACTTGAGGTGTATCCTGTGTGATTTACTCCTAACTCCATTGTCCTGTGGTCACAGGCCTTGCTCCTCACATGACCATACCTTTTTAAAGTTAGCTGCAAAGTCATGTTCCACCAACTGGAGCACTTATTAGAGGTGTGCATAGGTCATGGACCTTCTCATCATGTGGGGTGAGGAGAGCACCCAGCGGTCCTTCATCAGGAGCTCATGGAACCATTTGGTGTAGCAGGCTTGTGGCAGAGATGGCACTTCATGGCCACAACTCAGCCAAGGAGAAAGTCCTGAAAATATGATTAAAAAAGTGTCTGTGATGTCAACTGGGTTTGAGGTGCCCAGTTAGCACAGCACTTTGTTTTAAGAGCACAAGCACACTGTGTCTAAATGCTTAAAATAAATAATTAAAATTCTTTGGGATTAAGAACAAATTAATGAGTTGTCCTTTATACTGGTTGGGCTTTACATAGTGGTGAACTCCTCATTCCCCACAACTCACTGAAAATAATTTACCTCTGTTTCTGTCATGAGAATGCCCTGATAGTTGTGGAGCCCAAGAGGTTCAGTCTCTTGGGCCTGGCAGTGGCTGTCAAGAGGTATCTGTGACTATCCCCAGGCTGCAGATGTCATGAGGACACAGACTGAAATGATCATCTAGGACAGGTACTACTTGCTGACATCTAGGTGTACCATCAATACCCCCTCTGTATCTTGATGCACTCCATGTTCATTTGGCAGCTGCTAAGCTAGCAGTTGAAGAGCTTCTTCCTGTCATCCAAGCAGTTGGTATAATGCTTCAAGAGCTGTGGGTAGTCTGGGTCCTCCAGCAGAGACTTATAGACAATAGTCTCTACCTTCTAGATCATTTCTGTGAGCAGTAATAATGCTCCCTGTGTGACTGGGGGCACTAGGCTAGAGTTGAAGATACTGATATTATGGACCTTATCTGACCACCTGGTAGTCACAAGGGTGAACCATTTTGTCCTGTAGCAGGATGAAATACAACCCTTGCAGTTGATATACTCTAAACCAGGGTGCACTGGGAACAAAATGGGAATCTGGGTGCCACTGATGGTTTTGATGTGTTTGGAAAACCCATTCAAGCAAATCTGTGCATGACCATCTTCAAGTTGGACAGTTAGATGACTCAAGGCATCAGCGTGTTCTGGATGGCTGATTCAGATGCACATTTAGGTACACCAAAGTGGTTGGTAATGAAACAGAGATTAGCAGGGGGTTCCCAGATGTCAATTGACACTCTTTTGTTCCCATGATAATTGCTGACATCTGGGGAAACTTGGCCAGCTCTCAAGGATTATGGTCTAGCTTTTCCTGAAGTTTTTCTGCTATGACTTTTTGTCCCAGGTCCTCAGAACTATCCACTCTTATAAGTCAATACATTTATTGGGCCTAGAAGTGGTAGAAAATAGTCTTCAGGTGACCCTATAGAGGACTCGGTGGATTCCCTTATTTTCTCCTCTTCTGTCATATAGCTCTTGGATGCACACAGCACGTGAACAAATCAAAGAGGCTCCTTTCAAGTACCAGGGTACAACAGAGAAGTTTGTAGTATGAGAAAGAGAGAGAGAGAGACTGAGAGACTGAACAATGAAGAAATGAAAGGTATCTGTTCCTGGAAATGCAAGACACATGAAACTGAGCAATCCAGAAATGGCAAGAAGCACTAGGCAAAAGCCAGGGCAGAATGTGGGGACAGTTGAATGTTTTTTCCACTTGTCTGTTTTGCAAGTCTCCAAGGGATTGTGCCTGAGAGACAGGATTGCCAAACCAATACTTTTTTTTTACTGATAATCTGCAAACTTTTTACTGATTACATTATGCAAAACATACATCAGTAAAAAAAATGGTTAAGGCAACTCATCTACCAGATCCAACCCTGCTGCTAGGCCCCAGTTGGAACGCCCCAGTTGAAATTTAGTTTAACACTAAGCATGGTTAAAAAAAATGTTTAGTTTTCAGTAAAAAGTGTGCAGTAAATAAAATGTATGACATTGGCAAACCTGTTTGACTCTAGCAGTAGTACATGGCTAGAGTGGGAGGGGTCTACAAAGCCCTGAGAGAAGGTTTCCTGCAGGGTGCTGTGCTCCCACTTGAATACCATGTAGCACTGCTTTGCTCTGTCTCTCTTTCAATCAAGCTCTGGCTGCCCAGCTTCTTTTCTAGAGGGATTTTCAAGCAATCAGACTGGCAGCTTTGTGTTTTTATGGATGTCTTAAATTTATTTATAAACTTTATGAACAGCCATTTTCAGTCTGATTTTTTACTGACTGTAAATTTTATGGGCAGCTGGTAACTTTGCTGGGAGGCACACTGGACTACCTGCTCACCAGTAACTTTACTATGCAGCAGTATTGGCTCTATGAAGCAGTTTAGCTGGTGCTGAAGCTCTCCAAATGTAAAGGTCTCCTGGAGCTTCTGGAGCTTCCTGGACTTATAAAAAGTGAGCCTATGATCCCAGGGTAACTGTAACAGACCTAAAAATCTCTGAGGCCAAATTTTCAGACAGGTCTACATAATTATCTATCCTGAAAAGTTTTGAATGTGACTGGCTTGTGTACATAAACTTGTGATACATGCACACATTTGTGTTTGCCCGTGTGTCAGCATAATTTACATACAGTAAGTGTATTGATACCATCAGGCAATCAGGACTCATAGTAGAGATGATATCTTTTATTAGACCAACAATTTTTTTGCAAAAAAAATGTTTTTAATTAATCTTTGCAAAAATTTTTTTGGTCTAATAAAAGATATCATCTCTAAAATCAGTCCTGATTGTGTTTTCCTTTAGACCAATACGGCTACAACCTGGATACTTGATACCATTAAACATTTTAGTTGTATACTTGGAGGTCTGCTGAAATTTGTATAAATATTTTCTTCTAAACTTATTATATAAGAAGTAGAAAATTCCCAAGAAGCCTTTTCCCATTTTTTCAAAGAAAAAAATCTTAAATGAAAAAGTGGTAATTATCCTAAGTTTCTGATAATGGTCTACACACTATTTAACATTGTTGAAAAAGTAGTGTGTTATTTCAGCATTAAGTCTCCTCTCTGATTGACTAGAAAAGATTGGCCAAATGTCTCAACATCACAATGACATTCGACCAGTTTTGCAGATTTCAAACCAAATTTTGGAGAGGTGTCAATTTACAGAAGCAGGGAATTTGGCCCTATTTTTGCATACAGCCACCACAGGCGTGTTGAAATTTGCATTGAACATGAAGTAGATTTTGATCAAAACATAACCACACATTTAAATAACAAGGGACTCTACACAAAGCTACTAAGTTTACAAAAGCAATTGACGGTGGTTTCATAGGGACTTGACAGGTTAAAAGCTGATGGCACTACTGTTGCTGTTTCAGTGGAACTCTTGCTTCATCTAATTAACAAAAAAGAGCTGGAACAATGAAAATCCAAAAAAATACAAGGCAGATATTCAGCAAAGCTATAGAAACATTCCATTATTTAGGCAACATCACTGCGCCCACACACAAAGGTCATAGACAGAACCCAGAATAAAAATGAACAGATGAAACATGGCTCATGGAACATAACTCAGGGTTCCTTTTCTTCAAGCATTTAAGATTTACATTTCTGCTGTCAAGTTTATGTCTGCAAGGGAGCATGAGTCATAACTTCTTGCATCAAAATAGAAAAAAAAATTGCAAGAATAAAAGCCTAGAAAAAAAGATAGATGAATTCAGAATGTTTTCCTTCTTTAAAAAAAAATGCTCCTCTTCACCCAGCTAAAACTCAGGTGTGGCTTAGCTGGAATGCTCCTATAAGCATTTAAAAAAGGCTGGGTCCTGCAAAGTGAAAAAGTAAAATGTTTTTGGTATCTAAACACATATACAAAAGAATATTAAGGATAATTAGTCAAAAAGGACTATTTGTGCATGCTTTTGTTTTGCCCTTTGTGACATATGTACCATTTCATGTTTTATGAAGTAACACAGGTTCCTGTTTTATTTAATGAAAAGAAATCTTCATTTTTCATTTGTTGACTTTGGTCATGGCAGTGTTTTTTTTTCTTCCACAACAATAAAAATACAACCATTGGGCATTGTCAGGGTAAGGAAAATCACAATCGTTGTTAGGCATACCTACCATTTTCTATGTTCAAAGACCTTCTGAGGTCAGATGAGCTATGAAACCCTACCTGTCTGCCCATCTGCCTCACTGTATTACTTATGAGTTGGAGTTTGTAACAGATTGGACATGGGTTGAAGAATTTTCAGTAAAAGTTGAGAAAGCTGAGAATGTCAGTAAAGAAAGGTGGACCTCTCACCCTGTCATCTTGAACATGCCTCTCTCAGTACGCATCCCAGATGTCAGACATATAGGAAACAAGTGGGGCTCCCGGGGCCGGTGTAGTTGTTGGCCTGCTAACTTATCTAGAGCTGCCTGCCTGCCTCATCTGCCACACCTTTGATGAAACCAATTGGAAGTTGCTCTGTATCAGGCCCCTTCATATGACCTGGACCCCACCTCAGGCTCCACACATTGGGCCTTAGCCCTTTGCTTTTTTGTCAGGGTGTGCTCCTTTAGCCTGTCCCCTCCATGGGGTAACCCACAAGGGGGCTAAGGCTTTCTTGCACCCCATACTCACCCTTCACTGGGCAGACCCAGGTGCAGCATTTCCTGAGGACTGCCTCACCACTCACAGCCCCAGCACATCTTTCAGCCACAGCAGCAGGTAGTTGTAGGTCATGCCCCAGGACCATGAGCCTCCAAAATGTTATGTGAGCAGCAGCTTCAGCCAAGTGATGTTCTTTCTCTGGCTGCTTGAAGCAAACTGCTGGCTCCCCTGCTCAGTGCCTGTCCTTATCACAAACAGCTGTGCCCCCTTCCCAATCAGGTGGCCTCCTGCTGGCCATGTGACTCCTAATTGGGAGTGCAATCACCTGCAGGCTGTTCTGCTGCCTGCCCACACCCTTCTGAGTGACAGGCACAAGCTGTGCCTTGTCACAATATACAGTGGAGTGGCATCATACATGCATTTAACTTATGCAAATTCATCATACGCGTGTGCCCCGGAGTGCCAGTTGTTTGGATTCAGCCTGCAGGTGTCTCCCACAGCACTGTGCGTGGGGCCAGCTGCTGGGAAGCTGTGCAAGCTGGCCGGGTGGGAGTTTGGTGCAGGCTGCCCTGGGTGCTGCAGGAGGCTGCCTTGGGGGAGGGAGCGGACTGTACCACTGGGCAAGCCCACCGGCTCCCCTCCACCCCCAGCCAGCTCCCAGGACCTAGCATGTATGCAGCCTGCAGCTGCCCCCCGCAGTGCTGTGCATGGGGCCAAGCAGCTACCGTGGGAGCAGCCCTGCTGGGAAGCTGTGCACGCTGGCCAGGTGGGAGTTTGGTGCAGGCCAGCTGATTTTCAAGGGTAATTTTGACTATACGCAATTTTCACCTTACACGCTGAGTCTAGAACCTAACCCCCGTGTAAGATGCGACCATACTGTATCATTAAATCATACCACATCTCTTTATTGTATTCCAGCATGCATACGTTAAGTAATAGCAGTGATGTTTTTTTCTCTGCATAAAAGCAGGTTTTACTTGAAGAGAATATTGAGTAAACCACTTTCTTGTTCTTCAGATCTCTTTCTTGCCACGATGCCTTAGGCTGCTGATGTACTAAGACCGTTGTATATCTCAGTGACCAGTCTTGTCTCAGTATTTCCTTGTACTTTTCCATCTCTCTACAACCATCTACTTCCTCTTGTCTTGGACTGTACGCTCTTTGAGGTAGAACCATTTCCTTATTCTGCGGTAAAGGGACTGTGGTCTGTGATTGCGGTTCCTAGACATTATCACTAGAAACATAATAATAACCTGTACATCCCAAACACAAAGAATTGGGCTCAGCCATATTAGTGAAAGAAGGACAGACTGTTTATCTTCATAGAGTCCCAGTGCTCCAGCTCTTCTCTCTGGAATCTGGACTGCTCAGCTCTTCTCTAGGCTGCATAAGCCAAAAGGCACATACAACCCTAATAGGAACATGCCATTCTCAAGGTTTGTAAACTAAGTATATTGCTTAAAGTGGCAGAGTAAGAAAAACTGAAGACAAATAGAATGAAGCTAAGATTGTACACTTAGAATGAATGTCAGGAACATCTTTAGTGTAGAGAGCCTTTGGAAGACTGTTCCACAGACTGAGAGCAGGAATGAAAGCTCCATCAGTTGTGAAACTTAAAGTTAGACTGAGGCAAGTACTAGGCAACAGAGCACATAAAAATCAGAACAACTGCATAAGGTTGCATTAGCTGAACCACATCTGCAAATCTTTTTCAGGGTTAATGTTGAATTTATTGGATACCATTGGGGCAGATCTGGGCAAGGGTATTACTGCTCAACCCCAAGATTAAAACCAAGTGCCTGGCAGTGGCAGCAGCATTTCTAATCAGGCAGTGCTGAGGGAGTCAATTGACTTCATGACTCATTATTATTTACTTGGTCCCTTCTCAACACTTCATTCCACAGGTGTTAGCGACCCTCTCTTCTTTTTAATGGTCTTGATGTTCCACCATTCAAGCTATCCTTTGTTCTTCAAGTCTGCTGTCCTTTGGCTGCTTCTGATGATAAAACTCTTATTTCAGAGCTCTGCAGATTGAAGCAAACACAAATATAACTTCAATGGGATAAGTTAAAAACAATCTTAAACTGAATAATACAGCTCCAGGCCCCTAGCATATTAGTAAAGCTTCTAGTTTATTTTTAACTGGAGAAAAATGTGTTGTTTTATATGTAAGGATGTACCATACCAGCTGTACCCCACTTTTCAAAATCCTAGATCTGTCTAAGGATGCCATCACCTGTAATGGAGTAAGTCATACTGTCAGTAAGTCATACTGTCACCTTGACTGTAATTTCCTTATAGCTCAAAATACTGTACATTAACTTTCAAAATGAAATGAGACCCCAGTATTTAGCTTAGATTTCAGCTGAACATGGTGCAAACTAAAGCTTTGGAAATGAGAAAACGTCTTTGAATTTGATCTCACAGAGACACAAAAATCAGAATCACTGGTTGCCACTGGGGATACTTTAGCGTAAAGCGGCCCAGGTGAATCATTACACAAAAACAGAATAATTCCATCACATACCTCTGTTTCAAGTTGTAAAGATGCTAGTTTCAAAGTATCTCATAACAAGGGTTAGGAAATAGCATACATGCTGACCCCAGCAACATGCATCAGGACAATAATACATTAATTAATCTCCCATGATAAAATGTGAACAATTAACAGTGTGTGGTAACTACTGTATGCTATAAATGGTATCCTTGCTTTCTAATGCTGCTGGTTTGTGTGGCATAATTGCCAGTCTTAGTGTGTGTTTTCAGAGTTTATTTTCTGCTGTATTGCCAAAATGTCACTGTGGACAGATATGAAAAGGGGGGCTAGATTTACAACAGATATTAAGGATTAGCACTCAGCTTTAGAAGTTTCCCTTATTCTGCATTAGCAGCGATACATACAAGAGAGTTGCAATTATAATTTAAAAGAACATTTTAAGGTACACTGCTTTTTTATTTTCACTTACTTACAAAATGAAAATGTTAAGGGTCGCTAACTTGCCAGTTGGATCTTGCTGTAACACAGAGTGATTTGCAATGCAAATGTAATAGGCAGTCATAAGATAGGAAAACCTTTGTGTTAAAATGCAATGTGTGTGTCTAGTGTCCATATTATCATAGATATATGTGTGTGTGTATATGTATCTATCATATATATGTACACATATATAATATTAATTACAATACATGATATATATATTATGGATGCTTGAATGTTAGTGTGCATAGATAGGTTGATAGCTTTACAGAGTCAAGAGATTCAGACTGCCCGTGGATACTGAAAAAAGGAAATGGATCTTGTTGGATAGGATGACATGTACTATAATATCACTTTCTAATTGTAAATTCTATTGGTTTTATATTGTTTAAGCAAATAATTTTTCTATTAGTCCATTGCAATATAGCTTTAATTGTTGCTGCTCATCATGTTGATCAGTAACTAGTTCTCTGAAGGCTGGATATACTCAGTGCTGACACATACTCCAGTGCACCAAATTTACTTCTATTGCTGGACATAACGCCCTTGTCCTTTGCTGAACCAACAAAGGCAGCTGTTTTCAGTGGCTGGTGGGAACAATCCCCCAAAGTATGTGCTAGATTGAATCTCTCAGGGGCTTCCTAACTAAGCAGATGAAGTTAGAGTAGAGCTGTGCTGAGTAAGCACACTCTTGGCTGCCCTCTGTATGTAAGCTTCCCAACCAGCAATTCCAGTTCTTGAATGCAGACTTACTCAGCCAAATTTTAAACCCAGATTTAATGAGTTTTCTTTTTGTAACCATAATTTTGCAGGTGTAATTCTGCAGTTACAAGGATAATACTTGTGGTTATAATTTGGATCCTTCATGTTTCTAAAAGCCTGACTGCACTTAGATATTAAGTAATTAGGGCTTATCTATACGAGAAAGCTGCACAAATTTGTGCTAATGCATTAATTTACACTGATTTAGTTAAACCAGTAGAAATCCTTGTGTATTTTCAAGTATGCATAGCTTTCTGGTGTAGATGGATTTGTAACAGGTTTAAATGAAATTGAATTTAGGCACTCTTAAAACAAAAATAAGGCTTAAAACAGTGGTTTCACTGGCTTAATAAGATGGGTTTAAAGCTAAATTTAAGATAAAATCATGCAAGCTACCCAGGAAGAAACAGCTTTTCGGTATTAAAAACCCTTTTCCTGTGAATGTTTGATCCAGTAGTTCTCAACATTTTTAGATTCAAGGCACCCCTCAGAGAACGCCAGTTCTTAGCCTTCACTTGCTTTTTTGACTTCAGAAAAATAATGGAGCAATTCTTCTGCTGCCAAGAACTCAGAAAGACCGCAACAGGTCAGAGTGTTTTTGGCACTGGAATCCTATTTGAAGTCTCTGGGTTTATCTTATGAATCATGTGTAGGTGCTTTCATAGCTAACAGTACTAATATTGTGCAACATCCTTAAAAGTATCTTATGGTATCCAGGGGGATGTGGCACCCTGGTCAAGAATTGCTGATTTACGAATATGGTTAACTTTAAACGCATGACTTCTGTGTGACTACTCACCTGCCTCAAGTTAATCATGAGCTGAAGAGTTTGCATGCTAAGTGCCCACATTCTCTAAATTTTTCCAACAGTTTCAGGCACTAGAATGATATTCATTGCATGAAAATCCTGTCCATTTAGCCATTATAGAAATGTATATGTTACATGCTTGTTTGTTTTCCTTTCTTACATATGTATATATTGAATTTCCCCTTGTTACCAGTTTCTTTCTCTCTGTGAAATGTTTTTAATTTATATAAAAATGTAAATCAGAACCGTAGTAGGTGGGAAAGTGGGGCTGGGTGAGGGAAAGTGGAGAACCCCCACCCCCCACACACACACAATATTTCATCATTGTATCTCCAGAGACTTTAAAGCACCATTTATACTAAAAGAGGAGACATTTTAAGAGAGAATAATTTTTCATATAAATAGGCCCAAAGAAATGAGCATTTGCCCATTTTATTTAAGAAAAACATAGCATATCTTTGTTGCAAAGTAACTGCCTGTTTTAATAATTTATTACAACTCCATCTCTGTGCACAAAAAATAGTGATTGCTTTCTCCATCTCATAACGTAAGGCAAAAGTGTTTGAGAGAAAACATGAAAAGGCTATTGCTACATGCTGTCCCCTCCTTCAAGTTGTCTAGATAAGAGGTCTAAAAAAGAGGATGTAGTAAACTAGTAGGGGAGAGCTGGAGTCTCTAGGGAGGTTTTGGTCTAGCTATACAAGAATGTGTTGAGGAGATAGACGGACTGGACAAGACAGAGCGTGGTTATGAACATGCCACTCCCATGGCAAAAACTGATGTAGGTCTGAGTGTGAGGGGGAGTACATACATGTGTTTTGGCTATGCAAAAAATGGCTTCTTGGCAACTCATTTGTACAGTCTGGTAATATTGACAGATAGGACTTTGTAGACCTAGAAGCATGTGGAAGAATGAGCTTCTAAAGTAAACTGGGTAACCCTTAATGGCTCTATGCTGGGGAATGCATAGCTGGCAAACAATGGTATCTATAACGGTCCTTTTTTATGAAGAGATTAACACAGGCTTCTATTTTTATAGTCTAGATCAGTCACTATGCATTAAATAAGTACAAGTTTTAATTAGAAATGTATTGAGGATGTTTGCAGTGGCATCATTTCTGACAAATACTTCCATTTTTAGACTAGAAGGCAAACAGAGACAGTACTCCGACAGACGAGTCAACCTTGAAAGGCCACTTCTAAACATGCTTATTGGCAGACAGAGTTACTCAGTATCTTTATAAAGATTTCCTCCAATATTTATAGACAAGTGGAGAGTTCCTCCTCACTTGGATAAGAATTAGAAAAAAATCTTAAAGACATGAGGGCAATTGCATGTACAACAGAGTTTAGCAAATGGCCAAATATCTTCCAACAATGCCACATTCATTGCTATATCTAAGGTACATAGGGCAAAAAGATTTTTGTTTTACCTGAACGTGCCTTCAAGTAGAGCACATAACAGCATGAGATTTGATGTAACTTGCTCCAGGTGGAGAGTTTCTCTAAATGGTAGATTGTAATGGGAATAAAGCACCACAGAACTGAGTATTACCCCTGCCATATCACCACTGACACTTCCCCAGCCCTAGGTTGCCAGGAGAGCCCCAAAGCGAGTCACCATGGCAAGCCTGGTGGCCCAGCCAGCAGCAGCAGGTGATGGTGCTGGGGGGCATTCCACAGAAGGAACGATCAGGCCTCTTGGTGCTCTGGCTTCAGTGGCAGCAGGATGCTCCTGGCAGCTTGGGAGGCTCACACTAGGGTAGGGTAGTGGGGAAAGAGGGCTCCCTGCCTCCTGCCATCAGCTGTTGCTGGAGCTCTGAGGGGCCAATCCTTCTTTCCGTGGTACCCCCCCTGCCCATCTCCTGCCACCACCAGCTGGGCCGCTGGGGTCATATGGCAGCCACCACAAACCATCTTTCTTCCCAGTAGTAACTAAATATGTTTTAAAGCACTCCACCAGTAAAATGTAATACAGTTTGTCTACAAATACTCAGATGAATACATATCCCTTCCTATTTTCTAACATATGAACACATCATAAAATATAGAAATGCAGGTAAGTGTTAGAATAAATTCATTATTAATCAGTTATCTTTATTTTCTGCTCATTTTCACTATATTACTGAACGTCATGCGCTATAGACAAAAACTTAGGCATTCTCACAGTTAAATTAATTTTATTTCATAGGTGTTTTGTATATGATGCTTGTAACAGGTCAGCCTCCCCAGTGCCTTCTTTTGCCTGTTATGCGTGACCTATGAGGGGTGCCATTGAAGTCCCCTTAAGGTTTCTCATGTCCTGCTTTCAACTCACCTGCCACGTCTTGATGGAAATACTATACTGATGTTCTTGTAAGTGGGAGACTTTTGCATTTTGTATGTTGGGGTTCTCTGCCACCATGGGCCTTGATCCCTGTCTTTCTCTAGTTAGGCCTCCCTGTCTAAACTCACCAGATAGGGTTTGACTCCAAGGCTCTAGCTTCTTCGTCCTGGGGCTCGTGGCCCTCCTTTTTGCTCCCGATCTGGAGCCCAGCTTCTCTGACCCAGAGGCCCATCCACTGGCCCCACAGCTGGGGGCCACAAGTTCAAAGCTGGGCAGCAGCCTTCAATTTCCACTG
This sequence comes from Crocodylus siamensis, assembly GCF_052110815.1. NCBI lineage: Eukaryota > Metazoa > Chordata > Crocodylia > Crocodylidae > Crocodylus > Crocodylus siamensis. The sequence goes on from NC_143395.1 coordinate 20,988,196, forward strand.
TCCCAGTCCAAAAATACACACCTGTACCCTAGGTGCACCAGGCCATTTTGGCCTTTTATGACTGCACCCTCTGGTGCCAGGGCCGTACGTCCCAAATACTGCACCCTCTCTGGTGCCAGGGCCTGTGCACCCCAAATACTGCACCCTCTCTGGCACCAGGGTTCCCACGCTGTAGTGGGCCCCCCAATAAGGCCTCCTCCTTTTCCAATAGCTTCACCTAAACCACCGGTGGTTAATCAATCAAAAATTATAAACAGTATGTCCATGGGCTATAACCGCCACCAAAAATATATTTAAAGAAGGCAGCATGCCAGCTTACATTTTTCTCAGGGGGTTTGTGCTTCTTTTCCTCACCATCTGCTACAGTCCTTCTGGGGCTGCTGCCACTTCTCTGTGAGTCTTCAGTAGTTCCCCTCCTGTAGCAGCTAGACCATTCACCAAGCCTCTTTGTGGAGCTCTTACACACACTTCTTCCCCTGTGGCTGCTGGTCCCTACTGCCACCAAGCTCAGGGTTTTTATGGTTCTGGCCTGCCCCCTTCCGGTCACCTGCCTAGCTGGCCAGGCTCAGCTTTTAACCTCCACCTTATCAGCACTCTGTGCCATGAAAGTTCCGGTCTTAAAGGGGCTGACCTGCCTTCTGGTAACAGGGCTAGGGTTCCCTGTTACAATGCTATTTGTTTCATAATTGTAGGGTCATGAGGATCTTTGGATGGGTATGCAAGAGCCAGGTTTGTGGTGCATGGGGCTGTGCATGAGCACAAGAGTTTTCCTAGGCTTTGTGTCAGGTCTACCTGTACATCATGGAGTGTTTCATAGATTTCATAGACATTTGGGCTGGAAGGGACCCTGGAGAATCAGCGAGTCCAGACTGCTGCCCCAGGGGCAGGAAGTCAGCAGGAATCATAGGATCCCAACAAGATAAGCATCCAAATGTGTCTTGAAGGCATTCAAAGTGGGTGCTGGAACTGCCTCCAGTGGCAGTCTATTCCAAACCTTGGGGGCTCGGACAGTGAAGAAGTTTTTTCTTATGTCCAGCCTGAATCGGTCGTGGTGGAGTTTGTGACTGTTCAATCTTGTCATCCCTTGGGGTGCTCTGGTGAACAGATGTTCCCCCAGATCCTGATGAGCACCCCTGATAAACTTAGAGGGGGCCACCAGATCACCCCTGAGCCGATGCAGTACTCCAGCTGCGGTCTCACTAAGGCTGAGTACAACGGGAGAATGCTTGAGAAGCATCTATGGATGCAAGCCAGTGTTTTGCTCACTTTACTAGCCACAGCATCACACTGAAGGTTCATGTTCATCTTGTGGTCAACTATGACCCCCAAGTCCCTTTCATCTTTAGTGCTAACCAGTGTAGCACTACTGAGCCTACAAGCATGCTGCAGGTTTTTCCTCCCAAGGTGGAGAACCTTGCATTTTTCAGTGTCGAACAACATCAGGTTCTCATCTGCCCATGTCATGAGCCTGTCAAGATCTGCCTGGATCACCCTCCTATCCTCAGGTGTGGATGCTTTACCCCAGAGTTTGGTGTCATTGGCAAACTTAGCCAGTGTGCTTCTGACACCAATGCCTATATCACTGATGAAGATGTTTAATATTATAGGCCCAAGGACAGATTCTTGAGGGACCCCACTGGTCACAGCACACCAAGATGATTGGCTTCCATCGACCACCACCCTCTGGGTCCTACTGCGGAGCCAATTCCCCCATCAGCAGATCGTGGTGAGGTCGAGGCCCCAGTTAGCCAGTTTAGCTAAGTGGTGATCATGGAATACCAGATCGAAGACTTTTTTAAAGTCAATATATACAATGTCAATCTCTTCCCCCTTGTCCAAGTCACCTGGTCATAAAAGGAATTAAGATTGGTCAAGCAAGACCTACCCTCAACAAACCCATGCTGGCTATCCCTCAGGATGTTGCCATCAGCCAGTCAGTTAAGAATGGCCTCTTTGATAATCTTTTCTAAGACCTTCCCTGGGATAGAGGTCAGGCAGATGGACCTGTAGTTTGCCAGATCCACTTTCCTCCCTTTCTTGAAGATAGGCACGACATTGGCCCCTTTCCAGTCATCGGTCCGTTCACCAGAGTGCCAAGAGCTCTCAAAGATCCATGCCAGGAGCTGAGCTATGATGCTTGCCAGCTCCCTGAGTACCCTTGGGTGTTACCCATTAGGGCCGGCTGACTTGAAGGTATCCAGCCTGTCAAGGTGTTCCTTCACGAGGTTAGCTTCATGATAAGGAGTGGAGGCATAGCCAGGGGACATGGGTGCACAGGTGCCAGGGCTTGTGCAGGGGAAACAGATGCTTCCCTTCACCCTCACCCCTTGTACTGCCTGCCTGTTGCTGACAGTTGTCTGGAAACAGGAGGCAGGGCTGGGGAGAGGGGCTTTGCTGGCTTGGCTCTGTGAGAGAAATGTACAGGGCCCATTGGGGTTCCTAGCAAACAGCAATTTAACTTGAATCGATAGGGAAACTGGTACTGAAGTGCAATGCACTGGCACTGAATTGGAACTGGTACTGAAGTGCAATGCATTGGTCTAACCTAAAGGTATTAAGTTTGAGTGCACATCAATCCAAATCTATCTTAGACTGAGTCCTGCCATTCTGAAACCAGTCTATGAGTGCCAAACTTCTGTTCTGTTATAGCTATAGACTGGTTTCTGCTCACTTACATCAGTAAAAGTGTAATGCCTGTACCCGGCCATGGTGTAAATGAGCAAGTTAAAACTGCAATAATCAGCTTTAATTTAGACTCTAGCTCTTTTCAGAATGACTCATACCCTCATCATTATCTTGCCTTAACAGCATTGCTGAAAGACTGGTGTAATTAAGATCACTATCTTAGGAAATTTCTCTAGAGAAAATTTACAACAGGAAGACAATACTTTTCTGCTTTTGACAGCTTGAGACATAACTTCTCTTTATTTTATTTAAATTAACATATATAGAAAAAACATTCTACTACATTGTAAAATGGTCTTTTATGTAATTAACATCTATAAATGCTATGTGAGTTGCAGAATACTTAATGGGTAAAACTAGCACACATTAATATTATTGATTTAATGACTTCTACAGTCAGTATTCAAACACTTAATAGAATGGCTTCTGTATAAATATCTATTTTCCAGTAGTTTCAGATACATATCATATTGTCATCTAGCAATACAAAGCAGTATAGAAAGACAGTGGTTTAAATAACAGACAATTTGTGAGGGTAAGCAGCAGGAAACTTCCCTCAGAAACTCCCCTACTATGCAAAAAAAGTGTAAACCAACAGATATAACACACTCAACAAATGCATGAAATGCTCACCAGATGGATACATACCTCTGAGAAATATTTTTTTCATTGACAGCACAACAATAGAGAAAAATAGACCCAGGACCTGAGTTCATATAGGCAGAGTTGATTTCAGAGTGTGTGGCTTATATAGTAGCTGAATGGCATTGATGTAGAAAGTGTGAGGTTGCTGACAACTTTAACTTAACTTTGTTTTACCATCTTAAGGGAGAATAAATGTTAAATCAAGGTCATCAGTGCATCAGATAGTAATGAAAAAGGAGTTGTCTCATTTTCTCCTGGATACAAAGACTATCATTAGTTAGAAAGAGCCTATATGATTTCTTCTGTAGTTCCTTGTCTGCCTAATAGATACCTTTAGGGAACATCACAGAGATTAACTTGATGTTGCGTCCAGATGCTGTGGTTTTGTTCCTATTGTTTGTGCTATAACACATTCAGACGTTCATCCCATCCCATAACAGAAAAGTAAGAGAAATCACATTTTCCTTATGATCCTTGTTTTCCATAACATCCATTACAAAACAGATAATTATGCAAATAAGTGTTGTTGAGACTGAAAGTGTTTTGGATGATTAAAATGAGATGTGGATACTTGGCAATATAGTGCATTACATGTGTTCCTGAAAACTCTGCTAGGCATTTGCCATTTTAAATCAGTTTTTCAATATATCCTACAAGAGAAGAAGCCTAGGGCAGAAGGCCAGCTGCCAGAAAAATGGGGAAAGAAATGCAGAGAGGAAAGAAAAATAGAGACAAAAATCTACTGCTCAAGAGAAAGGGAAAATATCTGGTCAGCTATTTTTTCTTATCAATACCAGAACAAAGCTTGTTGATTAATGCTTGATTGTGAGTATTAGTAAGCAGGGTAGATTTGCACCTTATAGCCTAGCCAAAGTAGATATGCATATATAGCACAAGCTTTTGTGAGCTGGAGGGGCAGAGATAGGGGAAGGGAGAAGGGACAGTGATGGAAGAAACAAGCAAACAACTAGTAAACCCATAGGAACAAGAAGTTGCAAAAGCTAATCTAGATAATGGGATTAGAATCCATAGTCACTGTTTAAACCATAATTACAATCTGGTCTGTGGATGATTTCTTGTGCCTCAATTTCCAGTGCAAAGAGGTTTTAAAAAATGTGCTGTCTGAGAACAGCCACCCCACCGGTCAGTGATGGACTCTCCCAGCAGGTTAAAGTATCCTGCCACAGGCTTGCAAGTCTTTCTGCAGCTGATGTCAGAGCGGTGTTCATTCATTCTGTCTGATGTGGTCAGCACTGATGTTGGGATGTGTAATAGGACTGGGCCCCATGAGTGGCCACAATGCCTCCTGGCTTGGTGGATGTATGGTTCCTGCCCAGATCAGTCTCTAAGATACCTTTTCTTTACTTCTTGCCTATGCCTCACAGATGTTACTCATTCCTACCCCTCTCTCTCTCTCTCTCTCTCTCTCTCTCGCTCTGCTGTTCCTAACATCTCTCTTGGGCTATGGGCCCCCTGACCCTGCTGACATGAGCCCCACCTGGGCTATGGACTCCTGGCCCCAATCCTTGTCCCTTTTGGGAATGGGCTCCTTGGTCGCCTCAGTCTCTGGCTGTGAACCTGTCTTTGGCCCCTCTCTCTGGGCCCTGGTCCTGCTCCTAGGCCAGTTGAGATTCTCTGGGCCCTGCCTCCTCTCACTGGACCTTGGTCCTTTCAGTTTCCAGATTTGGCCCTTCTCAGCCTTTGACCCCTATCTCTGGGCCCTAGCACCACACTTGGGACAATGAGACCTTTACCCTCCCTGGCCCTGTTTACACTAACCCCTTTAGGGCCTTTATGTGTGCCCTACCCAGGCTCTGCATTCCCTAACCTTGTTTGCTTCTCACAGGGTGCAGAAAGCATTTGAGTCCATTGCAAGGCCTGGTGCCATGGTGAGACTGGAAGTTAGGCAACTTGTTGCTTGAGACAGAGTTTGTGGCTGAAGGGCTGTCTGTAAGCCAGGACTAGTTTGTCCCCACTGACTATCTTGAGGTTATTGTTATATTTCAAAAGGGGTTGGAGGTCATTAAAGTGTTCAAACCAGGTGACAACTAGGGGGTCTGTATCACCCTCTTCCCTGCGTTGGTATTGTAGCAAGTCAGAGCAGGGTCTGAGTCTAGCTCTGTTGATTTCAGGGTCTACAGTTTTGACATTGTATTGTAATTGCTCCAGAACATTATGGTGTGCATCCTAGTCGGTGGGATTATAACAGATGCAGTCATGATTTAGAGTTTGGCTCTAGATTATGGATTTAGTGATATGTTTTAGATGGAATCTGGTGGCATGAAGTTAGCTGTGGTGGTCAGTTGGTTTCCAATACAATGTGGTGGCAATGCAGCCATTGCAAACCTTTGCTATAGTGTCTAAGTAGTGAATTTGCTGGTGATGTATTCCAGTGTTACTCTGATGGAGGAATGGAAGTTAAAGTTCTAGTGAAATTTCTTTAGAGATTCCTTCTCACATATCCGTACAATGAATATGTCCTCGATGTACCCTAAGTACATGGGGATGAGGGAGCAGCTGCAGCTGAAGTGGACTAAAAAGACTTGTGTGTATTAGACAGACATAAAGATGGGAACTAAGTACAAAATTAATGGGTTTCAAATTGGCTGACTTAAAGTGACAGAAAAAAGATTTACGGGATTGATGCTCCCACTGAAACAATAGGAGATCTGTGGTTCTAGGTGGGATGGATAAAGGACACATTACATTTCATTGAGAGAGCTATGCTTCCCCCAAATAGATTTGGACTGTACATTGGAAGTATATCACATATTTTCACCTTAGCTGTAGGGAAAGACTTAGAGGTGCTACAGGATTTGAACCAATAAAAACTCCAAATAAAACCCAATGTGTAATGGGTTTTACTACAAGTTTTCAGCCTTTCCCAGTGTGTGGAATTATTAATTCAGGTCCTTTTAATTTCAAGGGTCTCCTGCAAACACTGGTGCAGTAACTCAGGTATACCCTGCATTAGACAGTTACAGCCTACTGTGTATAGCCTCTTGCTGCAATCTGAGACTAATCCTACTTTCTCTTGTTTGTAGACATCTCCTAAAACAATGGTCTCCTCTCCACTCTCTACCCATACATCTTGTTTTAATTTGTCTGAGAACATCTCCCAGAAAGTATTCAGCCTCTTTGTTGTCTCTCCTTTCTGTCTGGACTGCAGTAGCTGTTTATTGGCCAATATGTCAAAGCAAATAAAATATCTGGTCTGTCTGATAGCCCTTTATGAACTTCTCTGTGTCACACTATTCTGAACCATTTAGAATAGTGGTGCTCAACCTCCAGCCACAGGTTGAATCTTGGTTCCATGGCTCCCCATGGCCCTGGAAATTTGGCAGTGGTAACAACATCAATTGCTGTGGCTTCCAGAGCTGTGCACATTAACACTGATGTTGTTTCACTGCTGCTAAATTTTCAGACTTGTGGGGAGCTCTGTAAGCCAGATGACATGGTTCTTTATGCAACATCATGGGGTTTGCAGCTGGATCCAGTGCGTGGTCTGCATCTGGATCCGGTGCATGGAGTCAAGCCAGGGTGTGGGATCACTTCATAGCTGGCTTTAATATGCAGATTTACAACCATGCACTGACCCCATACCGGATCAGGCCCACAAACCAGCCTTGCCTATGAGATCCAACCTTCAGACCGGTACCAGGCCATTCATTCTGCCCACATGACCACAAGTTTGAGCACCACTGATTTAGAACCTCAGGGCTTTAAGTTCAGTTTTATACATGGGCAAAGTATTTTTAGAACTTGGGTTTTCACCTATTTTTATGAAGCCTGCCAATTTCTAGTTCATACGTTACAGAATATAGAAAGATGAAGTTTCCCATTGAAATTCAATTAATTGCCACATTTTGACCTAGTAGAACATGGTTGGGTATGCTTTGCCACAGAAAAACAGGTACAAGGCTCAGTGATATCATGTAAAAAGCAGAACCCACCTTTAAGTCAGACAGTGACCATATCATCTGAATATTTGAAGGTCACTCATAAAAAAAAAGAGGCTGATATACTATTCTCAGAAGTGTGGCAGGTCTTACTGTTTGTGGAAGACAATACCTGGAACAATGCCCATTTGTATTGGCTCCCGGGACACTGCCAGTTAGGCTGGCTTTCTGACATAGATGAGTTTGTAAAGTGCAGTTAATGGTGTATCAACTTGTTTCATTTACCTGCTAACAGCTTTTTGTTATTCTTAAGATGTTGCAATTTATTCTGTTTGCTTTTCATTTTTCTTTTTAGCTCATAAGCCATTCAGAATCTCTTGGCATGAATTTCAATGAAGTTTACATTACTAAAGCAGTGAATTGTATAAAGTTATTGCATTTTATGGGATCACTTTGATTTGCTGTTTGTTCAGATTCTTTTTTCATCAACGTCCAGCAATCTCATTCTCTAATTGTCCTGTGTATATTGTTGAAATGTTAAACAACCAAGTATCTGAAATAATCAGCCTTCAGCAAATGAATATTTATTGACTTTTTCTCTTAGATACCTTGGATGCAACTCATGAGATGCAATATTTAAGATCTTCTTAGTGTAGTTCTCCAATATGAAAAATGTACTTCTATTCAGTGTACTTAATGCTGCCTTAAAGGAAAGACAGCTTTGTTAAACTGATGGTCTGGCATTCAAGAGAACTTGGCTATTTTCCCAGTTCTGTCTCCAGCTTCCAGTATGACCCTGAGCAATTCATTTAACCTCTTTGTGCCTCAGTTTTGCAACCTGCCAAATGGAGATAATGATGCTTGTTTATGGCCTGACCCAAATCGCGAGTCTTTCCAAGGACTTCAAACTAGATTTTAATTGAAAAGAGGTGTTGCAAAACTTCATTAATTATTAAACAGTCATGGAAGCACCTTGAAAACTCCTGAAATGCAGGGTAAAGAAATACAATATCTATGGGTGTGACAATAATACCTAGTTTTAATAAATTACTCTTTAGCCACCTATTTTTCATGGATTCTTAAAGAAATAAAATGAATATTTCATTACCTGAACATCTTTGTTTAAAAAAATGTTGCCTAAGCATAGCAATAAAGCAAAAGCATCCAAACAGTAGGCTAGATGGATTATATTGAAAGAAGATTGTAATGAGATTCCTCATAGGAGTACTTCATGAAAAGCCATATCAGTTATCAAGGGCTTTACCAAACTGTAATGAGATTTAAAGACTTGTCTACCTATTCATTCACAGACACAGAGAAAGCAGGTCCTTGGAGAATTTACTGCAATGCAAGGAATGCTAAAACTAATGTTACTGTAAAAGATTTTGAATAAGAATATATGTACCTTCTGTTGAGATGTCCCTTATTTTTGGAGGTATAACATTTTTAGGATTCAATTACTTGTTATGTATTAAGATTTTAGACTTGTCTTTGGGATATTGATCTTAAACATAGATGGCAATATTCACATAGTTCAAGTTCTAAGTTATCAACAGGTTAAACTGGTTTGTATTTATTATGGAAGATATTGTGAGGCTCAAGTCCAATTGATTCATTCTATTCAGGAAATGAGTACAATTTGAGACTGAACTGAAACTATAAGTACCAAATTCGAATGTTCTCTAAGGTACATGGAAATCACACCAAGTAAATTTGCAATATTTTTAATTATAAATTATAAGGATTATAGTCCTTTGTTGTTTTTATAGCATTTTCAAAATATAATTACAGAGCACTTAAAGGAGAATTTGGTAATAAGAATACAGGGACATTAATTTTAAAAGTCATTAATTCATTGTCAATTGTCAATATGCAAGGAATCCACCTTTGTTTAAAGTGAAAATTTCTAACAAATCATGTAACAAATTAAATGAACTGTTAATGGATAATAGCACAAAAACACTGTATACAGATGAAGGCAAATATATAGATGTTGCAAAAAACATAAGCAACCATTCTTCATTAAATCTAGTTTGAGATTCAGCCTGAAATACTAAATCATTTATGCTTCGGTTGGAATAAAGACCAGGGAAGAGGTTGAATTGTTTTAGATGTTGATTCCATGAAACTTAAGAGAAAGAAAATGAAAGCTTAAAAAGTTAAAAATGATTCCCAATGGGAAAAAATGTTACAGCTTTCATACACATGTTATGCTTTTTAAACTGACTTTCCAAAATCAATTAGGCTTTAAGGTCATAGGGGCAATTTCATTCAATAGCTCCAGTACTGAGTTCATACTTTTAACTGATTTAGTTTAAACAAGTCTACCAAACTTCTATCCCAGATCCCTTCTTGAGTCAAGTTACCTTGCTGTCCTCCAGCATCCCATGATCCTTTGTATGCCCACCCAGTCTGCTCTGCTCAGTCTGGCCCTACCCCCTGGGCTATCACATTACCAAGGCAGCAAAGCTCTGCTCCCCATCTCAAAGTCGTGCCTGCACCTGCCAGTGGTGGTGCAGGGAAGAGAGGGGAGATGTTCTTGCTCAGGCCTGGAGGGCAGGGGCTGAGCATGGCACCTCTGCTCCCCACTCTCTGATGCAGCCTGACTCGGCTGACATGGGCAGATAGGAGCCAGGGCTGACAGCCGTGCCAGGACTGTCAACCTAGCTGCTCAGCACCAGGGGTAGGAGGGGGTGGGGAGCAGAAGCCCCCATCCTGTAGGCCCAGGTCCTGGCCCCCCAGACCCAAGCAAGCACAGATGGGGGGAGTTTGTGTTTCCTGATCCTTTCCCATGCCCTGCTCACCTCAGCTGACATGAGCAGGCACTAGTAGGACTGAGAGGCATTCAGGCTGTCAGCTGAGCTGGGCCGCACTAGTGGATAAGGGGAAGGAGAGACCCCTGACAGCTGTGCCTGCTCAGGTCTCAGGGGAGTGGGGCCAGGCCTACAGGGTGGGGGCTTTCTCTCCCCAACCCCCTGCCTCCAGAGCTAAGCAGCTGGGCTGACAATCCTGACATGGCTCTCAACCTCAGCTCCTGCCTGCCCATGTAAGTCGACCTGGGTAGCAGCAAGGGGTGGGGAGGAGCAGAGCCCCCTCCTCATGCGCCCATCCCCAGTCCCCTAGACCTGAACTATCACAGCTGGGGGGAGCCTCTGTTCCCCCTTGCCCCCTGTGCTGCACAGATCAGCTGACAGCCTATATGGCTCTCAGCACCAGCTCCTACCTCCACATGTCAACTGAGCCAGGCAGTGGCAGGGGTGGGGAGGAGCAGAGCCCCTGCCCCAAGGAGTCTAGTTTTAGCTCCCCAGACTCAAGAAAGTGAAGCTTGGGGGAGCCTGCATTCCCCCATCCTCTCCCCACGATCCTGCCCTGCTCTGCTGACACCAGCAGGGAGCAGCAGGGCCAAGGGTGTTCCCCTCCTGCTGACAATGGAGGGTGGGGGGTGTGGAGCAGGGCTGGGGAAAGTGCACTGGGAGGCATGCAAGAGTGTCTCCTGCTTTCTGGTCTGGCCAGTGCAGGTATCTGCATGCTCCCCCTCACTCAGAGTGAACACGCATTCTGTCCACTCCTCGTTCAATCTACAGCTTAGAGAAACCTGAGTAGATTGAATTGGTTCCACCTCCAGCTTTCTTAATGTCTGTACTTAGCCCATAGGTTTACCTTGGAAAAATATATTAAGGGAGGGTGGACCTCATGGCAGTTTTCAAATATTTGAAAGAACATAAGAAGAGGAAGAACAACTGTTTTCTCTTGCTTCTGAGGGCAAGACATGAAGCAGTAGTTTTCAATTACAGTAAAGCATATTTAGATTAGATCT